>NC_087457.1:17500-1217500 GCF_036321535.1 Camelus dromedarius
GTAATAAACATCTAGACCCCAAATAGCAGAGCCCCCACATACATGAGGCAGAACTAAAGGGAGAATGTGACGGTTCTAAAATAATAGTTGAAGACTTCAGTACCCCTTTCAATAATGCATGGAACATCTAGACAGAAAATCAGTAGGGAAATGAGTGAATTAACACCATAAAGCAACTAGACCTCACAGACATATTCAGGAGGCTACACCCAACATCAGCAAAATATACATTCTTCTTATAAGCAGATCAGACATTCTCCAGAAGAGACCATAAGTTAGGGCACAAAACAAGTTTCAATATATTTAAAAATGTAGAAGTCACACAATGTCTTTTCAGACAACAATGGAATGAAGCTAGAAATCATTTACAGAAGGAAAACTGGAAAACTGACAAATATTTGGAAATTAAATAGCACATAAACAATGAGTCAAAGAAAAAAAATCACTGGAAAATTAGAGAACAAAGACAAATGACAGTAAAAGCAAAATATACCAAAACCTATGGAATACAGAAAAAAATAGTGCTCAGAACGAATTTATACCAATTACTCCCTAATCTGAAAAAGGTGGAAGATCTCAAATCAGCAGCTGTCTCTTACACCTTAAGGAACTAGAAAGAGTGTGACCTAAAACCTAGACAGAAGGAAGGAAATCATAAAGATTAGTGTGATGGAAAATGAAATAAAGAATGGAAAAATGGTATCAGTGAAACACTAGTTGAATCTCAGAAAAGATCAGCAAACTGACAAATCTTTAGCTAGACTGACCAAGGGGGAAAAAAGATGGAAATAAATAAAATCAGAAATGAACATGGGCTGTGTGATGATAAGCAAATACTGAGTAAACACAAAGGTCTTAATTAGCTCTATCTGGTCAGAAAAAAAAAAAAAAAAGGAAATGAACATGGAGACAGTTCTACCGATGCCACAGAAATAAAAAGGATGACAAGAGGTTACTATGAACAACTGAGTCTACACCAAACAGATAATCCAGATTAAATGGATAAATTCCGGGAAATACACATATTATGAAAACTGATTGAAAAATAGAATACCTAATAAAACCCATACTAAATAAATAAATTGACTCAGCTATCAAAAGCATCTCAACAAAGAAAAACCCAATCGGCTGGCTTCCCTGGTGAATTCTACCAAACATTTCAAGAGGAATTAACACTGATTTTTCTTCAGACTCTACCAAAAAATAGAAGAGGAAGAAATACTTTCTAACTCTTTCTATAAGGCCTGCTTTACCCTAATACCAATACCAGACTAAAAAATCAGAGGTAAAGAAACTATGGGCCAATATCCCTTATGAATATAGATGCAAAAATCCTCAATAAAATACCAGCAAACTGAGTCCAAAAATTTATTTAAAGGGTTACACACTAGGACCCTGTGAGATTTATCCCAGGAACGATTCAACATTAGAAAATCAATCAATATAACACACCATATCAACAGAATAAAGGGGAAAAGCCACTAGATCACCTTTCATAAAGACAGGCAGCAAACTAGCAACATAAGGAAACTTACTCAACATGACATAGGACATTTAGGAAAAGCTCACAGTGAACATCAAATTCCATGATAAAAGGCTGAAAGTTTTTTCCTTAATCAGGAACAAAACAAGGATGTCTGCTTTCACTGCTGCTATTCAGTATTTACTAGTAATACTGGCCAGAGCTGTTAGGTAAGAAGAAAAAGGAGGCATTCAAATTGGGAAGGAAAAAGTAAAACTCTGTCTGTTCACAGATGATGTGATTCCCATGGGTCGAAAATGCTGAAGAATCCACAAAATAACTTAGTATCAGAGCTAATAAAGTTAGCAAAGTTATAGAGTACAAAATCAACACTCAAAAATCAGTAGAGTTTCTACACGAAAGCAAGGCACTTCCTGGAAAGAATATTATGGGGAAGGGTCTAGGTGTCAGAGCACATGTAAGAATAAAATACCTGGGAATAAATTTAACAAGGGAGGTCAAAGACATGCACACTGAAAACTACAATATTGCTGAAAGAAATTAAGGAAGACCTACAAAATGGAAAGACATCCTGTGTTTATGGATTGAAAGACTTAATATTGCTAAGATGCCAATACTACTCAAAGTCATCTATAGATTCATCGCAATTTCTATCGAAATTCTCACAGCCTTTTTTGCAGAAGTGGAAAAGATAATCCTCAAATGCATGTGGAATTACAAAGGACATTGAAAAGCCAGAACATACTGAATACAAAGAAAGTTGAAAGACCCACACATTTCATGAGCTACAGTTGTCAAAACAGCATAGTACTGGCAGGAGAACAGACATGTAGGTTAATGGTACAGAACTGAAAACCTAAATAAACTCACACACCTAGGGCCAGCTGGGCTTTGGCAAGGTTAGGAAGAATTCAACAAGTGGCACTGGGACAACTGTGTACTCAGATGCACATGAATGAAGCCGGAACCTTATCTCACACCATATGCCAAAATTTATCAAAACGGATCAACAATCTACATACAGGAGCTAAAACTGGTAACATTCTTAGAAAAAAACATAGGGATAAAGCTTCACGACCATGAACTTAGGAAGGGATTCTTGGATACGACACCAAAAGCATGAGTAACAGAAGAAAAATTAGATAGGTTGAATTTCATCAAAAGTAAAAAAAAAAAAAAATTGTGCACCAAAGACATTATCAAGAAAATGAAAAATTAACATACAGATTAGGAGAAGATAATTTCAAGTCGTGTATCTGATAAGGGTCTAGTAGCCAGAATATAAAAGGACTTCAACTCAACAACAAAAAGGAAAACAACGTAAGTTTTAAATGGGTAAAGGACTTGAATAGACATTTCTCCAAAAAATATATACATCTCTTTCATGACATGAAAATACGCCCAACGTCTTTAGTGTTCAGGGAAATTAAATCAAAACCACTTCACACCCACTAGAATGGCTGTAATTTTTAAAAAGGAAAATAACAGGTGTGGTGGGGCTGCAGAGAAATGAGAACTCTCGAACACTGCTGGTGGTCAGGTAAAATGGTTCAGTTGTTGTGGAAAATATTTCAGTGGTTCTAAAACAGTTGAACAGAGTTACTATATGAGCCAGCAATTCTACCCATCAGTATGTACACAAGAGAACTGAAAACAGGGACTCAGACAAGTGCAAGTACAAGCACGTTCACCAAAAGAAGAAGCAACCCAACACCCATCACCTGGATAAGCTGTTTACATACAAACAGCAGAGTGAAATCCAGCTACAAAAAGGCGTCAGATACTGATGACGTTACAACATGGGTGAACCTTGTCCAGTGATATTAAATATCCAGACTAGATAAACCTGCAAGATGGAGAACAGAGACAGAGGATGAGGGGAGAGACGGGGCTCAGACTTCTGTGGGCTAATGAAAATGTTTAATAAACAGATAGAGGGGGTGGTTCCCCTTTATGAATGCAACAAGTGTCACTGAACTGTTCACTTTAAAATGTTCAAGTGGGGAAAGGCAGTCTCTTCAACACATGTTTGAGCTTTGCAAATATTAAATACTCTATATTAAGATAGATTAAAAAAAAGCTTCTTCTGTATAGCACAGGGAACTGCACTTGATATCTTGTAATAATATTTAATGAAAAAATTATGAAAATGAATATATGTATGTACATGTTAAAAATAAAATTGAAGTTAAATTCATTTCTGGAAAAAAATAAAGGAAGAAATATTGGTGCTGGGAAAATGGGACAGCCACATACAAAAGAGTGAAACCGGGACACTCTTCCATGCCAAATACAGAAATAAATTCACAGTGGATTAAAGACTTAAATGTAAGACCCGAGACCGTAACACTCCTGGAAGAGAAACCCAGGCAGCACACCCTTTGTTCAGTCTTGGTGACATTTACTTTGGGTCTGTCCTTCAGGCAAGGGAAACAAAAGCAAAAAGAAACAAATGAGACTTCACCAAAAGAGCCATGACACGGCAGGCAGGGCCGTCTGCTGGACGGAGAGCACATGGGCTGACTGTGTCTTCTTGCTGATCTTTGCTGATCTTGGGCTGCAACACACAACATTTCTGGCAGCTCTGCATCAGGCAAATTTGTAGATGCCGCTTTTCTGACAGAATTTGCTCATTTTATGTCTTTGTCTCACACTTTCTTAATTCTCACAGAATTTCAACTCCTCCACTAACAAAGAGTATGGCTCACTGCAGGCTCAGGTGCTGGTTAGCATTTTTTTAGCAATAAAATATTTTAAGTTAAGGTGTGTACATTGTTTTTTTAAGACATAATGTTATTTCACACTTAGCAGACCATAGTACAGTGTAAATGCAACTTCTATATGCATTGGGAAACCAGAAAAGTGTGTGACTTGCTTTATTATGATATTCATCTATTGCATTGGTCTGGAACCAAACCTGCAACAGCTCAGAGTTATGCCTGTATTTGCAAATGATATATCCAATAAGGGGCTAATATCCAAAATATTTTTAAAACTCACACAACTTGATATGAAAAGAACAAACAATCTGATTAGAAAATAGGCAGAGTAAGTGAGCAGGCATTTTCCCAAAAACAAGCATAAGGCTGACCAGCACATGAAAAAATGCTCAATGCCACTGAACATCAGGAAAATAAAATTCAAAACCACTGTAAGATCCCACCTCACACCTGTCAGAACGGCTGTCATCAACAAGACAAGAAACCGTAAGTGTTGGCGAGGGTGTGGGGGAAAGGGGGCCCTCACGCACTGCTGGAGGGACTGGAAATCGGAGCAGACGCTGTGGAGAACAGCATCTGATGGGCACTTTTGTGTTTCCCTTTCTAGTAGGTCCCAAAAGGGAAAAGACCATCTAGTAGGGAAGCTATTCCATGTGGTTTTTAAAGCATTTAGATAAAAAGGAGGGAGATTCGGGGCCAAACGGTTGGTCTTGCAATGAGGAAAAGGCAAACTGTGTTGGAGGACACTGTCCACTCGCTCAGTTTGGCCAGATCACTAACGGTATAACACATGGGCAGAAAGCAGACACCACGGCTCTGAAGCTGGGCTGATGCTGGACCACAGAGGAAGGAGGGACAGCTGAGGGTGACCCACGCTGCCTCGCTCTCTCTCTGGTGCCAAGGTGGGGGGGAGGGGTGTCAGGGTGGCCCCAGGACACAGGGGGAAGCACAGGGGTGGTGGGGCCCCCACCTCTTGGATGTACGGGAGGCAGTGAGGAGACCTGGAGAACTCACTGCCACGTCACCCCGCCCCCCTCCAGGTGTCTATTCCCGTTTCTGAGGTGTCCGGGGCTTTCTGCTGCAGGAAGAAAGAGCCAGGAGGCACAGGGCTGCTCTGTCCTGGATTTTTAATTAAAAGGATGGAAGATTTGGACATGTTGGGGAAAGTCAGATTCTGTAGTTTTCACATGAACCTGGGACAAGAGAAAGCTTCTCCTCGTTGGCTTGCCACCCTGGTCCCCACGGCCACGTGTGCCCAGGTCAGGCAGCCTCCTGCCAGGTGCGTGAGACCTCCGTGGCTGGAGAATTTTCGGAAAGCCAGTTTCTGCTTCTCCCCATATTCTTTCTTGATCCTGTTTTATGTCCTCCTGCTGAACAAAGGCTCAGCCTGTCACCTGTGCAGATGTCTCAAGTGGTCGAAGTCCCTCCTCAGTTCCACACTTATTAGGGGAAGTGATGTCTCATCAGCGTGTATGATGTAAAACCAAATTAGCTCTTGTTACTTGTGTGGGCGTGCCGGGACGAAACCAAGTCTAACCTTGTATTAACAGACGGATCGATCGTGCCTGTCCCACACAGCCTCGTTGACGCTGGATGTGAAAACAAGGCTTTCCTGTACCCACTGCAGCTGGACGTGGTCCTGGAAACCAAGGAATGCGGCTCTGGGGCTGCAGTTACTGCTGTCTGGACACAGCTCTGAGTAGACACCTAGCCCCTGGGGAGGAATGCTCGCTCGTTCCCCGGCCCCGGCCAGCTTTGTGCTAGTTGGATGTGCAGTTAGTCAACACTGAGGCTGAAATAAAACTCAGTTTAACAAATGGTATCTTCAGCTGGCACTGCGGTTTATTTTGCTAGATTCCTATAATAAATGTTTCATGGCTCCATGTTTTTTCCCCAGAACCTTTGAGCCACAAGTGGTTAAAGTCACCCAGTCTGGTTTCTCACCTTGGTCTTCACAGCTGCCGACATTTTTCCATCAAAGAAACTGCCACACTAGTTTTAGGGCTTTATTATGGGATGAAATGGAGAACAGGAGACCCGAGGGAGCGTCTCCAGAGCAGGCTGCAAAGTGAGGGAGGGAGAGACAGAGAGAGTGTGTGCGTGTGTGACCTTGAGGACAGGTCAACAGCGCTCACCAACCTGAGTAACAGAGAGAAAGGAGACTGAGAAAGAAATGAACAGAGTGTCAGGGACCTGTGAAGCCACCCACAAAAGCCGACACTCATTCTGCTGGAGTCTCAGAAGGAGAGGAGAAAGGGTGGGGCTCAAGAGATACGTAAAGAAATAATGGCTGAAAACGTCCCAAATTAAGCAACATGAACCCCCAGAGTGAAAAAGCTAAAAGAGCCCCAAATAAGAAAAAGAAAAATCAGGCAAAGAAAACATCATAATTAAACTTCTGAAAACTACAAAGTCTTGAAAGCAGAAACTGCCCACAGCCCACAGTGCCCCCCATGCAGGTGCCAGGGGCCATCTCATCAGAAGCCACGGTGGCCGGAAGAAGTGGCAAAATGTTTTTCAACAACTGAAATTTCTAAAAACCCATGAATCATAAATTCTACACCCAGTGAAAATATTCTTTGGGATGGAAGAGGAAATAAAAACTGTCTATCGAAGGAGAATGGAATGGGTCACCAGCAAACCTACCCTCCAAGAACAGGAAAAGGAAATTCTCTAGCTGAAAGGAAAGGTTCACAAGAGAAAGTGTGAGCCTTCAGAAAGGGAAAAAGACACTCAGAATGAGTAAAAATAGGGGTAAATAGAATATTCTTCCCATGAGCTTATTAAATCATACTTAATGGTTGAAGTAAAAATGTTAACATCACCTGATGCGGTGCTCAGTGTATGTTGAGAAAACACTTACAACGATTCCACTTAGAAAGTGGGAAGGGTAAAGGGGCCTGAGTAACAGTGTGGGTAAGACCTCGCCACCTGCAGACTGTGGTAAGTTACAATGTATGTTGCAACCGCTAAGAAAACGGTACAGAGTGGTATATCAGTAAATCAACATGGAATCCAAACATTTTCAGGTAATTCACGGGAAGGCAAGAAAAGAGAAACAGAAGAAAAAGAAACAGAGGAAGCATGAATATTAACAGCTTATTTCTAACAGCTCAAACCTGGAAGCAACCCAGTGCTTCAGTGGGCTGAACGGGGTAACAAACAGAGGGACGTCCAGACTGAAGAACACGACTCGGTCATAAAATAGCGCACTGTGGACAACATGCAAGCACTTGGACTGGCCTCGAGGGAGTTACACTGACTGAAAAAAGCCAACCACACTGTAGGAGTCTATTTATATGGGTCTTGAAATGGTAACATCGCAGAAATAGAGAACAGCTGGTGGTGGCCAGGGGTTACGGACAGGAGGGTTGGACACACAGCACGAGGGGGTAGGAGGTGGGTATGAGATCTGGTGGGAAGGAAAAAGGGGAACAGAAGACAGTGGGGGGAGACTGTGGTTATAAAAGGACAGGAAGAGGGTTCTTTGTGCAATGGGACGGTTCTGTGTCTTGACTGTGGTTGTGGGTACACTAACCTACACGTGCAACACAACTGCGCAGAACTAAATGCTCACACACAAATGAGAGCATGGGAAACCGATGAAATCTGAGCAACAGACTCCATTTCTATCGACTTCCTGGTACTGATACTGCACTATATGCAAGCGCCTAGCATTTAGGAGACTGGGGAAAGGCCTCACGGGTCTCCCTATGTTACTTTTGAATTATCTCTTGTAATGGACACATAACTTACATAGAACATTAGTGCCAGGTCCACAATATGATGATTCACTGTAAGTTTATGTTGTGAAATGATCATCATGTTGTCTAGTTAGCATTCACCACCACACAGTTATAATTTTATTTTCTTGCAATATTTTAAGATTTACTCTCTCAGAAACTTTCAAATACAGCTGACCCTTGAACAACATGGGTTTGAACTGCACAGGTCCACTTATACTTGGATTTTTTTTTTTTTTTTGATAAATATAGTCGTTCCTCCAAATCCTCAGGTGCTAAATCCACAGATTCAACCAACCAGGGTACATGTGCTCTGCTTACTCCCTGCACTTGGCTGGATCTGCAGATGCAGGATCCCTGGAAACAGACAGCCCACTCCGGGACTTGGGCATCCGTGGATTCTGGTGTCTGCAGAGGGTCCTGGAACCAACCCCCTGGAGATTCCAAGGGACAAGTGTGTACAACACAGTATTATTTACTATAGTCACCATGCTGTACATTACATCACAAGACTTACTTAGAACTGAAAGTTTGTACCTTTTGACCCACTTCGCCTGTTTTTGTCCACCCCCTACCTCCTGCCTATGGTAACTACCAATCTCTTCTCTGTATGAGTTCATTTTTTGTTTGTTTAGATTCTACATGAGCTCATACGGTCTTTTGTCTTTATCTGATTTATTTCACTTAGCATAGTGCTCTCAAGGTCCATCCACGTTGTCACTAATGGCAAAACTTCATTCTTTTTTATGGCTGAATTTTACATATGTAGATAACATTTTATCTATTCGTCCATCAGTGGACATTGGTTGATCTGTGCCCTGGCTGTTGGTAGCATCTTATCTATTCATCCCTCGGGAAACACTGGTTGTTTTGTCTTGGCTGCTGTAAATGATGCTGCGGTGAACATGGAGGTGCAGATATTTTTCCAAGTTAGTGTTTCCATTTCCTTCAGATAAAAACCCTCAAGTGGGTCACATAGTCACTTTATTTTTAATTTTTGGAGGAATCTACATACTATTTTCCACAGGGGCTGCACCAATTTACATTCCAGCTAACAGTGCATGAGGGCTTCCTTTCCTCCACACCCTCTCCAGCACTTGCTACCTCTTGTCTTCCATGGATGGCCACTCTGGCTGGTGTCAGGTGATGTCTCACTGTGGTTTAGATTTGCATTTCCCTGATGATTAGCAATGCTAAGCATCTTTTCGTGGGCTTTTTTTTTTTTTTTTTTTTGGGCCATTTGTATGTCTTTTGAGAAAATTTCTATTCAGATCCTCTGCCCAATTTTCAATTGAGTATTTGGGGGTTTTGGGGATTGAGTTGTATGAGTTCTTTATTTTGGTTATTCACCCCTGAGCAGATGCACGGTCTGCAAACACCTCCCATTCTGCAGGCCACCTTTTCATTCTGACGGTTTCCTTTGTTGTGCAGAAGCTTTTTAGTTTGATGTCATCCCTTTCATTGATTTTACTTTTGTTGCTTTGGCTTTTGTCAGATTCAATAAATCATTAACAAAACCTGTGTCAAGGAGCCTTACCCTTAGTTTTCCTCTAGGAGTTTTAAGATTTCAGGTCCTATGTTCACATCTTTAATTCACTTTAAGTTACTTTTTATGTAGGATAACGGTCAGTCTTATTCTTTTGCCTGTGGCTGTCCAGTTTTCCCAACACTATTTACTGAAGAGACTGTCCCTTCATATTGCATATTCTGGCCTCCTTTGTTGTAAATTAACTGACCACACATGCATAGGTTTATCATTTCTCTTAATACCATATGAACCCACAATTTTCTCTAAATAAAAACTTTTGATAAATGGGTCTTCCAGAAAACCGTTCATAAGCCCAATGCAAATACGATTTTCCCTCTTTTGGGGAAAAAGATGGGAATAAATTATTGTGGTAATAATGATTTTCCAGTAAATCACAGCAGAGTCTCTGTACATATTTCTCAAGGAAAAATTCCACATGATCACAACTGGAGCAGAAAACGCGTCCAGAGCCTGTGCAAACTCACTCTTTGTAAGTTCTTAACAGTTACTCTTTAAAGTTGTTGCTAAAAATCAAAAAGGAAGCTGCCCATTAGACACACCTCAAAGAGGTCAGGTGTAACTTCCTCTTTTAAAAGAGCATCAGGTTGCAAGAAATAATCTTATTCTCCTCCTAAAAGTCAGGGACTCAGATTGGCTCAGTCACATGGGAAAAGAATAAACTTCACGTCCCCATCAGATTTACGAAGCTACAAGTAAGGGGTGGAGACCCATGTAATAATAGATGAATACTGTGTATCACTGTCTGAAACAGAGATAAAGGAGCAGCAGAGGCCACATCGGTTTCCAGGTGTCTTCGTGCTCAGAAATTCTTATGAGGCATATTATCAGTTTAGCCCAAAGAAAGCAGGGACCCCTTATGTGGCACACACAATGCTGGGGAGACAGAATATTCCTCCATCTCCAGATAAAATGAACCACAGGTGTTTTCCAAGTTGATGCAATCTGTGTAGAAATAATGCCACACAAGGGACCATCTGTCATAAGACATCAGGACAGCAGGAGACAGCAGACTTCCAGCTCTGAGGACGAAAGGCTCTGTTCAAATTTAGGGTCTAAAATAGGTTCTAGAACTATAATCCAAGGTGAGGCTGGGAGGAACAGTGATTATACATAAGCCACGTTACATAAAATGCAAACACGTGTAAATGGACTGAAAGATGCATAGATTTAACACGAAGAGACCAATGGTAAATAAGACTAAACCTCTTTTTGTTTGTGGTTCTTCAGTCACTTACATACAATTAAAATCAAGCTAAAACACCAGTTATGTTTCATTATAAAGCATCACAGAATTTATGCCTAAAGTCTCATTGCGTTTTATAAAAAGGAGTTTCATTCACTGGCAGGTGCTCTCCTAACAGCCATGTATCTAAGTCACGCCATCACATGTAAATTAATCAGAGAGTCACATTTCAACTTCAGGGCACTGTAATTATTTACTCTAATCTTAACAGAATTTTTACAAATTACAACGAGAAAAGAAATGCTGAGAATGTAAGACCAGCTTAGGCCTCACAGAGCAAAACTGGTTCTTCCACCACAAGCAAAATCCTCACGTTTCTCAGTCAATCACATGCCAGCCAAGCTGTGAGCATCATCACTAAGCTGTTCAGAGAAGCCGAGATCCAGAGACAGGAAACAGTTCATCCCAGGGGCCCAGGAGAAAGCACGGCAGGGCGGTCACAGCCCCAGCTCAAAGCCTCACTCTCCCTACTCCATCCTGCACATGTTCCTAACAAGACGCATCAGAATCAGAAATTATGACTTGAAAAACGTCCATGGCCGTCCTCCAAGTGGTCTGGGTAAGACTTTATTTTCAGATTTTTTAAAATTTTTCAAAAAAGGTTTCTCTCAGCTGCTCAAATGCTAAGACCACGTTGTCCTCTTCATTTCCACACAGTTCCCATAAAGAGATGCTGGAAATGGAAATACAGGGACAGGTAAAAAAGTGCCCATGCTGCTGAGATTCAGGGCCAGAAGAGCTCTCCCTGGGGAGGCAGAGTGAAGTAAACCCCACTAGATGATGAAAGACTGACAAGGAGCATATGTATCTCAGAACCCTGTACGTCCATCCACACAGACCACACAGACGTGCATACGTGCACACACACGTGTACACACATGCATACATGCACGTGTGCATGCAGACATATGTATATGCATGCACCCACACACACACGTACACCCACAGGCAACTACCTCTACAAAAAAGCAAAATAATCCTCCCGTGACCTAGAGATGTGAGCAAATACAGAACACAGGGTGTGGTGAATAGAGTAACGGTCCTCCAAAGGGGTCCACATCCTAATCCCTAGACATGCAGAAACTGGTGGGTCACGTGGAGAGTCAGGGCTGCAAGTGCAAGTGAAGTTCTAATCAGCTGAGCTCGAGATGGAGATTAACCCGGAGGGATCAGCTGGTCCACTGTTGTCACAAAGGACATCCTAAGTGGAAGAGGGAGGTGAAAGGGGTGACGTCAGAGGGGCCTGACGTGAGCCTCTGCCCCCAGTGCTGCTTTGAGGGCAGAAGGGGCCTAGATCAAAGCTTCTAGAAGCCAGAAAAGACAAACAGACTGTCCCAGAGCCTCTGTCATGCAGCCCTGACACTCTTGCTTTTGCCCAGGGAGACCCCTTTTAGACATGAGACCTCAGGATCGGTAGGGTCATGAAGCTGTGCTGGTTTAGATACACCATGTGTGATCACCAGTTACAGCCGTGTAAGAAACTGACATGAGGGTGACAAGAATGGAGAGAGGAAATCCAAGAAAGGGCAGTCTGGCTGGGCCGGTCAGGGACTAGGGACACTGCATCAGGCTCTGTCATTCGCCTGAGGCCCAGCGTCTCCCTGGTGTCCTCACGGACCCACAGATGTAACATGACATACAGGTTCCCACTCACTGTTCCCGGCTCTCAGCCCCCACACATCCTCCTCACCCCCCGCGTCACCTGTGTGTCATTAACTATAACAGGAACCTGGGATGTGGAGCTGAGGCTGCCAGGGTCTAGGGGTTCTTGAGGCTTTGAGCTTTGATGCCTGTTGGTGCCGCGTGTCTGGGCTGAGGCTCTGGGCCGGGTGAAACTTAATTTCGAGTGGACTTTGGAATTAGTTCTATTATAGAAACAATGCAACAGTGTTGAGGAAAACTTCTGCAAAGTCCTTGGGGAGCTGAAATGTTTGGCACCTGAGAGGCTCAGTGGCCCCTGGAAGTACAAGCTCAACATTTTTCAGGTTACCATTAACGTATCGGAATATCTGAACTCAGTATTTAAAATGCATCACACACCTGATAGACTGAATGGTGAGGGCAAAGTCCTTCAACAACTGACAGGCAGCTCCTTCGTTTATCCTAAACAAAACATTTTGAAAATTAATGCTATAAAAAATCACGGAATCTCTCATTTCATATTGAAAAGTTGGGTTTGTCAATAACAGATAACTTGTCAGTCGAGATGTATTGACCAAAATACTTTCTGCCACAGACTCCCAAACGACGACCTAATCCGTGGGAAGGAGGGTTGTGAACTCAAGAGTCATGAGTACCACAGCACAGCTCATCCAAGAACACGGGAGGCTGACCTCGGGAGAAAACCCAAGTGGAAAAGATAACATCAGGAGAGTGAATGGGGCCAGTGAGTCAGAGAAGAACCCAGTGGATTACTCACTGGTGTCACAACTTTATTCACAATAATGAGTCACACTTTCAAAAACAATCAACATTGCTCAAGAGGGCAGAAGTTTTAAATACTTGAGTTCAACAGAGATTGTTCCAAATTTTATGTCAAATGCACTTTTAATTTCTGATGGTGTAACAGAATGTCCCCCCACCACACACATCAAGGTGCTTGGTGGCTGGGCCAATTCCTCCACTCCCAGTAAGTCCCAGAGGGTCTACCCCTGAATACAGTTTCTGAAAATGGTTTCCCTGCCAAAGAGTTAAAACAACTGCCATGTTCTCAGTCCTCAGACATGTGAATTATATTTTTTATGTACTTTTCTCAAATAACAGTGAGCACAGCAGTATTTATTAGTTACGAGGTTTTGAAATATTTAATAATGAATAAGTAGGACAGTAATAAATAAAAATACATCTGTGGGGATGTGTGAATGTTTCTGTTTGTGGCATACAGCTTTATGTCAAGTGAGTCAGCCTAAGTCCCAAGAGTCTGCTGGTCAACCACAAATAACAATACCACCAAATGTACTATTTTCTCCTGCCATTAGTCCATGAGAAAAAATTCTAGTATATTCAGCATGATGAACCCATGCTTGAAATTGTGAAAAGGCTTTGGTCTAAAATTCATTGTGCTAATTCATGAGATATATGAAGACATGGAGATGGAGAGGGATATATAAACAGAAACAGAGGCAGAGGTGGGAATGACAGGTGGAGGCAGAGGTGGTGGAGATGGAGATGAAAGAAACAGATGCAGATGTGGACATGAATGTGGAAAGACATGGAGACAGAGGGAGAGGTGGCAATGAGAGAAGCAGGGGCAGCAGTGGAGGTGGAGACAGGGACAGAGACAGACATATGGTGGAGGCAGAGACAGAGAACAGATGGTGCTCTATTGGCAAAATATCAAATTGGACCCTGGTCCTGCCGATGCAGTGGATGTGGCCATAGGACATTTCGATAAACTCAACCTCACGCGCCAGTGCGGTTGCTGTCTCACTGAGTTTACAGTTCTCTTTGCTCTGTTGAAAGTACCCACCAAAACCCACAACGCACTCTAGATCCCTGAGTTGTGCGAGAGCCATCATCTGTAGCCCTACCCCGCTTTTTCCGCTGCCTCTGCTAGCTCAAATTTGGCAGAGCGAATCTTGGACTCAGAATCAATTTTGGGGATATTTTGTGTTGATTTCTATGAGTTATGTCAGCCAAGCATCTGCTGTGCACTCTTCTAACACTCAGCGCATTACCCACAGTCCCATGTGTGCTGTCCTCTTGAGAGTGTGCTTCCAAGTAAAACAGAGTTTCACCTTTGATGCTCCATTACCAGAGGTCAGATCCTGCACTGGTTTCCATTCTCTACTTTGCCTTTTCCTGCTTCCGGTTTTTCTGAGGCCTCATCCTGTCTTTGGAAGTAACAGACCACTCTTCGTGAAGTGTCCTTGCCAAGGGCTGGGTGAGTGTGTGTTTACAATGTTTTGTGTATGGTAGCTAGTGAGAGCAGTTTGCACTGGTTCTCTTCTTACTGGGCATCGAGAAATCAACACTTTTCACAAATAATTCACAGAAATTGGATATTTGTTTCGTTCCGTTTTTTTACAGCCATCGTCGGAGGGATTTTCCGAAGACTCCAGCATTGACCTTATGTTGACAAGGCAGTTGCAGTCTTTAAGAAAGTTAACAGTATCAATTTATATGTTTTGGGATTTATATGAAAATGAATTTAGTTTTTGAAAATTACCAAATCAACCTAGAAGCCAGACTTGACAATTTCTGTAAGAATTTGTCAGCTCTAAGGAAAAACAGACAGTCTCAATGTAAAATAGCATTCCAAAAGTTTGAAGGGGACATGCCAACTCTTTTCTCTTGAAGCCTCCAACAACAAAAGGAAGAATGAAGTAACTATTGGAACCATGAAATAACCCCCATTCTGGGTTTCCCTTGTGCACCTGGTGCCCTTTACTCCCAATGACTCATACTAGGCAATGTTGGCATTTCAAGGGGTAACATTCCTCTCTAGGAGTATACAAGTAAACCTAAACAGAATATATACATTTTGGCTTGATTCCAAAAGCACCTAGAGGCATTTAACTATGAGAATCCTGCTGCAGCTATGCTAGGCTATTGAGAACCAGGTGCTCTTCTATCAGTGCTGAGAAGGCTTAATCATCCGATCATGTTGGGTAAAGCAATTTAACACAACCAAGTCTGCACCTCCAAGATGTAGTGCACCCGGGGCTTGACGGAAGTGAATGACTGTCCACATAAAGTGTGTCTTTAATGTGTTTGGCGAATTTTACAGTTCAGTTCACTATCTGACTTCTAATATTTCCTGTACTGTCTTGAAAAACTGAGGCCTAATACATATTCAAGTTCATTCAAAGATTCCCCTCACTTCCCACCCTCCTTTCTGCCCAAAGAATACATAAAACCAGCATTTCCTGAATCTAAGGGAAGGTCATCATTCCTTTGTGTGAGTTAAGTATTCAATTAATATATATTTTAGTCGAGAGTATTTCACCTTTAAGGAGTTCACTGTTGTTCACCGAGTGTGAAGGAGGAGGAACTCTGATTCTAGTAGGGGCTTGCTCTCCTCCTACTGGATTTTTTGCAGCTCAGGTTCTGATCATTTGAAATGGATGCCTGAGTGGAGTGGAGGGAAGAGCATGTGATTGATAGCTAGGCACAAACGTGGGAATAGGCTTCCCTGGGCTTGGTGCATTTCGGTCTGAATGATTCGTAAAAGCCCCTTGGGATGTGTGGATTCTCACGACCTCTTCCAAGAACATGAGCGCTTTTATCATCTCTGCCATCTCTTCTATTTTAGACGTCAGGAATCTTGGACCCGTTCTTGGAGCTGAGAATCGAGTTACTTTCTCAAGGGCACGTTGACGCTCCTTATGTTTCTGCCAGTATCAGCGAGGTTCAGTAGGTCTCATGACTGTCTTTCGAGCCTGGTATGCTCTAGAGATTTCTCCATGCCGATAATCCCCACTGTAGCAGAACAACTTTCATCAATGTGTTCGCACATCTCCTCAATCCATGCAGCCAGTGTTTCTGCCAGCTTCTCTTCGTGTCTCCCATAAAGTCGACGTCAACACGACTGGGCAAGTCTGAAAATACCTCGGAGCCTCACCAGTAAGCTGATGACAGGCAGATCTTCCACTGTCTGCCCTTTCAGATTCTGGAAACAGACCCGTGAACTCAGGTCTTTGGGCAGCAGCAGTATCTCGAACTTACTCAGCTTCCCGAACAAAAGACCTAAGCCAATCTCCACATAGGGCAGCAGACCCAACATCAAACTGATCCACCCACAGAATTCTGCCCAGTTACCTTGGATCCACCAGCCGCAACAAGCCTCGTGTTACACACCAACTTTCCACCTGGAATCCAACCGGTAACTGCCATCCCCAGTGATTGATGCATCAAGTCAGTGTTGGGGGTGATGCTGCATTAGACGAGAGTTTCCTAAGGGAAATGTGATTCTATCCAGAAGGGTCCCATTGTCCTTTTCTCTTCCCTCTTTCCTTTTGTTCAGATCTGTATACACAGTACAAACGGAGGGAATAGTGTCCATGATTAGTTTATGGATTCACACCTATTTAAACTTTCTAACAGTTCACAGTACACGGAGACCCACTCAAGGAAACTCATGTTTGTGTAAAATCCATTCACCCAGGTTACATATCCGTCTGTTGCTTTCTGCTGAAACACCCACACTTTCAGAACATGGATCCATTTGTTTCATGGGGGCTGAAATTCCTAGAAATGAAACCAATCCCAACGTGCACTTTCCTGTCTGTCTCTTTTGCTCTTAGTTCAGTTTTGCAGAGCTACTTGTCTTTGTTATAGGCTTATGGCATTTCTTCTCTACGTAGGGTAGAATTAGTCATTCATTCATCCTGTTGGAAGACTTCTAAGTCTATATCCCTTTCTATGACCCACACTTATTCAAGACCGTCATTTGGTTTGGCTCACGATATGCACTTCTGGATCAGTATCTATGAATAGTAATACACGCGTCTGTTTTCGGAATACAAGATTGTTGAGTACATGGTAACAGCGATAATAGGTCGATGCGTGCTGAATGATCCTTGACATCATTTTGAGTATTTTGTCTTGAATAATCATGGTTGTTTGGTATATGTCAGCCAACTGTAACCTTTTGGTGTTTGTTTGTTTGTCTGATTGTTTGTTTTGCAAACACATTAGGCCATGCATCTCTCGTTTTGCGTCAGTAATGTAAGCTGTTCACTTAAGATAGTGCTTAAAATCACCTATGATTTCCTGCTACCCTCTCCCATCTTTAGGATTTTGATGTCCTCCTTGCCTTCTTCTTCTTACTTCTTTGCAACTCAGGCTCTTCTTGCATTTGCAATAATGGTGTTGTTATTTCCATTTCATCTTGCTACTTTTCTACTCAGGGTAGGATTCTCAATTTTTGTTTTAGGATCAGTCTCAAACTGCTGAATTCTTTTCAGGTTTGCCGGTCAGTGAATTTCCCTAGCTCTGCCGTTGTTATAAACGGTGGTCATTTGGCATAGGCTACCCTAGATTGCAGCTTTTTCTCATTCAGGATATTTTCTATGTCTTGGCACTCCTCCCCGTGCTGCAAAATTTCTGCCGACATATCAGCTGAAACCCCTCTGGAGGTTCTGTTGTGACTAAGTTGCTTTCCTCGAGGTGCAATTTACATCACTGGGATGATCATGAAATTTGTTTATTTGAATTCAACTGCTGCTTGTTGGTCTATTTGTATTCCACCTCTTTTGGACGCTGTGTACTTCCTGAATTCGTATAGATGATACTTTCTTGGCTTTCAGCAAGTTTCATTCTGATTTTTCTACAAATTCCTTTTCAGAATTTATTATTTTATCTCTTGCTTTTCCATTTGGGATTCCTATGAGTCCTATTCTTACCTGCCTTGTCTTCACCCAGGATTCAACAGTGATGTTAGCGTTGGTTTGCACTTGCTTTTCTGTGTCTTCTTCTGATCGAGGGATTTCTGTTCCCCTGTCCTCACAGTCATTCACGAGTCCCTCTGCATTATGTAGTCTGCTTAGGATTGACTTTAGCCCAGTTTGTATCTCATCCATTGAGTTTTCTGATAATATTAGGATTCTAATTGAGAGTTTCTCTTCCCCTTTTCTGGTATTCTGCCTTTTGTGATTCTGAGGCACTGTGGTTCATCAGTGTTTTCCTCACCTCCATTTTCAGAGCTTGCTCTGGTATCGTTTTGCCATCTAGTTGTTTGAAAGCTTATTTTTTGGGCCTTCAATATCTTTGGAACTGAAAATGGTACTTCCTGTTTCTTTTACTATACTTCTTTTACTCTAAAGTTCAGGTAATATCATGTATTTAATATAGACTTATAGGGCTTGGTTACGTGCAAACTTTAGACTCTTTGATGTACACAATTCCATGGTATTTCTGTGAGGATAATTTTCCCTAGACCTTGATGCCATGCCCTGTTCCTGTGTGTGTTGTCTGGTATAACTCTAAATCCTGGTGTTGCCTTTGTTGTAATGAACACACCATAAAGCTTCAGTTAGTAGAACTTCATTTTTATTACACTCATCTCACAATTCTGAAAGTGCACAGGGCATTTCCTCTAGTGGAAATGAAGCGTCTATAGGTTTTCAGCTCTGCATTCTTCTGTATGTCATTTTGAAGTGTCTGCAAAACTGCCAACGTAGAGTGCGCTTGTACTTTCTACTGCCACGGGAATGTCCCAATGTTACCAGTTCTTCCCAGAGCTTCTCTGTCTACAGAAACACCAGTGGAAGCATATGTATGGATGTCATACTTCAGGGCCTGCTGGGATGATCCCGCAGACAGACCTATGTGTCCTCGGTGCATTACCCTATCAGTACCATCCAAAATGTAGCATCTGCATTTGGGTGATAATGCTGTAAGAAATGCTTCATCTTCTCATGCTGTGGACTTTTACCACTCTTCCTAGTTCTCTCATTCTTGAGTTATGGGTTCACGAAGGCAACCACAGAGCTGTTCTGCGTCGTCTGCCTGAAACCAGAGGGTAATCACAATCCAGGTTATGAATGTAGCAGATCCTAAATCTTTTAATACTGATTTCAAACCCAACGCCCCCAGGAACCCTCAGTCCAGATGCATGATACCTCTGATTGAGCCCCACACGTGCTCTATTGGCAAAATATCAAATTGGACCCTGGTCCTGCCGATGCAGTGGATGTGGCCATAGGACATTTCGATAAACTCAACCTCACGCGCCAGTGCGGTTGCTGTCTCACTGAGTTTACAGTTCTCTTTGCTCTGTTGAAAGTACCCACCAAAACCCACAACGCACTCTAGATCCCTGAGTTGTGCGAGAGCCATCATCTGTAGCCCTACCCCGCTTTTTCCGCTGCCTCTGCTAGCTCAGATTTGGCAGCTCGGATCTTGGTCTCAGATTCAATTGTGGGGATATTTTGAGCTGATTTCTTTGAGTTCTGTCAGCCAAGCATCTGCTGTGCACTCTGCTAATACTCAGCGCATCACCTTCAATCCCATGCCTGCTGCCCGCTTGAGAGTGTGCTTCCAAGTAAAACAGAGTTTCACCTTTGATGCTCCATTACCAGAGGTCAGATCCTGCACTGGTTTCCATTCTCTACTTTGCCTTTTCCTGCTTCCGGTTTTTCTGAGGCCTCATCCTGTCTTTGGAAGTAACAGACCACTCTTCGTGAAGTGTCCTTGCCAAGGGCTGGGTGAGTGTGTGTTTACAATGTTTTGTGTATGGTAGCTAGTGAGAGCAGTTTGCACTGGTTCTCTTCTTACTGGGCATCGAGAAATCAACACTTTTCACAAATAATTCACAGAAATTGGATATTTGTTTCTTTCCGTTTTTTTACAGCCATCGTCGGAGGGATTTTCCGAAGACTCCAGCATTGACCTTATGTTGACAAGGCAGTTGCAGTCTTTAAGAAAGTTAACAGTATCAATTTATATGTTTTGGGATTTATATGAAAATGAATTTAGTTTTTGAAAATTACCAAATCAACCTAGAAGCCAGACTTGACAATTTCTGTAAGAATTTGTCAGCTCTAAGGAAAAACAGACAGTCTCAATGTAAAATAGCATTCCAAAAGTTTGAAGGGGACATGCCAACTCTTTTCTCTTGAAGCCTCCAACAACAAAAGGAAGAATGAAGTAACTATTGGAACCATGAAATAACCCCCATTCTGGGTTTCCCTTGTGCACCTGGTGCCCTTTACTCCCAATGACTCATACTAGGCAATGTTGGCATTTCAAGGGGTAACATTCCTCTCTAGGAGTATACAAGTAAACCTAAACAGAATATATACATTTTGGCTTGATTCCAAAAGCACCTAGAGGCATTTAACTATGAGAATCCTGCTGCAGCTATGCTAGGCTATTGAGAACCAGGTGCTCTTCTATCAGTGCTGAGAAGGCTTAATCATCCGATCATGTTGGGTAAAGCAATTTAACACAACCAAGTCTGCACCTCCAAGATGTAGTGCACCCGGGGCTTGACGGAAGTGAATGACTGTCCACATAAAGTGTGTCTTTAATGTGTTTGGCGAATTTTACAGTTCAGTTCACTATCTGACTTCTAATATTTCCTGTACTGTCTTGAAAAACTGAGGCCTAATACATATTCAAGTTCATTCAAAGATTCCCCTCACTTCCCACCCTCCTTTCTGCCCAAAGAATACATAAAACCAGCATTTCCTGAATCTAAGGGAAGGTCATCATTCCTTTGTGTGAGTTAAGTATTCAATTAATATATATTTTAGTCGAGAGTATTTCACCTTTAAGGAGTTCACTGTTGTTCACCGAGTGTGAAGGAGGAGGAACTCTGATTCTAGTAGGG
This sequence comes from Camelus dromedarius, assembly GCF_036321535.1. NCBI lineage: Eukaryota > Metazoa > Chordata > Mammalia > Artiodactyla > Camelidae > Camelus > Camelus dromedarius. Next base: position 38,515 of record NC_087457.1, read on the forward strand.
GCTTGCTCTCCTCCTACTGGATTTTTTGCAGCTCAGGTTCTGATCATTTGAAATGGATGCCTGAGTGGAGTGGAGGGAAGAGCATGTGATTGATAGCTAGGCACAAACGTGGGAATAGGCTTCCCTGGGCTTGGTGCATTTCGGTCTGAATGATTCGTAAAAGCCCCTTGGGATGTGTGGATTCTCACGACCTCTTCCAAGAACATGAGCGCTTTTATCATCTCTGCCATCTCTTCTATTTTAGACGTCAGGAATCTTGGACCCGTTCTTGGAGCTGAGAATCGAGTTACTTTCTCAAGGGCACGTTGACGCTCCTTATGTTTCTGCCAGTATCAGCGAGGTTCAGTAGGTCTCATGACTGTCTTTCGAGCCTGGTATGCTCTAGAGATTTCTCCATGCCGATAATCCCCACTGTAGCAGAACAACTTTCATCAATGTGTTCGCACATCTCCTCAATCCATGCAGCCAGTGTTTCTGCCAGCTTCTCTTCGTGTCTCCCATAAAGTCGACGTCAACACGACTGGGCAAGTCTGAAAATACCTCGGAGCCTCACCAGTAAGCTGATGACAGGCAGATCTTCCACTGTCTGCCCTTTCAGATTCTGGAAACAGACCCGTGAACTCAGGTCTTTGGGCAGCAGCAGTATCTCGAACTTACTCAGCTTCCCGAACAAAAGACCTAAGCCAATCTCCACATAGGGCAGCAGACCCAACATCAAACTGATCCACCCACAGAATTCTGCCCAGTTACCTTGGATCCACCAGCCGCAACAAGCCTCGTGTTACACACCAACTTTCCACCTGGAATCCAACCGGTAACTGCCATCCCCAGTGATTGATGCATCAAGTCAGTGTTGGGGGTGATGCTGCATTAGACGAGAGTTTCCTAAGGGAAATGTGATTCTATCCAGAAGGGTCCCATTGTCCTTTTCTCTTCCCTCTTTCCTTTTGTTCAGATCTGTATACACAGTACAAACGGAGGGAATAGTGTCCATGATTAGTTTATGGATTCACACCTATTTAAACTTTCTAACAGTTCACAGTACACGGAGACCCACTCAAGGAAACTCATGTTTGTGTAAAATCCATTCACCCAGGTTACATATCCGTCTGTTGCTTTCTGCTGAAACACCCACACTTTCAGAACATGGATCCATTTGTTTCATGGGGGCTGAAATTCCTAGAAATGAAACCAATCCCAACGTGCACTTTCCTGTCTGTCTCTTTTGCTCTTAGTTCAGTTTTGCAGAGCTACTTGTCTTTGTTATAGGCTTATGGCATTTCTTCTCTACGTAGGGTAGAATTAGTCATTCATTCATCCTGTTGGAAGACTTCTAAGTCTATATCCCTTTCTATGACCCACACTTATTCAAGACCGTCATTTGGTTTGGCTCACGATATGCACTTCTGGATCAGTATCTATGAATAGTAATACACGCGTCTGTTTTCGGAATACAAGATTGTTGAGTACATGGTAACAGCGATAATAGGTCGATGCGTGCTGAATGATCCTTGACATCATTTTGAGTATTTTGTCTTGAATAATCATGGTTGTTTGGTATATGTCAGCCAACTGTAACCTTTTGGTGTTTGTTTGTTTGTCTGATTGTTTGTTTTGCAAACACATTAGGCCATGCATCTCTCGTTTTGCGTCAGTAATGTAAGCTGTTCACTTAAGATAGTGCTTAAAATCACCTATGATTTCCTGCTACCCTCTCCCATCTTTAGGATTTTGATGTCCTCCTTGCCTTCTTCTTCTTACTTCTTTGCAACTCAGGCTCTTCTTGCATTTGCAATAATGGTGTTGTTATTTCCATTTCATCTTGCTACTTTTCTACTCAGGGTAGGATTCTCAATTTTTGTTTTAGGATCAGTCTCAAACTGCTGAATTCTTTTCAGGTTTGCCGGTCAGTGAATTTCCCTAGCTCTGCCGTTGTTATAAACGGTGGTCATTTGGCATAGGCTACCCTAGATTGCAGCTTTTTCTCATTCAGGATATTTTCTATGTCTTGGCACTCCTCCCCGTGCTGCAAAATTTCTGCCGACATATCAGCTGAAACCCCTCTGGAGGTTCTGTTGTGACTAAGTTGCTTTCCTCGAGGTGCAATTTACATCACTGGGATGATCATGAAATTTGTTTATTTGAATTCAACTGCTGCTTGTTGGTCTATTTGTATTCCACCTCTTTTGGACGCTGTGTACTTCCTGAATTCGTATAGATGATACTTTCTTGGCTTTCAGCAAGTTTCATTCTGATTTTTCTACAAATTCCTTTTCAGAATTTATTATTTTATCTCTTGCTTTTCCATTTGGGATTCCTATGAGTCCTATTCTTACCTGCCTTGTCTTCACCCAGGATTCAACAGTGATGTTAGCGTTGGTTTGCACTTGCTTTTCTGTGTCTTCTTCTGATCGAGGGATTTCTGTTCCCCTGTCCTCACAGTCATTCACGAGTCCCTCTGCATTATGTAGTCTGCTTAGGATTGACTTTAGCCCAGTTTGTATCTCATCCATTGAGTTTTCTGATAATATTAGGATTCTAATTGAGAGTTTCTCTTCCCCTTTTCTGGTATTCTGCCTTTTGTGATTCTGAGGCACTGTGGTTCATCAGTGTTTTCCTCACCTCCATTTTCAGAGCTTGCTCTGGTATCGTTTTGCCGTCTAGTTGTTTGAAAGCTTATTTTTTGGGCCTTCAATATCTTTGGAACTGAAAATGGTACTTCCTGTTTCTTTTACTATACTTCTTTTACTCTAAAGGTCAGGTACTATCATGTATTTAATATAGACTTATAGGGCTTGGTTACGTGCAAACTTTAGACTCTTTGATGTACACAATTCCATGGTATTTCTGTGAGGATAATTTTCCCTAGACCTTGATGCCATGCCCTGTTCCTGTGTGTGTTGTCTGGTATAACTCTAAATCCTGGTGTTGCCTTTGTTGTAATGAACACACCATACCGCTTCAGTTAGTAGAACTTCATTTTTATTACACTCATCTCACAATTCTGAAAGTGCACAGGGCATTTCCTCTAGTGGAAATGAAGCGTCTATAGGTTTTCAGCTCTGCATTCTTCTGTATGTCATTTTGAAGTGTCTGCAAAACTGCCAACGTAGAGTGCGCTTGTACTTTCTACTGCCACGGGAATGTCCCAATGTTACCAGTTCTTCCCAGAGCTTCTCTGTCTACAGAATCACCAGTGGAAGCATATGTATGGATGTCATACTTCAGGGCCTGCTGGGATGATCCCGCAGACAGACCTATGTGTCCTCGGTGCATTACCCTATCAGTACCATCCAAAATGTAGCATCTGCATTTGGGTGATAATGCTGTAAGAAATGCTTCATCTTCTCATGCTGTGGACTTTTACCACTCTTCCTAGTTCTCTCATTCTTGAGTTATGGGTTCACGAAGGCAACCACAGAGCTGTTCTGCATCGTCTGCCTGAAACCAGAGGGTAATCACAATCCAGGTTATGAATGTAGCAGATCCTAAATCTTTTAATACTGATTTCAAACCCAACGCCCCCAGGAACCCTCAGTCCAGATGCATGATACCTCTGATTGAGCCCCACACGTGCTCTATTGGCAAAATATCAAATTGGACCCTGGTCCTGCCGATGCAGTGGATGTGGCCATAGGACATTTCGATAAACTCAACCTCACGCGCCAGTGCGGTTGCTGTCTCACTGAGTTTACAGTTCTCTTTGCTCTGTTGAAAGTACCCACCAAAACCCACAACGCACTCTAGATCCCTGAGTTGTGCGAGAGCCATCATCTGTAGCCCTACCCCGCTTTTTCCGCTGCCTCTGCTAGCTCAGATTTGGCAGCTCGGATCTTGGTCTCAGATTCAATTGTGGGGATATTTTGAGCTGATTTCTTTGAGTTCTGTCAGCCAAGCATCTGCTGTGCACTCTGCTAATACTCAGCGCATCACCTTCAATCCCATGCCTGCTGCCCGCTTGAGAGTGTGCTTCCAAGTAAAACAGAGTTTCACCTTTGATGCTCCATTACCAGAGGTCAGATCCTGCACTGGTTTCCATTCTCTACTTTGCCTTTTCCTGCTTCCGGTTTTTCTGAGGCCTCATCCTGTCTTTGGAAGTAACAGACCACTCTTCGTGAAGTGTCCTTGCCAAGGGCTGGGTGAGTGTGTGTTTACAATGTTTTGTGTATGGTAGCTAGTGAGAGCAGTTTGCACTGGTTCTCTTCTTACTGGGCATCGAGAAATCAACACTTTTCACAAATAATTCACAGAAATTGGATATTTGTTTCGTTCCGTTTTTTTACAGCCATCGTCGGAGGGATTTTCCGAAGACTCCAGCATTGACCTTATGTTGACAAGGCAGTTGCAGTCTTTAAGAAAGTTAACAGTATCAATTTATATGTTTTGGGATTTATATGAAAATGAATTTAGTTTTTGAAAATTACCAAATCAACCTAGAAGCCAGACTTGACAATTTCTGTAAGAATTTGTCAGCTCTAAGGAAAAACAGACAGTCTCAATGTAAAATAGCATTCCAAAAGTTTGAAGGGGACATGCCAACTCTTTTCTCTTGAAGCCTCCAACAACAAAAGGAAGAATGAAGTAACTATTGGAACCATGAAATAACCCCCATTCTGGGTTTCCCTTGTGCACCTGGTGCCCTTTACTCCCAATGACTCATACTAGGCAATGTTGGCATTTCAAGGGGTAACATTCCTCTCTAGGAGTATACAAGTAAACCTAAACAGAATATATACATTTTGGCTTGATTCCAAAAGCACCTAGAGGCATTTAACTATGAGAATCCTGCTGCAGCTATGCTAGGCTATTGAGAACCAGGTGCTCTTCTATCAGTGCTGAGAAGGCTTAATCATCCGATCATGTTGGGTAAAGCAATTTAACACAACCAAGTCTGCACCTCCAAGATGTAGTGCACCCGGGGCTTGACGGAAGTGAATGACTGTCCACATAAAGTGTGTCTTTAATGTGTTTGGCGAATTTTACAGTTCAGTTCACTATCTGACTTCTAATATTTCCTGTACTGTCTTGAAAAACTGAGGCCTAATACATATTCAAGTTCATTCAAAGATTCCCCTCACTTCCCACCCTCCTTTCTGCCCAAAGAATACATAAAACCAGCATTTCCTGAATCTAAGGGAAGGTCATCATTCCTTTGTGTGAGTTAAGTATTCAATTAATATATATTTTAGTCGAGAGTATTTCACCTTTAAGGAGTTCACTGTTGTTCACCGAGTGTGAAGGAGGAGGAACTCTGATTCTAGTAGGGGCTTGCTCTCCTCCTACTGGATTTTTTGCAGCTCAGGTTCTGATCATTTGAAATGGATGCCTGAGTGGAGTGGAGGGAAGAGCATGTGATTGATAGCTAGGCACAAACGTGGGAATAGGCTTCCCTGGGCTTGGTGCATTTCGGTCTGAATGATTCGTAAAAGCCCCTTGGGATGTGTGGATTCTCACGACCTCTTCCAAGAACATGAGCGCTTTTATCATCTCTGCCATCTCTTCTATTTTAGACGTCAGGAATCTTGGACCCGTTCTTGGAGCTGAGAATCGAGTTACTTTCTCAAGGGCACGTTGACGCTCCTTATGTTTCTGCCAGTATCAGCGAGGTTCAGTAGGTCTCATGACTGTCTTTCGAGCCTGGTATGCTCTAGAGATTTCTCCATGCCGATAATCCCCACTGTAGCAGAACAACTTTCATCAATGTGTTCGCACATCTCCTCAATCCATGCAGCCAGTGTTTCTGCCAGCTTCTCTTCGTGTCTCCCATAAAGTCGACGTCAACACGACTGGGCAAGTCTGAAAATACCTCGGAGCCTCACCAGTAAGCTGATGACAGGCAGATCTTCCACTGTCTGCCCTTTCAGATTCTGGAAACAGACCCGTGAACTCAGGTCTTTGGGCAGCAGCAGTATCTCGAACTTACTCAGCTTCCCGAACAAAAGACCTAAGCCAATCTCCACATAGGGCAGCAGACCCAACATCAAAATGATCCACCCACAGAATTCTGCCCAGTTACCTTGGATCCACCAGCCGCAACAAGCCTCGTGTTACACACCAACTTTCCACCTGGAATCCAACCGGTAACTGCCATCCCCAGTGATTGATGTATCAAGTCAGTGTTGGGGGTGATGCTGCATTAGACGAGAGTTTCCTAAGGGAAATGTGATTCTATCCAGAAGGGTCCCATTGTCCTTTTCTCTTCCCTCTTTCCTTTTGTTCAGATCTGTATACACAGTACAAATGGAGGGAATAGTGTCCATGATTAGTTTATGGATTCACACGTAATTAAACTTTCTAACAGTTCACAGTACACGGAGACCCACTCAAGGAAACTCATGTTTGTGTAAAATCCATTCACCCAGGTTACATATCCGTCTGTTGCTTTCTGCTGAAACACCCACACTTTCAGAACATGGATCCATTTGTTTCATGGGGGCTGAAATTCCTAGAAATGAAACCAATCCCAACGTGCACTTTCCTGTCTGTCTCTTTTGCTCTTAGTTCAGTTTTGCAGAGCTACTTGTCTTTGTTATAGGCTTATGGCATTTCTTCTCTACGTAGGGTAGAATTAGTCATTCATTCATCCTGTTGGAAGACTTCTAAGTCTATATCCCTTTCTATGACCCACACTTATTCAAAACCGTCATTTGGTTTGGCTCACGATATGCACTTCTGGATCAGTATCTATGAATAGTAATACACGCGTCTGTTTTCGGAATACAAGATTGTTGAGTACATGGTAACAGCGATAATAGGTCGATGCGTGCTGAATGATCCTTGACATCATTTTGAGTATTTTGTCTTGAATAATCATGGTTGTTTGGTATATGTCAGCCAACTGTAACCTTTTGGTGTTTGTTTGTTTGTCTGATTGTTTGTTTTGCAAACACATTAGGCCATGCATCTCTCGTTTTGCGTCAGTAATGTAAGCTGTTCACTTAAGATAGTGCTTAAAATCACCTATGATTTCCTGCTACCCTCTCCCATCTTTAGGATTTTGATGTCCTCCTTGCCTTCTTCTTCTTACTTCTTTGCAACTCAGGCTCTTCTTGCATTTGCAATAATGGTGTTGTTATTTCCATTTCATCTTGCTACTTTTCTACTCAGGGTAGGATTCTCAATTTTTGTTTTAGGATCAGTCTCAAACTGCTGAATTCTTTTCAGGTTTGCCGGTCAGTGAATTTCCCTAGCTCTGCCGTTGTTATAAACGGTGGTCATTTGGCATAGGCTACCCTAGATTGCAGCTTTTTCTCATTCAGGTTATGGTCTATGTCCTCGCACTTCTACCCGTGCAGCAAAATTTCTGCCGACATATCAGCTGAAACCCCTCTGGAGGTTCTGTTGTGACTAAGTTGCTTTCCTCGAGGTGCAATTTACATCACTGGGATGATCATGAAATTTGTTTATTTGAATTCAACTGCTGCTTGTTGGTCTATTTGTATTCCACCTCTTTTGGACGCTGTGTACTTCCTGAATTCGTATAGATGATCCTTTCTTGGCTTTCAGCAAGTTTCATTCTGATTTTTCTACAAATTCCTTTTCAGAATTTATTATTTTATCTCTTGCTTTTCCATTTGGGATTCCTATGAGTCCTATTCTTACATGCTTTGTATTAACCCATGATTCAACAGCGATGTTTGCGTTGGTTTGCACTTGCTTTTCTGTGTCTTCTTCTGATCGATTGATTTCTGTTCCCCTGTCATCACAGCCATTCACGAGTCCCTCTGCATTATGTAGTCTGCATAGGACTGACTTTAGCCCAGTTATTATCTCACCCATTGAATTTTCTGTCATTATTGGTTTCTTCTTTAGACTTTCTCTTCCCCTTTTCTGATATTCTGCCTTTTGTTTTTCAGAGGCCCTGCTGTTCATCAGTGTTTTCCTCACTTCCATTTTCAGTGCTTTCTCTGGTAGCGTTTTGCCGTCTAGTTGTTTGAAAGCTTATTTTTTGTGCCTTTAATCACTTTGGAACAGATAATGGCACTTTGTTTTTTTTACTATACATCTTTTTCTCTACTCTTCAAGTACTATCAGGTATGTAGTATAGACTTATAGGGCTTGAATTTATGAAAACTTTAGAGTATTTGGTGTAAGCAATTTCATGGCATTTCTGAGAGGACAATTTTCCCTAGACCTTGATGCCATGCCCTGTTCCTGTGTGTGTTGTCTGTTATATCTCTAATTGCTGGTGTTCCCTTTGTTGTGATGAACACACCATACTATTTCAGTTAGTAGAACCTCATTTTTATTACGCTAATCTCAGAGTTCTGAAAGGGCACAAGGCACTTCCTCTACTTGAAATGAAGCTTCTATATGTTTTCAGGTCTTCATTCCTCTGTACGTCATTTTGGAGTGTCTTCAAAAGAGCCAACATAGAGTGCGCTTGTTCTTTCTACTGCCATGGGAATGTCCCAAAGTTACCTGTTCTTCCCAGAACTTCTCTGTCTGCAGAAACACCAGTGGAAGCATATGTATGGATGTCATACTTCAGGGCCTGCTGGGATGATCCCGCAGACCGACCTATGTGTCCTTGGTGCAGTACCCTGTCAGTGCAGTCCAAAATGTAGCATCTGCATTTGGGAGATAATGCTGTAAGAAATGCTTCATCTTCTCATGCTGTGGACTTTGACCACTATTCCTTGTTCTCTCATCCTTGATTCATGGGTTCACGAAAGCAAACACAGAACTTTTCCTTATCCTCTGCCTCAAACCAGACCATTATCCAAGTCTAGGTTACGAATATAGCGGATCCTAAAACTTTTAATACTGATTTCAAACCCAACGCCCCCTGGAACCCTCAGACCAGATGCATGATATCTCTGATTGAGCCCCACACGTGCTGTTTTGGCAAAATATCAAATTGGTCTCTGGTCCTGCAGATGCAGTGGATGTGGCCATAGGACATATCGATAAACTCAACCTCACGCGCCAGTGCGGTTGCTTTCTCACTGAGTTTACAGTTCTCTTTGCTCTGTTGAAAGTACCCACCAAAACCCACAACGCACTCTAGATCCCTGAGTTGTGCGAGAGCCATCATCTGTAGCCCTACCCCGCTTTTTCCGCTGCCTCTGCTAGCTCAGATTTGGCAGCTCGGATCTTGGTCTCAGATTCAATTGTGGGGATATTTTGAGCTGATTTCTTTGAGTTCTGTCAGCCAAGCATCTGCTGTGCACTCTGCTAATACTCAGCGCATCACCTTCAATCCCATGCCTGCTGCCCGCTTGAGAGTGTGCTTCCAAGTAAAACAGAGTTTCACCTTTGATGCTCCATTACCAGAGGTCAGATCCTGCACTGGTTTCCATTCTCTACTTTGCCTTTTCCTGCTTCCGGTTTTTCTGAGGCCTCATCCTGTCTTTGGAAGTAACAGACCACTCTTCGTGAAGTGTCCTTGCCAAGGGCTGGGTGAGTGTGTGTTTACAATGTTTTGTGTATGGTAGCTAGTGAGAGCAGTTTGCACTGGTTCTCTTCTTACTGGGCATCGAGAAATCAACACTTTTCACAAATAATTCACAGAAATTGGATATTTGTTTCGTTCCGTTTTTTTACAGCCATCGTCGGAGGGATTTTCCGAAGACTCCAGCATTGACCTTATGTTGACAAGGCAGTTGCAGTCTTTAAGAAAGTTAACAGTATCAATTTATATGTTTTGGGATTTATATGAAAATGAATTTAGTTTTTGAAAATTACCAAATCAACCTAGAAGCCAGACTTGACAATTTCTGTAAGAATTTGTCAGCTCTAAGGAAAAACAGACAGTCTCAATGTAAAATAGCATTCCAAAAGTTTGAAGGGGACATGCCAACTCTTTTCTCTTGAAGCCTCCAACAACAAAAGGAAGAATGAAGTAACTATTGGAACCATGAAATAACCCCCATTCTGGGTTTCCCTTGTGCACCTGGTGCCCTTTACTCCCAATGACTCATACTAGGCAATGTTGGCATTTCAAGGGGTAACATTCCTCTCTAGGAGTATACAAGTAAACCTAAACAGAATATATACATTTTGGCTTGATTCCAAAAGCACCTAGAGGCATTTAACTATGAGAATCCTGCTGCAGCTATGCTAGGCTATTGAGAACCAGGTGCTCTTCTATCAGTGCTGAGAAGGCTTAATCATCCGATCATGTTGGGTAAAGCAATTTAACACAACCAAGTCTGCACCTCCAAGATGTAGTGCACCCGGGGCTTGACGGAAGTGAATGACTGTCCACATAAAGTGTGTCTTTAATGTGTTTGGCGAATTTTACAGTTCAGTTCACTATCTGACTTCTAATATTTCCTGTACTGTCTTGAAAAACTGAGGCCTAATACATATTCAAGTTCATTCAAAGATTCCCCTCACTTCCCACCCTCCTTTCTGCCCAAAGAATACATAAAACCAGCATTTCCTGAATCTAAGGGAAGGTCATCATTCCTTTGTGTGAGTTAAGTATTCAATTAATATATATTTTAGTCGAGAGTATTTCACCTTTAAGGAGTTCACTGTTGTTCACCGAGTGTGAAGGAAGAGGAACTCTGATTCTAGTAGGGGCTTGCTCTCCTCCTTCTGGATTCATTGCAGATCAGATTCTGATCCTTAGAAATGGATGCCTGAGTGGAGTGGAGTTAAGAACATGTGATTGATAGCTAGGCACAAACGTGGGAATAGGCTTCCCTGGGCTTGGTGCATTTCGGTCTGAATGATTCGTAAAAGCCCCTTGGGATGTGTGGATTCTCACGACCTCTTCCAAGAACATGAGCGCTTTTATCATCTCTGCCATCTCTTCTATTTTAGACGTCAGGAATCTTGGACCCGTTCTTGGAGCTGAGAATCGAGTTACTTTCTCAAGGGCACGTTGACTCTCCTTATGTTTCTGCCAGTATCAGCGAGGTTCAGTAGGTCTCATGACTGTCTTTCGAGCCTGGTATGCTCTAGAGATTTCTCCATGCCGATAATCCCCACTGTAGCAGAACAACTTTCATCAATGTGTTCGCACATCTCCTCAATCCATGCAGCCAGTGTTTCTGCCAGCTTCTCTTCGTGTCTCCCATAAAGTCGACGTCAACACGACTGGGCAAGTCTGAAAATACCTCGGAGCCTCACCAGTAAGCTGATGACAGGCAGATCTTCCACTGTCTGCCCTTTCAGATTCTGGAAACTTACCCTTGAACTCAGGTCTATGGGCAGCAGCAGTATCTCGAACTTACTCAGTTTCCCGAACAAAAGACCTAAGCCAATCTCCACATAGGGCAGCAGACCCAACATCAAACTGATCCACCCACAGAATTCTGCCCAGTTACCTTGGATCCACCAGCCGCAACAAGCCTCTTGGTACACACCAACATTCCACCTGGAATCCAACCGGTAACTGCCATCCCCAGTGGTTGATGCATCAAGTCCGTGTTGGGTGTGATGTTGCAGTAGACGAGAGTTTCCTAAGGGAACTGTGATTCTATCCAGAAGGGTCCCATTGTCCTTTTCTCTTCCCTCTTTCCTTTTGTTCAGATCTGTATACACAGTACAAATGGAGGGAATAGTGTCCATGATCAGTTTATGGATTCACACCTATTTAAACTTTCTAACAGTTCACAGTACACGGAGACCCACTCAAGGAAACTCATGTTTGTGTAATATCCATTCACCCAGATTACATATCCGTCTGTTGCTTTCTGCTGAAACACCCAAACTTTCAGAACATGGATCCATTTGTTTCATGGGGGCTGAAATTCCTAGAAATGAAACCAATCCCAACGTGCACTTTCCTGTGTGTCTCTTTTGCTCTTAGTTCAGTTTTGCAGAGCTAGTTGTCTTTGTTATAGGCTTATGCCATTTCTTCTCTACGTAGGGTAGAAGTAGTCATTCATTCATCCTGTTGGAAGACTTCTAAGTGTATATCCCTTTCTATGACCCACTCTTATTCAAAACCGTCATTTGGTTTGGCTCACGATATGCACTTCTGGATCAGTATCTATGAATAGTAATGCACACGTCTGTTTTCGGAATACAAGTTTTTTGAGTACATGGTAACTGCGATAATAGATCGATGCGTGCTGAATGATCCTTGAAATCATTTTGAGTATTTTGTCTTGAATAATCATGGTTGCTTGGTATATGTCAGCCAACTGTAACCTTTTGGTGTTTGTTTGTTTGTCTGATTGTTTGTTTTGCAAACACATTAGGCCATGCATCTCTCGTTTTGCGTAATACAGTCATGTAAGCTGATTCACTAAAGATAGTGCTTAAAATCACCTATGATTTCCTGCTGCCTTCTCCCTTCTTTAGGATTTTGATGTCCTCCTTGCCTTCTTTTTCTTACTTCTTTGCAACTCAGGCTCTTCTTGCATTTGCAATAATGGTTTTGTTATTTCCATTTCATCTTGCTACTTTTGTACTCAGGTTAGGATTCTCAATTTTTGTTTTAGGATCTGTCTCAAACTGCTGAATTCTTTTAAGGTTTGCATGTCAGTGAATTTCCCTAGATCTGACGTTGTTATAAACGGCGGTCATTTGGCATAGGCTACCCTAGATTGCAGCTTTTTCTCATTCAGGGTATGGTCTATGTCCTGGCACTCCTCCCCGTTCTGCAAAACTTCTGCCAATATATCAGCTGAAACCCCTCTGGGGGTTCTGTTGTGACTAAGTTGCTTTCCTCGAGGTGCATTTTACATCACTGGGATGATCATGAAATTTGTTTATTTGAATTCAACTGCTGCTTGTTGGTCTATTGGTATTCCACCTCTTTTGGACGCTGTGTACTTCCTGAATTCGTATAGATGATACTTTCTTGGCTTTCAGCAAGTTTCATTCTGATTTTTCTACAAATTCCTTTTCAGAAATTATTATTTCATCTATTGCTTTTCCATTTGGGAATCCTATGAGTCCTATTCTTACCTGCTTTGTCTTCACCTAGGATTCAACAGTGATGTTATCGTTGGTTTGCACTTGCTATTCTGTGTCTTCTTCTGATCGAGGGATTTCTGTTCCCCTGTCCTCACAATCATTCACGAGTCCCTCTGCATTATATAGTCTGCTTAGGATTGACTTTAGCCCAGTTTTTATCTCATCCATTGAGTTTTCAGATACTATTGGGTTCAAGTTTAGAGTTTCTCTTACCCTTTTCTGGTATTCTGCCTTTTGTAATTCTGAGGCACTGTGGTTCATCAGTGTTTTCCTCACCTCCATTTTCAGAGCATGCTCCGGTATCGTTTTGCCGTCTAGTTGTTTGAAAGCTTATTTTTTGGGCCTTCAATCTCTTTGGAACTGAAAATGGTACTTCCTGTTTCTTTTACTATACTTCTTTTACTCTACAGGTCAGGTAATATCATGTATCTAATATAGACTTATAGGGCTTGGTTAAGTGCAAACTTTAGACTCTTTGGTGTACGCAATTCCATGGTATTTCTGTGAGGACATTTTTCCCTAGACCTTGATGCCATGCCCTGTTCCTGTGTGTGTTGTCTGGTATATCTCTAAATCCTGGTGTTGCCTTTGTTGTGATGAACCCACAATACTGTTTCAGTTATTAGATCCTCATTTTTATTAAACTAATCTCACAATTCTGAAAGTGCACAGGGCACTTCCTCTAGTGGAAATGAAGCTTCTATAGGTTTTCAGCTCTGCATTCTTCTGTATGTCATTTTGAAGTGTCTGCAAAACTGCCAACCTAGAGTGCACTTGTACTTTCTACTGCCACGGGAATGTCCCAATGTTACCAGTTCTTCCCAGAGCTTCTCTGTCTACAGAAACACCAGTGGAAGCATATGTATGGATGTCATACTTCAGGGCCTGCTGGGATGATCCCGCAGACAGACCTATGTGTCCTCGGTGCTGTACCATGTCAGTGCCTTCCAAAATGTAGCATCTGCATTTGGGTGATAATGCTGTAAAAATGCTTCATCTTCTCATGCTGTGGACTTTGACCACTCTTCCTAATTCCCTCATTCTTGAGTTATGGGTTCACGAAGGCAACCACAGAGCTGTTCTGCATCGTCTGCCTCAAACCAGAAGGTAATCACAATCCAGGTTATGAATGTAGCAGATCCTAATATTTTAGTACTGATTTCATACCCAACGCCCACTGGAACCCTCAGTCCAGATGCATGATACCTCTGACTGAGCCCCACACTTGCTCTATTGGCAAAATGTCAAATAGGACCCTGGTCCTGCAGATGCAGTGAATGTGGCCTTTGGACATATTGATAAACTCAACCTCACGTGCCAGTGCTGTGGCTGTGTCCCTGAGTTCACAGTTCTCTTTGCTCTCTTGAAAGTACCCACTAAAACCCACATCGCACTCTAGATCCCTGAGTTCTGCCAGAGGCATCATCCGTAGCCGTATCCCACTTTTTCAGCTGCCTCTGCTAGCTCAGATTTGGCAGCTCGGATCTTGGTCTCAGATTCAATTGTGGGGATATTTTGAGCTGATTTCTTTGAGTTCTGTCAGCCAAGCATCTGCTGTGCACTCTTCTAACACTCAGCGCATCAACTTCAATCCTGCTGCCCGCTTGAGAGTGTGCTTCGAAATAAAACTGTGTTTCACCTTTGATGCTCCATTACCAGAGGTCAGATCCTGCACTGGTTTCCATTCTCTACTTTGCCTTTTCCTGCTACCAGGATTTCTGATGCCTCATCCTGTCTTTGGAAGTAACAAACCAGTCTTAGGCAAGTGTCCTGTGCCAAGGGCTGGTTGATTGGATGTTTACAATTTTTTGTGTATGGTAGCAAGTGAGAACAGTTTGCAGTGGTTCTCTGCCTACTGGGCATCGACAAATCAACACTTTCCACAAATAATTTACAGAAATTTGATATTTGTTTCACTCCGTTTTCTTTACAGCCATGGTCGGAATGTTTTCCAAAGACTCCAGCTTTGACATTATGTTGATAAGGCAGTTGCAGGCTTTAAGAAGGTTTATAGTATCGATTTACGTGTTTTGGGATTTATATGAAATTGAAGTTAGTATTTGAAAATTACCAAATCAACCTAGAAGCCAGACTTGACAATTTGTTTAACATTTTGTCATCTCTAAGGAAAAAACAGACAGACTCAATGTAAAATAGCAGTCCAAATGTTTGAAGGGGACATGCCAACTCTTTTCTCTTGAAGCCTCCAACAACAAAAGGAACAATGAAATACCTATTGGAACCATGAATTAACCCCCAACCTGGGTTTCCCTTGTGCATGTGGTGCCCTTTGCTCCCAATGACACATACTAGGCAATGTTGGCATTTCTAGGGGTAACATTCCTCTCTAGGAATATACAAGACTATGTAAATAGAATATACAAATTTAGGCTTGATTCCAAAAGCACCTAGAGGCATTTAACTATGAGAAACCTGCTGCAGCTATGCTAGGGTATTGAGAACCAGGTGTTCTTCTATCAGTGCTGAGAAGTCTTAATCATCCGATCATGTTAGGTAAAGCAATTTAACACAACCAAGTCTGCACCTCCTAGATATAGTGAACCCGGGGTTTGACGGAATGTAACGACGGTCCACATAACCTGTGTCTTTAATGTGTTTGGCGACTTTTACAGTTCAGTTCACTAACTGACTTCTAATATTTTCCTGTACTGTCTTGAGAAACTGAGGCCTATTATATATTCAATTTCAGTCAGATTCCCCACACTTCCCACACTCCTTTCAGCCCAAAGCATACATAACCCCAGCATTTGCTGAATCTAGGGGAAGGTCATCATTTCTTTGTGTGAGCTAAGTGTTCAATTCCTATTTATTTCAGTTGAGAGTATTTGACCTTTAAGGATTTCACTGTTGTTCACCGAGTGTGAAGGAAGAGGAACTCTGATTCTAGTAGGGGCTTGCTCTCCTCCTACTGGATTCATTGCAGCTCAGGTTCTGATCCTTTGAAATGGATGCCTGAGTGGAGTTGAAGGAAGAGCATATGATTGATTGCTAGGCACAAACGTGGGAATAGGCTTACCTGGGCTTGGTGCATTTCGGTCTGAATGATTCTTAAATGCCCCTTGGGATGTGTGGATTCTCACGACCTCTTCCAAGAACATGAGTGCTTTTATCATCTCTGCCATCTCTTCTCTTTTATACGTCAGGAATCTTGGACGCGTTTTTGGAGCTGAGAATCGAGTAACTTTCTCAAGGGCACGTTGACTCTCCGTATGTTTCTGCCAGTATCACCAAGATTCAGTAGCTCCCATGAATGTCTTTCGAGCCTGGTATGCTCTAGAGATGTCTCCATGCCGATATTCTCCACTGTAGCAGAACAACATTCATCAATGTGTTCACACATCTCCTCAATCCATGCAGCCAGTTTTTCTGCCAGCTTCTCTTCGTGTCTCCCATAAAGTCGACGTCAACACGACTGGGCAAGTCTGAAAATACCTCGGAGCCTCACCAGTAAGCTGATGACAGGCAGATCTTCCACTGTCTGCCCTTTCAGATTCTGGAAACAGACCCGTGAACTCAGGTCTTTGGGCAGCAGCAGTATCTCGAACTTACTCAGCTTCCCGAACAAAAGACCTAAGCCAATCTCCACATAGGGCAGCAGACCCAACATCAAAATGATCCACCCACAGAATTCTGCCCAGTTACCTTGGATCCACCAGCCGCAACAAGCCTCTTGGTACACACCAACATTCCACCTGGAATCCAACCGGTAACTGCCATCCCCTGTGGTTGATGCATCAAGTCAGTGTTGGGGGTGATGCTGCATTAGACGAGAGTTTCCTAAGGGAAATGTGATTCTATCCAGAAGGGTCCCATTGTCCTTTTCTCTTCCCTCTTTCCTTTTGTTCAGATCTGTATACACCGTACAAAGGGAAGGAAGTGTGTCCATGTTCAGTTTATGGATTCACACCTCTTTAAACTTTCTAACAGTTAACAGTACAAAGAGACCCACTCAAGGAAACTTATGTTTGTGTCATATCCATTCACCCAGATTACATATCCGTCTGTTGCTTTCTGATGAAACACCCACACTCTCAGGACATGGATCCATTTGTTTCATGGGGGCTGAAATTCCTAGAAATGAAACCAATCCCAACGTGCACTTTCCTGTTTGTCTCTTTTGCACTTCGTACTATTTCACAGAGCTACTTGTCTTTGTTATAGACTTATGCCATTACTTCGCTACGAAGCGTAGGATATGGCATTAATTCTTTCTGTTGGAAGACTTGTAAGTCTTTATCCCGTTCTATGACACACTCTTATTCAAAACCGTCATTTGGTTTGGCTCACGATATGCATTTCTGGATCAGTATCTATGAATAGTAATGCACGCGTCTGTTTTCGGAATACAACTGTGTTGAGTATATGCTAATAGCGATAATAGGTCGATGCGTGCTGAATGATCCTTGACATCACTTTGAGTATTTTGTCTTGAAAAATAAAGGTTGTTTGGTATATGTCAGCCAAATGTAAACTTTTGGTGTTACCTTGTTTGTCTGATTGTTAGATTTGCAATCACATTAGGGCATGCAACTCTCCTTTTGCTTCATACAGACTGTCATGTAAGCTGATTCACTTAAGATAGTGCTTAAAGTCACCTATGATTTCCTACTACCCTCTCCCATCTTTAGGATTTTGATGTCCTCCTTGCCTTCTTCTTCTTACTTCTTTGCAACTCAGGCTCTTCTTGCATTTGCAATAATGTTTTTGTTATTTCCATTTCATCTTGCTACTTTTCTACTCAGGGTAGTATTCTCAATTTTTGTTTTAGGATCAGTCTCAAACTGCTGAATTCTTTTCAGGTTTGCCTGTCAGTGAAATTCCCTAGCTCTGCCGTTGTTATAAACGGCGGTCATTTGGCATAGGCTACCCTAGATTGCAGCTTTTTCTCATTCAGGATATGGTCTATGTCCTGGCACTCCTCCCAGTGCTGCATAATTTCTGCCAATATATCAGCTGAAACCCCTCTGGAGGTTCTGTTGTGACTAAGTTGCTTTCCTCGAGGTGCATTTTACATCACTGGGATGATCATGAAATTTTTTTATTTGAATTCTACAGCTGCTTGTTGGTCTATTGGTATTCCACCTATTTTGGAGGATGTGTACTTCCTGAATTCGTATAGATGATACTTTCTTGGCTTTCAGCAAGTTTCATTCTGATTTTTCTACAAATACCTTTTCAGAAATTATTATTTTATCTCTTGCTCTTCCATTTGGAATCCTATATCCTATTCTTACCTGCCTTGTCTTCACCTAGGATTCAACAGTGATGTTAGCGTTGGTTTGCACTTGCTTTTCTGTGTCTTATTTGATGGAGGGTTTTATGTTCCCCTGTCCTCACAGTTATTCACGAGTCCCTCTGCATTAAATAGTCTCCTTAGGATTGACTTTAGCCAAGTTTGTATCTCATCCATTGAGTTTTCAGATACTATTGGGTTCATGTTTAGTGTTTCTCTTCACCTTTTCTGGTATTCTTCCTTTTGTGATTCTGAGGCACTGTGGTTCATCAGTGTTTTCCTCACCTCCATTTTCAGAGCTTGCTCTGGTATCGTTTTGCCGTCTAGTTGTTTGAAAGCTTATTTTTTGGGCCTTCAATTTCTTTGGAACTGAAAATGTTATTTCCTGTTTCTTTTACTATACTTCTTTTACTCTACAGGTCAGGTACTATCATGTATCTAATATAGACCCATAGGGCTTGGTTATGTGCAAACTTTAGACACTTTGGTGTACGCAATTCCATGGTATTTCTGTGAGGACAATTTTCCATAGTCCTTGATGCCATGCCCTGTTCCTGTGTGTGTTGTCTGGTATATCTCTAAATCCTGGTGTTGCCTTTGTTGTGATGAACACACCATACTGTTTCAGTTAGTAGAACCTCATTTTTATTACACTAATCTCACAATTCTGAAAGTGTGCAGGGCAGTTCCTCTAGTGGAAATGAAGCATCTATATGTTTTCCGCTCTGCATTCTACTGTATGTCATTTTGATGTGTCTCCAAAACAGCCAACATAGAGGTCGCTTGTAGTTTCTACTGCCATGAGAATGTCCCAATGTTACCAGTTTTTCCCAGGGCTTCTCTGTCTACAGAAATACCAGTGGAAGCATATGTATGGTTGTCATAATTCAGGGCCTGCTGGGATGATCCCGGAGACCGACCTATTTGTCCTCGTTGCAGTACCCTTTCAGTGCCGTCCAAAATGTATCATGTGCATTTGGGTGATATTGCTGTAAGAAATGCTTCATCTTCTCATGCTGTGGACTTTGACCACTCTTCCTAGTTCTCTTATTCTTGAGTTATGGGTTCTCGAAGGCAACCACAGAGCTGTTCTTCATCGTCTGCCTCAAACCAGAGTGTAATCCCAATCCAGGTTTTGAATGTAGCAGATCCTAAATATTTTAGTACTGATTTCAAACCCAAGGCCCACTGGAACCCTCAGTCCAGATGCATGATACCTCTGATTGAGCCCCACACGTGCTCTATTTGCAAAAAGTCAAATTGGACCCTGGTCCTGCAGATGCAGTTAATGTGGCCATAGGTCATATCGACAAACTCAACCTCACGTGCCAGTGCTTTTGCTGTCTCCCTGAGGTCACAGTTCTCTTTGCTCTCTTGAAAGTACCCACCAAATCCCACAACGCACTATAGATCCCTGAGTTCTGCGAGAGCCATCATCCGTAGCCCTATCCCAGTTTTTCCGCTGCCTCTGCTAGCTCTGATTTGGCAGCTCGGATCTTGGTCTCAGATTCAATTGTGGGGATATTTTGAGCTGATTTCTTTGAGTTCTGTCAGCCAAGCATCTGCTGTGCACTCTTCTAACACTCAGCGCATCACCTTCAATCCCATGCCTGCTGCCCCCTTGAGAGTGTGCTTCCAAGGAAAACAGAGTTTCACCTTTGATGCTCCATTACCAGAGGTCAGATCCTGCACTGGTTTCCATTCTCTACTTTGCCTTTTCCTGCTTCCGGTTTTTCTGAGGCCTCATCCTTTCTTTGGATGTAACAGACCACTCTTAGACAAGTGTCCTATGCCAAGGCCTAGGTGAGTGGATGTTTATAAAGTTTTGTGTGTGGGAGCTAGTAAGAGCAGTTTGCACTTGTTCTCTGCCTACTGGACATCGATAAATCTACACATTCCACATATAATTCACAGAAATTGGATATTTGTTTAGCTCCGTTTTCTTTGCAGCCATCGTTGTAGGGATTGTCCGATGACTCCAGCTTTGACATTATTTTGACAAGGCAGTTGCAGGCTTTAAGAAGTTTAATAGTATCGATTTACGTGTTTTGGGATTTATATGAAATTGAAGTTAATTTTTGAATATTACCACATCAACCTAGAAGCCAGTCTTGTCAATTTTTGTAACATTTTGTCAGCTCTAAGGAAAAAACCGGCAGACTCAATGTAAAATATCAGTCCAAAAGTTTGAAGGGGACATGCCAACTCTTTTCTCTTGAAACATCCAACAACAATTGGAACCATTAAATAACTATTGGAACCATGAAATAACCCCCAACCTGTGTTTCCCTTGTTCACCTGGTGCCCTTTACTCCCAATGACACATACTAGGCAATGTTTGCATTTCAAGGGGTAACATTCCTCTCTAGGAATATACAAGAAAATCTAAACAGAATATATAAATTTAGGCTTGATTCCAAAAGCACCTAGAGGCATTTAACTTTGAGAAACCTGCTGTAGCTATGCTAGGCTATAGAGAACCAGGTGTTCTTCTATCAGTGCTGAGAATGCTTAATCATCCGATCATGTTGGGTAAAGCAATTTAACACAACCATGTCTTCACCTCCAAGGTATAGTGCACCCGGGGCTTGACGGAAGGGAACGACGGTCCACATAACCTGTGTCTTTAATGTTTTTGGCGACTTTTACAGTTCAGTTCACTATCTGACTTCTAATATTTTCCTGTACTGTCTTGTAAAACTGAGGCCTAATACATGTTCACGTTCAGTCAAATATTCCACTCACTTACCACACTCCTTTTAGCCCAAAGAATACATAATCCCAGCATTTCCTGAATATACGGCAAGGTCATCATTCCTTTGTGTGAGCTAAGTGTTCAATTCCTATCTATTTTAGTCGAGAGTATTTGACCTTTAAGAAGTTCACTGTTTACCGAGTGTGAAAGAGGAGGTACTCTGATTCTAGGAGGGGCTTGCTCTCCTAATACTGGATTCATTGCAGCTCAGGTTCTGACCCTTTGAAATGGATGTCTGAGTGGAGTGGAGGGAAGAGCATGTGATTGATTGCTAGGCACAATCCTGGGAATCGGCTTACTTGGGCTTTTTTGCATTTTGGTCTGAATGCTTCATAACTGCCCCTTGGGATGTGTGGATTCTCATGATCTCTTCCAATAACATGAGCGCTTTTATCATCTCTGCCATCTGTTCTCTTTTAGACATCAGTAATCATGGACCCATTCTTGGAGCAGAGAATCGAGTAAATTTCTCAAGTACAAGTTCACACTCAGTATGTTTCTTCCAGTATCAGCGTGGTTCAGTAGCTCTCATGAATTTCTTTCGACCCTGGTATGCTCTAGAGATGTCTCCATTATGATATCCTTCAGTGTAGCAGAACAACTCTCAACAATGTGTTCGCACGTCTCCTCAGTCCATGCAGCCCGTTTTTTTGCCAACTTCTCTTCGTGTCTCCCATAAAGTCGACGTCAACATGAATGGGCAATTCTGAACGTACCTCGGAGCCTCAGCTTTAAGCTGATGACAGGTAGTTCTTCCACTGTATGCCCTTTCAGATTCTGGAAACTGACCCGTGAACTCAGGTCTTTGGGCAGCAGCAGTATCTCCAACTTACACAGATTCCCGAACCAAAGACTTAAGCCAATCTCCACATAGGGCGGCAGCCCCTCCATCACACTGATCCACCAACAGAATTCTGCCCAGTTACCTTGGACCCAACAGCCGCAACAAGCCTCATTGTACACACCAACATTCCACCTGGAATCCAACCGGTAATTGTCATTGACAGTGGTTGATGCATTAAGTCAGTGTTGGGGGAGAGGCTGCTTTAGACCAGAGGTCCCTAAGGGAAATTTGATTATATCAACAAGGGTCCCATGGTCTTTTCTCTTCCCTCTTTTCTTTTTTTCAGATCTGTATACACAGTAAAAACGGAGGGAAGTGTCCATGTTCAGTTTATCGATTGACAGCTCTTTAAACTTTCTAACAATTCACAGTACACAGAGAACCAATCCAGGAAACTCATGTTTGTGTAATATCCATTCACCCAGAATACATATCCGTCTGTTGATTTCTGCTGAAACACCCACACTCTCAGATTATGGATCCGTTTTTTCCTGGGGGCTGAAAATCCTAGAAATGAAACCAATCCCAACGTGCACTTTCCTGTATGTCTCTTTTGCTCTTAGTACAGTTTTGCAGAGCTAATTGTTTTTGTTATAGGCTTATGCCATTTCTTCTCTACCTAGGTTAGAATATGGCATTCATTCATCCTTTTGGAATTCTTGTAAGTCTATATCCCTTTCTATGACCCACTATTGTTGAAAACCGTCATTTTGTTTGGGTCAAGATATGCACTGCTGGATCAGTATCTATGAATACTAATGCACGCGTCTGTGTTCTGAATACAAGTATTTTGAGTACATGCTAGCCGCGATACTGGGTCATTGCGTGATGAATGATCCTTGACATCACTTTGAGAATTTGTTTTGAATAATCATGGTTGTTTGGTATATGTCAGCCAACTGTAAACTTTTGTTGTTTGTTTGTCTGATTGTTTGTTTGTTTGCAAACACATTAGGCCATGCATCACTCCGTTTGCTTCAATCAGAGAGTCATATATGTGAATCACTTAAGATAGTGCTTAAAATCACCTATGATTTCCTGCTACCCTCTCCCATCTTTAGGATTTTGATGTCCTCCTTGTCTTCTTCTTCTTACTTCTTTGTAACTCAGGCTCTTGTTGCATTTGCAATAATGGTTTTGTTATTTCCATTTCATCATGCTACTTTTCTACTCAGGGTAGGATTCTCAATTTTTGTTTTAGGATCAGTCTCAAACTGCTGAATTCTTTTAAGGTTTGCCTGTCAGTGAAATTCCCTAGCTCTGCCGTTGTTATAAACGGTGGTCATTTGGCATAGGCTACCCTATATTGCAGCTTTTTCTCATTCAGGTTATGGTCTATGTCCTCGCACTTCTACCCGTGCAGCAAAATTTCTGCCGAGATATCAGCTGAAACCCCTCTGGAAGTTCTGTTGGGACTAAGTTGTTTCCTCGAGGTGCATTTTACATCACTGGGATGATCATGAAATTTGTTTATTTGAATTCTACAGCTCCTTGTTGGTCTATTGGGATTCCACCTCAGTTGGACGCTGTGTACTTCCTGAATTCGTATAGATGATCCTTTCTTGGCTTTCAGCAAGTTTCATTGTGATTTTTGTACAAATTCCTTTTCAGAATTTTTATTTTTTCTCTTGCTTTTCCATTTGGGAATTCTATGAGTCCTATTCTTACATGCTTTGTATTAACCCATGATTCAACAGCGATGTTTGCGTTGGTTTGCACTTGCTTTTCTGTGTCTTCTTCTGATCGATTGATTTCTGTTCCCCTGTCATCACAGCCATTCACGAGTCCCTCTGCATTATGTAGTCTGCATAGGACTGACTTTAGCCCAGTTATTATCTCACCCATTGAATTTTCTGTCATTATTGGTTTCTTCTTTAGACTTTCTCTTCCCCTTTTCTGATATTCTGCCTTTTGTTTTTCAGAGGCCCTGCTGTTCATCAGTGTTTTCCTCACTTCCATTTTCAGTGCTTTCTCTGGTAGCGTTTTGCCGTCTAGTTGTTTGAAAGCTTATTTTTTGTGCCTTTAATCACTTTGGAACAGATAATGGCACTTTGTTTTTTTTACTATACATCTTTTTCTCTACTCTTCAAGTACTATCAGGTATGTAGTATAGACTTATAGGGCTTGAATTTATGAAAACTTTAGAGTATTTGGTGTAAGCAATTTCATGGCATTTCTGAGAGGACAATTTTCCCTAGACCTTGATGCCATGCCCTGTTCCTGTGTGTGTTGTCTGTTATATCTCTAATTGCTGGTGTTCCCTTTGTTGTGATGAACACACCATACTATTTCAGTTAGTAGAACCTCATTTTTATTACGCTAATCTCAGAGTTCTGAAAGGGCACAAGGCACTTCCTCTACTTGAAATGAAGCTTCTATATGTTTTCAGGTCTTCATTCCTCTGTACGTCATTTTGGAGTGTCTTCAAAAGAGCCAACATAGAGTGCGCTTGTTCTTTCTACTGCCATGGGAATGTCCCAAAGTTACCTGTTCTTCCCAGAACTTCTCTGTCTGCAGAAACACCAGTGGAAGCATATGTATGGATGTCATACTTCAGGGCCTGCTGGGATGATCCCGCAGACCGACCTATGTGTCCTTGGTGCAGTACCCTGTCAGTGCAGTCCAAAATGTAGCATCTGCATTTGGGAGATAATGCTGTAAGAAATGCTTCATCTTCTCATGCTGTGGACTTTGACCACTATTCCTTGTTCTCTCATCCTTGATTCATGGGTTCACGAAAGCAAACACAGAACTTTTCCTTATCCTCTGCCTCAAACCAGACCATTATCCAAGTCTAGGTTACGAATATAGCGGATCCTAAAACTTTTAATACTGATTTCAAACCCAACGCCCCCTGGAACCCTCAGACCAGATGCATGATATCTCTGATTGAGCCCCACACGTGCTGTTTTGGCAAAATATCAAATTGGTCTCTGGTCCTGCAGATGCAGTGGATGTGGCCATAGGACATATCGATAAACTCAACCTCACGCGCCAGTGCGGTTGCTTTCTCACTGAGTTTACAGTTCTCTTTGCTCTGTTGAAAGTACCCACCAAAACCCACAACGCACTCTAGATCCCTGAGTTGTGCGAGAGCCATCATCTGTAGCCCTACCCCGCTTTTTCCGCTGCCTCTGCTAGCTCAGATTTGGCAGCTCGGATCTTGGTCTCAGATTCAATTGTGGGGATATTTTGAGCTGATTTCTTTGAGTTCTGTCAGCCAAGCATCTGCTGTGCACTCTGCTAATACTCAGCGCATCACCTTCAATCCCATGCCTGCTGCCCGCTTGAGAGTGTGCTTCCAAGTAAAACAGAGTTTCACCTTTGATGCTCCATTACCAGAGGTCAGATCCTGCACTGGTTTCCATTCTCTACTTTGCCTTTTCCTGCTTCCGGTTTTTCTGAGGCCTCATCCTGTCTTTGGAAGTAACAGACCACTCTTCGTGAAGTGTCCTTGCCAAGGGCTGGGTGAGTGTGTGTTTACAATGTTTTGTGTATGGTAGCTAGTGAGAGCAGTTTGCACTGGTTCTCTTCTTACTGGGCATCGAGAAATCAACACTTTTCACAAATAATTCACAGAAATTGGATATTTGTTTCGTTCCGTTTTCTATACAGCCATGGTCCGAGATTTTGTCCGAAGACTCCTGCTTTGAGGCTAGGTGAGGCTGGGTCACATGTTTCCCTCCATCCCCAGCCCAGCTGGAAGCCTGAAAGATGCCCAGGTCAGCCTGTGGCCCATTTTCCACCCTGCTCCACCCTGGCCTGTCCAAATGCCACATGGCCCTGTCATACATCTGGCTGGCAAGCGTTCCTTGGGGTAGAGCATCTATCCCCTCTTCTCCGCGTTTTCCCCCTGCCTGGTGCCCCTCTATATCTGCCCTCCCACTCTCCCGGCCTCTCAGCGCCATCTCCCCTCTTCCTCCCCATAGTGTCTCAGCGTTTTCCTGCCTTTGGTGAGATGGGGCCATTTCTCTCAAGGGTCGTTTTAAATATGCAGATTTTTAAATTTTTATTTTATTGAATTATATTCAGTTTACAATTTTATGTCAATTTCTAGTGTACAGCTCAATGCTTCAGTCATACAATAACATTCGTATATTCATTTTCATGTCCTTTCCACCATGAGCTACTACAAGATTTTGACTATGGTTCCCTGTGCTGTGTGGTATAAACTTGTTGCTTTATTTTGTATTTACCACTCACTATCTGCAAATCTCGAAATCCCAGTCTATCCTTTCCCACCCTGTTCCCCTCTGATAACCATGAGTTTGTTTTCTAAGCCTGTTTAATTTTAGATTCCACATGAGTGTTGTCATATGGTGTTTTCCTTTCTTTCTGGCTTACTTCACTTAGAATGATGTTTTCCAGGGCCATCCATGTTGCTCCAAATGGCATGATATTATTTTTTATGGCTGAGTAGTATTCCATTGTATACATGACATGGCTTCTGTATCCAGTCATCTGTTGCTGGACATTTAAGCTGTCTCCATGTCTTGGCTATTGTAAATAGTGCTATGAATATTGGGGTGCTGGTGTCTTTCTGTATTAATGCTTCCTTTGGATATATGCCCAGGAGTGGGAATATTGTATCAAATAGTAAGTGTATTTTTAGTTTTTTGAGGACTCTCCATACCATTTTCCATAACTGCTGTACCAAACTACATTCCCACCGACAGTGTACAAGGGTTCACTGTTTTCCACACCCTCTCTAGCATTTACCATTTGAATATTCATGCTTTAATTATTTTATTGCAGCAGCAACATGTAAGAATGAAAAAGTGGCATCCTGGTGGCTGGGGGATGAGCCTGTGTGTGTGTCCCTGTGCATGTGTGTATGTTCCTGTATGTGTGTACATGTCCCTGTGTGTACATGTGTGCCCTCCATGTGCCTGCATGGGGGTGGGGAGTGGGGCTGGAGCCTGTGTGTGTGACTGACATCTCAGGCACGTGGGCCTGGAGGGGTGTGCCAGGCTGTGATGCTGGGCTGAGAGGCTGTGACCTGACCAAGGCCACACAGCCCATCTTGGGGCCCAGGGCCCCACCCTTGCTTCCAGGCCTGTCACCAATCAGCTGGGGTGTCCCCTGCCGTGATACAGGGCTTGGAGTCCTGACCCTAAGGGCCCCACAACTTCCCTCAGGAGGAGGGGTCTCTGGGGCAGGAGGAGGTGGCTGGGCTTGGCATGGGGAGGGGGGAGCAGGGAATCCAAGGGGGTGAGCATGGCTCTGGAGTTTGGGGGTGACCATCAGCAGTGAGGTGAGGGGAGTAAGAAGGGCCTCCTCACCAGGACTGAGTTTGTCACCCCGGCCAAGGGAGCCGCTCTTCTGCACAAGGGCCAATTTTGAAAAATGTGGAAAACCAAGTTTCAGGCTCCATGGTAGATAAGTCCCATTCCAGACGGAAATAGCAGGATGTGACCCCGTAAAAAGTGGTGAGCGCACGTGAGCCATCGCCTCGCCCAGAAAGGAATTCCCCCGAGAGCCAGAGCTCACCCCACACCCACCCAGGGGACTGGGAGGCCTGGAGTGATGGCCCTGCTGGGGTCCCACTACCCAGGAAGATGTGGAGAAGGGCCGCTGGTCATACAGTCGAGGCCCAAGGAGGGGAAGAGACCTGCCCAGGTCACCTAGCACAGGAGGGCAGTCGGGTGGGACCCAGGACTTCGGGCTTGTCATAGGCCCCCTTCTTAGGAAAGGGGCACAGGCCTGCCTGTGAAAGAAGCATCGGGTAAGTGAATAACCCTGCAGACAGGGCCAAGTTGGCTGGCTGGCCGAGCCTCAGTTTCCCCTCTGTGGAACAGGGGACGGGAAGGCGCCTGCTCACAGGGTCTCTGTGAAGCTAGAGATGGTGCTGCTGTGGTGCTGGGGAGAGCCCTCCTGGTCCTCCTTACCTTGGAAGAGGCCGGAGGGCCCTTCCTGAGGGCCGATGGTGCCTGTCTAGCTGGGCGGGCTGCTGGTCCCTGCGGCCCTGATAGTGGCAGCTACATGGCTTGGTGAAGGATGGGCCAACTCCCCTTCCCAGGCACCCTGGCCCATCGTCCCCCACCACGCACCCTGGGCTGGCTCCATCTTTCCTTCCTGCCTCCTCTTGTCTCTGCTTCCCCCCACCTGGTGTCCCTCTCTTGTCACCTCCTGTCCCTCTCTAGGACTTGACCCCCACCTTTCTCTCTCTCACTCACACACTGTCTCTCCCTGCGTGTGTCTTTCTCTGCCTCTCCCCCAGGCCCTCAGGCCCTGAGCTCAGGTCTAGCCCTGTCCAGGGCCACAGAGCCACAGGGCCACATCTCTCCCAGCACTCCCACCCTCACAGCGATGTTCCAGCCCCAGCTCTGCTCACAGTGGAGGAGCCTGGTTACAGAGCTGCTCCTGCAGGCATTTGCTGCTGCATCGCTGATCCCCCCCACTTCCCGGGCAGCGCAGCAGTCTCACCTTGACCTGTTTGTGGCCCAGCCTGGACCCCAGAGCTGCTGCAGGGCTGGCTGCCTCCCCCACCTGGAAGGAGGGAGGGCCCTGTGGGCTCCAGGGACAGCTGGTGCAGAGTGGAGTGGACTCTTTTTATGCCCAACACCTTCTCCCTGGCAGTGGTGGCACCCCAACCACTGACCCTGCCCGGCCCACCTCAGAGTCAGGAGGCTGTGGGAGGATGAAGGGCTCTCATGGGGCCCACTGAGAGCACTGCCGCCCTCAGCCCCCCTCAGGGTCTGCCTGGAGCCGGAGCTGCCGGGCAGCTGATGCGGGGCGGGGGCACGGGCCTGGTCAGTGCAGGGCCTCTCACTGGACGCCCATGGTCTCCCTGCACCTCATCCGTTCCTCACCATGAGACACGGCCACTTCATTCTGGTCATCTGGCTCATGACCGGACACCCCTGTGACTGACAGGCCCCACATGCCCAGTGAGTGTTTACCGACTGAAGCAGCACAGCCATCACTAGATCTAGACACAGGCTGTACCCACCACCCAGGAGGAGCCCCGGGGCCCCTGTGGTCACTGCTGCCCTGAAGGGGTAACCTTGCATCTGCCCTGTCATCTTAGTTCCTGCTGGTTTGTGAGTTGTGTGCCCGTGAATCACTGCGTGCCCTCAAGAGGGTGTGACCACTAGTCCTCCAGGAAGCAGACACTGACACAGAGAGAACTGTGACAATTTCATTAGGGGTGACAATAGAGAGAACAGCAGAGGGGGCAGGTTGGAGCAGGGAAACATTCGGGCCGTAATGCACCTCTGACATCTTCTCTAAACACATCATTGCCACAGCTGAGGGGCCCCTTCATGTGGCAAATGGACTGTGCTGTAAGGCAAAAAGAGTTATTTATTTTAATAGGATCTTATTTTTTCCTGATTTTGTCTTCTCTAATGTATGTATGGCCTCTGACGGACACTGTAGTCTGTGTGTGCATCTCCCTGTCTATACAGAATGAAAATAATTATTTTCACATCTCAGACACAGATCTCAAAATGTGCACATTCTCATTATTTTATTTCCTTCTTTAACTAGTAAGACCTAATATTTAATAGAAGAAAGGGACCTTTTGCCTTATGTTTAAAGCAGAGAATGGTAAGCACTGGGCCTGAGCTCTTATATCTTCAGTTTAATTTAATGTACTTCCTAAGGTCTCTTTTGATGATTCTGTGTGCAGACACTTTCTTTTAAACTATGAGAATGCTGAGTGAGAAATATGTCCCAGTCATTTTGCAAAACAATGTGTGTGCTTGACCCAACCCTCCTCAAAATGATGTCAGGGACCATCGTTACCCCTGGCTCACAGAGAACAACGCTGAGACCCTGTGGGGGCCCCACTGAGTCTTGGTGTTAGAGGATGAACTGCAAGAACTCAAAGAATCAGAAATTGGATCTTGTGACATAAATGTGGAGATGCCAAGCTGACAGTGGGCATGGTGACAGGAGGGAGCAGGGGTGTAGGGACAGGGGTCCTACAGGGTGTCTCCTGATCACCCCTGACTTCCCCCAAAGAACCTGCCTCATGCTGAAGGGCAAGGCACCTGCTCAGCTGATCTAAATCCTGCCTGCACTTTTCAAATCACTGGGGCAAAAGGAAACTTCAGCCACACAAATTACCCTGAAAAAAACAAGCTAAATTTCAGTTTCTCTGATATCCAGAGATTTCATCCAGACCCAGAACTTTCAGAAACCCTAGAGAACAATCATCTTTATATGAGGTTGTGAACTGAGGGCTTTCTGGAGGCACTGGGTTCTGAAGGGGATACGTGCATGGCTGCACTGAGTCCCCTGCACACACACGTGGCTCTGAGTGGACCTCACGCCGCATTCACATGGCCCGCCTGAGCTGCCCACCCTGCCATGAGTGACCTTCCAGCTCCATCTGAGTGAACCCAACAAACGCCCACTGGGCAGCCCTTCAATTTCTTTCTTCCCCTCCACACCCTCTTATTCACTCCTGTGTGGCTCACGTGTCCCTCTTCTGCACTCTGAGGCCCTGCATGGGCACATCTGCTATGGTGACAAGCTGTCTGCTGTGAATGTCTCTCTCCTTCACTCGCTCCCTTACCCCTCGAGGCAACCCCATGAGCCCCTGAAGTTAGGGGTGTGCTTCACCCCTCACAGAGCACATCACATGGTCCATGCAAGAGGCACATCTGCCAAACTGGGACTTCAAATTCATTTGATATTCTGTCAAAAGTCTCTTCTGTTCTATACAAGAGACATCTGCTTCCCAGGTCAGGATGGGGAAATGACACAGTCCATCAGATGTGTGTGCTGGGAAGCTAGACAGACGTCACAATGTCCCAAGTCAGATTTCCTCAGGCATCGCAAGGCCCTGGAGTGCCATCTCCCCTTCTGCAAAGACTCGACAAGGGAGCAGAAGCACATGCTCTCATCTTACCGAGTGCTGTAACTGGTGGTGGTGGTGGTGGCGGTGGGTGAGACCGCATAGGCCACAACAGAGGTGGGGGTGGCGGTGATGAATAGCTTCTGAGAAGTGACGCTGGGTGTCCCATCGGGTGAGGCACACCAAGTTGTCCTGCACAAGTACCGGGACATCGGGAATCCACAGTGACCTGCAGAACAGAAGAGAGAGCTGTGTTGGATGACAGACAAAAGGAACAACACCTACAGAACCTGAAACCCAATGCAGCAGCTGTCAGCACCGGGCACCCTCCCCTCCACCGGGTGCCCAGACAGCAGAACAGGGCCACACACTCGACCTTGTGGATAAAACACTGTTGCCACATGACACCGCTGGTGTCTGTAAGTGGAGGAAGGCAAGAGTCCTGCCTGAGATGATGTACAGAGGTTCCAGCAAATTGATAAAGTAGGACCTCCCAAACAGGAAGCCTCTCTGTGCAGGACAACCCACCCTGACACCTTCCCCAGCTCCACAGAAGCATGGTCTGCATGAAACAGAAACACAGAGAAAGAAAGGAAGTGAAGGCCTGGTTTTCCACATAGAATCAGAGCCGCACCTGGGTACTTGCTCTATCTGCAGGACCCTGCCAGACCCTCTCTACTCCCTGATCACAAAGGGCCCTCCTCCGCCAGCAGGAGCTTCCCCTGGGCTCAATGAGCTCTGAGGAGCTGGGCATCCCGCAGTCCTGTGGGGGAGCTGGCAAAGTGCTTCTGAGGGGACAAGGCTGTCCTCAGAAGGGAGTCAGTCTCCACTACAATCATCCTTATTCGCAGGGATGTCTGGATTTTAAGTTTGCTAGGAAAAGCACACTACGTTTGTCATATGGGAAAGGGAAGGGGGAAGTCTCAATCCTGCAAATAACACCAATGGGATTTTAGCTCATGTGGAAAATCCCATGGTGTGTGATTAGACAGAGAAGAAGCTGTGACAGCTTCCAGGGCAGAACCGACCCACCGCGGGATGGAGAACATGATGCCAGGACTGTGGTGCAAATTAGTCCTGCAGGGAAGTAGGCATTTTCATGGCGGGCACTTGCCCTTCTAGCCTCAATTCCCTACTACAAATGCACCATCTCTGAGAGTCAGGTTTTTCTGCCCAAGAGTACAACTGGAGGCAGCGGGGAAGGCACCTTTACCACCCCAGAAGAGACAGTGATGGCCTCTGATATTACCACACCCAGGAAGACTCAAAGTTGCACAAACACCACGGTGTAAGGCTGGAGGGGTGGCATAGATCAGTTTTCAGTTACAAGGAATTGAATGGGCATTATACAAAGGAGAATCCCACAGATTGAGCCAGGAAACCATTCAAAGAATGACAACAGGAACCAGTCTCAGTGAAACAGGAGCAATTCCAAGAGAAGAAGGAAAAAAGGAGTTAACCAAGCCAGGAGAAGTCAGTATGGAGCAAGGGCTCAACATTCTTATGCTATTTTAAGAAAAACACAGTCAAAACCTGAGGTCTTCAGCCCTCATGCACTCCCTCGCTGATGGCTTCTGCAAGTAACACTCAAGGTGACAGGGGGAGAGGAAAAGCCAATGGAAACTGGGCAAGAGTATGAATTTGAAAACAAAAAGAAATAACAGACTCATAACAGAACAAACAGTCTGCAGACGAGCCCACAAGAGGCTGCTGCAAAAACAAAAAGAAGAAATATCCCAGAAACACATTCACCGAAAAAGACCTCCCAATATATCTAGGCCTCCGTGGTCGCCTCAGGAGGGTGGGAGTTACCGTTGAACACAGGAGACACACGAGGTTACGAATCGGAAAAAAAACAGAAAGGATGGAGGATTAGGCTAATCAGAGCAGACTATATTCAAGGAAAACAAAAATTTGAGCCTTCTTTCCTATATGACAATCGCTTTCATATCACACCGAGTGGGAGACAGGTCTCAGGAACCTTGACAGAAGAGACCACAGGCCCCGGGTTCGGGTGTGTCTTCCATAACCGATCATCGGACGTGGAAGGTCAGGGCTCCACACGCTGCAGACAGTGACAGGGGCGGGCTTGTCCTCCAGGGAGCCCGGAACGTGGTGTCTGTTGAAGGCCCGTGTGCAGAACCGACACGTCTGCCCTCCGTCAGAGGACCCTCTTTCCCTCTACAACAGACACCTCCCTCCCCAGGGCAGGACGGGGAAGACGCGGTCCATCAAGTGCGTCTGCTAAGGGACCAGAGGGACACGGCCGTGAGCCCAGTCAAGGACGCCCGTGCACGGGGAAGCCCCGGAGAGCGATCTGCCTTTCTTCTGCAGTGACTCAAGGAAGAAACAGAGGACTATGCTTTCCTCTTACAGAGCGGAGCAGCTGGCGGTGGGGGGCGAGGTTGCACAGGGCACCAAGGGGGACCAGGTGCAGGTACCCAGCTGGGCGACGAAGGGCCGCACCCGGGTCAGGCCACGCAGGCTGCTCCTCTGAAAGTTTGGGGCCCTCCGTCCCACAGGGTGACCTGCAGGACAGAAGGGAGGGCTGGGTTGGATGACAGACAAAAGCGCCAACACCGACAAGAGCCGAAAACCAACGCAGCAGAGGTCGGCTCCGGGCACCCTCCCCTCCACTGGGTGCCCAGAGAGCAGCAAGTTGCCACATGCTCCACCCAGCCCTCTGGGGCCTGCCTGCAGCCTGGGCCGCACAGGGGGACACGGGGATACGACCCTGAAGCCGCACGTCGACGCAGCCGCTGTCTCCAAGTGGAGGAAGCCAAGGGTCCTCCTGCCCGAGAGGCTGCACACAGAGCTTCCAGCACACGGGCAAACTAGCGCCTTCCCAACAGCCAGCCGCTCTGGGTGGGACGGCCCTCCCCGCCACCTTCCCCAGCTCCACGCAAGCTTGCCAGGCGCAGACCAGGAACACGGACACGGGATGGACGTGAAGAGCTCATTCTCCACACGAGCAAGCAGAGCCGCACCAGGGTCACCGCTCTGCCTGAAGGGCTCTGCCTGCAGGACCCTGCCAGGCCCTCTCTGCCCCCTCCTCACAAAGGGCCCTCCTCCTCCACGCAGGGGCTGCCCCTGGGCGCAAAGAGCCCTGGGGAGCTGCGCATCACGGAGTCCTGCGGCGGAGATGGCCAAGGGCTCCTGAGGGGCAAGGCTGTCTTCAGAAGGGACTCAGGCTCCGCTACAATCATCCCTATCCTCAGGGACGTCAGGATTTTACGTTCGCTACGGAACGCACCCTACATGCGTGCTACGGGAGAGTGATGTGGGGAGTCTCAACCCAACACCTGACACCAAAGGGACTGTACCAGCACGTGCGCAAAATCCCACGGTGTGCCATGAGACCGACGAGCAGCTCTGACAGCTTCCAGGGCAGGCCCGAAACGGCGCAGGGTGGTGGACAAACACAACGTACGCACTCTGGTGCGCATCGGAATTCCCCCGCAGGGAAGGAGGCATTTTCACGGCGGGCTCTTTCCCTTCCAGCCTCTATTCCCTACTACAAACGCACCATCTCCGAGAGCCAGGCTTTTATGCCCAGAGTACAACTGGAGGCAGCGGCCAAGACACACTAACCTCCCGAGAAAAGACAGTGACGGGCTGTGACGTTTACCACACCCAGGGAAACTCCAAATTGCACAAAGCACACCGTACAAAGCTGGAGGGAGGGTTTTGCCCCTTTTCCAGTTAACAGGATCTGAATGGACATTCTAAACAGGAGAATCACCTGGCCTGAGCCGGAAAACCAGTCAAAAGAACGACGAAAGAGAAATCCGACTCAGTGACCCAGGAGCAACCCCAGGTGCAGGAGGTCAGGAAAGAGTCAGCCGAGACAGGAGAATTCAGTGTGGAGCGAGGGCTCACTGTCCTCACGCTGTTTTGAGAAACCCACAGTCAAGGTCTGCGGGCCCCGGCTCCTAAGCACTCCCTCATGGCTCCTGCAGGCACCAGCCAAGGCGACGGGCTCCCGGGAGAAGCAGCCCACTGGCTCCTGAGCAAGAGTTTTGAGTCTGAAAAAGGCAGCGACATGCCACGCCAGACCCGTCACAGGACACACAGTCTGCAGACGAGGCCAGGAACGGCTGCCGGGAGAACGGGAATATCACCTTTCCCAGGACGAGGCTCAATAGAGCATGACCACCCCACTTCCCTGGGCCTCCGGGGCCGCCGCATGTGGGCGGGCGCTGCCGGGCCACACCGTATCCGCGCCAGGTCCCGCGTCGGCTAAAAACCACAGAAAAGGATGGAGGATTAGGCTTTCCTGCGAAGACAATTCTGAAGCGAAACAAAACCTTTGCGCCTTTCTTCCTTCCTTCCTTCCCTGTATCACACTCGTTTCTTGAAGGAACTTGATACTGACCACAGGAACTCCTGCATGCTAAGCCCGCATTCTCTCTACTGCTGAGCTACATATACCCTTCCCCTCAGAGCACACTAGTTTCTAGGCACAGAGAACAAGAAATGCCAACCACATTCACTAACTTACCCAGTGTATAATAAGCTCCGTGTGCTCCACAAACAGAGGTCAGTGTTTTATGATCCGTCAGCTCCTGCGGAGCCACTTCTACAGTCCCAATAGCATACTCCGGTTTTGTAATTTCGGGCTTAGTCGCCCCTTCCTAGGAACACAAAACAAGATAAATCAGGAACCGAACTTCAGATCATGTGCCTACGCTTAGTCAGTCAGGTAGACAACAGGTATTTACCGAAGCTATCAGAACATAAGCCCTATCCTGGGAGAAGCTGGCAGTACAAATAAAAGGCAGATTCTCCTCTCTGTTCTGCCAGAGGCACAGGATCCATGAAAACAAATCAGCACAGAAAAGTTTCAACAGCTCTACAACTGAGGTGAACGGGTACATTAACGCCACAAAAGACAGGAGAGTCCGCTGCACGTGGATAGCTCAGGGAATGCTGGGAAGACCGCACTGTTTCGTAAAAGAGAGTTCCAGCGCAGAGGGTGGATGTGGAGGGGCTTTGGGGAAGGGCAGCCTGAGTAAAGGTAGAAGGTGGGAAACAGCATAAGGCATTAAGGAAACTAGAACAGTGTTAATGGCGGTGGAATGGGAAGACAATACATGCTGCCTTGAAAATGAAACATCACTTAATTAATTTCAAGTGAGGACGGCTAAAACAGGAAACAACACCAAGATGCACCTAACTTTCCCAGGGATGAATTTATTTTCAATATCCTCTAATGAACTGTAAGGGAAAGACACTGAAACCAAGAATGCCCATACAGACACTGGCTTCACTAGGTGAGTCTGGAAAATGAACACAAGTGCATTATCCAGTCCTAAGGCATTAAGCAAAGAATCACATCCTAACCTGTAAGTTAAAAACATAAGTCAAAAATTCTCATCAGCAGATGCAAACGTGTAAATGCACACTGACACCAACCCCCGGTATATGTCTCAGAATCCCCTGGTTCTTATATAGTCACAGAAGGACATTAACAACAAGAGACTGTACCTCATCCCAGGAAGATTCTCTTCCTCTCTCTTCTGTAAAGTGGCGCACTGACACACCATATGTAAAATGTAGTTACAGGTACATTAATGAGAATATCCACGAATGTATACTAAAACCACCATGTGCGTCTATCTCCGTTCGTGGATGTGTCAAAACAAAAGTGGCAGAAAAGACTTTCAAAGAGTTAGAGCATTTTCTGAAAAAAATGCTTAAGTCACGGTTGGGATATATTTCAAACCAAGTAGTAAGAGGAAAACACGTAAAAAGAATGGATATGGAAGTTGGGTTTGCGCACTATGTATTTCTAACATTTGGAGTTTGCTCTTGTTTTTGTTTTTCCTTTTCTTCTGTTTTAAATTGTAGGTACCGGGAATGAGCACACGGAATTCGGCATGCTAAGCAAGCATTCTATTTACCACTAACCTATATCCTTCCCCGAGTCAACTAGCTTCTCGGCATTGGTAAAATTAAATACAAAACACTCTTTCACGGTTCACTGCCTTACAAAACATGTTAGTTTGCTGAAGAGCAAAAGATCTTTGAGGCCTTCTTCCCCGTATCACACTAAGTGTCACATCAGACCGAGTTAGAGAAAGGTCTCAGGACCCTTGACTGAAGAGTCCACAGGCCCCGGGTTCGGTTGTGTCTTCCATAACAGATCATCGGCTGTGGAATGTCAGGGCTCCACTCGCTGCAGACAGAGACAGGGGCGGGCTTGTCCTCCAGGGAGCCCGGAACGTGGTGTCTCTTGAAGGCCCGTGTGCAGAACCGACATGTCAGCCATCCGTCAGAAGACCCTCTTTCCCTCTAAAACAGACAACTCCCTCCCCAGGGCAGGACGGGGAAGACGCGGTCCATCAAGTGCGTCTGCTAAGGGACAAGAGGGACACGTTCGTGAGCCCAGTAACAGCCGCCCATTCACGGGGAAGCCCCGTAGAGCGATCTGCCTTTCTTCTGCAGTGAATCAAGGAAGAAACAGAGGACTATGCTTTCCTCTTACCGAGCGGAGCAGCTGGCCGTGGGGGGTGAGGTTGCAGAGGGCACCAAGTGGGACCAGGTGCAGGTGCCCAGCTGGGCGACGACGGGCCGCACACGGTACAAGCCACGCAGGATTCTCCTCCGAAAATTTGGGGCCCTCCGGCCCATGGGGTGACCTGTAGGACAGAAGGGAGGGCTGGGTTGGATGACAGACAAAAGCGCCATCACCGAAAAAAGACGAAACTCAACGCAGCAGCCGTCGGCACTGGGCACCCTACCATCCACCGGGTGCCCAGGGAGGAGCACGGTGCCACACGCTCCGCCCAGCCCTCTGGGGCCTGCCTGCAGCCAGGGCCGCACAGTGGGACACGGGAATGCGACCTAGAATCCGCACGTCGCCGCCGCCGCTGTCTCCAAGTGGAGGAAGCCAAGGGTCCTCTTGCCCGAGAGGCTGCACACAGAGATTCCAGCACCCGGGCAAACTACCGCCTTCATTACAGCCAGCCGCTCTGGACGGGACGGCCCTCCTCGCCACCTTTCCCAGCTCCACGCAAGCTTGCCCGGCGAGGACCAGGGACATGGACACGGGACGGACGTGAAGAGGTCATTCTGCACATGAGAAAGCAGAGCCGCACCAGTGTCACCGCTCTGCCTGCAGGGCTCTGCCTTAAGGGCTCTGCCTGCAGGGCTCTGCCTGTAGGACCCTGCCAGGCCCTTAATGCCCCCTCCTCACAAAGGGCCCTCCTCTTCCACGCAGGGGCTGCCCCGGGGCGCAAAGAGCCCTGGGGAGCTGGGCATCCCGGAGTCCTGTGGTGGAGCTCTCCAAGGGCTCCCGAGTGGACAAGGCTGTCCTCAGAAGCGACTCAGGCTCCGCTAAAATCATCCCTATCATCGGGGACGTCTGGATTTTACGTTCGCTACGGAACGCACCCTACATGCGTGCTACGGGAGAGTGACGTGGGGAGTCTCAACCCCAAACCTGACACCAAAGGGACTGTACAAGCTCGTGCGCAAATCCCCACGGTGTGCCATGAGGCCGACGAGAAGCTCTGACAGCTTCCATGGCAGGCCCGACCCGGTGCAGGGTGGGGGACAAACACAACGTACACACTCTGGTGCGCATTGGAATTCCCCCGCAGGGAAGGAGGCATTTTCACGGCGGGCTCTTTCCCTTCCAGCCTCTATTCCCTAGTACAAGGGCGCCATTTCCGAGAGCCAGGCTTTTCTGCCCAGAGTACAACTGGAGTCAGCGGCCAAGACACACTTACCTCCCGAGAAAAGACAGTGATGGGCTGTGACGTTTACCACACCCAGGAAGACTCCAAGTTGCACAAAGCACACCGTACAAAGCTGGAGTTTGGGCTTTGCCCCTTTTCCAGTTACCAGGATCTGAATGGACATTCTAAACAGGAGAATCACATGGCCTGAGCCGGGAAACCAGTCAAAAGAACGACGAAAGAGAAATCTGACTCAGTGACCCAGGAGCAACCCCAGGTGCAGGAGGTCAGGAAGGAGTCAGCCGAGCCAGGAGAAGTCAGGGTGGAGCGAGGTCTCACATTCCTCACTCTGTTTCGAGAAAACCACAGTCAAAGTCTGTGGGCCCCGGCTCCTAAGCACTCACTCATGGCTCCTGCAGGCACCAGCCAAGGCGACGGGCTCCCGGGAGAAGCAGCCCACTGGCTCCTGGGCAAGAGTTTTGAGTCTGAAAATGGCAGCGACACGCCACGCCAGACCCGTTACAGGAAACACATTCTGCAGACGAGGCCAGGAACGGTTGCCGGGAGAACGGGAAGATCACCTTCCCCAGGAAGTGGCCCAGCAGAGCAAGACCACCCCACTTCCCTGGGACTCCAGGGCCGCCGCATGTGGGTGGGCGCTGCCGGGCCACACCGGAGACGCGCCAGGTCCCGCGTCGGCTAAAAACCACAGAAAAGAATGGAGGATTAGTCTTTCCTGCGAAGACACTGCTGAAGCGAAACAAAACCTTTGCGCCTTCCTTCCTTCCTTCCTTCCCCGTATCACACTCGTTTCTTGGAGGAACTGGATACTGACCCCAGGAACTCCTGCATGCTAAGCCCGCATTCTCTCTACTGCTGAGCTACATATACCCTTCCCCCCAGAGCACACTAGTTTCTAGGCACAGAGAACGAGAATTGCCAGCCACGTTCACTAACTTACCCAGTGTATAATAAGCTCCGTGTGCTCCACCAACAGAGGTCAGTGTTTTATGTTCCGTCAGCTCCTGCGGAGCCACTACTACAGTCCCAGTAGCGTACTCCGATTTTGTAATTTCGTGCTTAGTCGCCCCTTCCTAGGAACACAAATCAAGATAAATCAGGAACCGAACTTCAGATCATGTGCCTAAGCTTAGTCATTCAGGTAGACAAAAGATATTTACCGAAGCTATCAGAACATAAGCCCTATCCTGGGAGAAGCTGGCGGTACAAATAAAAGGGAAATTCTCCTCTCTGTTCTGCCAGAGGCACAGGATCCATGAAAACAAATCAGCACAGAAAAGATTCAACAGCTCTACAACTGAGGTGAACGGGTACAGTAACGCCACAAAGGACAGGAGAGTCCGCTGCACGTGGATAACTCAGGGAATGCTGTGAAGACCGCACTGGTTCGTAAAAGAGTGGTCCAGCGCAGATGGTGGATGTGGAGGGGCTTTGGGGAAGGGCAGCCTGAGTAAAAGGAGCAGGTGGGAAACAGCGTAAGGCATTAAGCAAACTAGACCACTGTTACTGGCTGTGGAATGGTAAGACAATACATGCTGCCTTGAAAATGAAACATGACTTAAATAATTTCAAGTGAGGACGGCTAAAACAAGAACCAACAGCAAGATGCACCTAACTTTCCCAGGGATGAATTTCTTTTCAATATCCTCTAATGAACTGTAAGGGAAAGACCCTGAAAACAAGAATGCCCATACAGACACTGGCTTCACTAGGTGAGTCTGGAAATTGCACACAAGTGCATTATCCAGTCCTACGGCATTAAGCACAGAATCACATCCTAAACTGTAAGTTAAAAGCATAAGTCAAAAATTCTCATCAGCAGATGCAAAGGTGAAAATGCACACTCAAACCAACTCCCTGTTTATGTCTCAGAATCCCCTGGTACTTATATAGTCACACAAGGACATTAACAACAAGAGACTGTACCTCATCCCAGGAAGATTCTCTTCCTCTCTCTTCTGTAAAGTGGCGCAGTGACACACCATCTGAAAATGTAGTTACAGGTACATTAATGAGAATATTCACGAATGTATACTAAAACCACCAAGTGCGTCTATCTCCGTTCGTGGATGTGTCAAAACAAAAGTGGCAGAAAAGACTTTCAAAGAGTTAGAGCATTTTCTGAAAAAAATGCTTAAGTCACGGTTGGGATATATTTCAAACCAAGTAGTAAGACGAAAACACGTAAAAAGAATGGATATGGAATTTAGATTTGCGCACTATGTATTTCTAACATTTGAAGTTTGCTCTTGTTTTTGTTTATTTTTCTCATGTTTTAAATTGGAGGTACCGGGAATGAGCACACGGAATTCGGCATGCTAAGCAAGCATTCTATTTACCACTAACATATGTCCTTCCCCGAGTCAACTAGCTTCTCGGCAAAGATAAAATAAAATACAAAACACTCTTTCACGGTTCAGTGCCTTACAAAACATGTTAGTTTGCTGAAGCACAAAAGATCTTTGAGGCCTTCTTCCCCGTATCACACTAAGTCTCACATCAGACCGAGTGGGAGACAGGACACAGGACCCTTGACTGAAGAGACCACAGGCCCCGGGTTCGGGTGTGTCTTCCATAACCGATCATCGGCTGTGGAAGTTCAGGGTTCCACTCGCTGCAGACAGTGACAGGGACGGGCTTGTCCTCCAGGGAGCCCAGAACGTGGTGTAAGTTGAAGGCCCGTGTGCAGAACCGACACGTCTGCCCTCCGTCAGAGGACCCTCTTTCCCTCTACAACAGACACCTCCCTCCCCAGGGCAGGACGGGGAAGACGCGGTCCATCAAGTGCGTCTGCTAAGGGACCAGAGGGACACGGCCGTGAGCCCAGTCACGGCCGCCCATGCACGGGGTAGCCCCGGAGAGCGATCTGCCTTTCTTCTGCAGTGACTCAAGGAAGAAACAGAGGATTATGCTTTCCTCTTACCGAGCGGAGCAGCTGGCGGTGGGGGGCGAATTTTCACAGGGCACCAAGTGGGACCAGGTGCATGTGCCCAGCTGGGTGACGACGGGCCGTACCCGGGGCAGGCCACGCAGGCTGCTCCTCGGAAAGTTTGGGGACCTCCGGCCCATGGGGTGACCTGCAGGACAGAAGGGAGGGCTGGGTTGGATGACATTCTAAAGCGCCAACACCGACAATAGCCGAAACCCAACGCAGCAGAAGTCGGCACCGGTCACCCTCCCCTCCACCGGGTGCCCAGAGAGCAGCACGGTGCCACACGCTCCACCCAGCCCTCTGGGGCCTTCCTGCAGCCTGGGCCGCACAGGGGGACACGGGGATACGACCCTGAAGCCGCACGTCGCCGCCGCCGCTGTCTCCAATTAGAGGAAGCCAAGGGTCCTCCTGCCCGAGAGGCTGCACACATAGCTTCCAGCACCCGGGAAATCTAGCGCCTTCCCAACAGCCAGCCGCTCTGGGTGGGACGGCCCTCCACGCCACCTTCCCCAGCTCCACGCAAGCTTGCCCGGTGCGGACCTGGACACGGACACGGGACGTACGTGAAGAGCTCATTCTCCACACGAGCAAGCAGAGCCGAACCAGGGTCACCGCTCTGCCTGCAGGTCTCTGCCTGCAGGGCTCTGCCTACAGAACCCTGCCAGGCTCTCTCTGCCTCCTCTTCACAAAAGGCCCTCCTCCTCCACGCAGGCGATGTCCCTGGGCGCAAAGAGCACTGGGGAGCTGGGCATCCCGGAGTAATGCGGCGGAGCTGGCCAAGGGATCCCGAGGGGACAAGGCTGTCCTCAGAAGGGACTCAGGCTCCGCTACAATCATCCCTATCCTCAGGGACGTCTGGATTTTACGTTCGCTACGGAACGCACCCTACATGCGTGCTACGGGAGAGTGATGTGGGGAGTCTCAACCTCACCCCTGACACGAAAGATACTGAAACAGCTCGTGGGCAAAACCCCACGGTGTGCCATGAGGCTGACGAGCAGCTCTGACAGTTTCCAGGGCTAGCGCGACCCGGCGCAGGGTGGGGGATCAAACACAATGTACGCACTCTGGTGCGCATCCGAATTCCCCCGCAGGGAAAGAGGCATTTTCACGGCGGGCTCTTTCCCTTCCAGCCTCTATTCCCTTCTACAAACGCACCATCTACGAGAGCCAGGCTTTTCTGCCCAGAGTACAACTGGAGGCAGCGGCCAAGACACACTTACCTCCCGAGGAAAGACAGTGACGGGCTGTGACGTTTAACACACCCAGGAAGACTACAAGTTGCACAAAGCACAACGTACAAAGCTGGAGGGATGGCTTTGCCCCTTTTCCAGTTAACAGGATCTGAATGGACATTCTAAACAGGAGAATCACCTGGCCTGAGCCGGGAAACCAGTCACAAGAACGACGACACAGAAACCCGTCTCAGTGACCCAGGAGCAACCCCAGGTGCAGGAGGTCAGGAAGGAGTCAGCCGAGCCAGGAGAAGTCAGTGTGGAGCGAAGGCTAACCCTCCTCACGCTGTTTCGAGAAACACACAGTCAAAGTCTGCGGGCCCCGGCTCCAAAGCACTCCCTCAAGGTTCCTGCAGGCACCAGTCAAGGCGACTGGCTCCCGGGAGAATCAGCCCACTGGCTCCTGGGCAAGAGTTTTGAGTCTGAAAAAGGCAGCGACACGCCACGCCAGACCCGTCACAGGACACACATTCTGCAGACGAGGCCAGGAACGGCTGCCGGGAGAACGGGAATATCACCTTTCCCAGGACGAGGCCCAACAGAGCATGACCACCCCACTTCCCTGGGCCTCCGGGGCCGCCGCATGTGGGCGG
The DNA here is from genome assembly GCF_036321535.1 of Camelus dromedarius. Classification (NCBI taxonomy): domain Eukaryota; kingdom Metazoa; phylum Chordata; class Mammalia; order Artiodactyla; family Camelidae; genus Camelus; species Camelus dromedarius. The sequence continues at coordinate 81,516 of NC_087457.1, forward strand.
GCCCTGCCAGGCCACACCGGAGCCGCGCCAGGTCCCGCGTCGGCTAAAAACCACAGAAAAGGATGGAGGATTAGTCTTTCCTGCGAAGACACTGCTGAAGCGAAACAAATACTTTGCGCCTTCCTTCCTTCCTTCCTTCCACGTATCACACTCGTTTCTTGGAGGAACTCGATACTGACCCCAGGAACTCCTGCATGCTAAGCCCGCATTCTCTCTACTGCTGAGCTACATATACCCTTCCCCCAGAGCACACTAGTGTCTAGGCACAGAGAACAAGAAATGCCAGCCACGTTCACTAACTTACCCAGTGTATAATAAGCTCCGTGTGCTCCACAAACAGAGGTCAGTGTTTTATGATCCGTCAGCTCCTGCGGAGCCACTTCTACAGTCCCAGTAGCGTACTCCGGTTTTGTAATTTCGGGCTTAGTCGCCCCTTCCTAGGAACACAAATCAAGATAATCAGGAACCGAACTTCAGATAATGTGCCTACGCTTAGTCAGTCAGGTAGACAACAGTTATTTACCGAAGCTATCAGAATATAAGCCCTATCCTGGGAGAAGCTGGCGGTAAAAATAAAAGGCAGATTCTCCTCTCTGTTCTGCCAGAGGCACAGGATCCATGAAAACAAATCAGCACAGAAGAGATTCAACAGCTCTACAACTGAGGTGATCGGGTACAGTAACGCCACAAAGGACAGGAGAGTCCGCTGCACGTGGATAGCTCAGGGAATGCTGGGAAGACCGCACTGTTTCGTAAAAGAGAGGTCCAGCGCAGAGGGGGGATGTGGAGGGGCTCTGGGGAAGGGCAGCCTGAGTAAAAGGAGCAGGTGGGAAACAGCGTAAGGCATTAAGGAAACTAGACCACTGTTACTGGCGGTGGAATGGGAAGACAATACATGCTGCCTTGAAAATGAAACATCACTTAATTAATTTCAAGTGAGGACGGCTAAAACAAGAACCAACAGCAAGATGCACCTAACATTCCCAGGGATGAATTTCTTTTCAATATCCTCTAATGAACTGTAAGGGAAAGACCCTGAAAACAAGAATGCCCATACAGACACTGGCTTCACTAGGTGAGTCTGGTAAATGAACACAAGTGCATTATCCAGTCCTACGGCATTAAGCACAGAATCACATACTAAAGTGCAAGTTAAAAGCATAAGTCAAAAATTCTCATCAGCAGATGCAAACGTGAAAATGCACACTCAAACCAACCCCCGGTTTATGTCTCAGAATCCCCTGGTACTTATATAGTCACACAAGGACATTAAGACCAAGAGACTGTACCTCATCCCAGGAAGATTTTCTTCCTCTCTCTTCTGTAAAGTGGCGCACTGACACACCATCTGTAAAATGTAGTTACAGGTACATTAATGAGTATATCCACGAATGTATACTAAAACCACCATGTGCGTCTATATCCGTTCGTGGATGTGTCAAAACAAAAGTGGCAGAAAAGACTTTCAAAGAGTTAGAGCATTTTCTGAAAAAAATGCTTAAGTCACGGTTGGGATATATTTCAAACCAAGTAGTAAGAGGAAAACACGTAAAAAAATGAATATGGAAGTTGGGTTTGCGCACTATGTATTTCTAACATTTGGAGTTTGCTCTTGTTTTTGTTTTTCCTTTTCTTCTGTTTTAAATTGTAGGTACCGGGAATGAGCACACGGAATTCGGCATGCTAAGCAAGCATTCTATTTACCACTAACCTATATCCTTCCCCGAGTCAACTAGCTTCTCGGCATAGATAAAATAAAATACAAAACACTCTTTTACGGTTCACTGCCTTACAAAACATGTTAGTTTGCTGAAGAGCAAAAGATCTTTGAGGCCTTCTTCCCCGTATCACACTAAGTGTCACATCACACCTAGTTAGAGACAGGTCTCAGGACCCTTGACTGAAGAGTCCACAGGCCCCGGGTTCGTTTGGGTCTTCCATAACAGATCATCGGCTGTGGAATGTCAGGGCTCCACTCGCTGCAGACAGTGACAGGGACGGGCTTGTCCTCCAGGGAGCCCAGAACGTGGTGTAAGTTGAAGGCCCGTGTGCATAACCGACACGTCTGCCCTCCGTCAGAGGACCCTCTTTCCCTCTACAACAGACACCTCCCTCCCCAGGGCAGGACGGGGAAGATGCGGTCCATCAAGTGCGTCTGCTAAGGGACCAGAGGGACACGGCCGTGAGCCCAGTCACGGCCGCCCATGCACGGGGTAGCCCCGGAGAGCGATCTGCCTTTCTTCTGCAGTGACTCAAGGAAGAAACAGAGGAGTACGCTTTACTCTTACTGAGCGGAGCAGCTGGCGGTGGGGTCGAATTTTCACAGGGCACCAAGTGGGACCAGGTGCATGTGCCCAGCTGGGTGACGACGGGCCATACCCGGGGCAGGCCACGCAGGCTGCTCCTCGGAAAGGTTGGGGCCCTCCGGCCCATGGGGTGACCTGCAGGACAGAAGGGAGGGCTGGGTTGGATGACAGACTAAAGCGCCAACACCGACAAGAGCCGAAACCCAACGCAGCAGACGTCGGCACCGGTCACCCTCCCCTCCACCGGGTGCCCAGAGAGCAGCACGGTGCCGCACGCTCCGCCCAGCCCTCTGGGGCCTTCCTGCAGCCTGGGCCACACAGGGGGACACGGGGATACGACCCTGAAGCCGCACGTCGCCGCCGCCGCTGTCTCCAATTAGAGGAAGCCAAGGGTCCTCCTGCACGAGAGGCTGCACACATAGTTTCCAGCACCCGGGAAATCTAGCGCCTTCCCAACAGCCAGCCGCTCTGGGTGGGACGGCCCTCCACGCCACCTTCCCCAGCTCCACGCAAGCTTGCCCGGCGCGGACCAGGACACGGACACGGGACGTACGTGAAGAGCTCATTCTCCACACGAGCAAGCAGAGCCGAACCAGGGTCACCGCTCTGCCTGCAGGTCTCTGCCTGCAGGGCTCTGCCTACAGAACCCTGCCAGGCTCTCTCTACCTCCTCCTCACAAAAGGCCCTCCTCCTCCACCCAGGGGATGTCCCTGGGCGCAAAGAGCCCTGGGAAGCTGGGCATCCCGGAGTAATGCGGCGGAGCTGGCCAAGGGCTCCCGAGGGGACAAGGCTGTCCTCAGAAGGGACTCAGGCTCCGCTACAATCATCCCTATCCTCAGGGACATCTGGATATTACGTTCGCTACGGAACGCACCCTACATGCGTGCTACGGGAGAGTGATGTGGGGAGTCTCAACTTCACCCCTGACACGAAAGATACTGAAACAGCTCGTGGGCAAAACCCCACGGTGTGCCATGAGGCTGACGAGCAGCTCTGACAGTTTCCAGGGCTAGCGCGACCCGGCGCAGGGTGGGGGAACAAACACAATGTACGCACTCTGGTGCGCATCGGAATTCCCCCGCAGGGAAGGAGGCATTTTCACGGCGGGCTCTTTCCCTTCCAGCCTCTATTCCCTTCTACAAACGCACCATCTACGAGAGCCAGGCTTTTCTGCCCAGAGTACAACTGGAGGCAGCGGCCAAGACACACTTACCTCCCGAGAAAAGACAGTGACGGGCTGTGACGTTTAACACAACCAGGAGGACTACAATTTGCACAAAGCACACTGTACAAATCTGGAGGGATGGCTTTGCCCCTTTTCCAGTTAACAGGATCTGAATGGACATTCTAAACAGGAGAATCACCTGGCCTGAGCCGGGAAACCAGTCACAAGAACGACGACACAGAAACCCGTCTCAGTGACCCAGGAGCAACCCCAGGTGCAGGAGGTCAGGAAGGAGTCAGCCGAGCCAGGAGAAGTCAGTGTGGAGCGAAGGCTAACCCTCCTCACGCTGTTTCGAGAAACACACAGTCAAAGTCTGCGGGCCCCGGCTCCAAAGCACTCCCTCAAGGTTCCTGCAGGCACCAGTCAAGGCGACTGGCTCCCGGGAGAATCAGCCCACTGGCTCCTGGGCAAGAGTTTTGAGTCTGAAAAAGGCAGCGACACGCCACGCCAGACCCGTCACAGGACACACATTCTGCAGACGAGGCCAGGAACGGCTGCCGGGAGAACGGGAATATCACCTTTCCCAGGACGAGGCCCAACAGAGCATGACCACCCCACTTCCCTGGGCCTCCGGGGCCGCCGCATGTGGGCGGGCCCTGCCGGGCCACACCGGAGCCGCGCCAGGTCCCGCGTCGGCTAAAAACCACAGAAAAGGATGGAGGATTAGTCTTTCCTGCGAAGACACTGCTGAAGCGAAACAAATACTTTGCGCCTTCCTTCCTTCCTTCCTTCCACGTATCACACTCGTTTCTTGGAGGAACTCGATACTGACCCCAGGAACTCCTGCATGCTAAGCCCGCATTCTCTCTACTGCTGAGCTACATATACCCTTCCCCCAGAGCACACTAGTGTCTAGGCACAGAGAACAAGAAATGCCAGCCACGTTCACTAACTTACCCAGTGTATAATAAGCTCCGTGTGCTCCACAAACAGAGGTCAGTGTTTTATGATCCGTCAGCTCCTGCGGAGCCACTTCTACAGTCCCAGTAGCGTACTCCGGTTTTGTAATTTCGGGCTTAGTCGCCCCTTCCTAGGAACACAAATCAAGATAATCAGGAACCGAACTTCAGATAATGTGCCTACGCTTAGTCAGTCAGGTAGACAACAGTTATTTACCGAAGCTATCAGAATATAAGCCCTATCCTGGGAGAAGCTGGCGGTAAAAATAAAAGGCAGATTCTCCTCTCTGTTCTGCCAGAGGCACAGGATCCATGAAAACAAATCAGCACAGAAGAGATTCAACAGCTCTACAACTGAGGTGATCGGGTACAGTAACGCCACAAAGGACAGGAGAGTCCGCTGCACGTGGATAGCTCAGGGAATGCTGGGAAGACCGCACTGTTTCGTAAAAGAGAGGTCCAGCGCAGAGGGGGGATGTGGAGGGGCTCTGGGGAAGGGCAGCCTGAGTAAAAGGAGCAGGTGGGAAACAGCGTAAGGCATTAAGGAAACTAGACCACTGTTACTGGCGGTGGAATGGGAAGACAATACATGCTGCCTTGAAAATGAAACATCACTTAATTAATTTCAAGTGAGGACGGCTAAAACAAGAACCAACAGCAAGATGCACCTAACATTCCCAGGGATGAATTTCTTTTCAATATCCTCTAATGAACTGTAAGGGAAAGACCCTGAAAACAAGAATGCCCATACAGACACTGGCTTCACTAGGTGAGTCTGGTAAATGAACACAAGTGCATTATCCAGTCCTACGGCATTAAGCACAGAATCACATACTAAAGTGCAAGTTAAAAGCATAAGTCAAAAATTCTCATCAGCAGATGCAAACGTGAAAATGCACACTCAAACCAACCCCCGGTTTATGTCTCAGAATCCCCTGGTACTTATATAGTCACACAAGGACATTAAGACCAAGAGACTGTACCTCATCCCAGGAAGATTTTCTTCCTCTCTCTTCTGTAAAGTGGCGCACTGACACACCATCTGTAAAATGTAGTTACAGGTACATTAATGAGTATATCCACGAATGTATACTAAAACCACCATGTGCGTCTATATCCGTTCGTGGATGTGTCAAAACAAAAGTGGCAGAAAAGACTTTCAAAGAGTTAGAGCATTTTCTGAAAAAAATGCTTAAGTCACGGTTGGGATATATTTCAAACCAAGTAGTAAGAGGAAAACACGTAAAAAAATGAATATGGAAGTTGGGTTTGCGCACTATGTATTTCTAACATTTGGAGTTTGCTCTTGTTTTTGTTTTTCCTTTTCTTCTGTTTTAAATTGTAGGTACCGGGAATGAGCACACGGAATTCGGCATGCTAAGCAAGCATTCTATTTACCACTAACCTATATCCTTCCCCGAGTCAACTAGCTTCTCGGCATAGATAAAATAAAATACAAAACACTCTTTTACGGTTCACTGCCTTACAAAACATGTTAGTTTGCTGAAGAGCAAAAGATCTTTGAGGCCTTCTTCCCCGTATCACACTAAGTGTCACATCACACCTAGTTAGAGACAGGTCTCAGGACCCTTGACTGAAGAGTCCACAGGCCCCGGGTTCGTTTGGGTCTTCCATAACAGATCATCGGCTGTGGAATGTCAGGGCTCCACTCGCTGCAGACAGTGACAGGGACGGGCTTGTCCTCCAGGGAGCCCAGAACGTGGTGTAAGTTGAAGGCCCGTGTGCATAACCGACACGTCTGCCCTCCGTCAGAGGACCCTCTTTCCCTCTACAACAGACACCTCCCTCCCCAGGGCAGGACGGGGAAGATGCGGTCCATCAAGTGAGTCTGCTAAGGGACCAGAGGGACACGGCCGTGAGCCCAGTCACGGCCGCCCATGCACGGGGTAGCCCCGGAGAGCGATCTGCCTTTCTTCTGCAGTGACTCAAGGAAGAAACAGAGGAGTATGCTTTACTCTTACTGAGCGGAGCAGCTGGCGGTGGGGTCGAATTTTCACAGGGCACCAAGTGGGACCAGGTGCATGTGCCCAGCTGGGTGACGACGGGCCATACCCGGGGCAGGCCACGCAGGCTGCTCCTCGGAAAGGTTGGGGCCCTCCGGCCCATGGGGTGACCTGCAGGACAGAAGGGAGGGCTGGGTTGGATGACAGACTAAAGCGCCAACACCGACAAGAGCCGAAACCCAACGCAGCAGACGTCGGCACCGGTCACCCTCCCCTCCACCGGGTGCCCAGAGAGCAGCACGGTGCCGCACGCTCCGCCCAGCCCTCTGGGGCCTTCCTGCAGCCTGGGCCACACAGGGGGACACGGGGATACGACCCTGAAGCCGCACGTCGCCGCCGCCGCTGTCTCCAATTAGAGGAAGCCAAGGGTCCTCCTGCACGAGAGGCTGCACACATAGTTTCCAGCACCCGGGAAATCTAGCGCCTTCCCAACAGCCAGCCGCTCTGGGTGGGACGGCCCTCCACGCCACCTTCCCCAGCTCCACGCAAGCTTGCCCGGCGCGGACCAGGACACGGACACGGGACGTACGTGAAGAGCTCATTCTCCACACGAGCAAGCAGAGCCGAACCAGGGTCACCGCTCTGCCTGCAGGTCTCTGCCTGCAGGGCTCTGCCTACAGAACCCTGCCAGGCTCTCTCTACCTCCTCCTCACAAAAGGCCCTCCTCCTCCACCCAGGGGATGTCCCTGGGCGCAAAGAGCCCTGGGAAGCTGGGCATCCCGGAGTAATGCGGCGGAGCTGGCCAAGGGCTCCCGAGGGGACAAGGCTGTCCTCAGAAGGGACTCAGGCTCCGCTACAATCATCCCTATCCTCAGGGACATCTGGATATTACGTTCGCTACGGAACGCACCCTACATGCGTGCTACGGGAGAGTGATGTGGGGAGTCTCAACTTCACCCCTGACACGAAAGATACTGAAACAGCTCGTGGGCAAAACCCCACGGTGTGCCATGAGGCTGACGAGCAGCTCTGACAGTTTCCAGGGCTAGCGCGACCCGGCGCAGGGTGGGGGAACAAACACAATGTACGCACTCTGGTGCGCATCGGAATTCCCCCGCAGGGAAGGAGGCATTTTCACGGCGGGCTCTTTCCCTTCCAGCCTCTATTCCCTTCTACAAACGCACCATCTACGAGAGCCAGGCTTTTCTGCCCAGAGTACAACTGGAGGCAGCGGCCAAGACACACTTACCTCCCGAGAAAAGACAGTGACGGGCTGTGACGTTTAACACAACCAGGAGGACTACAATTTGCACAAAGCACACTGTACAAATCTGGAGGGATGGCTTTGCCCCTTTTCCAGTTAACAGGATCTGAATGGACATTCTAAACAGGAGAATCACCTGGCCTGAGCCGGGAAACCAGTCACAAGAACGACGACACAGAAACCCGTCTCAGTGACCCAGGAGCAACCCCAGGTGCAGGAGGTCAGGAAGGAGTCAGCCGAGCCAGGAGAAGTCAGTGTGGAGCGAAGGCTAACCCTCCTCACGCTGTTTCGAGAAACACACAGTCAAAGTCTGCGGGCCCCGGCTCCAAAGCACTCCCTCAAGGTTCCTGCAGGCACCAGTCAAGGCGACTGGCTCCCGGGAGAATCAGCCCACTGGCTCCTGGGCAAGAGTTTTGAGTCTGAAAAAGGCAGCGACACGCCACGCCAGACCCGTCACAGGACACACATTCTGCAGACGAGGCCAGGAACGGCTGCCGGGAGAACGGGAATATCACCTTTCCCAGGACGAGGCCCAACAGAGCATGACCACCCCACTTCCCTGGGCCTCCGGGGCCGCCGCAGGTGGGCGGGCCCTGCCGGGCCACACCGGAGCCGCGCCAGGTCCCGCGTCGGCTAAAAACCACAGAAAAGGATGGAGGATTAGTCTTTCCTGCGAAGACACTGCTGAAGCGAAACAAATACTTTGCGCCTTCCTTCCTTCCTTCCTTCCACGTATCACACTCGTTTCTTGGAGGAACTCGATACTGACCCCAGGAACTCCTGCATGCTAAGCCCGCATTCTCTCTACTGCTGAGCTACATATACCCTTCCCCCAGAGCACACTAGTGTCTAGGCACAGAGAACAAGAAATGCCAGCCACGTTCACTAACTTACCCAGTGTATAATAAGCTCCGTGTGCTCCACAAACAGAGGTCAGTGTTTTATGATCCGTCAGCTCCTGCGGAGCCACTTCTACAGTCCCAGTAGCGTACTCCGGTTTTGTAATTTCGGGCTTAGTCGCCCCTTCCTAGGAACACAAATCAAGATAATCAGGAACCGAACTTCAGATAATGTGCCTACGCTTAGTCAGTCAGGTAGACAACAGTTATTTACCGAAGCTATCAGAATATAAGCCCTATCCTGGGAGAAGCTGGCGGTAAAAATAAAAGGCAGATTCTCCTCTCTGTTCTGCCAGAGGCACAGGATCCATGAAAACAAATCAGCACAGAAGAGATTCAACAGCTCTACAACTGAGGTGATCGGGTACAGTAACGCCACAAAGGACAGGAGAGTCCGCTGCACGTGGATAGCTCAGGGAATGCTGGGAAGACCGCACTGTTTCGTAAAAGAGAGGTCCAGCGCAGAGGGGGGATGTGGAGGGGCTCTGGGGAAGGGCAGCCTGAGTAAAAGGAGCAGGTGGGAAACAGCGTAAGGCATTAAGGAAACTAGACCACTGTTACTGGCGGTGGAATGGGAAGACAATACATGCTGCCTTGAAAATGAAACATCACTTAATTAATTTCAAGTGAGGACGGCTAAAACAAGAACCAACAGCAAGATGCACCTAACATTCCCAGGGATGAATTTCTTTTCAATATCCTCTAATGAACTGTAAGGGAAAGACCCTGAAAACAAGAATGCCCATACAGACACTGGCTTCACTAGGTGAGTCTGGTAAATGAACACAAGTGCATTATCCAGTCCTACGGCATTAAGCACAGAATCACATACTAAAGTGCAAGTTAAAAGCATAAGTCAAAAATTCTCATCAGCAGATGCAAACGTGAAAATGCACACTCAAACCAACCCCCGGTTTATGTCTCAGAATCCCCTGGTACATATATAGTCACACAAGGACATTAAGACCAAGAGACTGTACCTCATCCCAGGAAGATTTTCTTCCTCTCTCTTCTGTAAAGTGGCGCACTGACACACCATCTGTAAAATGTAGTTACAGGTACATTAATGAGTATATCCACGAATGTATACTAAAACCACCATGTGCGTCTATATCCGTTCGTGGATGTGTCAAAACAAAAGTGGCAGAAAAGACTTTCAAAGAGTTAGAGCATTTTCTGAAAAAAATGCTTAAGTCACGGTTGGGATATATTTCAAACCAAGTAGTAAGAGGAAAACACGTAAAAAAATGAATATGGAAGTTGGGTTTGCGCACTATGTATTTCTAACATTTGGAGTTTGCTCTTGTTTTTGTTTTTCCTTTTCTTCTGTTTTAAATTGTAGGTACCGGGAATGAGCACACGGAATTCGGCATGCTAAGCAAGCATTCTATTTACCACTAACCTATATAATTCCCCGAGTCAACTAGCTTCTCGGCATAGATAAAATAAAATACAAAACACTCTTTTACGGTTCACTGCCTTACAAAACATGTTAGTTTGCTGAAGAGCAAAAGATCTTTGAGGCCTTCTTCCCCGTATCACACTAAGTGTCACATCAGACCGAGTTAGAGACAGGTCTCAGGACCCTTGACTGAAGAGTCCACAGGCCCCGGGTTCGGTTTTGTCTTCCATAACAGATCATCGGCTGTGGAATGTCAGGGCTCCACTCGCTGCAGACAGTGACAGGGGCGGGCTTGTCCTCCAGGGAGCCCGGATCGTGGTGTCTCTTGAAGGCCCGTGTGCAGAACCGACATGTCTGCCCTCCGTCAGAGGACCCTCTTTCCCTCTACAACAGACACCTCCCTCCCCAGGGCAGGACGGGGAAGATGCGGTCCATCAAGTGCGTCTGCTAAGGGACCAGAGGGACACGGCCGTGAGCCCAGTCACGGCCGCCCATTCACGGGGAAGCCCCGTAGAGCGATCTGCCTTTCTTCTGCAGTGAATCAAGGAAGAAACAGAGGACTATGCTTTCCTCTTACCGAGCGGAGCAGCTGGCCGTGGGGGGCGAGGTTGCAGAGGGCACCAAGGGGGACCAGGTGCAGGTGCCCAGCTGGGCGACGACGGGCCGCACCCGGTGCAGGCCACGCAGGATTCTCCTCCGAAAATTTGGGGCCCTCCGGCCCATGGGGTGACCTGCAGGACAGAAGGCAGGGCTGGGTTGGATGACAGACAAAAGCGCCAACACCGAAAGAAGACGAAACCCAACGCAACAGCCATCGGCACCGGGCACCCTCCCCTCCACCGGGTGCCCAGGGAGGAGCACGGTGCCACACGCTCCGCCCAGCCCTCTGGGGCCTGCCTGCAGCCAGGGCCGCACAGTGGGACACGGGGATACAACCTTGAATCCGCACGTCGCCGCCGCCGCTGTCTCCAAGTGGAGGAAGCCAAGGGTCCTCTTGCCCGAGAGGCTGAACACAGAGATTCCAGCACCCGGGCAAACTACCGCCTTCCCACCAGCCAGCCGCTCTGGACGGGACGGCCCTCCTCGCCACCTTCCCCAGCTCCACGCAAGCTTGCCCGGCGCGGACCAGGAACATGGACACGGGACGGAATTTAAGAGCTCATTCTCCACATGAGAAAGCAGAGCCGCACCAGTGTCACCGCTCTTCCTGCAGGGCTCTGCCTTAAGGGCTCTGCCTGCAGGGCTCTGCCTGTAGGACCCTGCCAGGCCCTTAATGCCCCCTCCTCACAAAGGGCCCTCCTCTTCCATGCAGGGGCTGCCCCGGGGCGCAAAGAGCCCTGGGGAGCAGGGCATCCCGGAGTCCTGTGGCGGAGCTGTCCAAGGGCTCCCGAGTGGACAAGGCTGTCCTCAGAAGGGACTCAGGCTCCGCTACAATCATCCCTATCCTCGGGGACGTCTGGAATTTACGTTCGCTACGGAACGCACCGTACATGCGTGTTACGGGAGAGTGACGTGGGGAGTCTCAACCACAAACCTGACACCAAAGGGACTGTACCAGCTCGTGCGCAAATCCCCACGGTGTGCCATGAGACCGACGAGCAGCTCTGACAGCTTCCAGGGCAGGCCCTACCCGGCGCAGGGTGGGGGACAAACACAACGTACGCACTCTGGTGCGCATTGGAATTCCCCCGCAGGGAAGGAGGCATTTTCACGGCGGGCTCTTTCCCTTCCAGCCTCTATTCCCTACTACAAACGCACCATCTCCGAGAGCCAGGCTTTTCTGCCCAGAGTACAACTGGAGGCAGCGGCCAAGACACACTTACCTCCCGAGAAAAGACAGTGACGGGCTGTGAAGTTTACCACACCCAGGAAGACTCCAAGTTGCACAAACCACACCGTACAAAGCTGGAGGGAGGGCTTTGCCCCTTTTCCAGTTACCAGGATCAGAATGGACATTCTAAACAGGAGAATCACCTGACCAGAGCCGGGAAACCAGTCAAACGAACGACGAAAGAGAAATCCGACTCAGTGACCCAGGAGCAACCCCAGGTGCAGGAGGTCAGGAAGGAGTCAGCCGAGCCAGGAGAAGTCAGGGTGGAGCGAGGGCTCACCTTCCTCACTCTGTTTCGAGAAAACCACAGTCAAAGTCTCCGTGCCCCGGCTCCTAAGCACTGCCTCATGGCTCCTGCAGGCACCAGCCAAGGCGACGGGCTCCCGGGAGAAGCAGCCCACTGGCTCCTGGGCAAGAGTTTTGAGTCTGAAAAAGGCAGCGACACGCCACGCCAGACCCGTCACAGTAAACACAGTCTGCAGACGAGGCCAGGAACGGTTGCCGGGAGTACGGGAAGATCACATTCCCCAGGACGTGGCCCAGCAGAGCATGACCACCCCACTTCCCTGGGCCTCCGGGGCCGCCGCATGTGGGCGGGCGCTGCCGGGCCACACCGGAGACGCGCCAGGTCCCGCGTCGGCTAAAAACCACAGAAAAGGATGGAGGATTAGTCTTTCCTGCGAAGACACTGCTGAAGCGAAACAAATCCTTTGCGCCTTCCTTCTTTCCTTCCTTCCCCGTGTCACACTCGTTTCTTGGAGGAACTGTATACTGACCCCAGGAACTCCTGCATGCTAAGCCCGCATTCTCTCTACTGCTGAGCTACATATACCCTTGCCCCAGAGCACACTAGTGTCTAGGCACAGAGAACAAGAAATGCCAGCCACGTTCACTAACTTACCCAGTGTATAATAAGCTCCGTGTGCTCCACCAACAGAGGTCAGTGTTTTATGATCCGTCAGCTCCTGTGGAGCCACTTCTACAGTCCCAGTAGCGTACTCCGGTTTTGTAATTTCGAGCTTAGTCGCCCCTTCCTAGGAACACAAGTCAAGATAAATCAGGAACCGAACTTCAGATAATGTGCCTACGCTTAGTCACTCAGGTAGACAAAAGATATTTACCGAAGCTATCAGAACATAAGCCCTATCCTGGGAGAAGCTGGCGGTACAAATTAAAGGCAGATTCTCATCTCAGTTCTGACAGAGGCACAGGATACATGAAAACAAATCAGCACAGAAAAGATTCAACAGCTCTACAACTGAGGTGAACGGGTACAGTAACGCCACAAAGGACAGGAGAGTCCGCTGCACGTGGATAACTCAGGGAATGCTGGGAAGACCGCACTGTTTCGTAAAAGATTGGTCCACCGCAGAGGGTGGATGTGGAGGGGCTCTGGGGAAGGGCAGCCTGAGTAAAAAGAGCAGGTGGGAAACAGCGTAAGGCATTAAGGAAACTAGACCACTGTTACTGGCGGTGGAATGGGAAGACAATACATGCTGCTTTGAAAATGAAACATCACTTAATTAATTTCAAGTGAGGACGGGTAAAACAAGAACCAACACCAAGATGCACCTAACTTTCCCAGGGATGAATTTCTTTTCAATATCCTCTAATGAACTGTAAGGGAAAGACCCTGAAAACAAGAATGCCCATACAAACACTGGCTTCACTAGGTGAGTCCGGAAAATGAACACAAGTGCTTTATCCAGTCCTACGGCATTAAGCACAGAATAACATCCTAAACTGTAAGTTAAAAGCATAAGTCAAAAATTCTCATCCGCAGATGCAAACGTGAAAATGCACACTCACACCAACCCCCGGTTTATGTCTCAGAATCCCCTGGTACTTATATAGTCACACAAGGACATTAACAACAAGAGACTTTACCTCATCCCAGGAAGATTCTCTTCCTCTCTCTTCTGTAAAGTGTCGCTCTGACACACCATCTGTAAGATGTAGTTACAGGTACATTAATGAGAATATTCACGAATGTATATTACAACCACCATGTGCGTCTATTTCCGTTCGTGGAAGTGCCAAAACAAAAGTGGCAGGAAAGACTTTCAAAGAGTTAGAGCATTTTCTGAAAAAAATGCTTAAGTCACGGTTGTAATATATTTCAATCCAAATAGTAAGACGAAAACACGTAAAAAGAATGGATAGGGAAGTTGGGTTTGCGCACTATGTATTTCTAACATTTGGAGTTTGCTCTTGTTTTTGTTTTTTCTTTTCTTCTGTTTTAAATTGGAGGTACCGGGAATGAGCACACGGAATTCGGCATGCTAAGCAAGCATTCTATTTACCACTAACCTATGTCCTTCCCCGAGTCAACTAGCTTCTCGGCAAAGATAAAATAAAATACAAAACACTCTTTCACGGTTCAGTGCCTTACAAAACATGTTAGTTTGCTGAAGCACAAAAGATCTTTGAGGCCTTCTTCCCCGTATCACACTAAGTCTCACATCAGACCGAGTGGGAGACAGGTCTCAGTACCCTTGACTGAAGAGACCACAGGCCCCGGGTTCGGGTGTGTCTTCCATAACCGATCATCGGCTGTGGAAGTTCAGGGCTCCACTCGCTGCAGACAGTGACAGGGGCGGGCTTGTCTTCCAGGGAGCCCGGAACTTGGTGAGTGTTCAAGGCCCGTGTGCAGAACTGACAAGTCTGCCCGCCGTAAGAGGAACATCTTACCCTCTGCAACAGAAACCTCCCTCCGCAGGGCAGGAAGTGCAAGATGCGGTCCATCAAGTGCGTCTGCTAAGGGAGCAGAGGGACAAGGCCGTGAGCCCAGTCACGGCCGCCCGTGCACGGGGAAGCCCCGGAGACTGATCTGAACTTCTTCTGCAGTGACTCAAGGAAGAAACAGAGGACTATGCTTTCCTCTTACCGAGCAGAGCAGCTTGCGGTGGGGGGCGAGGTTGCACAGGGCACCAAGGGGGACCAGGTGCAGGTGCCCAGCTGGGCGACGACGGGCCGCATCCGTGGCAGGACACGCAGGCTGCTCCTCGTAAAGTTTGGGGCCCTCCGTCCCAGGGGGTGACCTGAAGGACAGAAGGGAGGGCTGGGTTAGATGACAGACAAAAGTGCCAACACCGACAAGAGACGAAACCCAACGCAGCAGCCATCGGCACCGGGCACCCTCCCCTCCACCGGGTGCCCAGAGAGCAGCACGGTGCCACAAGCTCCGGCCAGCCCTCTGGGGCCTGCCTGCAGCATGGGCCGCTCAGGGGGACACGGGGATATGACCCTGATGCTGCACGTCCCCGTCGCCGCTGTCTCCAATTAGAGGAAGCCAAGGGTCCTCTTGCCCGAGAGGCTGCACAAAGAGCTTCCAGCACACGGGCAATCTAGCGCCTTCCCAACAGCCAGCCGCTCTGGGCGGGACGGCCCTCCACACCACCTTCCCCAGCTCCACGCAAGCTTCCCCGGCGCGGACAAGGAACCACGGACACGGGACGGACGTGAAGAGCTCATTCTCCACACGAGCAAGCAGAGCCGCACCAGGGTCACCGCTCTGCCTGCAGGGCTCGGCCTGCAGGGCTCTGCCTGCAGGAACCTGCCAGGCCCTCTCTGCCCCCTCCTCACAAAGGGCCCTCCTCCTCCCCGCAGGGGCTGCCCCTGGGTTCAAAGAGCCCTGGGGAGCGGGGCATCCCTGAGTCCTGCGGCGGAGCTGGCCAAGGGATCCCGAGGGCACAAGGCTGTCCTCAGAAGGGACTCAGGCTCCGCTACAATCATCCCTATCCTCAGGGACGTCTGGATTTTACGTTCGCTACGGAACGCACCCTACATGCGTGCTACGGGAGAGTGATGTGGGGAGTCTCAACCTCACCCCTGACACCAAAGATACTGAAACAGCTCGTGGGCAAAACCCCACGGTGTGCCATGAGGCTGACGAGCAGCTCTGACAGTTTCCAGGGCTAGCGCGACCCGGCGCAGGGTGGGGGAACAAACACAATGTACGCACTCTGGTGCGCATCGGAATCCCCCCGCAGGGAAAGAGGCATTTTCACGGCGGGCTCTTTCCCTTCCAGCCTCTATTCCCTTCTACAAACGCACCATCTACGAGAGCCAGGCTTTTCTGCCCAGAGTACAACTGGAGGCAGCGGCCAAGACACACTTACCTCCCGAGAAAAGACAGTGATGGGCTGTGAAGTTTAACACACCCAGGAAGACTCCAAGTTGCACAAAGCACACCGTACAAAGCTGGAGGGATGGCTTTGCCCCTTTTCCCGTTAACAGGATCTGAAAGGACATTCTAAACAGGAGAATCACCTGGCCTGAGCCGGGAAACCAGTCACAAGAACGACGACACAGAAACCCGTCTCAGTGACTCAGGAGCAACCCCAGGTGCAGAAGGTCAGGAAGGAGTCAGCCAAGGCAGGAGAAGTCAGTGTGGAGCGAGGGCTCAAACTCCTCACGCTGTTTCGAGAAACCCACAGTCAAAATCTGCCGGCCCCGGCTCCTAAGCACTCCCTCATGGCTCCTGCAGGCACCAGCCAAGGCGACGGGCTCCCGGGAGAAGCAGCCCACTGGCTCCTGGGCAAGAGTTTTGAGTCTGAAAAAGGCAGCGACACGCCACGCCAGACCCGTCACAGGACACACAGTCTGCAGACGAGGCCAGGAACGGCTGACGGGAGAACGGGAAGATCACCTTTCCCAGGACGAGGCCCAACAGAGCATGACCAGCCTACTTCCCAGGGCCTCCGGGGCCGCCGCAGGTGGGCGGGCACTGCCGGGCCACACCGGAGCCGCGCCAGGTCCCGCGTCGGCTAAAAACCACAGAAAAGGATGGAGGATTAGGCTTTCCTGCGAAGACACTGCTGAAGAGAAACAAATCCTTTGCGCCTTCCTTCCTTCCTTCCTTCCACATATCACACTCGTTTCTTGGAGGAACTCGATACTGACCCCAGGAACTCCTGCATGCTAAGCCCGCATTCTCTCTACTGCTGAGCTACATATACCCTTCCCCCCAGAGCACACTAGTGTCTATGCACAGGGAACAAGAAATGCCAGCCACGTTCACTAACTTACCCAGTGTATAATAAGCTCCGTGTGCTCCACCAACAGAGGTCAGTGTTTTATGATCCGTCAGCTCCTGCGGAGCCACTTCTACAGTCCCAGTAGCGTACTCCGGTTTTGTAATTTCGGGCTTAGTCGCCCCTTCCAAGGAACACAAGTCAAGATAAATCAGGAACCGAACTTCAGATAATGTGCCTACGCTTAGTCACTCAGGTAGACAAAAGATATTTACCGAAGCTATCAGAACATAAGCCCTATCCTGGGAGAAGCTGGCGGTACATATTAAAGGCAGATTCTCCTCTCTGTTCTGCCAGAGGCACAGGATCCATGAAAACAAATCAGCACAGAAACGATTCAACAGCTCTACAACAGAGGTGAACGGGTACAGTAACGCCACAAAGGACAGGAGAGCCCGCTGCACGTGGATAACTCAGGGAATGCTGGGAAGACCGCACTGTTTCGTAAAAGAGTGGTCCAGCGCAGATGGTGGATGTGGAGGGGCTTTGGGGAAGGGCAGCCTGAGTAAAAGGAGCAGGTGGGAAACAGCGTAAGGCATTAAGGAAACTAGACCACTGTTACTGGCGGTGGAATGGGAAGACAATACATGCTGCCTTGAAAATGAAACATCACTTAATTAATTTGAAGTGAGGACGGCTAAAACAAGAACCAACACCAAGATGCACCTAACTTTCCCAGGGATGAATTTCTTTTCAATATCCTCTAAAGAACTGTAAGGGAAAGACCCTGAAAACAAGAATGCCCATACAGACACTGGCTTCACTAGGTGAGTCTGGAAATTGCACACAAGTGCATTATTCAGTCCTACGGCATTAAGCACAGAAACACATCCT
The DNA here is from genome assembly GCF_036321535.1 of Camelus dromedarius. Lineage (NCBI taxonomy): Eukaryota > Metazoa > Chordata > Mammalia > Artiodactyla > Camelidae > Camelus > Camelus dromedarius. The sequence goes on from NC_087457.1 coordinate 99,176, forward strand.
AAAATAAGTTAAAAGCATAAGTCAAGAATTCTCATCAGCAGATGCAAACGTGAAAATGCAGACTCAAACCAACCCCCGGTTTATATCTCAGAATCCCCTGGTACTTATATAGTCACACAAGGACATTAACAAGAAGAGAATGTACCTCATCCCAGGAAGATTCTCTTCCTCTCTCTTCTGTAAAGTGTCGCTCTGACACACCATTTGTAAAATGTTGTTACAGGTACATTAATGAGAATAGTCACGAATGTATACTAAAATCACCATGTGCGTCTATCTCCGTTCGTGGATGTGTCAAAACAAAAGTGGCAGAAAAGACTTTCAAAGAGTTAGAGCATTTTCTGAAAAAAATGCTTAAGTCACGGTTGGGATATATTTCAAACCAAGTAGTAAGACGAAAACACGTAAAAAGAATGGATATGGAATTTGGATTTGCGCACTATGTATTTCTAACATTTGAAGTTTGCACTTGTTTTTGTTTATTTTTCTCATGTTTTAAATTGGAGGTACCGGGAATGAGCACACGGAATTCGGCATGCTAAGCAAGCATTCTATTTACCACTAAACTATGTCCTTCCCCGAGTCAACTAGCTTCTCGGCAAAGATAAAATAAAATACAAAACACTCTTTCACGGTTCAGTGCCTTACAAAACATGTTAGTTTGCTGAAGCACAAAAGATCTTTGAGGCCTTCTTCCCCGTATCACACTAAGTCTCACATCAGACCGAGTGGGAGACAGGACACAGGACCCTTGACTGAAGAGACCACAGGCCCCGGGTTCGGGTGTGTCTTCCATAACCGATCATCGGCTGTGGAAGTTCAGGGTTCCACTCGCTGCAGACAGTGACAGGGACGGGCTTGTCCTCCAGGGAGCCCAGAACGTGGTGTAAGTTGAAGGCCCGTGTGCAGAACCGACACGTCTGCCCTCCGTCAGAAGACCCTCTTTCCCTGTACAACAGACACCTCCCTCCCCAGGGCAGGACGGGGAAGACGCGGTCCATAAAGTGCGTCTGCTAAGGGACCAGAGGGACACGGCCGTGAGCCCAGTCACGGCCGCCCATGCACCGGGTAGCCCCGGAGAACGATCTGCCTTTCTTCTGCAGGGACTGAAGGAAGAAACAGAGGAGTATGCTTTCCTCTTACCGAGCGGAGCAGCTGGCGGTGGGGGGCGAATTTTCACAGGGCACCAAGGGGGACCAGGTGCAGGTGCCCAGCTGGGCGACGACGGGCCGCACCCGGGGCAGGCCACGCAGGCTGCTCCTCGGAAAGTTTGGTGCCATCCGGCCCATGGGGTGACCAGCAGGACAGAAGGGAGGGCTGGGTTGGATGACAGACAAAAGCGCCAACACCGACAAGAGCCGAAACCCAACGCAGCAGTCGTCGGCACTGGTCACCCTCCCCTCCACCGGGTGCCCAGAGAGCAGCACGGTGCCACAAGTTCCGGGCAGGCCTCTGGGGCCTTACTGCAGCCTCGTCTGCACATGGGGACACGGGGATATGACCCTGCCGCCGCAATTCCCCGCCGCCGCTGTCTCCAAATAGAGGAAGCCAAGGGTCCTCTTGCCCGAGAGGCTGCACAAAGAGCTTCCAGCACACGGGCAATCTAGCGCCTTCCCAACAGCCAGCCGCTCTGGGTGGGACGGCCCTCCACACCACCTTCCCCAGCTCCACGCAAGCTTCCCCGGCGCGGACAAGGAACACGGACACGGGACGGACGTGAAGAGCTCATTCTCCACACGAGCAAGCAGAGCCGCACCAGGGTCACCGCTCTGCCTGCAGGGCTCGGCCTGCAGGGCTCTGCCTGCAGGAACCTGCCAGGCCCTCTCTGCCCCCTCCTCACAAAGGGCCCTCCTCCTCCCCGCAGGGGCTACCCCTGGGTTCAAAGAGCCCTGGGGAGCGGGGCATCCCTGAGTCCTGCGGCGGAGCTGGCCAAGGGATCCCGAGGGCACAAGGCTGTCCTCAGAAGGGACTCAGGCTCCGCTACAATCATCCCTATCCTCAGGGACGTCTGGATTTTACGTTCGCTACGGAACGCAACCTACATGCGTGCTACGGGAGAGTGATGTGGGGAGTCTCAACCTCACCCCTGACACCAAAGATACTGAAACAGCTCGTGGGCAAAACCCCACGGTGTGCCATGAGACTGACGAGCAGCTCTGACCGATTCCAGGGCAAGCGCCACCCGGCGCTGGGTGGGGGAACAAACACAATGTATGCACTCTGGTGCGCATCGGAATTCCCCCGCAGGGAAAGAGGCATTTTCACGGCGGGCTCTTTCCCTTCCAGCCTCTATTCCCTTCTACAAACGCACCATCTACGAGAGCCAGGCTTTTCTGCCCAGAGTACAACTGGAGGCAGCGGCCAAGACACACTTACCTCCCGAGAAAAGACAGTGATGGGCTGTGAAGTTTAACACACCCAGGAAGACTCCAAGTTGCACAAAGCACACCGTACAAAGCTGGAGGGATGGCTTTGCCCCTTTTCCAGTTAACAGGATCTGAATGGACATTCTAAACAGGAGAATCACCTGGCCTGAGCCGGGAAACCAGTCACAAGAACGACGACACAGAAACCCGTCTCAGTGACCCAGGAGCAACCCGAGGTGCAGGAGGTCAGGAAGGAGTCAGCCAAGGCAGGAGAAGTCAGTGTGGAGTGAGGGCTGACCCTCCTCACGCTGTTTCGAGAAACCCACAGTCAAAATCTGCTGGCCCCGGCTCCTAAGCACTCCCTCATGGCTCCTGCAGGCACCAGCCAAGGCGACGGGCTCCCGGGAGAAGCAGCCCACTGGCTCCTGGGCAAGAGTTTTGAGTCTGAAAAAGGCAGCGACACGCCACGCCAGACCCGTTACAGGACACACAGTCTGCACACGAGGCCAGGAACGACTGCCGGGAGAACGGGAAGATCACATTTCCCAGGACGAGGCCGAACAGAGCATGACCACCCCAATTCCCTGGGCCTCCGGGGCCGCCGCAGGTGGGCGGGCGCTGCCGGGCCACACCGGAGCCGCGCCAGGTCCCGCGTCGGCTAAAAACCACAGAAAAGGATGGAGGATTAGGCTTTCCTGCGAAGACACTGCTGAAGCGAATCAAAACCTTTGCGCCTTCCTTCCTTCCTTCCTTCCATGTATCACACTCGTTTCTTGGAGGAACTCGATACTGACCCCAGGAACTCCTGCATGCTAAGCCCGCATTCTCTCTACTGCTGAGCTACATATACCCTTCCCCCCAGAGCACACTAGTGTCTAGGCACAGAGAACAAGAAATGCCAGCCACGTTCACTAACTTACCCAGTGTATAATAAGCTCCGTGTGCTCCACCAACAGAGGTCAGTGTTTTATGATCCGTCAGCTCCTGCGGAGCCACTTCTACAGTCCCAGTAGCGTACTCCGGTTTTGTATTTTCGGGCTTAGTCGCCCATTCCTAGGAACACAAATCAAGATAATCAGGAACCGAACTTCAGATAATGTGCCTACGCTTAGTCAGTCAGGTAGACAACAGTTATTTACCGAAGCTATCAGAAAATAAGCCCTATCCTGGGAGAAGCTGGTGGTAAAAATAAAAGGCAGATTCTCCTCTCTGTTCTGCCAGAGGCACAGGATCCATGAAAACAAATCAGCACAGAAAAGTTTCAACAGTTCTACAACTGAGATGAACGGGTACAGTAACGCCACAAAGGACAGGAGAGTCCGGTGCACGTGGATAGCTCAGGGAATGCTGGGAAGACTGCACTGTTTCGTAAAAGAGAGATCCAGCGCAGAGTGGGGATGTGGAGAGGCTTTGGGGAAGGGCAGCCTGAGTAAAAGGAGCAGGTGGGAAACAGCGTAAGGCATTAAGGAAACTAGACCACTGTTACTGGCTTTGGAATGGGAAGACAATACATGCTGCCTTGAAAATGAAACATCACTTAATTAATTTCAAGTGAGGACTGCTAAAATAAGAACCAACACCAAGATGCACCTAACTTTCCCAGGGATGAATTTCTTTTCAATATCCTCTAATGAACTCTAAGGGGAAAGACCCTGAAAACAAGAATGCCCATACAGACACTGGCTTCACTAGGTGAGTCTGGAAAATGAACACAAGTGCTTTGTCCAGTCCTACGGCATTAAGCACAGAATCACATCCTAACCTGTAAGTTAAAAGCATAAGTCAAAAATTCTCATCAGCAGATGCAAACGTGAAAATGCACACTCACACCAACCCCATGTTTATGTCTCAGAATCCCCTGGTACTTATATAGTCACACAAGGACATTAACAACAAGAGACTGTACCTCATCCCAGGAAGATTCTCTTCCTCTCTCTTCTGTAAAGTGTCGCTCTGACACACCATCTGTAAAATGTAGTTACAGGTACATTAATGAGAATATTCACGAATGTATATTAAAACAAACATGTTCGTCTATTTCCGTTCGTTTAAGTGCCAAAACAAAAGTGGCAGGAAAGACTTTCAAAGAGTTAGAGCATTTTCTGAAAAAAATGCTTAAGTCACGGTTGGGATATATTTCAATCCAAGTAGTAAGAAGAAAACACGTAAAAAGAATGGATATGGAAGTTGGGTTTGCGCACTATGTATTTCTAACATTTGGAGTTTGCTCTTGTTTTTGTTTTTTCTTTTCTTCTGTTTTAAATTGGAGGTACCGGGAATGAGCACACGGATTTCGGCATGCTAAGCAAGCATTCTATTTACCACTAACCTATGTAGTTCCCCGAGTCAACTAGCTTCACGGCATAGATAAAATAAAATACAAAACACTGTTTCACGTTTCACTGCCTTACAGAACATGTTAGTTTGCTGAAGCGGAAAAGATATTGGAGGCCTTCTTCCCCGTATCACACTAAGTCTCACATCAGACCGAGTGGGAGACAGGTCTCAGTACCCTTGACTGAAGAGACCACAGGCCCCGGGTTCGGGTGTGTCTTCCATAGCCGATCATCGGCTGTGGAAAGTCAGGGCTCCACTCGCTGCAGACAGTGACAGGGGCGGGCTTGTCCTCCAGGGAGCCCGGAACGTGGTGTGTGTTCAAGGCCCGTGTTCAGAACTGACAAGTCTGCCCGCCGTAACAGGAACATCTTACCCTCTTCAACAGAAACCTCCCTCCTCAGGGCAGGAAGTGCAAGATGCGGTCCATCAAGTGCGTCTGCTAAGGGAGCAGAGGGACAAGGCCGTGAGCCCAGTCACGGCCGCCCGTGCACGGGGAAGCCCCGGAGAGCGATCTGCCCTTCTTCTGCAGTGACTCAAGGAAGAAACAGAGGACTATGCTTTCCTCATACCGAGCGGAGCATCTGGCGGTGGGGGGCGAGTTTGCACAGGGCACCAAGGGGGACCAGGTGCCGGTGCCCTGCTGGGCGACAACGGGCCGCACACGTGGCAGGCCACGCAGGCTGGTCCTCGGAATGTTTGGGGCCCTCCGGCCCATGGGGTGACCTGCAGGACAGAAGGGAGGGCTGGGTTGGATGACAGACAAAAGCGCCAACACCGACAAGAGACGAAACCCAACGCAGCAGCCGTCGGCACCGGGCACCCTCCACTCCACCGGGTGCCCAGAGAGCACCACGGTACCACAAGCTCCGCCCAGCCATCTGGGGCCTCCCTGCAGCCTGGGCCGCACAGGGGGACAAGGGGATACGACCCTGACGCCGCACGTCGCCGCCGCTGCTGTCTCCAATGGGAGGAAGCCAAGGGTCCTCCTGCCCGAGAGGCTGCACACAGTGCTTCCAACACATGGGCAAACTAGCGCCTTCCCAACAGCCAGCCGCTCTGGGTGGGACGGCCTTCCACACCACCTTCCCCAGCTCCACGCATGCTTGCCCGGCGTGGACAAGGAACACGGACACGGGACGGAAGTGAAGATCTCATTCTCCACACGAGCAAGCAGAGCCGCAACAATGTCACCGCTCTGCCTGCAGGGCTCTACCTGAAGGGTTCTGCCTGCAGGGCTCGGCCTACAGGACCCTGCCAGGCCCCCTCTGCCCCCTCCTCACAAAGGGCACTCCTCCTCCACGCACGGGCTGCCCCTGGGCGCAAAGAACCCTGGGGAGCGGGGCATCCCTGAGTCCTGCGGCGGAGCTGGCCAAGGGATCCCGAGGGGACAATGCTGTCCGCAGAAGGGACTCAGGCTCCGCTACAATCATCCCTATCCTCAGGGACGTCTGGATTTTACGTTCGCTACGGAATGCACCCTACCTTCGTGCTATGGGATAGTGACGTGGGGAGTCTCAACCCCACACCTGACACCAAAGGTAATGAACCAGCTCGTTCGCAAAAGCCCACGGTGAGCCATGAGACCGACGAGCAGCTCTGACAGCTTCCAGGGCAGGCCCGACCTGGCGCAGGGTTGGGGCACAAACACAACTTACGCACTCAGGTGCACATCAGAATTCCCCAGCAGGGAAGGAGGCACTTTCACGGCAGGCTCTTTACCTTCCAGCCTCTATTCACTACTACAAATGCACCATCTACGAGAGCCAGGCTTTTCTGCCCAGAGTACAACTGGAGGCAGCGGCCAAGACACACTTACCTCCCGAGAAAAGACAGTGAAAGGCTGGGACGTTTACCACACCCAGGAAGACTCCAAGTTGCACAAAGCACACCATACAAAGCTGGAGGTTGGGCTTTGCCCCTTTTCCAGTTACCAGGATCTGAATGGACATTCTAAACAGGAGAATCACCTGGCCTGAGCCGGGAAACCACTGAAAAGAACGACGACACAGAAACCCGTCTCAGTGACCCAGGAGCAACCCCAGGTGCAGGAGGTCAGGAAGGAGTCATCCGAGCCAGGAGAAGTCAGTGTGGAGCGAGGGCTCAAACTCCTCACGCTGTTTCGAGAAACCCACAGTCAAAATCTGCCGGCCCCGACTTCTAAGCCCTCCCTCATGGCTCCTGCAGGCACCAGCCAAGGCGACGGGCTCCCGGGAGAAGCAGCCCACTGGCTCCTGGGCAAGAGTTTTGAGTCTGAAAAAGGCAGCGACACGCCACGCCAGACCCGTCACAGGACACACAGTCTGCAGACGAGGCCAGGAACGGCTGCTGGGAGAACGGGAAGATCACCTTTCCCAGGATGAGGCCCAACAGAGCATGACCACCCCAATTCCCTGGGCCTCCGGGGCCGCCGCAGGTGGGCGGGCACTTCCGGGCCACACCGGAGCCGCGCCAGGTCCCGCGTCGGCTAAAAACCACAGAAAAGGATGGAGGATTAGGCTTTCTTGCGAAGACACTGCTGAAGCGAAACAAAACCTTTGCGCCTTCCTTCCTTCCTTCCTTCCATGAATCACACTCGTTTCTTGGAGGAACTCGATACTGACCCCAGGAACTCCTGCATGCTAAGCCCGCATTCTCTCTACTGCTGAGCTACATATACCCTTCCCCCCAGAGCACACTAGTGTCTAGGCACAGAGAATAAGAAATGCCAGCCACGTTAAATAACTTACCCAGTGTATAATAAGCTCCGTGTGCTCCAACAACAGAGGTCAGTGTTTTATGATCCATCAGCTCCTGCGGAGCCACTTCTACAGTCCCAGTAGCGTACTCCGGTTTTGTAATTTCGGGCTTAGTCGCCCCTTCCTAGGAACACAAGTAAAGATAATCAGGAACCGAACTTCAGATAATGTGCCTACGCTTAGTCAGTCAGGTAGACAACAGTTATTTACCGAAGCTATCAGAACATAAGCCCTATCCTGGGAGAAGCTGGCGGTACAAATAAAAGGCAGATTCTCCTCTCTGTTCTGCCAGAGGCACAGGATCCATGAAAACAAATCAGCACAAAAAAGTTTCAACAGCTCTACAACAGTGGTGAACGGGTACAGTAACGCCACATAAGACAGGAGAGTCCGGTGCACGTGGATAGCTCAGGGAATGCTGGGAAGACCGCACTGTTTCGTAAAAGAGAGGTCCAACGCAGAGGGGGGATGTGGAGGGGCTCTGGGGAAGGGCAGCCTGAGTAAAAGGAGCAGGTGGGAAACAGCGTAAGGCATTAAGGAAACTAGACCACTGTTACTGGCGGTGGAATGGGAAGACAATACATGCTGCCTTGAAAATGAAACATCACTTAATTAATTTCAAGTGAGGACGGCTAAAACTAGAACCAACAGCAAGATGCACCTAACTTTCCCAGTGATGAATTTCTTTTCAATATCCTCTAATGAACTGTAAGGGAAAGACCCTGAAAACAAGAATGCCCATACAGACACTGGCTTCACTATGTGAGTCTGGTAAATGAACACAAGTGCATTATCCAGTCCTACGGCATTAAGCACAGAATCACATCCTAAAGTGCAAGTTAAAAGCATAAGTCAAAAATTCTCATCAGCAGAATCAAACGTGAAAATGCACACTCACACCAACCCCCGGTTTATGTCTCAGAATCCCCTGGTACTTATATAGTCACACAAGGACATTAACAACAAGAGATTGTACCTCATCCCAGGAAGATTCTCTTCCTCTCTCTTCTGAAAAGTGGCGCAGTGACACACCATCTGTAAAATGTAGTTACAGGTACATTAATGAGAATATTCACGAATGTATACTATAATCACCATGTGCGTCTATCTCCGTTCGTGGATGTGTCAAAACAAAAGTGGCAGAAAAGACTTTCAAAGAGTTAGAGCATTTTCTGAATAAAATGCTTAAGTCACGGTTGGGATATATTTCAAACCAAGTAGTAAGACGAAAACACGTAAAAAAATGGATATGTAATTTGGATTTGCGCACTATGTATTTCTAACATTTGAAGTTTGCTCTTGTTTTTGTTTATTTTTCTCATGTTTTAAATTGGAGGTACCGGGAATGAGCACACGGAATTCGGCATGCTAAGCAAGCATTCTATTTACCACTAACCTATGTCCTTCCCCGAGTCAACTAGCTTCCCGGCAAAGATAAAATAAAATACAAAACACTCTTTCACGGTTCAGTGCCTTACAAAACATGTTAGTTTGCTGAAGCACAAAAGATCTTTGAGGCCTTCTTCCCCGTATCACACTAAGTCTCACATCAGACCGAGTGGGAGGCAGGACACAGGACCCTTGACTGAAGAGACCACAGGCCCCGGGTTCGGGTGTGTCTTCCATAACCGATCATCGGCTGTGGAAGTTCAGGGTTCCACTCGCTGCAGACAGTGACAGGGACGGGCTTGTCCCCCAGGGAGCCCGGATCGTGGTGTAAGTTGAAGGCCCGTGTGCAGAACCGAAATGTCTGCCCTCCGTCAGAGGACCCTCTTTCCCTCTACAACAGACACCTCCCTCCCCAGGGCAGGACGGGGAAGACGAGGTCCATCAAGTGCGTCTGCTAAGGGACCAGAGGGACTCGGCTGTGAGCCCAGTCACGGCCGCCCATGCACGGGGTAGCCACGGAGAGCGATCTGCCTTTCTTCTGCAGTGACTCAAGGAAGAAACAGAGGAGTATGCTTTCCTCTTACCGAGTGGAGCAGCTGGTGTTGGGGGTCGAAATTTCACAGGGCACCAAGGGGGACCAGGTGCAGGTGCCCAGCTGGGCGACGACGGGCCGCACCCAGGGCAGGCCACGCAGGCTGCTCCTCGGAAAGTTTGGGGCCCTCCGGCCCATGGGGTGACCTGCAGGACAGAAGGGAGGGCTGGGTTGGATGACAGACAAAAGCGCCAACACCGACAAGAGCCGAAACCCAACGCAGCAGCCGTCGGCACCGGTCACCCTCCCTTCCACCTGGTGCCCAGAGAGCAGCACGGTGCCACACGCTCCGCCCAGCCCTCTGGGGCCTGCCTGCAGCCTGGGCCGCACAGGGGGACATGGGGATACGACCCTGAAGCCGCACGTCGCCGCCGCCGCTGTCTCCAATTGGAGGAATCCAAGGGTACTCCTGCCCGAGAGGCTGCACACAGAGCTTCCAGCACCCGGGAAATCTAGCGCCTTCTCAACAGCCATCTGCTCTGTGTGGGACGGCCCTCCATGACACCTTCCCCAGCTCCACACAAGCTTGCCCGGCGCGGACCAAGACACGGACACGGGACGTACGTGAAGAGCTCATTCTCCACACGAGCAAGCAGAGCCGAACCAGGGTCACCGCTCTGCCTGCAGGTCTCTGCCTGCATGGCTCTGCCTACAGAACCCTGCCAGGCCCTCTCTGCCCCCTCCTCACAAAAGGCCCTCCTCCTTCACGCAGGGGCTGTCCCTGGGCGCAAAGAGCCCTGGGGAGCTGGGCATCCCGGAGTAATGCGGCGGAGCTGGCCAAGGGCTCCCGAGGGGACAAGGCTGTCCTCAGAAGGGACTCAGGCTCCGCTACAATCATCCGTATCCTCAGGGACGTCTGGATTTTACGTTCGCTACGGAACGCACCCTACCTGCGTGCTACGGGAGAGTGACGTGGGGAGTCTCAACCCCACACCTGACACCAAAGTGACTGTACCACCTCGTGCGTAAAAACCCCACGGTGTGCCATGAGACCGACTAGCAGCTCTGACAGCTTCCAGGGCAGGCCCGACCCGGCGCAGGGTGGGGGAAAAAAACAACGTACGCACTCTGGTGTGAATCAGAATTCCCCCGCACGGAAGGAGGCATTTTCACGGCGGGCTCTTTCCCTTCCAGCCTCTATTACCTACTACAAATGCACCATCTCCGAGAGCCAGGCTTTTCTGCTCAGAGTACAACTGGAGGCAGCGGCCAAGACACACTTACCTCCCGAGAAAAGACAGTGACAGGCTGCGATGTTTACCACACCCAGGAAGACTCCAAGTTGCACAAAGCACACCGTCCAAAGCTGGAGGGTGGGCTTTGCCCCTTTTCCACTTACCAGGAACTGAATGGACATTCTATACCGGAGAATCACCTGGCCTGAGCCGCGAAACCAGTCAAAAGAACGACGACACAGAAACCCGTCTCAGTGACCCAGGAGCAACCCCAGGTGCAGGAGGTCAGGAAGGAGTCAGCCGAGCCAGGAGAAGTCAGTGTGGAGCGAGGGCTCACACTCCTCACGCAGTTTCGAGAAAACCACAGGCAAAGTCTGCGGGCCCCGGCTCCTAAGCACTCCCTCATGGCTCCTGCAGGCACCAGCCAAGGCGACGGGCTCCTGGGAGAAGCAGCCCACTGGCTCCTGGGCAAGAGTTTTGAGTCTGAAAAAGGCAGCGACACGCCACGCCAGACCCGTCACAGGACGCACAGTCTGCAGATGAGGCCAGGAAATTCTGCCGGGAGAACGGGATTTTCACCTTTCCCAGGACGAGGCCCAACAGAGCATGACCACCCCACTTCCCTGGGCCTCCGGGGCCGCCGCAGTTGGGCGGGCGCTGCCGGGCCACACCGGAGCCGCGCCAGGTCCCGCGTCGGCTAAAAACCACAGAAAAGGATGGAGGATTAGGCTTTCCTGCGAAGACACTGCTGAAGCGAAACAAAACCTTTGCGCCTTCCTTCCTTCCTTCCTTCCTTGTATCACACTCGTTTCTTGAAGGAACTCGATACTGACCCCAGGAACTCCTGCATGCTAAGCCCGCATTCTCTCTACTGCTGAGCTACATATACCCTTCCCCCCAGAGCACACTAGTGTCTAGGCACAGAGAACAAGAAATGCCAGCCACGTTCAATAACTTACCCAGTGTATAATAAGCTCCGTGTGCTCCACCAACAGAGGTCAGTGTTTTATGATCCGTCAGCTCCTGCGGAGCCACTTCTACAGTCCCAGTAGCGTACTCCGGTTTTGTAATTTCGGGCTTAGTCGCCCCTTCCTAGGAACACAAATCAAGATAATCAGGAACCGAACTTCAGATAATGTGCCTACGCTTAGTCAGTCAGGTAGACAACAGTTATTTACCGAAACTATCAGAACATAAGCCCTATCCTGGGAGAAGCTGGCGGTACAAATAAAAGGCAGATTCTCCTCTCTGTTCTGCCAGAGGCACAGGATCTATGAAAACAAATCAGCACAGAAAAGATTCAACAGCTCTACAACTGAGGTGAACGGGTACAGTAACGCCACAAAGGACAAGAGAGTCCGCTGCACGTGGATAGCTCAGGGAATGCTGGGAAGACCGCTCTGTTTCGTAAAAGAGAGGTCCAACGCAGAGGGGGGATGTGGAGGGGCTCTGGGGAAGGGCAGCCTGAGTAAAAGGAGCAGGTGGGAAACAGCGTAAGGCATTAAGGAAACTAGACCACTGTTACTGGCGGTGGAATGGGAAGACAATACATGCTGCCTTGAAAATGAAACATCACTTAATTAATTTCAAGTGAGGACGGCTAAAACTAGAACCAACAGCAAGATGCACCTAACTTTCCCAGGAATGAATTTCTTTTCAATATCCTCTAATGAACTGTAAGGGATAGAAACTGAAACAAGAATGCCCATACAGACACTGGCTTCACTAGGTGAGTCTGGTAAATGAACACAAGTGCATTATCCAGTCCTACGGCATTAAGCACAGAATCACATCCTAAAGTGCAAGTTAAAAGCATAAGTCAAAAATTCTCATCAGCAGATGCAAACGTGAAAATGCACACTCACACCAACCCCCGGTTTATGTCTCAGAATCCCCTGGTACTTATATAGTCACACAAGGACATTAACAACAAGAGACTGTACCTCATCCCAGGAAGATTCTCTTCCTCTCTCTTCTGTAAAGTGGCGCAGTGACACACCATCTGTAAAATGTAGTTACAGGTACATTAATTAGAATATACACGAATGTATACTAAAACCACCATGTGTGTCTATCTCCGTTCGTTGGTGTGTCAAAACAAAAGTGGCAGAAAAGACTTTCAAAGTGTTAGAGCATTTTTGAAAAAAATGCTTAATTCACGGTTGGGATATATTTCAAACCAAGTAGTAAGACGAAAACACGTAAAAAGAATGGATATGGAATTTGGATTTGCGCACTATGTATTTCTAACATTTGAAGTTTGCTCTTGATTTGTTTATTTTTCTCATGTTTTAAATTGGAGGTACCGGGAATGAGCACACGGAATTCGGCATGCTAAGCAAGCATTCTATTTACCACTAACCTATGTCCTTCACCGAGTCAACTAGCTTCTCGTCAAAGATAAAATAAAATACAAAACACTCTTTCACGGTTCAGTGCCTTACAAAACATGATAGTTTGCTGAAGCACAAAAGATCTTTGAGGCCTTCTTCCCCGTATCACACTAAGTCTCACATCAGACCGAGTGGGAGACAGGACACAGGACCCTTGACTGAAGAGACCGCAGGCCCCGGGTTCGGGTGTGTCTTCCATAACCGATCATCGGCTGTGGAAGTTCAGGGTTCCACTCGCTGCAGACAGTGACAGGGACGGGCTTGTCCTCCAGGGAGCCCAGAACGTGGTGTAAGTTGAAGGCCCGTGTGCAGAACCGACACGTCTGCCCTCCGTCAGAGGACCCTCTTTCCCTCTACAACAGACACCTCCCTCCCCAGGGTAGGACGGGGAAGACGAGGTCCATCAAGTGCGTCTTCTAAGGGACCAGAGGGACACGGCCGTGAGCCCAGTCACCGCTGCCCATGCACGGGGTAGCCCTGGAGAGCGATCTGCCTTTCTTCTGCAGTGACTCAGGAAGAAACAGAGGAGTATGCTTACCTCTTACCGAGCGGAGCAGCTGGCGGTGGGGGGCGAATTTTCACAGGGCACCAAGTGGGACCAGGTGCAGCTGGCCAGCTGGGCGACGACGGGCCGCACCCGGGGAAGGCCACGCAGGCTGCTCCTTGGAAAATTTGGGGCCCTCCGGCCCATGGGGTGACCTGCAGGACAGAAGGGAGGGATGGGTTGGATGACAGACAAAATCGCCAACACCGACAAGAGACGCAACCCAACGCAGCAGCCGTCGGCACCGGTCACCCTCCCCTCCACCGGGTGCCCAGAGAGCAGCACGGTGCCACACACTCCGCCCAGCCCTCTGGGGCCTGCCTGCAGCCTGGGCCGCACAGGGGGACACGGGGATACGACCCTGAAGCCGCACGTCGCCGCCGCCGCTGTCTCCAATTGGAGGAATCCAAGGGTACTCCTGCCCGAGAGGCTGCACACTGAGCTTCCAGCACCCGGGAAATCTAGCGCCTTCCCAACAGCCAGCCGCTCTGGGTGGGACGGCCCTCCACGCCACCTTCCCCAGCTCCACGCAAGCTTGCCAGGCGCGGACCTGGACACGAACACGGGACGTACGTGAAGAGCTCATTCTCCACATGAGCAAGCAGAGCCGAACCAGGGTCACCGCTCTGACTGCAGGTCTCTGCCTGCAGGGCTCTGCCTACAGAACCCTGCCAGGCCCTCTCTGCCCCCTCCTCACAAAAGGCCCTCCTCCTCCACGCAGGGGCTGTCCCTGGGTGCAAAGAGCCCTGGGGAGCTGGGCAACTCGGAGTAATGAGGCGGAGCTGGCCAAGGGCTCCCGAGGGGACAAGGCTGTCCTCAGAATGGACACAGGCTCCGCTACAATCATCCGTATCCTCAGGGACGTCTGGATTTTACGTTCGCTACAGAACGCACCCTACCTGCGTGCTACAGGAGAGTGAAGTGGGGAGTCTCAACCCCACACCTGACACCAAAGTTATTGTACCACCTCGTGCGAATAAACCCCACGGTGTGCCATGAGACCGACGAGCAGCTCTGACAGCTTCCAGGGCAGGCCCGACCCGGTGCAGTGTGGGGGACAAACACAACGTACGCACTCTGGTGTGAATCAGAATTCCCCCGCACGGAAGGAGGCATTTTCACGGCGGGCTCTTTCCCTTCCAGCCTCTATTACTTTCTACAAATGCACCATCTCCGAGAGCCAGGCTTTTCTGCCCAGAGTACAACTGGAGGCAGTGGCCAAGACACACTTACCTCCCGAGAAAAGACAGTGACAGGCTGCGATGTTTACCACATCCAGGAAGACTCCAAGTTGCACAAAGCACACCGTCCAAAGCTGGAGGGTGGGCTTTGCCCCTTTTCCAGTTACCAGGTACTGAATGGACATTCTATACAGGAGAATCACCTGGCCTGAGCCGCGAAACCAGTCAAAAGAATGACGACACAGAAACCCGTCTCAGTGACCCAGGAGCAACCCCATGTGCAGGAGGTCAGGAAGGAGTCAGCCGAGCCAGGAGAAGTCAGTGTGGAGCGAGGGCTCACCCTCCTCACGCTGTTTCGAGAAACCCACAGTCAAAGTCTGCGGGCCCCGGCTCCTAAGCACTCCCTCATGGCTCCTGCAGGCACCAGCCAAGGCGACGGGCTCCCGGGAGAAGCAGCCCACTGGCTCCTGGGCAAGAGTTCTGAGTCTGAAAAAGGCAGCGACACGCCACGCCAGACCCGTCATAGTACGCACAGTCTGCAGATGAGGCCAGGATCGGCTGCCGGGAGAACGGGAATATCACCTTTCCCAGGACGAGGCCCAACAGAGCATGACCACCCCACTTCCCTGGGCCTCCGGGGCCGCCGCATGTGGGCGGGCGCTGCCGGGCCACACCGGAGCCACGCCAGGTCCCGCGTCGGCTAAAAACCACAGAAAAGGATGGAGGATTAGGCTTTCCTGCGAAGACACTGCTGAAGCGATACAAAACCTTTGCGCCTTCCTTCCTTCCTTCCCCGTGTCACACTCGTTTCTTGGAGGAACTCGATACTGACCCCAGTATCTCCTGCATGCTAAGCCCGCATTCTCTCTACTGCTGAGCTACATATACCCTTCCCCCCAGAGCACACTAGATTCTTGGCACAGAGAACAAGAAATGCCAGCCACGTTCACTAACTTACCCAGTGAATAAAAAGCTCCGTGTGCTCCACCAACAGAGGTCAGTGTTTTATGATCCGTCAGCTCCTGCGGAGCCACTTCTACAGTCCCAGTAGCGTACTCCGGTTTTGTAATTTCGGGCTTAGTCGCCCCTTCCTAGGAACACAAATCAAGATAATGAAGAATCGAAATTCAGATAATGTGCCTACGCTTAGTCAGTCAGGTAGACAACAGTTATTTACCGAAGCTATCAGAACATAAGCCCTATCCTGGGAGAAGTTGGCGGTACAAATAAAAGGCAGATTCTCCTCTCTGTTCTGCCAGAGGCACAGGATCCATGAAAACAAATCAGCACAGAAAAGATTCAACAGCTCTACAACTGAGGTGAACGGGTACAGTAACGCCACAAAGGACAGGAGAGTCCCCTGCACGTGGATAGCTCAGGGAATGCTGGGAAGACCGCACTGTTTCGTAAAAGAGAGGTCCAGTGCAGAAGGGGGATGTGGAGGGGCTCTGGGGAAGGGCAGCCTGAGTAAAAGGAGCAGGTGGGAAACAGCGTAAGGCATTAAGGAAACTAGACCACTGTTACTGGCGGTGGAATGGGAAGACAATATATGCTGCCTTGAAAATGAAACATCACTTAATTAATTTCAAGTGAGGACGGCTAAAACAAGAACCAACACCAAGATGCACCTAACTTTCCCAGGGATGAATTTCTTTTCAATATACTCTAATGA
Organism: Camelus dromedarius; assembly: GCF_036321535.1. NCBI lineage: Eukaryota > Metazoa > Chordata > Mammalia > Artiodactyla > Camelidae > Camelus > Camelus dromedarius. The sequence goes on from NC_087457.1 coordinate 115,560, forward strand.
ACTGTAAGGGAAAGACCCTGAAAACAAGAATGCCCATACAGACACTGGCTTCACTAGGTGAGTCTGGTGAATGAACACAAGTGCATTATCCAGTCCTACGGCATTAAGCACAGAATCACATCCTAAAGTGCAAGTTAAAAGCATAAGTCAAAAATTCTCATCAGCAGATTCAAACGTGAAAATGCACACTCACACCAACCCCCGGTTTATGTCTCAGAATCCCCTGGTACTTATATAGTCACACAAGGACATTAAGACCAAGAGACTGTACCTCATCCCAGGAAGATTTTCTTCCTCTCTCTTCTGTAAAGTGGCGCACTGACACACCATCTGTAAAATGTAGTTACAGGTACATTAATGAGAATATTCACGAATGTATACTAAAACCACCATGTGCGTCTATCTCCGTTCGTGGATGTGTCAAAACAAAAGTGGCAGAAAAGACTTTCAAAGAGTTAGAGCATTTTCTGAAAAAAATGCTTAAGTCACGGTTGGGATATATTTCAAACCAAGTAGTAAGAGGAAAACACGTAAAAAGAATGGATATGGAAGTTGGGTTTGCGCACTATGTATTTCTAACATTTGGAGTTTGCTCTTGTTTTTGTTTTTCCTTTTCTTCTGTTTTAAATTGTAGGTACCGGGAATGAGCACACGGAATTCGGCATGCTAAGCAAGCATTCTATTTACCACTAAACTATGTCCTTCCCGAGTCAACTATCTTCTCGGCATAGATAAAATAAAATACAAAACACTCTTTCACGGTTCACTGCCTTACAAACATGTTAGTTTGCTGAAGAGCAAAAGATCTTTGAGGCCTTCTTCCCCGTATCACACTAAGTGTCACATCAGACCGAGTTAGAGACAGGTCTCAGGACCCTTGACTGAAGAGTCCACAGGCCCCGGGTTCGGTTTTGTCTTCCATAACAGATCATCGGCTGTGGAATGTCAGGGCTCCACTCGCTGCAGACAGAGACAGGGGTGGGCTTGTCCTCCAGGGAGCCTGGAACGTGGTGTATCTTGAAGGCCCGTGTGCAGAACCGACATATCTGCCCTCCGTCAGAAGACCCCCTTTCCCTCTACAACAGACACCTCCCTCCCCAGGGCAGGACGGGGAAGGCGCGGTCCATCAAGTGCGTCTGCTAAGGGACCAGAGGGACACGGCCGTGAGCCCAGTCACAGCCGCCCATTCACGGGGAAGCCCCGTAGAGCGATCTGCCTTTCTTCTGCAGTGACTCAAGGAAGAAACAGAGGACTATGCTTTCCTCTTACCGAGCGGAGCAGCTGGCCGTGGGGGGCGAGGTTGCAGAGGGCACCAAGTGGGACCAGGTGCAGGTGCCCAGCTGGGCGACGACGGGCCGCACACGGTGCAGGCCACGCAGGATTCTCCTCCGAAAATTTGGGGCCCTCTGGCCCATGGGGTGACCTGCAGGACAGAAGGGAGGGCTGGGTTGGATGACAGACAAAAGCGCCAACACCGAAAAAAGATGAAACCCAACACAGCAGCCTTCGGCACCGGGCACCCTCCCCTCCACCGGGTGCCCAGGAAGGAGCATGGTGCCACACGCTCCGCCCAGCCCTCTGGGGCCTGCCTGCAGCCAGGGCCGCACAGTGGGACACGGGGATCCGACCTAGAAGCAGCACGTCGCCGCCGCCGCTGTCTCCAAGTGGAGGAAGCCAAGGGTCCTCTTGCCCGAGAGGCTGCACACAGAGATTCCAGCACCCGGGTAAACTACCGCCTTCCCTACAGCCAGCCGCTCTGGACGGGACGGCCCTCCTCGCCACCTTCCCCAGCTCCACGCAAGCTTGCCCGGCACGGACCAGGAACATGGACACGGGACGGACGTGAAGAGCTCATTCTCCACACGAGAAAGCAGAGTCGCACCAGTGTCACCGCTCTGCCTGCAGGGCTCTGCCTTAAGGGCTCTGCCTGCAGGGCTCTGCCTGTAGGACCCTGAAAGGCCCTCTATGCCCCCTCCTCACAAAGGGCCCTCCTCTTCCACGCAGGGGCTGCCCCGGGGCGCAAAGTGCCCTGGGGAGCTGGGAATCCCGGAGTCCTGTGGCGGAGCTGTCCAAGGGCTCCCGAGTGGACAAGGCTGTCCTCATAAGGGACTCAGGCCGCGCTACAATCATCCGTATCCTCGGGGACGTCTGGATTTTACGTTCGCTACGGAATGCACCCTACATGCGTGCTACGGGAGAGTGACGTGGGGAGTCTCAACCCCAATCCTGACACCAAAGGGACTGTACCAGCTCATGCGCAAATCCCCACGGTGTGCCATGAGACCGACGAGCAGCTCTGACAGCTTCCAGGGCAGGCCCGACCCGGCGCAGGGTGGGGAACAAACACAACGTACGCACTCTGGTGCGCATTGGAATTCCCCCGCAGGGAAGGAGGCATTTTCACGGCGGGCTCTTTCCCTTCCAGCCTCTATTCCCTACTACAAACGCACCATCTCCGAGAGCCAGGCTTTTCTGCCCAGAGTACAACTGGAGTCAGCGGCCAAGACACACTTACATCCCGAGAAAAGACAGTGACAGGCTGTGACGTTTACCACACCCAGGAAGACACCAAGTTGCACAAAGCACACCGTACAAAGCTGGAGGGAGGGCTTTGCCCCTTTTCCAGTTACCAGGATCGGAATGGACATTCTAAACAGGAGAATCACCTGGCCAGAGCCGGGAAACCAGTCAAAAGAACGACGAAAGAGAAATCCGACTCAGTGACCCAGGATCAACCCCAGGTGCAGGAGGTCAGGAAGGAGTCAGCCGAGCGAGGAGAAGTCAGGGTGGAGCGAGGGCTCACCTTCCTCACACTGTTTCGTGAAAACCACAGACAAAGTCTGGGTGCCCTGGCTCCTAAGCTCTCCCTCATGGCTCCTGCAGGCACCAGCCAAGGCGACGGGCTCCGGGAGAAGCAGCCCACTGGCTCCTGGGCAAGAGTTTTGAGTCTGAAAAAGGCAGAGACATGCCACGCCAGACCCGTCACAGGAAACACAGTCTGCAGACGAGGCCAGGAACGGTTGCCGGGAGAACGGGAAGATCACCTTCCCCAGGACGTGGCCCAACAGTGCATGACCACCCCACTTCCCTGGGCCTCCCGGGCCGCCGCAGGTGGGCGGGCGCTGCCGGGCCACACCGGAGACGCGCCAGGTCCCGCTTCGGCTAAAAACCACAGAAAAGGATGGAGGATTAGTCTTTCCTGCGAAGACACTGCTGAAGCGAAACAAAACCTTTGCGCCTTCCTTCCTTCCTTCCTTCCATGTATCACACTCGTTTCTTGGAGGAACTGGATACTGACCCCAGGAACTCCTGCATGCTAAGCCCGCATTCTCTCTACTGCTGAGCTACATATACCATTCCCCCCAGAGCACACTAGTGTCTAAGCAAAGAGAACAAGAAATGCCAGCCACGTTCACTAACTGACCCAGTGTATAATAAGCTCCGTGTGCTCCACCAACAGAGGTCAGTGTTTTATGATCCGTCAGCTCCTGCGGAGCCACTTCTACAGTCCCAGTAGCGTACTCCGGTTTTGTAATTTCGGGCTTAGTCGCCCCTTCCTAGGAACACAAATCAAGGTAAATCAGGAACCGAACTTCAGATCATGTGCCTACGCTTAGTCAGTCAGGTAGACAAAAGATATTTACCGAAGCTATCAGAACATAAACCCTATCCTGGGAGAAGCTGGTGGTACAAATAAAAGGCAGATTCTCCTCTCTGTTCTGCCAGAGGCACAGGATCCATGAAAACAAATCAGCACAGAAAAGATTCAACAGCTCTACAACTGAGGTGAACGGGTACAGTAATGCCACAAAGGACAGGAGAGTCTGCTGCACGTGGAAAGCTCAGGGAATGCTGGGAAGGCCGCACTGTTTCATAAAAGAGTGGTCCAGCGCAGATGGTGGATGTGGAGGGGCTTTGGGGAAGGGCAGCCTGAGTAAAAAGAGCAGGTGGGAAACAGCCTAAGGCATTAAGGAAACTAGACCACTGTTACTGGCGGTGGAATGGTAAGACAATACATGCTGCCTTGAAAATGAAACATCACTTAATTAATTTCAAATGAGGACGGCTAAAACAAGAACCAACAGCAAGATGCACCTAACTTTCCCAGGGATGAATTTCTTTTCAATATCCTCTAATGAACTGTAAGGGAAAGACCCTGAAAACAAGAAAGCCCATACAGACACTGGCTTCACTAGGTGAGTCTGGAAATTGCACACAAGTGCATTATCCAGTCCTATGGCATTAAGCACAGAATCACATCCTAACCTGTAAGTTAAAAGCATAAGTCAAAAATTCTCATCAGCAGATGCAAACATGAAAATGCACAGTCAAACCAACCCCCGGTTTATGTCTCAGAATCCCCTGGTACTTATATAGTCACACAAGGACATTAAGACCAAGAGACTGTACCTCATCCCAGGAAGATTCTCTTCCTCTCTCTTCTGTAAAGTGGCGCAGTGACACACCATCTGTAAAATGTAGTTACAGGTACATTAATGAGAATATTCACGAATGTATACTATAACCACCATGTGCGTCTATCTCCGTTCGTGGATGTGTCAAAACAAAAGTGGCAGAAAAGACTTTCAAAGAGTTAGAGCATTTTCTGAAAAAAATGCTTAAGTCACGGTTGGGATATATTTCAAACCAAGTAGTAAGAAGAAAACACGTAAAAAGAATGGATATGGAATTTGGATTTGCGCACTATGTATTTCTAACATTTGAAGTTTGCTCTTGTTTTTGTTTATTTTTCTCATGTTTTAAATTGGAGGTACCGGGAATGAGCATACGGAATTTGGCATGCTAAGCAAGCATTCTATTTACCACTAACATATGTCCTTCCCCGAGTCAACTAGCTTCTCGGCAAAGATAAAATAAAATACAAAACACTCTTTCACGGTTCAGTGCCTTACAAATCATGTTAGTTTGCTGAAGCACAAAAGATCTTTGAGGCCTTCTTCCCCGTATCACACTAAGTCTCACATCAGACCGAGTGGGAGACAGGACACAGGACCCTTGACTTAAGAGACCGCAGGCCCCGGGTTCGGGTGTGTCTTCCATAACCGATCATCGGCTGTGGAAGTTCAGGGCTCCACTCGCTGCAGACAGTGACAGGGACGGGCTTGTCCTCCTGGGAGCCCGGAACGTGGTGTAAGTTGAAGGCCTGTGTGCAGAACCGACACGTCTGCCCTCCGTCAGAGGACCCTCTTTCCCTCTACAACAGACACCTCCCTCCCCAGGGCAGGACGGGGAAGACGAGGTCCATCAAGTGCGTCTGCTAAGGGACCAGAGGGACACGGCCGTGAGCCCAGTCACGGCCGCCCATGCACGGGGTAGCCCCGGAGAGCGATCTGCCTTTCTTCTGCAGTGACTCAAGGAAGAAACAGAGGAGTATGCTTTACTCTTACTGAGCGGAGCAGCTGGCGGTGGGGTCGAATTTTCACAGGGCACCAAGGGGGACCAGGTGCAGGTGCCCAGCTGGGCGACGACGGGCCGCACCCGGGGCAGGCCACGCAGGCTGCTCCTCGGAAAGTTTGGGGCCCTCCGGCCCATGGGGTGACCTGCAGGACAGAAGGGAGGGATGGGTTGGATGACAGACAAAAGCGCCAACGCCGACAAGAGCCGAAACCCAACGCAGCAGACGTCGGCACCGGTCACCCTCCCCTCCACCGGGTGCCCAGAGAGCAGCACGGTGCCACACGCTCCGCCCAGCCCTCTGGGGCCTGCCTGCAGCCTGGGCCGCACAGGGGGACACGGGGATACGACCCTGAAGCCGCACGTCCCCGCCGCCGCTGTCTCCAATTGGAGGAAGCCAAGGGTCCTCCTGCCCGAGAGGCTGCACACAGAGATTCCAGCACCCGGGAAATCTAGTGCCTTCCCAACAGCCAGCTGCTCTGTTTTGGACGGCCCTCCACTCCACCTTCCCCAACTCCACGCAAGCTTGCCCGGCGCGGACAAGGACACGGACACGGGACGTACGTGAAGAGCTCATTCTCCACACGAGCAAGCAGAGCCGAACCAGGGTCACCGCTCTGCCTGCAGGTCTCTGCCTGCAGGGCTCTGCCTACAGAACCCTGCCAGGCCCTCTCTGCCCCCTCCTCACAAAAGGCCCTCCTCCTCCACGCAGGGGCTGTCCCTGGGCGCAAAGAGCCCTGGGGAGCTGGGCATCCCGGAGTAATGCGGCGGAGCTGGCCAAGGGCTCCCGAGGGGACAAGGCTGTCCTCAGAAGGGACTCAGGCTCCGCTACAATCATCCCTATCCTCAGGGACGTCTGGATTTTACGTTCGCTATGGAACGCACCCTACCTGCGTGCTACGGTAGAGTGACGTGGGGAGTCTCAACCCCACACCTGACACCAAAGTTACTGTACCACCTCGTGCGAATAAACCCCACGGTGTGCCATGAGACCGACGAGCAGCTCTGACAGCTTCCAGGGCAGGCTCGACCCGGCGCAGGTTGGGGGACAAACACAACGTACGCACTCTGGTGCGAATCGGAATTCCCCGGAAGGAAGGAGGCATTTTCACGGCGGGCTCTTTCCCTTCCAGCCTCTATTACCTACTACAAGTTCACCATCTTCGAGAGCCAGTGTTTTCTGCCCAGAGTACAACTGGAGGCAGTGGCCAAGACACACTTACCTCCCGAGAAATGACAGTGACAGGCTGCGATGTTTACCACACCCAGGAAGACTCCAAGTTGCACAAAGCACACCGTACAAAGCTGGAGGGTGGGCTTTGCCCCTTTTCCAGTTACCAGGAACTGAATGGACATTCTATACAGGAGAATCACCTGGCCTGAGCCGCGAAACCAGTCAAAAGAACGACGACACAGAAACCCGTCTCAGTGACCCAGGAGCAACCCCAGGTGCAGGAGGTCAGGAAGGATTCAGCCGAGCCAGGAGAAGTCAGTGTGGAGTGAGGGCTCACACTCATCACGCTGTTTCGAGAAACCCACAGTCAAAGTCTGCGGGCCCCGGCTCCTAAGCACTCCCTCATGGCTCCTGCAGGCACCAGCCAAGGCGACGGGCTCCCGGGAGAAGCAGCCCACTGGCTCCTGGGCAAGAGTTCTGAGTCTGAAAAAGGCAGCGACACGCCACGCCAGACCCGTCACAGGACGCACAGTCTGCAGATGAGGCCAGGAACGGCTGCCGGGAGAACGGGAATATCACCTATTCCAGGACGAGTCCCAACAGAGTATGACCACCCCACTTCCCTGGGCCTCCGGGGCCGCTGCAGGTGGGCGGGCGCTGCCGGGCCACACCGGAGCCGTGCCAGGTCCCGCGTCGGCTAAAAATCACAGAAAAGGATGGAGGATTAGGCTTTCCTGCTAAGACAATGCTGAAGCGAAACAAAACCTTTGCGACTTCCTTCTTTCCTTCCTTCCCCGTATCACACTCGTTTCTTGGAGGAACTCGATACTGACCCCAGGATCTCCTGCATGCTAAGCCCGCATTCTCTCTACTGCTGAGCTACATATACCCTTCCCCCCAGAGCACACTAGTGTCTAGGCACAGAGAACAAGAAATGCCAGCCACGTTCACTAACTTACCCAGTGTATAATAAGCTCCGTGTGCTCCAACAACAGAGGTCAGTGTTTTATGATCCATCAGCTCCTGCGGAGCCACTTCTACAGTCCCAGTAGCGTACTCCGGTTTTGTAATTTCGGGCTTAGTCGCCCCTTCCTAGGAACACAAAACAAGATAAATCAGGAACCGAACTTCAGATCATGTGCCTACGCTTAGTCAGTCAGGTAGACAACAGTTATTTACCGAAGCTATCAGAACATAAGCCCTATCCTGGGAGAAGCTGGCGGTACAAATAAAAGGCAGATTCTCCTCTCTGTTCTGCCAGAGGCACAGGATCCATGAAAACATATCAGCACAGAAAAGTTTCAACAGTTCTACAACTGAGGTGAACGGGTACAGTAACGCCACAAAGGACAGGAGAGTCCGCTGCACGTGGATAGCTCAGGGAATGCTGGGAAGACCGCACTGTTTCGTAAAAGAGAGATCCAGCGCAGAGGGGGGATGTGGAGGGGCTTTGGGGAAGGGCAGCCTGAGTAAAAGAGCAGGTGGGAAACAGCGTAAGGCATTAAGGAAACTAGACCACTGTTACTTGCGGTGGAATTGGAAGACAAAACATGCTGCCTTGAAAATGAAACATCACTTAATTAATTTAAAGTTAGGAAGGCTAAAACAAGAACCAACACCAAGATGCACCTAACTTTCCCAGGGATGAAATTCTTTTCAATATCCTCTAATGAACTGTAAGGGAAAGACCCTGAAAACAAGAATGCCCATACAGACACTGGCTTCACTAGGTGAGTCTGGAAATTGCACACAAGTTCATTATCCAGTCCTACGACATTAAGCACAGAATCACATCCTAACCTGTAAGTTAAAAGCATAAGTCAAATTTCTCATCAGCAAATGCAAACGTGAAAATGCACACTCACACCAACCCCCAGTTTATGTCTCAGAATCCCCTTGTACTTATATAGTCACACAAGGACATTAACAACAAGAGACTGTATCTCATCCCAGGAACATTCTCTTCCTCTCTCTTCTGTAAAGTGGCGCACTGACACACCTTCTGTAAAATGTAGTTACAGGTACATTAATGAGAATATTCACGAATGTATATTAAAACCACCATGTGCGTCTATCTCCGTTCGTGGATGTGTCAAAACAAAAGTGGCAGAAAAGACTTTCAAAGAGTTAGAGCATTTTCTGAAAAAAATGCTTAAGTCACGGTTGGGATATATTTCAAACCAAGTAGTAAGAGGAAAACACGTAAAAAGAATGGATATGGAAGTTGGGTTTGCGCACTATGTATTTCTAACATTTGGAATTTGCTCTTGTTTTTGTTTTTTCTTTTCTTCTGTTTTTAAATGGAGGTACCGGGAATGAGCACACGGAATTCGGCATGCTAAGCAAGCATTCTATTTACCAGTAACCTATGTCCTTCCCCGAGTCAACTAGCTTCTCGGCATAGATAAAATAATATACAAAACACTCTTTCACGGTTCACTGCCTTACAAAACATGTTAGTTTGCTGAAGCGCAAAAGAAAAAAAAAAAGTTCCTCCCGGCCCTGAAGCTGTGAAGTGAGAGCAGCGCTGAAGGCGGATTCTATCTGACAGATGCCGTGCGGGGGAAGCACGAGCCGAGCCCTTCGTGCCCTCCTACAGGAGCTCTCACTCCCGGCCACGCCCCGGGCTCTTCACAGAGGCCGAAGGTCTCCCTTCCACCTCAGTTGACCCCGAGGGCGAGGGGAGACTGGACCCCTGTCCCATGACAAGGACACCACAGAGCCTAGATTTAGTTGTTTTCATAGCTAATCCCCCTTGATGGGTTCTCAGGGCTCAGATCACTGGCAACCAACACTTACACAGTGGACTCACAGCACACTTCAGGGCAAATCAGTCTGTATACAGATTATACATTAAAGTAAGAAGGGTCTTTCGTAGGAAGAGTATCAACAACCCCTGACTGTGAGCTCCACCTCTTCCTCCTCAGCCTGTTGGTAAACTGTTAAAAGCCTTCTCTCTGACAGCGCATGTCTTGTATAAGTGACCAGATGTCACGTAAACATTTATGAAAGAAGTAGCCTCAATGACTCATGTTGTAATAATCGGCAAAAGAATGGTGAGTTACATGGAGTTGCTGGTGGGAGACTTTAGAGTTACACGTTAACTCTGGGGGAGGGAGGCTACGTTGTCATGTCACTTACTAACTGGCTACTCTAGGTCACTGTGCAAGCTTTATTATAAGAACGAAGGGACCTGCAAAATTAGTGAAGAAATGCCTGCTGCCTTAAAGCAGATCTTGAATAGAATATTTATCCACCAAGGCAAATGAAGAAAAATGTTTTTCTCGTTATGACATACTGCCTTCATTCTAAAACGTCATCCATGTTATTTTCCTGAAATGAGAAGAAAATTCAGCCTTCAAAACCGTGTCCAGGAGGGAAGAGAGGGCTGACACTCATGTCTTCTAGTGCACAGAAACCAGCCATGCCAGCCACGCCAGGCAACCATGAGACTGGGGGGCGGCCCGCAGTCCCTGGAGGGGCGTAATCTCCACCGCTCACAGGGGACAGAGCCCTGCTAGCTGGTGGCATGTAAAGAAAACAGCATCTTGTCACCCAGCTGTGAACCTGTTCCCCACAGTGAGTGTGTGGCGTGGTGTCCAGGAAACCCGACAACTACCCATGGGGACAAGCAGCCCACTGGGCGGCTCCTGCTGCAGAAATGGAGCTGCCGCACTTCACAGTGCGCTCCTTACCTCTCAGGGGAGGGTGCAGCCTGTACGGTCCTCCTGGAGTGGGATCCTGCCTCATGTATTCCTCTGCCTGCCTCCGTCTGCAGATTGCATCCAATCTTAAAGATAAAGAATGGCTTCAATACAAATTACACCACCAATTCCTCTACTAGGCACAAAACAACCAGTCCTTAAAAATCTCAAAACACCCGTAAAAATGTGTCAAAATTCTGTACCTCTGTTTCAGGTGGGCAACTTCCCTTCTCAGCTCAGAGGAGTTTTCCCTTCTCAGGTCAGAGTTTTCCCTTCTCAATTCAGAGATTTCCCTCTCCAGCTCCTGAGCCCTGAGCTGTGGGAGAAAAACACATCCACGTTCAGTTGTGGCCGACTGTGCACAAAGGGAAGGAAGGAAACAAATTCTTACTGAGCTGTCTTGGGCCTTCTTCTCGGCAAGAGTGACCTGAAAATGTCAACACATCAAGAAACACCCCATGGCTAGGGGTTCTCAGGGCCACAATAACTGTCTGCATCAGGTGCTGAGGACTCGGTGTGTCAGGAGGAAGGCAGGTTACCTGGTGTCTCCAAATGATCTCTGCTTCCCGCATTTGCCCGTGACATTCTTCAAGTCTTATCCTATGAGTTACAAATTGTTCCATCAGGGAAGACACAATGCTGGGTATGCTGTTAAATAACCTGCCCCAGTCCAGGTTATCTGCACTGCACACTCACACACATCATCTCACCGCTCAAGACACACTGCACACGGCTGCAGAAGCACAGCAGTTGCAAAGCTGTCGCTGCAGCCACTCCTTCCGTCACTGTTACTGAACGCCTGCCTGGTTCTGCGCTGACACAATTCCCCCTCCCGTTCTCAGCATTTCCCTCACGTGTCCTGTGCTGAGCATCTTTCATCTCAAAGCTTGATTCTTTCTTTCCTTACATCCTGACCCTACTTCTTACACCTGGGTCTCCCCAGCAGCACGGGAATGTTCATTGGTCCGACTGACGCTACACTAAACTGCTATCCTCAGGGTGAGAACGGTTTATAGCACCTTCAGAAACATCTCTGTGAACCGTCTCTCCTCTCAGTCTGGCCAGCACTGGGACCAGGAAATTCTTTGTAACTTAATACTTTTTAAAGTTAAACGTTTAACTTAACATGTGTAAAACTTAACACTTTTCCTCCTGTGTGAAGCCATGTATACAAATGTCTTTTGTTTGGGTCGGTTTATGATATTGTGTCTAAACATTTTAGAAAAGTTTTCAAAAAATCCAACGGGTGTTTTCAGAGCCGCAGGTGCAGAGGAGCTGAACTCACTTATACCATCTTGTCTCCTCTTCAGCCAATTTTGCCTCCTCCTTTGCTGCCAACAGCTGCTGCTTTCCCACCAGCTCACATCCGTTCATGTCCACCTTCCTGAGAGGGGAAAGAAACTCTGAAATTCTGCCAGTTTCCCTCCCAGAAACTGGAAGGGAAGAATTCCATGTTCCTTTCACCCTTCCCCATAAATGCTCAGGCTGATAAATACACAGGAAAGAATTAAAGTACCCGCACTAATAAATATGAAAAAACTACACTCAGGCCTCTGGCAAGTGTTTGGTATCTGGGCTTCCCTTCAGCGTCCCCACCCCTAATCATTTATGCATAAAGTAAACACACAGGAAAAGCCCACGTGAGGTGTGCTCTGCGCCCCCACCACCAGGCTCAGGTTCCTGTGCCTGGGACAGCGTGAGCTCACTGTGTTTCAACGTGGGAATCAGGGTCTGACCAAGTAATCACAACCAAACACATTAGGGTAAAGCAAGCGTTCATGACTTGTTTGATTTTTCCCACAGAGAGCCCAGATTTCAGTCAAAACCTGGAGCAAAACCTGATCCTTTAGGAAATATAAGGAAATGTTTGTTTTTGAAAGCGGGTTGATGGGTGTGATGTCCATGACCTCTCCCTGAGAATGACAGGAAACTCTGGACAAATTATGAAATCCATGATCGAATGTACCAAATTGCTAACAAGCCAGAAAGGGACATGAGGCCAAGATGGAGAAGAAGAAAGCCCAGGACTGGGCCCACCTTCCCCGGGGGTCACCCGGTAACTGCAGAGGACACCAGTGAGATGCAGAGCAGCCCAGCAGCCGGTGCCCCCTACGCACAGGCACTGCAGTCAGGCAGCTGGAGCTCACGGTCCGTCAGCGAAGGTGATCCCTAGAGAGACCCACAGGACTTAGCTGGGATCCACGAGAGCTACATGCCAGAAACAAAGGTGGACAGGAGACACACGGGCCTCACGAAAGCTGGCTGCACTGACTGATCTCAGCTGCTAACCGGGTTAACAGGATGTAGCGCTGCTGGCGCCCTGACCACCTGCCAGCTCTAATGCCCACCTTCTCTGCAGCAAGTTAACCTCACATGAGGCCTCAAATTTTCTCTATTTTCTACCCAATGTCTAGAGTTTATTAAAAATGATAGACACATGGCAGGTCATGACACTTTGATGTGGTTGAAACCTAAGGACAATAAAAATGGACCTAGGGGGATCCAGATAATGAAGTGACTAAATCTGGTCCAAGAACGCACTAAAATCTCAAACTAAATACAAACAAGACACTGGTAACCAGTTAGAATGAACAGAAGCAGCAGATTACAGAAATCAAGGTCGAAAAGTAAATGCACATCTGTAGTGATTGAATATGGTAAAGAAAATATGGTGGTAAGTATTCTGAAACATATTACAATATCCACATAACTCCACACATTCATTCACACATTGTCATAATTAACACGGGAATGTCTTACCCTTCAGTGTCCATAGTTCTCTGTCCACTGATTTCATCAAGGACGCGTACTTTCTTCACCTGCCTTTGGAAACCGTCTTCCTCACGTTCTTTCAGAGATCCCGATGCAGCATGGTGGTCTTGCATTTTCTTTTTACCCTCTAAAAACATAAAACAATTGGCTTTGTGTGTGCACATGTGCACTCAAGAGCTTGGCTGTGCTGGGGAGTGGAGAAAGGAGAGAATTCTGAAGGCAGGAATCCCCTTTTTACCTTCCCAGTGCAAATTCATTGTTATTACAGGCATGTTTCATTTTATTGCCCTCCCTGGTAATGCATATTTTTAAACAATTGAAGATTTGTAACAACCCTGAGTACAGCAGTTCCATTGGTGACATTTTTTTCTGGCAGCATTTGCTCATTTCTTATCTCTGTGTCACATTTTTGTAGTTCCTGAAATATTTGGTTCTTTATCATTTTAATTAAAACAGGCATGACATTCCTTTAAGGCAAAGCCTAATCCAGCGGAAGTCCCTAGTTCTCAGCAATTCTATAAACCCTGAGAGAGGTGAAGAGGCTTCAGAAGAAAAGTGTGAAGCCAGCAGGGGTTGGCCCATGAAGTTTAAGGCAAGATTCCATCTCCACTGCATACCTGTGCAAGGTAAGGCAGGAAGAGCTGACCCAGAGGCTGCTGCAAGTGCTCCAGGAGATGAAGCTAAGGCAGCTAATGAAGGTGGCTGCACTAAACAACAGGTTTTCAATGCAGAGAACTGCAAGGGGAGGCCACCCAGCACCATCACAGCTGGAGAGAAGTCAGTGCCTGGCATCAAGTCTTCAATGGACAGGCTGATTTTCCCGTTAGTGGCTAACGAAGCCAATATTCATTTAACATTATGAAAATCCTATGTCCCATGAGAATCAAGTGAAATCTACTCTGTGCTCTATAAATAGAACAAAGCCTGAATGACAGCACATCTATTTACAACATGAATATTTTAGCCCATTGTTGAGACCTACTGCTCAGAAAACAAAACAAAACACAAAAAAAAAATTTCTTTCAAAATATTACTGCTCATGGACAATGCACAAGTCATCCAGGAGCTCTGATGGAGATGCATGAGATGAATGCTGTTTCCATGCTTAACACGACATCTATTCTGCAGCCCATGAATCAGGAGTCATTATGACTTTCAAGTCTTATTATTTAAGAAATACATTTTGGAAGGCTTTAGCTGCCATAGACAGTGACACCAATGATGGGTCTGGGCAAATGAATGGAAAATTTTCTGGAAAGGATTCACCATTTTACATGCCATTAAGAACATTCGTGATTCATGGGAAGAAGTCAAAATATCAACATGAACTGGGGTTTGGAAGGAATTGATTCCAATCCTGATGTGTGACTTTGTGGGGCTCAAGAATTCAGTGCAGGAAGGAGCTGCAGATGTGCTGAAAATAGCAGGAGAACTAGAGTTACAAGTGGAGCCTGAAGATATGACTGATTGGCTGCAACCTCATGATAAAATGTGCATGAATGAGGAGCTGCTTCTTATGGACAAACAAAGAAATTGGTTTCTTGAGATGGAATCTATTGAAGATGCTGTGAAGAAGGTTGAAATAACAAAGGACTTAGAAGAGCGTATGAACTTAGCTGATAAATTACCACAGGGTTTGAGAGGACTGACTCCAACTTGGAAAGAATTTCTACTGTGTGTAAAATGTGTCAAATTGCCTGTGACAGAGGACTTGTTCCTGAAAGGAAGAGAGAATCCTGTCACAAACTTCATTGTGGTCTTATGTTAAGAAATTGCAAAAGCCACACCAATCTTCAGCAACTGCCACAATGACCAGTCAGCAGCCACCAATGTTAATTCAAGACCATCCACCAAAATGACTGTAACTCAATAAAAAAAAGTTAAAAAAAAAAAAAGACCATCCACCAACAAAAAGATTAAACCTCACTAAAGGCTCCAATGATGGCTAGCAGTTTTAGTAATAAAGAGTATTTTCATTAAGTTATGAACATTGGGGTTTTTAGATAGAGTGGTATTGCTCACTTAATAGACTACAGTATAGTGTAAACTTAACTGTTATTTGCACTGGAAAACCAAAAAAAAAACCCAAAAAAATAAGTTATTTGACTCTCTTTATTATATTTATTTTATTCTAGGGGTCTAGAACTGAAGCCACAACATCTCCCAGGAATCCTGTATGTAAGGTTTTCTTCCCAACAAGCAACATACCTTCCAGGCTGCAGTCCCTAGTTGTCACAGCTCGCTGCATCGAATCCTCAGATCTGGTCTTCGAAACACCTGGCTGTAAGATAGATATGAGAAGACATTCAAGAAGTACTGATCCACAGCAATGTGCACATACTTAACATGAGAGGAATCATACGCTTGGAATCAGCTAAGATGGGCCATCTGCTTTCCGTGCGTTACAGCACAATTAAACACTGACACAGTGATGCTCGGTTCTCTGAGGTAAGCATCTCTGGGGGTGAGTAACAATCCTCACTCTCTTCTTGCTGCTGAGCTGAACGTCCTCCTGCACATGCATTTCTTCAGATTTCACTGTGGCTTCACAGACATGAGATTTATTAAGAGCAATTTCAACTTAAAACATTCTCATTGGTGACTAAATTCCCAAGAAAAATAATTTGAGTAGATATCAACATTTAATCTTCTAAGACATGAGATTGTTGTTCCTTGTGAAAGCTAATGTGTACAGTGGAAATCCTGCTGCAACTGGAGGCATTTACCTCAAATTCCTGAAGTGTTCATTGAAACAGCACCTTTCAAGTTCTCTGGAGATGTTCCTTTTTCCAGTATCTTCACACAGGACAGAAATAAAGTATGTACTAAGATTTCAATGAAAACTCAGGGTGATATGCTTAAAAAGTGTATTTTTTTTTCCAGAAACAAAGTATTTTGCTAACTGCAAAACAAACCATAGAAAATAAATATATTAGCCCTGGTACATGTCCAAAGACTTTGGTGAGCATTCTCTCCAGAAGATATTAAGGCAGTGAAATGATTCTGAACATACAAATTTTATAAAGAAAGGAAAGCAAGTGTTATACGTTCCCTTACACATGCTTGAAAGCATCTGAGACTTTCCCTGAATTTCGGTTTGGGGCTGAAGACAGTGCTCCATTTGAGAGTTTACAGCAGACAGGGCCTCTTCCTTCAAGTTCTAGCACCGGGCATCCTAGCAGCTCATTCTGACACTTTGCATCTTGCATTTCCTTCTTCAGCTGGTCTTCTTCCACTGCCAGCCTGCCAATCTCTTCCAGAAAGTCTTGGTTTGTTCTGATGGGCAGTTGCTTCTCTTCAACCCTTTTGGAATCCTGTCCCTTCTCAGCCAGTACCCACAACTACCCCTAAGTTTCCTGTGATGGCAGCTGATCCAGGCTGGGCCCAGGACAAATGTCAAGCCCATAAAGAAATGTGGAAGAAAGACCTCCAGGTACAGATTTTTCCTCACCTCCACAGGCTTCCTCCTCCCTGGACAATGGAGGGCACGACTGGACAACAAGGGGAAGCAAGGGTGGGAAACTGCTCATGTCAAAGAGCTCACAAATGAGTGTTGCTGGTGAAATATAAACAAAGTTTACCCAAATTCACATGGAAAATTCTCTGTTTAACATCAACAGGGCAAGGAGCTGTGCACCTAGTCTAGTAACTTCCTTAACCTCTCAGGTATTTCCTGGCATCTTCTGTGTATCTTGGAGGGCAGTGTGAGTGGTGAGAAAACTCTCTAGGTTGTGAAAATAAGACATATTTCCTAGTCTCTGAAATAGAAAAAGTCACAGAGGTTTTAGTCCATGAAATTCTGGGTCATTGTTCACAGGGAGGTTCCGCTCCTGGGCTCTCACACTCTGCTGTGGTCAAAAGCAGGAGGAGCAGGAGCACGCAGCTCACCCAGGGCACAAAAAGCCTCAGAAGCCCGGCTATGGTCAACGTGGCAGCTCTTACCAGGTGTGGGCTCTTGGCGTTCTGGTCCCTCACTGCCTGCAGCTTAGCTCGAACGATCTGAATGATGTCATTCAAATTTTCATTCACCTTCTCAATGGCTTTCAAGCTCTCCTTCAATGAAATATTGAATTAGTAACAATTACTCATTACTTTCATTTCTATTTTCAGAATGTAATCTAACAAGAGGTTCGTACCTTAAACTTCAGTGCTTTCTCAGAGGGCAGCTTCTTTTGCCTGATGGCCTCCTCTAAGCATTTCTTTGCATTGTTGGTCTATGCAAAAATGTAATGAAGGAAACAGAATTACAAATACTAATTACACTGCTAGCTGAACCTATCTTGTGTGTGACCCCTTCCACTAATACAGAAAGTGGTGCTTTACATCTATGACACTTGCTTTGTTTATTTTTTTACTGATATATAGTCAGTTACAACGTGTCAATTTTCTGGTGTACATCATGTTTCAGTCACATATATATATACACCTATGTTATGTTTGTCTTCACATTCTTTTTCATTATAGATTACAAGATATCAAGTAGAGTTCCCTGTGCTCTACAGAAGAAATTTGTTTTTTGGGTTTTTTTTTTTTTTTTTTTATCTAGGACACTTGCTTTGAACCTAGACCTCTTATGGAACACATGGAACAGGACAGTAGGATGAAGGAAAAGAGAGCCAAATAACTGAATTGCCAGAGGGGGGAGGAACTGAAGGTAAAATCACACACACACAAAAAAAAGCAAAAGGACAAGGATACCTTCTGCACCCAAGCAGATATATTTTCTGCAAGTTCTCTGTTTTCATTCTCCAAATTCTTGCTCTGCTCAGTCATCTGCTTTAAAGTAACTAAAAGGAGATGAAGCAATTTCTCATATTGGCAAGAAAACCCAGTAGAATAGAATTATCATGATTTATTAGCAGTAGAGACATATCTGGCTGGCACTATGAGTATAATTAACCTTTTAGCTTTTCTACTGTGCCTAAAGGAAGCAAATCTTAGTGGCATTCTAAATGTGAGATCATTGAGATTCCTAGTTTAATTTTTTTCAAAGATGCAGAAACACAATAAAAAGTCTTCCCCTAAATTCTCTCCCAGCTATAAGCACCATTCTTAGAAAATTCAATCATTCAAATACTTCTGACATCACCAGAGATGAAAAAGAAAAACCAAGCATCCTGTCCCCTTAACATTCTCTCCTCCAATTACTACGGTAAGTAAACATGCCCCTGCTTAAAAAAAATAGAACCCTTATCCCACGCAGGTTCACCCCACAGCCAGGCCCTATCTGCAACACCACAGAAGGCAAGTTCAAAACGTTGCCTGACTGGGCCTGCACAGGCCTCCAGTGTCTTCCTGCTGCCTGGAAGATCGTCTTTCATGAAAACCATGTTGGGGGCCCTGAAGGACAAGGTCGCTGGAATTAAACACTTTGGTACCATGTGGGCTTCCCCACCTAGACTTTGAGGACCTGGATAACACACAGGTCCTAAATGACAAGCTTTTCTATCGCCAGGATGAGAATGTTACCATCACTGCTTCAGGAAAGCAGCACATGTAAAACAGCCAGTCACAGGCGACTCCACGTGTGAAGCTCTAGAACTCAGCCCTCAGAACCAGACTCCTCTCTCAGGCATCTAAGTCCCTCATCTGACCACACAGTGCACACGTGTCTTCTGTCTGCCCAGTGGGGGTGCTCTGATGCTGAGATCCCTCTTCTCAGCACCAGCCCTTCTGCATCAACTGTCACCAACAGCAGCCCTTGAGGGCCTACTGAGAGCGGGACAGCCACCCTGCCCACCACGCACAGCCCCACTCAGTCAGCAGAGTGTGAAGCCTGCATAGAAAGCATCATCCTCAGGCTGAATCACTTCCATTAAGTCCCCACTGCCATGAATGGCTCCTTTCACTTATGAGCCACAGCCCATGGTTTCCCCTCTGCTGTGACACACACCGCCTGGCTACATCTGCAACCCTCCCTCAGCCTGGAGAGTCCTCACAGGCTCAAGTAGTGTTTCAGCATCTTTACTTTTCACCAAGAGCCAGCTCATATTAGGGACACACTCCGAACTTTAGACTCTTCCCATCACCTGCTTCCTCAAGGTTGCTATGCAAAATTAAACTCATCCTAGTCTCCCTACTCCTGTGACCCTCCTGTCCTCTTAGCTCAATAGATGCCAACTTCCTCTACGATGTCATTTAGACACCATCGCAGGAGTAAAATTTTCAAGAGTTGAGAAGTCAGTTAGACATCAGAAGTCATTGTGTTTACTCTTAGTTGAATTAAAATCCACATCAAATCCTGATATTGAGAAAATATTACAAAGGAAACTAAACTCTAATACCTTACCTTGACACACTGGAGGCTTTACCTAGGAGAGGAAGAAACATTAAATTTGAAGTCAAAACATATAATTAGTAAATCTATAATTTCTAATAAACTATCAAAACAGTAATCCATTGAAATCACAATTATCCCTTTGGTTCAGCATAACAATTAATATGATTAAAAATCAGGAAAAATCAGAATTTCCTACTTAAGGCATGATCTTTCACTCACCATTTCTGATAGCACAATGGTAAATAACTTATTATAGAACAAAAGATCTGCTTACATTCTATTAAATAAACATCACTCTATTCAATTTTCATAACGCATATTCATATTTAACAAAACTGAACTATATTATTTTCATGATATGTTGTTGTAATGCATCATTTGTCTAATTTTTTTTTTGTCAAACCAAACATCCACACTTAAGTCCAGAACCTGGATAGTTGTGTAACCTTCAAAAGGGAGAGAGAGACAGAGAGGAGAAAACTAAAAGAAAAATAAAGGCAAAATCTTTATACTAAGATTAAGATGCACCCCTTTCATTCAATGAAAGGTTTTCTGAAATCTTATACAGAGTTGACTGTTGAATTGGTAAGCAATTGTAACATATGAGGTCGTAAGATTTGTCAAGACCACTAAAAACAAACGGACATCAAATGAGACATCAGACGAGAATGAAAGTGAGTAATGGCTGTAGTAAAACCACACACAGCAGCAGGACGGACAGCGACCATTTTCAAGAAGCGAATTTGCTTCTTGACTCAGATACAAGTCATCGTATGAGGAGTAATAGTTCAGTAAAACCCAGGCAGGACTCCACTGTAATACCATGTAAAGACACATTTCCCTGACCCTTAACACATATTTCTTCATTCAAAACTTTAAGTGATGATCAGAGACTGAGGCCAGACCCTAACCTTGCCAAGATATTGGAGAATCATCACAGTGTCGAAGATCCAGTGGCAATAATGTGGCAATAGAAGAATGCATCCACGGAGGGCAAACAGAAAACCACAGATGTTCCCTTAACTTCACACTTGCTCAGGAACACTGAGCTTCCCAGTCCCCTGTCACCCAACACACAGGCAGGGGCAGGTGGAGAGATAGATGGGCTCGCCAAATACTTAACCTTCCTGTTTTGTTATTGAAGAGAAGAGTTTATAAATTGCCATTGTCTCATTGAGAATATATTGTTGTCTTGCTCAATGAGTTCTTACTATAAAGATTTTGCAACAAATTTCCATTTCAAAACTAATTTGTGTTCAAGTTAGTAATCTAAAAGGAAACAAAGAAAAGACTCCTGGATTCTGGCCCAGGCAGGCAAATAAAATGTCCAGTGACTATAAAAATTCCTATTAGGTGTGATTAAAAGGACATTGTCAGGTACTTTAGTAATACTCACAGCAAGGACGGTCCTCCAGACGAACAAGAGAAAAATAGAAACTCCCCAGGAGGCAGCAAGAAGAATAAGCTTCCACAGAAGTTCATAAACATCAGACGCAGGATGGAAAAGGAGAATCAGAGTGTCGAGGATCTGAAAAGATATTAGATATAATGAGGAACCTCAAAGACACTCCCAGTGTATATGTCACAGAGAATCATCTTTAGAAACCCTCAACCACATCCTCAGATAGCTCCACAGAGAGGCGAGAAGGGACACTTGAGTTCAAAGGAGTTCTTGGGAGTGTGGGCATGTTTACTGCCTTGATTTGGTAATAGTTTCACTGCTGCACACATACGTCCAATACCTGATACACAAAATGTTAGAGATTTGACTTTGCTGACAGGCACATTGCAAATATTTTTAAAATAGTTAACAGAACTTAACTTATGAATGTAGAAGCCAACTTGAAATTGAAAATAAGCAAACACAAACCTACAGGGCATGGGACGCCTCCATCTTCTATTGTATGTTCATGAAGTACCTGGACAAACCCCTATGAAATGTCTCCAAAAATACACCCAACATGTATGGGGAAAGAGCAATGAAGGTATGTGTTAAAATACAGAGAGATGTACAGAGATGTATTTCTACATTTATAGACTGGACATGAGTGAGAAAGCAGACCAGCTCTTAGAATAATGTCAAAATTACTATTCCAGCAAAAATTAATGATATATTTTAGCCCAACTATCTAAAAACCATGGAGGTTTTCTTCAATATTCACTTTGGTTCTGAACCAGAGCATGTAATGTCAGACTTCTGAAATAAATAGGGATTTGTATAATAGAGTTTTAATCATATTATACAAAATTACTCAAAGAATGAAGTTACATAAAAAGAGAACTCAAAATAATCAGTACAAATAATTTACATGCATATATCACAGTACTGCACTTACATCCATTAACAGCCACCAAGAAAATTAATTTGTATTTCTGGAATGTTCAGTCACTAAAACAAAAGCCAAACACATAGTTTTGTAAAAACTAGATTTATAAGTATTATAGGAGGGAATAAATGCACAATGTAATTTGTACTTTATCTAGACACCAAGTTTCAGTCTTGTGTAAATAAAACCCCTCTAGAAAGCAGCCTCTGAAATCAGTAACACTGTCATTGTCAGCTCTCACAGTTGGGGTCAGTAAAATGTGTGCTGGTGGAAAACATGCACTGTCTTTGCATAGCTGCCATCTGAGAGAGCAGTGGATCTCAGCACAAAGGAGAGACATGCAGATAAAAGGCACAAAAACAAACACCATCTAGTCGCTAACTGGTAAAACCCCCTCCAACATGGGCATGCTTGTTACACACGGCACTGTCTGAGTGCTAACGTCAGCAGCTGCCTCCTACCTAAAGTCTATCCATCAGGGCCGATGGACTCAGGTTCTGTCAGCAGCCATGAGCAACGGTGGAGAAGGACAAGTTAGTTTATCCAAATGCTCAAAGATGTGGTAGGGAAAGAGGGCTGACTAACCTGTGAGAATCCCAACAAAGATGACCTAGAATCGCCCTCCTTAGTAGGCTCAAAAGAAACAGAACAGACTCTTCTTTGGGTGGAGTGTTCATGTGGCATTGATTCTGCTTCAGTGCAAAGATTGTTCCTGACACTCGGTTTTTCCAGGTCTGTAAGAATCTGGTGGAAGCCTATCGGAACAAACCACTTAAATCCATGAGGTGTTCTCAGTCTTTCTTTTTTAGGGTGTGGAGGTGATTTATCCTGACACAGTAAAAATTTCACAGCATGTATCTGAATTTTCTTTTTATTTAGACAATTCTAAAGACATGAAGGACACTTTCTGCTTTGGGGAAATCAACATTCTTCACAAGGACACGTCACTAAGAAAAAAGACAACTCGTCCACCTCCTGGGCACATCCCTCCTGAGCATTTCCTCATTGTAAACATCACAGCAGGTTGCAGCCACTGATTTTCACATCAGCTCGGCTCTCAGGGCTCCCCCATCAACCTAGCTGGACACAGAGTCCCTGGGGGCAGCCTCCAAGATAAAAAGGAAAGGGATAACTAAGAATTTGCTAGAAGTCCAATAAAAATAAAAGCAAAAATAAACAAATGGGACCTAATTAAACTTGGAAGCTTTTGCATAGCAATGGAAACCATAAGCAAAACAAAAAGACAACCTACAGAATGGGAGAAAATTTTTGCAAAACATGAAACTGACAAGGGCTTAATCGCCAGAATATAGAAACAAATCATACAACTAAATAAGAAAAAAAAAAAACTCAATCCAAAAATGGGCAGAAGACCTAAACAAGCAATTGTCCAGTGAAGACATACAAATGGCTAACAGGCACATGAAAAAGTGCTCATTATCACTGATTATCAGAGAATTGCAAATCAAAACTACAATGAGGTATCACCTCACACAAGTCAGAATGGCCATCATTCAAAAGTCCACAAAAGACAAATGTTGGAGAGGCTGTGGAGAAAAGGGAACTGTCCTACACCGCTGGTGGGAATGCAGGTTGGTGCAGCCACTGTGCAAAAGTTTGTAGATTCCTCAAAAGACTAAGAATAGACTTACCATATGACCTAATAATCCCACTCCTGGGCATATGTCCAGAAGGAACCCTACTTCAAAAAGACACCTGCACCCCAATGTTCATAGCAGCAATATTTACAATAGCCAAGACATGGAAACAGCCTAAATGTCCATCAACAGATGACTGGATAAAGAAGAGGTGGTATATTTATACAATGAAATACTATTTGGCATTAAAAAACCAATATGACATTTGCAGCAACATGGATGTCCCTAGAGAATGTCATTCTAAGTGAAGTAAGCCAAAAAAGAAAGAAAAATACCATATGAGTTTGCTCACATGTGGAATCCAAAAAATAAATAAATAAAAAACAGCATAAATACAAAACAGAAACAGACTCACAGACATAGAATACAAACTTGCGGTTGCCAAGGGGCTGAGGGGTGGGAAGGGACAGATTGGGAGTTTGAAATTTGTAGATACTGACAGGCATATGCAGAATAGATAATCAAGATTATACTGTATATCACAGGGAAATATATACAAGATCTTATGCTAGTTCACAGAGAAAAAATTCTGACAATGAAAATATGTATGTTCATATATAACTGAAAAACTGTGCTCTACACTAGAATTTGACACACTATTGTAAAATGACTATAACTCAATAAAAATGTAAAAAAAAAAGAAGCTGTGGTATATTTTACACAATGGACTACTACTCAGCCATAAAAATGATAAAATGATGCCATTTGCAGCAACAGGGAATGGATGGACCTGGAGAATGTCATTCTAAGTGAAGTAGTCATAAAGGAAAAGAAAAATACCATATGATATCACTTATATTTGGAATCAAAAAAAAAGACAAACTTATTTACAAAACAGAAACAGACTTACAGCATAGAAAACAAACTTATGGTTACCAGAGGGAAAGGGAGTGGGAAGGGAAAAATTGGAAGTTTGAGATTCATGAATACTAATCTCTATAAAGTAGACAACAACTAGTTTACACTGTACAGCACAGGGAACTCTATTTAATGTCTTGTAGTAATTTATGGTTAAAAAAAATATGAAAATGAATATATGTATTTTCCTATATGACTGAAGCATTCTGTTGTACATGAGAAATGGACAACATGGTAAACTGACTATACTTCAATAAAAATATTTTAAAATTTATAGGGCTATTGAATATTTTTGTTACATTAAAATTTCTGAAAAGAATACACTTCAAAGAAAAAACAAAGTTGCTCTAAGTTAACAAACCAGAAAGCACAGAGCAGAGATGATATTTCCCTGTTTAACAGACCAGCACCAACCCAGTGCTGAGACCCCACTGCTCCCAGGACTGCCAGACGTCACCACCAGGAAGGGTGCACACACAGGAGAGCACACCACACAGGGACAGAACTGGAACACCCACAACTTGAAGCAGGATCCTGACAAGCTTTCAGGGAGCCAGTCTCACTATGACTTCTAGTAAATAGGAGTTTCTCGCTTTTTAAAAAACTGCTTTACTGAGATATAATTCACCCACTCCCCCATTTTAGGCATACAACTCAATGGTTTTTAGGATGTTCACACTTCCTTCTTTGATGCAATAAAGTAACTAATTCAGGTTTCATCCTGTCAACCTGCTGTTTGGTCCAAGAGGTCCTGATAGGACTCAGATCTTGAGGATGCTGGTGGCCAGAGCCGCACTAGGCTGGTCAAGAGACCTGTCCTGAGAGCCTCGGGCTTCACCAACGATGCGTTCCCATCAAGGACCCTATGAGAAAGTATCTATTTAACCACAGTGTGAAAGAGCCCAGGAAAAAGGAGGACACCTGATGCCCGATGTTTACTCACAGTTGTATATTCATATCCAGTACACCCCAGCACGTGGGACCAGAACATCCCCATCACCTACATTTCCTGGTCCTCTCAGGTGGGGAGGGGGCAGGGGAGGGGAGGGGAGGGTTGGGGAGGGGTGGGGAGGGAGTGTGACAGGAAGAGGGGTTGGGCACTTGGGAGGAGAAGGGGGTCACAGAAAGGATGAGGGCCAATCAAGCTCTTGAGGGGAGGAAGTAGGGTTCAGTCAGGTCAGGAGGTCAGCAGGTCAGAAAAACAAACAGCAGGCAAGCGGGCTCTCAGGAGCAGCTGTAGGGGACCAGACGCCTCCCTCCAAGCCTTCTCCTGTCTGAACGCTGCCTTAGCAACGCCCCATGCTTTATGACCTCTCTTGGCCAATCACCTGCCTTTGCCCCTGGCACCTCACAGTGGACATTCTGGGTGACGTCACTTTTACAATGTGCCCCACCTAACTGATCCCCCACCACCAACTGCCATTTAACCCTGGGTCCTCTCTGCAAACTTTTGGTCCTGCTTTCTGGTCCTGCCCAACTGATGTCCCCTGCCCCCTACTTCGTGGGTGCTCCCTCCTTCTTTTCCAAATTCCCAGGATTTCCCTTGGGCAGTGGCTGAAAAACATATTAGGTAGACAATGACAGAACCAGGAGGAATCAAATATACAGGCAGGGTGGGAGGTCCTCTCTCCCCTTCGCTCAGCACTGCACACAAAATGCAGAGAGAATGTCCACAAGACTGAGATCTTAACAGCAAACCATCTTAATCACATCGCCACACCCATGTGGCTGTCCTTATCTGTAGTACACCTGTAGGTGACACATTAATTTTAAGTACGTATGTCACATGCATAAAAATAAGCCCTATGGTTTTTGCCAAAAATATATAAAACTATAAAAAATAATTATATATTGTCACACCCCCTACACTGCCCTTGGGTGATTCACTTACACCCAGGTTCAAGGAGGCAGAAACTACCTGGGTGGGGCAGAAGCAAAGTTGTGCTTTGGGGCAGTACTGGCTGTGAGGGGGCCTGAGAAACCCTTTTGGGGTGGTGGGAAGACTTGGTGTCTAGATATGGGGGGTGGTTGTGTTCACTCAATCAAGAAATACTGAGCACATGGGGCCTGCCAGTCTCAGGAGTCTGAGAGACCCTCCTGCCCTGTGGGGAGTTGACCCCGACTGCTCACAGGCCCAGTGGGGCTGCGTTTCCAACCGCACTGCTTGGCCTTCCTGGTCCCACAGCCGGGCTTCAGGCGCTGTGCTGGCTCCAGGATCCCCTGGCCTGGAGGGACTGAGTCCCATCCAGGGTGAGCAGGCTTCAGGGATCCTGGGTCTCCTCCTACTGTCAATCAGAATTCCTTCCAACTCTCAGGAATCGGGACCCCCTGTAAATCACCAATTAGCATCAGGTCAAAGGTATTGAGGTCTCACACTAAGCAATAAACTGTGCAAACTGACCAAATTCAAAGTGCAGTGTTCCAACTACACAACACTCTCAATAACCCATTTTATGGATGAGAAGACAGAGGGGGTGTGAATCACCTTAGGGTCTCGGGGCGGCGAGTGCTGTAACTTTACCCTGAACTAAGATCTACCTTGGGAAGCGATTCCACCTGGAGCCCATCCTGTGACCTACTCCCTGAGGTTCTGAGGAAGACCGTTGTCTTTTCCTTGGGAAATTCCTCTTGCAATGACATTAAGTCATGCATCAGTCAGGACAAACGGTGAGGATGTGTTCATGAGGGATCCTGACTCTTAATGACAAGTCAACTTTGTCTCAGGAAATGGGTCTTCTATTACCATTAATTCGGGCACCAAGGTAAATAAGAGTAACAACATAAAATCCATCATACATATAAGTACTTTTAATTTAAAATATAAATAACTTTATGAACTATAAATGGATGCATTGCATTGGTCCATGACAAACAGGACATTACGTACATTCATTACAAAGAAGTGCTGTCATGGGTGGGGATGTGGTGACAAGAGCAGGGTCATTTTTAGCAGGGAAGGATGTCCTACAGCTCTCAGTACAGGGTGGGTAAGTTCACAGTGCTTCTCCCCACGACCAAACTCTCACCACACACACACACACACACACACACACACACACACAGGCAAATGTACATAGATCCTAAAATGACCATCTACCTTCTGATCAGAAAAAAGATAAAGATATGTGCTCACATCACCTAACAACACACTGACCACACACACAGTTCCCATAATAACTTCTTAATACTTCAGTTCTATGAGCCTCTGAAGTTCCCCTCACTTGCGCTCACCATCATCTAACAGAAAGAAGTCATAAAAAATTCTTCAAGTTTGATTCATTACAGTTCCTCTAAGAACTTATATTATTGCAAGTGTCAGAAGAATATAAAATTCAATTTCAGATGGAGTTTTTGGCTCAGTAGTTTTCATGGTTAAAAGTTTCCACTGACTACACAAAATTATTGGCTCTACTTTTCTCGTTCTGTGCTTCCTGTCCCAACTAAAATTTCCCTATACATCTCGTTATTTTGGATTTCAGTCAGTGGCCTGATAGTGCATTTTGTAGATAGTTTGATTGTTCCTACAGATCGCTATCTATTGATGAGCATTTTATTCTTTTAGTATTAAATAGAACAAATGACTTCCAGTCTACAGCTTTTCCTGTAACTGGAGAAACAATAAAGCTTATACCGACGTCACTCACCACTACGCTACCAGACTCACAGCTTGTCCCGACCGCACTCTGACCTCCTCTAGTCAGTGTCCAGAAAAATCAAGCCCACACACGTGTGGATGTGACTCTATAGGGCCAGCATGCCTACCTTCTCCATTTACTTACTCTCAGTCGTCACTACTTTCCTATATTTGACCTAGAAGTTGCCCTCCTCCTACCCCTACCCTGAGCATTTCAGAAGAGTAACCTAAAAACTAAACTCTTCATGGCACAAACTGTAATCACATTACTAGTAGCCATAAAGTTAGCCTATGAATGAATTTAAAAGGATTAGAATGAATGTATGATAATTACTTTAAACAAAAACATTTTGACTAATAAAACTGTAATTAACTTCATAATTATCAAATGGCATTAGTCTATTTTACTATCCTTTTTGCATTTACAGTACCCTATATGGATACTAATATATAAATCACACTTAACATCCCCAATTACTATGCTTAGATGGCACAATATCATCATTTTTCATTACAGCTGCTGTCACCACCCTCAGCACCCATTGTACGTGAGCTGGCATAACACTTGCCATCAGTGCTCCCCGCCTGTGTGGCCGCACCGGGACCGTCACTAACAGCTGTGGGATCCAGCGCCTGCGGTACGGATTGTGTACAAAATCTTAATCTTCTTCAAGGCTAAAACTCATTATTCCAAACATTATAGTAATACAATTAACACGATTACCAAAATTATATCCTCTGAATTAACACTAAACCTTATGGCCTATTAACCAGCCTTATCAGCTTATTGCTCCTGAATCAACTGACACAGCCTCCACTTTTCACTAGCCTCCTTTCTGTTAGTGCCTCCACTTGCATCAACAATGTCTCTTCTTCCACCAGCATACACAGCCAGCCGATTTCATCCATCCCAGCAATCATTAACCCCCAAAACTGTGTCATCACAAGTACCCTTACTACAAACATCCTTAGACTTTCACACTTCACAACTGACCACATTCTATAGTTTAATCAAAACAACATTAGTCAAAACCATAATTATTTACTATCCACTGAGAAAATCAGACAAGATGATTAAATTCAGGACTCTGTTTCTTACTGTATGTACTCCTTGGATCATTTTCACTTGTCACTGCATTAATTTTTACCCAGAATCTTGTAGGTTCCTTACATTTTATAATAACTCAACACTAAAATCAGGCAGCATCCATTTCTTAATCTGGTGTTTCCCTATGACTGGCATGAGTAAGAGCATTTAGAGTAAGCAAACTCCTTTAGGACCTGCTCCTTTGGTTCCCAAGGGCTTACCTGGAGTTTGCATTCCTGGACCCAGAGCACCTGCAGTCATGCTGCTCACACGAGGCACATTATAATATTCACACATTATAATATTCAATCCCTTGGAAAACCAGATGGCATATCCTGTCCTTATACTATCTTTACAAAGAATGATCATAACGAGCCCCATCTGTCTGTGCCAGGCAGATGTACAGCCACTCCTGCAGGGCTCCCCACCAGCCACAGACAGTAGGAGCTGTGGGCATCCGTGCTCAGACAGCATGATGTCACAGAGGTGCTCCAGCCCTGACAACAACCCACGCCTTACGTCCTGGTCTGAAGCACGTGTCAGGCACCCAGGCATGCGGTTCAGCACCGGGACGAGGAGTCCCCTCAGCTGGAGTGAAAACCAGCGAGCTTGCTGGGGCGCTGTAAGATGCGGAGCCACTGCTCTTGAACAGCCTGTGCAGAGACCCGCTGACTCCCCATCACAGCAGGGACACAGCAGGCTGAACACTGCCTGGGGCTCTGGCCGGCTGGCAGGGGTGGCTCAGGGAGACCCCCGGACTCCCCCAGGCTCCTGCTCCCTCCCTCTGTGTTCCGGTGCTGCTCCCCACTCAGGTGGAGGCCTCCACTGCCAGTGAGAGTGCACACCGTGGGAGAAAGTGGCTCTGGCCTTGGTGTCGCCCTGCCTCTGAAAAGACGGCCGGCAGTCACGGCCAGCTAGTGTCCCCGCACACACTCTGCAGGGAACAGCACAAGCACCAGGGCAGGGCCTGCCATCACCAGAACTCACTTTCCTGTGCACGCCTGACGGGGTGGGGCCAGCTCAGTGGTGAGGCCCCAATTTCTCTGGCCCCAATCCACCCTCTAGCCAAGGTGTGCACACTGGGGAAAAAGTAAAACCAGTACAGAAGTGCTGCTGCAAGCCCTCAGGCCTCAGACATACCAAACCAGAGACTGCCACCACACCCAGGAGAACCCCACTTCCACAGAGATCCTGCTCCAGGCTCACAGGACCCCGTGCCACCCCTGATAGGGCTGGAACAGTCACTGAGCAGAGGAGAAGCCTCTGCTTCAACCTGGAACTGGCTCCAGCCCCTCTGACTCCAGCCCTGCCGCCCCCATTGCAGCGGCTGCCAGCACGTCCTGGGGGAAGGGGGCAGCCCAGGATCACTTCAGGTCCAGCTGTTCCCAACAAACCCACTGGGCACAGAAGACTGCACAGGAATGCTCTCATGCAAGGACACCTTTCATTCTGGGGCAGGCAACTGTTTCACCTAATTTCACAGAAATAAAGAAAGTTAAAATGAGAAGACACAAGAACACATTTTAAGTGAAAGAATAACAAAATAATCATAATGAAAAGAAATAAATACTTTACCTAACAAAGAGGTCAAAGCAATAGCAACAAGAATGATAACTGAACTGGGAAAAAGAAGAGATGAGCACCGGGAGAACTGTCAAAAGAACTAGAAAATATAAAAAAGACCAATCAGAGCAGAACTGCAAGTTGTACAGAAGATTAGGCAATGCAGATGATCCATTAGCAATCCGGAAGACAGAATGAAAAACACCCAATCAAAAAAGCAAGAAGAAAAGGCCTGCTACATGAGTTTAAAGCACTTCCGAGACAGCAGCAAGCATAGTAACACTCACATTACAGGAGTCCCTGCAGGGAGAGAGAAAAAGGCTGAGAAAACATTGGATAAAATTAAGGCTGAAAACTTCCCTAATCTTAAGAAAGAAACGAGTATCAAGGCATAGGAATCAGAGAGTCTCAAACAGGATCAGCTGAGACAGACTCACATCAAGACATACCATCATTCAAAAAGCAAAATTTAAAGACAATGATAGAATTCTAAAGGCAGCAAGAAAAAAGGAAAGTGTCACAGAAAAGGAAATCCCTCATGAGTCTATCAGCTATCTTTACTGCACATATTTTTTAAATTTACATGTATGTACTGTTCATTGTCTCTAAGACTGTTTAGAGCTTAGCTTTTTAAACTTATGTAGTTATTAAAGGAATAAAACCAAACACAATAAAAATTCAAAAAGATACACGCATCCCACTATTAACAGCAACACTATTTACAATTGCCAAGACATGAAAGCATCCCAAGTACATATCAACAGATGAATGGATAAAGGAGATTCACCATATGTAGGTAATGGAATACAATTCACCCATAAGAGAGAAGTGTATTTTTCCTTTTTTGGCCTTCATTCATTTTTAACTTCAAAACCCAGAATTTTAGAACTGGCATAAACATTTCCATTGCATCAAAACCAACAAAATACCTAGAAATAAACTTAACCAAGGAGGTTACGTGTATTCTGAAAACTGTAAAACACTGATGAAGGAAATTGAGGATGATACAAAGAAATGGAAATATATCTTATGCTCTTGGGTTGGAAGCAACAACATTATCAAAATGGCCATCTACCCAAAGGAATCTACAGATCCAATGTAACCCCTGTCAACACTCATGGCATTTTTCTTTTTTTTTTTTTTTAGCTTTTTTTATTGATTTATAATCATTTTACAATGTGTCAAATTCCAGTGTTCAGCACAATTTTTCGGTCATTCATCGACATATACACACTCATTGTCACATTTTTTTCTCTGTGAGTTATCATAACATTTTGTGTATATTTCCCTGTGCTATACAGTGTAATCTTGTTAATCTATTCTACAATTTTGAAATCCCAGGCTATCCCTTCCCACCCTCCACCCCCCGGTAACCACAAGTCTGTATTCTCTGTCTCTGAGTCTAATTCGGTCCTTTATTTACTCTTTGTTTTTGTTTGTTTGTTTTTGTTTTTGTTTTTTAGATTCCACATATGAGCGATCTTATATGGTATTTTTCTTTCCCTTTCTGGCTTACTTCACTTAGAATGACATTCTCCAGGAGCATCCATGTTGCTGCAAATGGCATTATGTTGTCAGTTTTTATGGCTGAGTAGTATTCCATTGTATAAATATACCACCTCTTCTTTATCCAGTCACCTGTTGATGGACATTTAGGCTGTTTCCATGTTTTGGCTATTGTAAATAGTGCTGCTATGAACATTGGGGTGCAGGTGTCATCCTGAAGTAGATTTCCTTCTGGATACAAGCCCAGGAGTGGGATTCCTGGGTCATATGGTAAGTCTATTCCTAGTCTTTTGATGAATCTCCACACTGTTTTCCATAGTGGCTGCACCAAACTGCATTCCCACCAGCAGTGTAGGAGGGTTCCCCTTTCTCCACAGCCTCTCCAGCATTTGTCATTTGTGGATTTTTGAATGACGGCCATTCTGACTGGTGTGAGGTGATACCTCATTGTAGTTTTGATTTGCATTTCTCTGATAATTAGTGATATTGAGCATTTTTTCATGTGCTTTTTGATCATTTGTATGTCTTCCTTGGAGAATTGCTTGTTTAGGTCTTCTGCCCATTTTTGGATTGGGTTGTTTATATTTTTCTTATTGAGTAGTATGAGCTGCTTATATATTCTGGAGATCAAGCCTTTGTCGGTTTCACTTGCAAAAATTTTCTCCCATTCCGTAGGTTTTCTTCTTGTTTTACTTCTGGTTTCCTTTGCTGTGCAGAAGCTTGTAAGTTTCATTAGGTCCCATTTTTTTATTCTTGCTTTTATTTCTTCTAGGAGAAAATTTTTTAAATGCATGTCAGATAATGTTTTGCCTATGTTTTCCTCTAGGAGGTTTATTGTTATTGTCTTATTTTTAAGTCTTTAATCCATTTTGAGTTGATTTTTGTATTTGGTGTAAGGGAGTGTTCTAGCTTCATTGTTTTACATGCTGCTGTCCAGTTTTCCCAACACCATTTGCTGAAGAGACTGTCTTTATTAAATTGTATATTCTTGCCTCCTTTCTCAAAGATGAGTTGACCAAAAGTTTGTGGGTTCATTTCTGGGCTATATGTCTGTTTTGGTACCAATACCATGCTGTCTTGAGTGTAGCTCTATAGTATTGTCTGAAGTCTGGGAGAGTTATTCCTCCAGCCTCTTTCTTTCTCTTCAGTAATGCTTTGGCAATTCTAGGTCTTTGATGGTTCCATATAAATTTTATTATGATTTGTTCTAGTTCTGTGAAATATGTCCTGGGTAATTGGATAGGGATTGCATTAAATCTGTAGATTACCTTGGGCAGTTTGACCATTTTAACAATATTGATTCTTCCAATCCAAGTGCATGGAATATCTTTCCATTTTTTAAAGTCTTCTTTAATTTCCTTCATCAATGCTTTATAGTTTTCTGTGTATAATTCTTTCACCTCCTTGGATAGATTAATTCCCAGATATTTTATTACTTTGGGTGATATTTGAAAGGGGATTGTTTCTTTACTTTCTTCTTCAGTTGATTTATCGTTAGTGTAAAGAAATGCAACTGATTTTTGAACATTAATTTTGTAACCTGCTACCTTGCTGAATTGTTCAATCAGCTCTAGTAGCTTTTGTGTGGACCTTTTAGGGTTTTCTATATAGAGTAACATGTCATTAGCATATAATGACACTTTTACCTCTTCTTTTCCAATTTGGATCCCTTTTATTTCTTTCTCTTGCCTGACTGCTGTGGCTAGGACTTCCAGGACTATGTTGAATAGGAGTGGTGATAGTGGGCATACTTGTCCCAGATTTTAGTGGGAAGCTTTTGAGTTTTTCACCGTTGAGTACTATGCTGGCTGTAGGTTTGTCATATACAGCTTTTATTATGTTGAGATATGTTCCCTCTATACCCACTTTGGTGAGAGTTTTTATCATAAATGGGTGTTGAATTTTATCAAATGATTTTTCTGCATCGATAGAGATGATCATGTGGTTTTTGTCCTTTCTCTTGTTGATCTGATGTATTACATTGATTGATTTGCATATGTTGAACCAGCCTTGTGTCCCTGGGATGAACCCCACTTAGTCATGTTGTATAATCTTTTTTATGTGTTGTTGGATTCTATTTGCTAGAATTTTGGTGAGGATTTTGGCGGCTATGTTCATCAGTGATATTGGCCTATAATTCTCTTTTTTTGTAGTGTCTTTGCCTGGTTTTGGTATCAGGGTGATGGTGGCTTCATAGAATGAGTTTGGGAGTATTCCCTCCTTTTCAATCGGCTGGAAGAGTTTGAGAAGGACTGGTATGAGTTATTCTTTGTATGTTCGGTAGAATTCCCCGGTGAAGCCGTCCGGTCCTGGACTTTTATTTGTAGGGAGGTTTTTAATTGCTATTTCTATTTCCTTTCTAGTGATCGGATTGTTCAAGTGTTCAGATTCTTCTTGATTCAGTTTTGGTGAACAGTATGTTTCCAGAAACTTGTCCATCTCCTCTAGGTTATCCAGTTTGCTTCCATATAGTTTTTCATAATATTCTCGTATGATATTCTGTATTTCTATTTTGTTTGTTGTAATTTCTCCATTTTCCTTTCTTATTTTGCTAATTTGTGCTCTCTCTTTTTTCTTCTTTGTGAGTTTGGCCAGAGGTTTGTCGATTTTATTTACTTTTTCAAAAAACCAGCTTTTGGTTTGGTTGATTTTTTCTATGGTCTTGTTAATCTCTATTGTATTTAATTCCCCTCTGATCTATATTATTTCCTTCCTTCTGCTGCTTTTTGGGGCTTTTTGTTCTTCTTTTTCTAATTCATTCAGGTGGTGGGTTAAATTGTTTATTTGAGATTGTTCTTCTTTTTTGAGGAAGGCCTGTATCGCTATAAACTTCCCTCTTAGCACTGTCTTTGCTGTGTCCCATAGGTTTTGAGTGGTTGTGCTTTCATTATCATTTGTCTCAAGGTATTTTTTTAATTTCAGCTTTGATTTCCTCATTGATCCATTGTTTTTTCAATAACATATTGTTTAATCTCCATGCTTTCCTTTTTTTCTCCTTTGTTTCTCTGCTGTTGATTTCCAGTTTCATGGCATTGTGGTCAGTAAAGATGCTTGAGATAATTTCTATCTTCCTAAAATTGTTGAGGTTTCTTTTGTGCCCAAGTACATGATGAATCCTGGAAAATGTTCCATGTGCACTTGAAAAGAATGTATATCCTATTTTTGGGGGGTCTAATGCTCTGAAAATATCCACCAAATCTTGTTTTTCTATTGTAGTATTTAATTTCTCTGTTGCCTTGTTTATTTTCTTTCTGGAAGATCTGTCTAGTGATGTTAATGCAGTGTTAAAATCTCCAACTATGATTGTATTCCCATAAATATCCCCCTTTATCTCTGTTAGTATTTCTTGTATGTACTTAGGTGCTCCTTTATTGGGTGCATATATATTAACAAGTGTAATATCTTCATCTTGTATCATTCCTTTAATCATTATAAAATGTCCTTCTTTATCTTTATGGCCTTTGTTTTAAAGTCTATTTTGTCTGAAATCAGTACTGCAACACCTGCTTTTTTGTCTTTTCCATTTGCATGGAATATCTTTTCCTTCCTTTCTTTCTCAATCTATATGTGTCCTTCTCCCTAAAGTGGGTCTCTTGTATGCAGCATATTGAAGTATCTTGCTTTATTATCCAGTCTGCCACTTTATGTCTTTTGACTGGAGCATTTAGTCCATTAACATTTACAGTAATTATTGATAGATGTGTGTTTATTGCCATTTTGAACTTATCTTTGCAGTTGAATTGGTATATCCTCTTTGTTCCTTTCTTCTTCCTTTTGTGGTTTCATAATTTTCCTTTGTATTTTCATGGATTTTATTTAATTTTTGTGACTCCCTTGTAAATTTTTGGCTTGTGGTTACCCTATTTTGTAAATCTATTAACCCATTACTATAACTGTATTTATTAAACTGATAGTAACATGATCTCAAACCCATCCTACTGTTAAAAAAATTTTAAAAAGAAAGAAAAAAATATTCTATATTTCCCTGCCTCCCTCTCCCACTCTCAGTGATTTGTATGTCTTCTTTTATAATTTCATGTTTACTTTATTTGTAATTCATGAGTTTCACCTTTCCAGTTGTGAGTTTCTCATTTCTGCAGCATCCTGCTGCTTTTCTATTTAGAATAGCCCTTTCAATATTTCTTTTAGCATGGGTTTAGTGTTGCTAAACTCCTGCAGTTTTTTTGTCTGTAAAACTCTTTATTTCTCCTTCTATCCTAAAGGATAGCCTTGCTGGATAAAATATCCTAGGCTGCATCTTTTTTTTTTCATTCAGGGCTTTGAATATATCTTGCCACTCCCTTCTGGCCTGTAGTGTTTGTATAGAGAAATCAGCTGAGAGCCTTATGGGGGTTCCCTTGTAACTTACTCTTTGCTTTCCTCTTGCTGCCTTTAGAATCCTTTCTTTATCCTTGACTCTGGCCATCTTGATTATGATATGTCTTGGTGTGGGTCTATTTGGGTTCTTCCTGTTTGGGACCCTCTGAGCTTTCTGCACTTGGATATCTGATTCCTTCTTTAAGTTTGGGAAGTTTTCAGTCATGATGTCTTCAAAAACCTTTTCAATCCCCTTTGATCTTTCTTCCCCTTCTAGGACCCCTATTATGCGAAGATTGGGATGCTTTATATTATCCCATAGTTCCCTTATGCTATTTTCAGTATTTTTTATTTGCTTATCTTGTAGTTCTTCTGAATGGGTGCTTCCTATCACCCTGTCTTCTAGACCACTAATTCGTTCCTCTGCATTATCTAGTTGACTTTGCACAGCTATTAGATCATTCCTCATCTCTGTCAATGGGTATACCCATTCTACTTGGCTCTTCTTTATAGCTTCAATTTCATTTTTGACACATTTTATATCTCTAAACACTATCTCTTTTAATTCCTTCAGCAATTTGATCAATCCTTTTTTGAAATTTTGATCTAGTAGTCTATCAATGTCTATTTCATTGATCTTTCTTTCAGGGGATTTCTCTTGTTCTTTTAATTGGGAAATGTTTCTCTGCTTCATCTTGCTCATACCTCTCTGGCACTGTGGTTTATGGAGTATCAGTTGTCTATTATGGTCCTTAAAGGTTTAACCTATCTAATGCCTATTTAGGAATAGATCTTAGGAATAAAAGAAAAAAAAAATAAGAGAGAGAGAGAAGGAATTTTAAAAGAAGGGAGAAAGAGGGTTTGAAAATATTGTATAATGAATAATAGAAGAGCGAGTTGAAGCAGAGTATTAATCGGGTTGAGACGTCCTTTTAAAACCTTTAAAAAAAGGGTGGGGAGATGAATAGTTGTATTTGAAACCTCTGTCTAATCAATAACAGGACATCAAAACCCAAGAGAAATAGAAATGTATTAAGAGGTAAAAATTAAGAGAGTAACAGAAAATAGAACAGGTAAAAACAGATTTAAAAAAAGAAGAAGAAAAGGGGGGTTGTCGGTGTTCTCCTGGAGTCTGTGTGCTTTTAATGTGAAGTCTTTCTGTCTTCATCCTGTTTTGGAAGCTCAGCTTGCTGTTTTCAGAGGCCCTCCATTGGCCCCTCTTCTGTGCTGCTCCCAGCACCTGTCGGCAAGCAGATCACGCCTCCTCCTAACACTGGGTCAGGTGCAGCTCTCCTCTGCTGTGGGCGGGTGGGTCGATGCCCCTCCGGATGCCGCAGTCAGATGTTGCAGACTGGCCGGGTAGGAGGGCGGGTCGTGCCCACTCCCAGGACCTCGGTCAGGGGCTGTGTTCCTGCCCGAAAGGTGGGGGGCCACTCTCGCTCTACCTGAGCCTCCGCTGGTAGCTCCGCTGCTCTGTGCGGCTGCGTGCTCCGCCCTGGTCGGCGCTCCGCAGGTGGGCTCAGGGAGGACCAAGGGACATCCCTGTCTCTGCTCCGAGCCAGAACACAGCTCCTTGTTTGTCTTTGTGGAGCAAGTTCTCTGAGGGACCAGGATGAAAGGATCCTATCTGCCCCAGGCTGTATGTAGGCCAGTCTCAGTCTGGCCTTTGAGGCTGCTAAGCCCTTCGGTGCGGATGCAGGTTTCGCCCCCCGTCCCCGCCTGGGTGCTAAGCGCCGGAGGATATGGCGATATGGCGGCTGTGCCTGAGCCCCGCCTCTCTTCCCCCGAAAACTTTCCGCAGGTTTTCAGAGACGGGGGTATGCACCCTTCCCCCGAGAGCACATCAACCTTGCTGTTTTATGGAGGGCCCAGGTTGTTCTGCCCTGTGCACCCACAGCCACGGCACACAGCCCCTTGCATTCCACCTGGGCTGCATCCGTGCAGCCGCCCCCGTCCTCCACCCGGCTTGTGCAGCCTGGCCCTGCCCGCCGCTGCCGGCCCGTCTCTGGCTGGGTGTCAGGGGGACGCTCTGTGCCCGTTTAACTTAGTTCTGTCAGTCAAGGGCTGCTCTGTACAGATCAGAGCCTCGGAGGCTCCCCCTCCATCCAGCTGGCTTCTCAGTTGGAGAGGGGAGACCCAGCGGGCGAGCGCCAGTCCTCCTTTGCCGCTCCCTCCCCGCGGGACCCGTCCCACGCTGCTTTGCCTTTTGTTCTTTCTTTTTTCCTTTTCTCCTACCAGATTTTTGGCTTCTTTATCTTTTGAAGAGGGCAATGTTCTGTCGGAGTTCCGCAGTTTCTCTGGTTGGCTGAGTGGGTCCATAGATGTAGGTCTTGTTGTATCTGTGGGAGAGGGTGAGCCACGAGCATCCCTGTACTCCGCCATCTTCTCCGTCCTCCGTCTCTTATTTTATAATTTAAGTGAAATCTAACATTTATTCCTGTTTAATGAAGAATTTGGTAGGTCTTTGGTCCCAGTTCCTGGATGGCAACCCCTAAAGCCTTGAAATTTCCCAAGATACGAGTGTCTTTTCTATTCATGGTGGACCCTTGGATGGCTTGTGTTCATGAGATGACTCAGGATTGGGACTGGCTAGCCAGAGACACCAACCATGTGATTAAAGGAGTGGCGCTTTGAGCTTTGTGACAAATGAGTGACCACCAGGAGAGGAATGGGCTCAATGGTTAGGGCTAAGGAAAGGTTTGAGTTACAGTTAGGGTTTGGGTTAGCCATGTCGGTAGTGACCCAATAAATCATGTCTTTGTAATAAAGCCTCCAGAAAAGACTTGGGGCAATAAAGCTCAGAACTCCTGTGAGCTTCCTGGTTGGTAACACTTTTGGAGGACTGTCACACTCAGATGCCATGAGGGCAACCCTGAGCCCTTCCCACTGGAGTGCTCTCTACAACAGCTCACCTGATGAGATCTAAGGGCTGCTTCTTGTCTATGCTTTGAGGAGGAGCCCATTCCCTGTACAGAAGGCCCGGTTTGCTGGGGCAGCTGATGTCCTCTGACGTAGGCTAAAGTTACATTGGGAAGCAGAAGTAAACAGGTGAGCATCACTGTCACCAAGTTTTCACATGTTCTGTTGTTAAAATGTGGTGCTAACACTTCGTGGTCATTTGTAAATATGGGGCCCTCACTTGCCAGGAGGGATGGAGGTACCATATACTATTTCATAATTCTCACCCAGTATTAATACTAACCTCTTGAGGGTCATTTGCAATAGTGGGTGGAAAGGAACGCTTGGATGTTACAGTCCTGGGACCACTGTGGGTACCTGGTGAGAGCCTTGCAGATGCTTAATGTCCTACAAGCGGGCCAGTCTTCAAAAGCCAAAAAACTAGGCCACCCAAGTGCCCAAACTGCTCCAGTGGAGGGACACCTGATGGTGCAGCCCCCTCCTTGGACCCCCAGAGGAACCTGGACTCTGGCTGTTTAGGGGCAGGGTCAATTCTAAAACCCAGGCTTTTTTGTCCCCACAATTCAGTAGATATTCGGTGACAGCACATGGAATATAAACAACAAAGAAACTTGACATGATGTTATATATTTAGCTTACTCAAGAAACAAAATTTAAATCCAGTCATTCTCCTTCCCACCTGACCTACATTCCTTTCTCCTGTACTAGAACCAGATTATTACCCACCCAGCCTTAGCATGGGTCCTGACTCCACTTACCTCCCTCCCAAACACCACATGAGATGATTCCTCAGCCTGGATGTGGGACCAGCAAGTACAAGAGGCTTTAGTGGAAAAGAACTGGCTGTGCGCAGATGCCAACTAAACACTGTAGGATCCTGGTGTCCCACAGTAGTAATCATGACAGCTGTTTGCAAGTGTCCCCAAAGTTCATTTAAGACTCTCACTGCTAATTTTCCTGGTACATAAATATAAAACATGTGGACGGCTGGGCTGGACTGCTATGCTGAGTATCTGATCCAGGAAGCTCAGTGTCTGCTCCCTGTACCCAGCTCCCTGTTCTGTTTATGCATGTGCATCAAGCAGCTGTTTAGTGTCCATTTTAATATCTTAAACAGTGCATTTCAGTATTGTCTTCATCCACAAATACGTGTACCACAAAGTAGTAACGATCAATCTCAGTCTTTGCTTTCTTTGATCTTAGAGAGTCAGATAAATGGATAGCAAAGATAACAAAGTCATAGAGCACTATAATACAGTATTTCCATTATTTCAATGACAGGATTTATTTAAAGAGCTTAGATATAACATCCTTGCATTTATGGCATCATTAAGCGTCTGAAGCTGTAACATTTTAAAAACTTCATTTCATGTGAGATGTTATCCGTTAGAGAAGTGCTCCTGAATTTGAGGGGTTGCTGTCATCTCAGACGGAGTCCCTAAAAAATGTCAACACTCTGCAGTATTGCCATCATGACAAGAACCCAGACAGATGAAATTTGGAAAGCCCTGTGGCTTCCTAGTGCACAGACAGAAAATGGTATTTCAGAGGGAAAAGCCTGAATTACAGAAAATGATAAATGAAATGGTCTAAAATGCATTTCCCTTACAAAGAACTAATACTTATTTGGTTGATAATAACATGTCAATAATTATGAAAAGAGCTGACAGATGCATAGTAGTTACTATTAGCCAGGGCAGTTCTAACATTGACACAGATTCATTAATCCCCTTAGCAACTCTACGAGGTGGGTAATATTATTATCCCCATTTTATTGATGAGGAACTTGATAAACACAGTGGCTAAATGACTTTTACAAGGTCGACAGCGAGAAACCAGCACAGGTGTTCCAGCCTGAGTCTACGCTCTTGGCCACTTCTCTTTTTTTTTTTTTTTTTTTTTGTGGCGGGGAGATAATAAGGTAATTATGGTGGGGGGTGGGGAGGTAATTAGGGTTATTGGTTTATTTTAGAGGTGTTGGAGGCTGAACCCAGGACCTTATGCGTGCTAAGCATGCACACCATCACTTGAGCTGTAACCTCCCCTCTCGAGTCTATGCTCTTAGCTGCTAATCCGCACTGCCCCACATGGTAACTCTGGGGGAACTACACTTCATCCATTCACTTGTTAAACTCAGCCTTCCCGGTGCCTGGGATTTAGCAGTGAACAAAACAACATGGTTCTTGCCCTAAGTGAGCGTCTCGCCTCCTGACATATTGTCTTCATTTTACCCAGGAAGAAACAAGGTCAAGAATATTAGCCTTTTCCTGTTAACACCGGAGGATACATGACGTGCTTTATTTCATTTCTGCCATTTGACTTACACCATGGGGAGGGAAAGCTGCCTTGCAGATCCCAGAGCTCACAAGCATGTTAATCCCGAAATTTTTTTTAACACTATCCCTTAGTTGATACTTGATCTGAGAAAGGATGAAGTAAACCTAAAAAGATTCTAAGAGAGTGTGTGGTTTATACAGGGTAACTAACCAGCCACTGTTTATTATCCTAACAGGAATCTCTAGGCATATTTCTTTTCTTTCTCTTTTTTTCTTTTTATGGGCAGCTTTTAAAAACCAAACCAAACCAACCAAACCAAATCACTGATAATTCAACAGCAGGCTCTAAATCACCCCCAAGACAGCTGCTAAACTCGGTTTAGACTTACAATGCAGCTTCTGGTGGCTGGATTGAAGAATGTATCTCTGTCCTGAATATAAAAGTCATTCACGCAGCTCTTCTCAAATAGGGAAATGAAAAACTCTTGCTCCAGCTTGATGATACTTTCATCCACTTGGGGGACTTTCAGATAACAGCTGAAATTATCAAAGGCTGAGGACCGGGTTTTCAGATCATTGGGCTTCAGAGGCAATTTTATGTGCAGTATCTCAACTTATGTACAGAGCACCTCCCACAGGGTGTGTACTTTTGCAAATACAAGCTTGTCATCCAAAACCTATATTGGGAGAATGAAAACACAAACCAGGAAACTAACTATTTTCACATTTTTAGTACACAGGTTTTTCTTACGTTGCTGGTAGTTAAAGCACTTGTGCAAACACACACACATATGACACTGGTAAAAGTGAAGATATAATAAAA
Source organism: Camelus dromedarius (assembly GCF_036321535.1). Taxonomy (NCBI): domain Eukaryota; kingdom Metazoa; phylum Chordata; class Mammalia; order Artiodactyla; family Camelidae; genus Camelus; species Camelus dromedarius. The sequence continues at coordinate 157,873 of NC_087457.1, forward strand.
GTAGATTTGCAAACCATCATACATATTTGCCTTAAAGATAATTTCTTTGTTGAAATTACTGAAAAGTTATTTAAAATCCTTGCAGTTCATTCATAAAATAACCAATGATTTAGATGAAGAAAAGCAAACTTCTTAATTTTTAGTCCAAATTAGTAACTAAAAATAGAAACACCAAAATATTCTTTGCAGTGGTATTGTAATGACAATTTTTTAAATTTCTGAAACCTAGGACTAATTACATATCTGTTTAATATAGTGTTAAACGGCCATTAAAAGGGATTTAAAAGAATTATATTTATTGATATGGAATATATAATAAAAGGAAAAAGCAAAAAATATGAAATAATAATTTTCCTTCTTGGAAGGGAAAAATATCTGCATTTGAATAAAAAAAGTTTAGAAGGGTTTTAAGATTCTTAATGTATAATTAAGGTACAGATTATTTTTAATTCCACTGTTCTTTCATTTTCAATTTCTGGGGGTAAATTTTTATAATAAAAAACTCTTTAAAAAGGTTCTTGCATAATTAATAGATATATTTATGACTACATTCTCTGGCTATTAGAAAAGATCTCCTAGCTTTTTATCTGAAACATACATTCCATAATGCAGATTCTGACTTACTCGCCTCCCAGCCCACAGCAAAGGCATGGCTAGTGTGACATGTTTCAAATACCATTCCAGGTAACATGCATGCTCCCAACCAATGGCTGCAAAGGGACTGACACTGATCTGGTTGCTCCCAGCTGCAAACCATCATAGATGAGGTTGGATTCATAGGCTCATGTTTTCTCTGTCAAAAGAAACCAGAAAATGTTAGGCTTTTACTTTCACCAAGGGAACAAGAAGTTGTTTGATTTTTTTATGCAAAAATAACAACAAACCAATTTGAACCTGATGAAATGACATTTGCTCAAAACAGCACAGTAGCAATGAAGGTGCTCTGGCAGGCAGAGATTTGTTGGATTCCTGTGAGTGCTGGACTCCCACATGGAATTCCCTTGGCACTCCAGAAGGCCTGTGGTTGTCCCCATGTGTTTGTGGTCATATGTGGAGCACAAAACTCTCTGGCTTTGCCACAATTTCAAAGCCTTTTTTGGCTTTTGAAAAGTTTTGGACTCAAATGGAGTTTTCTTGAGTCCACTCACTGATGTCATTCACCAGAGTTATAGTCCAGATCTGACATTCTAGACTCTTAAAATCTTGCAGACATTCAAATGGTTCAGGTTTGGATGTGTATTTACCTCTGCAGGCCTGGACCAAATTCGATAAAGCCACCCGGACAAGTTCAGCAAAATGTAAAGAAATTTTTCTCTCTGCAAGTCTGAAATGTCTGTGAAGCTATAAAAACTTCTGCATCTACAAAAATAGAGAACCAACTCATCAGTAACATATTTATCCATAATGCATGGCCATTTAAAAAAAAATACTGTATTAACTGCTATTAAATTCTATCTGGCTTTTGCCAAATTGTGTCCTAAACTGTAAGGAAAGTATATAAATGAAGAGAATTTTTGACCTTTTAAGAGAAAAAGGAACCCTCCTACTCAGTTGGTGGGAATGTAAATTGGTGCAGCCACTATGGAGGACAGTATAGAGGTTCCTTAAAAAACTAAAAATAGATTTCCATGTCATCCAGCAATCCCATTCATGGGTATATGTCTGGAGAAGAATATAATTCAAAAAGACACATGCACCCCAATGTTCACAGCAGCACTATTTACAATAGCCAAGATACTGAAACAACCCAAATGTTCACTGACAGATGACTGGATAATGAAGGTGTGGTATATTATATAAATATGTATATATACATATATATAAACACACATATATACCCACGCACACACACACACAATGGAATACTGCTCACCCATAAAAGATAAAATAATGTCATTTGCAATAACATGGATGGACCTACAGGGTATTATGCTAAGTGAAATAAGTCAGAGAAAGAAAAACAATTATTCTATGTATTAACTTATATGTATATCTAAAAAATAAAACAAATTAATGACTATAATAAAACAGAAATATACTCACAGGTACACAGAACAGACTGGTGGTTACCAATGGGGAGAAGGAGGAGAGGGGAGGCAGGAAGGGAGTAGGGGATTGAGAGGTAAAAATTACTACGTATATAATGGATAGGTTACAGGGCTGCATCATGTAGCACAGGGAAATATAGCCATTATTTTATGGTGACTTTAAATGGAATATAATCTATAAAAATGTTGAGCCTCTGTGTTGTACACCTGAAAATACTAGGATGTAAATCAACTACTCAATTACAAAATTTTTAATCAAAGTTTTCTTTTCATATTATTTGCAATAATTTACAAGCCAGCACTGTCAATAGAAACACAGCGCAAATCACAATTTCCAATAATCCCATTTGGAAAATAAAAAGGAACAAGTGAAATTAATTCCAGTAATAATTATATTTATCTCAAAATATCCAATATACTATCATTTCAAAAGTGTGATAAACACTTTTAAAACTTATTAAAAAATATTTTACATTATTTTTGTTGTATGAAGTCTTGAAAATCTATTACATATTTTCCACTTATAAAACATTTCAATTCACAATAGCCACATGTGGTCGGTGGCTACCATAATAGACAGAGCAGATTACACCATTTCCAATTCTGAAAAATTACCTGCTCTTACTTATTTAAAAAACTTGCAGAAAAGGCTTTAGATATTCCCTATATCAAACAAAGCAACCTTGACGGGTGTGGAGTATCTTCATTATAACGTGAAAAATAAAGGTAAGAGAGCCATGGTTACATGTATGTTAATTTAACAATAACTTCTTAATTCATTCAGGACTTTACAATCTTTCTTCATATGCCAAGGATTCACTGTCACTCTGCAATATTTTTCACTATTATCATCTTTGGAATTGAGAGGATTCTGATGACCCTGCTTTGTGCATCTGTACATAAAAGAAAATAACAAAACAGAGAAAAAGACCTTGTTAAAGATAATTTAGGGGGGAGGGTATAGCTCAAGTGGAAGATCATATTCTTAGCATGCACAAGGGCCTGGGTTCAATCCCCAGTACTTCTTCTAAAAATAAAATGAATAAATAAAAATCTAATTACCACCCCCCTGCAAAAAATTAATTAACTAATTTTAATTAAAAGTTTAAAAATGATAATTTAGTGCAGGCTTATCAGGCTACAAAAGCTACAATGAATGCCCGTCCCCCCATTAATTTTGAAGAAGTCTCACAGTATTTCCCAACATAAAGGTTAAAATATAATTCAGAACACTTTCTGATGGTCAGCATGATTTTAACAGAAAAGTAGATAATTACCTCCCTGCTGTCAAAGCTCTGTCAGAGATGGGCACAGAAAATTTAGTAAAAATGATTTTGCAACTACCTTTGAAAGAAATGCTGAGAAATGATCTTTTCTGTTGGATATTAGCCTGCTTTTAAATTCTGCAGTAAGCATACGTGTTTACAAACCAGGCAGGAACTAGATCATATTTTACACATACTTTAGAAACTGATTTGAATTTTGCTGTCTACCTGCAAGGCTATTTTTTAGGTAATAACATAAGCTGGCCACTATACTAAATTTTGTTTCCCTGTTTTCTTAATCCTCACAACTCTGTAAGCTGCTATTATTACCCCCATATAACAGATAAAGAGCTTGGGGCAGAAAATAATTTGGGTAACTTGGTAAATGGTGGAGCTGGGTAAGACTGCAGCCAGTGTGACACTCAAGTCCATTCTTCTCACCAATGTCTGATACTGCTACCTACATTCAGCAATGACTGCTGATTTCATATTTAAGTGTGTCATTTCTAAAAGTGCAAAGCTATATTAGTACTCCTGTGTAAATTATTCTTTTGAGATGTGATTGCCAAAAAAACAAAAAGATATAATATCAGGGTACCACTGAGGGGAGGGCAAACTGCATATGGATGGACAGAAGGGGACATTTTGGGGACACAGTTGCACAACTCTAGAAATAGCTAAAATGGCTGACTTGAACAATTATAATGTGTGAATTTTATGGCCTGTAAATTGCACCTTAATACAGCTATTAAATTAAGAAACTGGGATACCAAATTAAGACTAAAACACATATATATCACACAAAGAACAACAGGCAAATATCATTATTTACTTCGCCATTTTCCTTCATGCAGCTTCCTTTCCTCACCCGTTCCTGAAAGGATGATTCAGTTTTAAAATAGTCTTTTAATTTATTCAGCAAATAATTTTTGACTGCCTACTATGTACCCAGGACTAGTCTAGGCACTTGGAATAGATCAATTAACAAAACAAAAGTCCTGTCCTCATGGAGCTTGGTTGGGGTCTAGCTGGGGTGGGGGTTGGAGATGACAATTCACACAACAGAGCAGCAGAGGAGGTGGCATTTTAGGAAAGAGGAACCATGGAAAAAAGAAAAAAGGCAAGGTAAATAGGGTTGAGAGTATGGGATAAGGGTGATGCTGTATTAAATACCAGAGCAGGCCACACAGAGGACTGAGGTTAGGACTAGGACTAGGAGGTGAGAAGTCCCAGGTGGACGGAATAACCATCACCAAGGCCAGCACGCACCTCGCATGTTCCAGAATGGGGGCACAGCTGGAGCTGCGGAGAAGGGTCAGTGCAGATCCTGTACGGCCTTGGAGGACATTGTAAGGGCTGTGGCTTTTACCCGGAGTGAAATGGGGAGGCACTGCAGAAGGACAACACAATCTAATTTAGGTATTCAAGGCTCACTTGAGTGCCAGGTGAGAATAGTCGAAATGGTTCAGAGATTAAAAGAGGGAAGCCATTGAGAAGGGCTGTGCAGGAGAAGAGGACAGTGGCTCAGGGCAGGGAAGCAGCAGTGGAGGCAGGAGCCATGGTGAGAAGTGGCTGGGTTCTGGATATGTTTTAAAGGCAGTGTTAAACCAGATCTATAGACAGAATTCTAGTGGTATGTCAGTGAAAGTCAGAATAACTCCAAGATTTTTGACCCAAGCATCTGGAAGGATTAAGTTCTCACTAACTGAATAGGGGAGGCTGCAGAAAGAACCAGTTTGGGGGGTAGGAGGACCAAGAGCTCAGTTTTAACACATGTTGGTCTTAAGATATCAGAGTTCCAAGTGAAGATGTCAAATCAGCAGAAGATTGTAAGAGTCCAGAGTTGGAGAGAAAAAGTCTAGCGGGAGACAGAAGTGTGGGAATCATGGGTCAACAGGTGGTACAGGACGACATGAAACCCAGGTACTCAAACATTAAGATAACCTGGCATTAACCATAGAAGTTATCCTTGAGGGCATGCCTACTAGGTGAGGATATCAGTCCTATTTCCCGACCACTCGAGTTTTAAAATGGAACTTACAAATGAATTCGTGCAAGAAACTGCCTCCAGTGGGTGGGATCAGAGCTGGAGTGGGAGAATGGGATGTTGCACGCTACTCCCTATGGCAGAATGTGTGTGTGTGTGTGTGTACACGCATGTGTGTGTGTGCAGGGGAATGAGTTACACCTCGCTTAAGAAAAAGAGCTAGTAAGTCTAGAAACCGAAAGATGAAAGAACATCCAGATCTGATAAAGGGAACAGGGGAAACACTGTGTAGTGTAAGACATATCCCCATAATGCCATTTCCCACCATCCTTTCATAAGGAACACAGTTGGAAAGGGGGGAATTATGTAGATACGTGTGATGTACACAAACTTTCTGACTATGCAACACTGAATATCTACATATGTAGCAAGTTAATAGTATTTATATCTGCTTCAAGTTTAATAACAAGTTCACAACAGAGGGAAAATAAAATATTGAGGACTGGTAGAAGTATCATAGAATGCCTTTCAATGTTCAGAATGGAAGCAAAAGCAGCTTCACCGCACAAAGAATGTCATTAAGAGTCAAGAATGTTTATATTTGCTTAAGAAATTCAGAGTTACAACTTCCTGCTTTAAAGAATTAACTTTAAGACAGATGCCATACTATAAGCAACGTCTATACTGGTACATTCTTAAAGCTATTTTTAGTTTCTGCTTGTTCTGATGTACTCCAGAAATTCTGCAAAGAAAACCTTCTATTCAAAGGCTTAAAGGAATAAAAAAAGAAATAACACTGCATTCTTTTAAGTGTTCTCTGTACCGAAAGTCACCTGCAAATGCAGCACCCTGCCACAGGTCCACATTTTTAACAATAAAGCCCTTAGCGCAATTTTTCAGTTGCTATGTGACTTTGTGTCAGTCTCTCACTCAGAAGCAGAATGCAGTACCAGAAAATGACACGTCATGTCTAAAACTACAGATGTGGAAGATGAACGGACACCAGGACACAGCTAAGTGGGAGGGTGAAGTTTACCTTCTAAGTTACCGTAAGTGCAGTTACACCTGCTCCCTGCTTCCCCTGTGAAGTGAAGAACTAGTCTTTTCCAGAAAAGCTCTCATTCTGAGAACTGTCTTCTTTAAAATATTTGGAGATTCTTTTTTAAGGTTATTTCACTTTTAAGTCTTTCCCCAACTCTACATCCCATAACAAGTGTTAAAATTATCCAATAGCTTTTTGTTACAGAACATACTCTACAAAAGCTGAGGTTTCCCAGGGTTTGGATCCCAGAACTCTGCTACCAGATAATCCTAAAGCCTTCCTTCCATAACTGACTCTTCTGCCAATTCCCAGCTGCGGGCAAATTCGGCTTCTCAGACCAGGTAACTTTCTAACTCTGCCTATGAACACTCTACTGTCAGTAAAGGAAATCTCAGACAGGAAGCAAACAAAGCCCCTAGTGAGGGTTGCCACCTTCAAACAATCAAGACGCCATCACCAAGCAAAAATTTAAACCTACTGCAAAACTTCTGAAGACATCTTACAAAAAATATAGTTTCTATAGATGCATACTATTTGCTCTGGAAGAGTGATTTCCAATGGAGGGAACATAGGACCCCATGACCCAAGCAATTTTTTAAAACTGCACATAACCGTCCCTATTCACGTGAGGATTCAAGCAAGCCCGTCTCACAGGTCTAGGTGTAATAGAATGACAGCACCTCTAGGAGTGGGGTGAAAAACAGTGAGGTAGACTTTTAGTGAAAGGGGGTGATGTAACAGGCCCCACCGCCCACTTACCTCCCACCACAGGACAATCATCTCAGATCGAGAACAAACACTTTGGGAAACAGAGGTTCTTTATGTTTTTATGGTTTTCTGGTGGAAATAATGCCCTGAGTCATGTGAAGTTGTGGCTGCAAAATTGAACAGGGGACCAGATATTTTCACATTCAAGACACAAATAGCCCCAGGGTGGCCACCATATCTGTTCTCCCATTTGCCTGTTCACCCCAAAAGCTGCAGGACAATCCTGCTTGCAAAGACACTCACCACTTCTTACAAATTCCTGCCAAGTCCACGTCAGCAGCTGGTGGTGTCAAAGTCACCATTTGTACTGCTATGAAGTCCCTCCATTACTTTATATCCCTTCTATTTTCTCTGTTGTCTTCCTAGCTACACTTGCATTCAGGAGCTGGTTACCGCACTAACATTGCCTCTGTAATCAGTCCAGGATATAGGAAGTAGAGGTTCAACTGTAACCAGTCCCAGAATACTTGTCATGCCATTCTAGTTTTCCAACAAAATACCCTGGTATCCCTCAGCTCACCCAAAGAACCACCGCATTACTTACAGGTTGTAAAAGTAGAGGGCTTTCTCTACTGGAAAACACTGTGGCCTGTGGTAGAGATGTGATTTCAGTTTTTGCAACTACTTACAGGCAAAAAGACATGTTCCGCAAATTTTCTTCAAGCGTTTGGAATTTAAACTTTTATTAGATACAGAGCCGGCAGACTAACTGTAATCAATGAACATATGGTCATATTACCAAATAATGTTCATGTCTGCCTTACAGACATGTAAGAATTTGAATTACACCTGCAGCCTGTAGGTCTTTAGAATTGGTGTGAAGCATCCTGTGAGATAAAAAACCTCCTATCCAGTCACAGAACACCTTACAGACAACATCACATTAATGCCACTGAATACATTAGTAGAGTCCATGTATGGTTAAGTTACATCTCCAATTTCTCAGAGCTAGATAGGAGATGTCTAGAAAAGCTGGAAAAGGCCAATTACCAAAACAGCTCAAAAGTTAAAGCAGACTCCTTCACCTCCCAAAGCAGAGGGCAGAGAGTGCATTGCCCACCACCCTGTCATTCCCCAGGATGTGGCATGTGGGGAAGCAGGCAGGAGTGGGTGGCTGGGACTCGGAGGTTGAGAGGTGATGAAAGGAAGAGTGGAACTGCTCTGGTCCTAGAACAACAGAGCTGTAAAAAGCTCAGCTTCAGTTCAACCCTCTCCCTCTCCCACTTTCCCTCCCACCTATGTGACAAACAGCACAGTCAGGCACTTTCTATCCATGACAGTGACTACTAGCAGGAAAGGGACCAGGATAAAAGCATGTCCTATAAAAAATCAGTCTGATTTTAAAGACTATGTCATAAACAATGAACAGCACTGTCAGAGTGGGACACTTGTGAGGCGCTCAAATAGGGAGGAGGAGGTTGAGGATCCATTTCCAGTACTTCCATGTCTTTTATCACTCCTATTTCTGACCTTTCCTTTACCACTTTTTGTAGCACTGCCATCACTGGCAGGTAAAGGGGCAGCAATGTGACTTGGCCGTTTGGCTGATGGGGCTACATTTCCCAGCACTGGAATGAAAAGGCACTGGAAGAGGAGCAGCTGGAAGATGTGAACCGTGGTCCTGGTCTGTGCCAAACACTAACCAGGTGACCCTGGGTTAGGCTGTTAGTCTCTCTGGGCTTCCGGCTGTTTACTTATAAAAGAAGGTTTTGTCATTGCACAAATATATCCAATATGAAATGTAATGTGAAAGTCAAACATAATGATATCTCACCTGCTAGCCTCAGGGAACGGTAGAAGCACTGAACACTATGTGAATGTAAACACAGAGTTAAGGAAACTGTTGAGGTAAAGCACTAAACTGAACATGGAGATAAAGTTTTATGGATTTTCTTGGCTTTCTTTTTTAATTGCAACACTGAATTAATAGTTATTAGCTATAATCCACACCACCACCCCTGCAAATAAGTAAAGTTGGTAAGCACTGCCTGGATGCCTGCTATTGCCCGATGCTAAGCAGGGTGAGGGGTATAAAGGAGGCTGAACAAGGGAGTCTTCTCCAGTTACCAGCTAAGTGAGGAGATACATTGGAAACCACCCGGCAATGGTACCAAGTCAGTACTCAAAGCCAAGATTACAGGCTACCGATCATAAACACTGCAGGAATACAGAGAGGAGCTAGAAGTATTTGGAGTAAATAGGGAAGACTCTATGAAGTGGATGGGGCTCCAACTAGTTCTCAGGGCAATTCTAAGGTGTTTTAACTGAGGACTGGATAGGAAAAGGCTGGTGACTCCTGGTTTTTAATAAGGCACAAGTTACCCTAGGAGGCTAAGTCACATAATGATTGGAACACATAAGGTAAGTCTAAAATGATGGAGGGTCGAGACTACCTGGCTGAGATCTGGTTGTGGTAAGTCTTTGACTTGACTCTAGATGTTGGAGAGTCAAAACTGTAGGTTGACTGAAAGGGGGGGAGAGAATATCCAAGAATTCAACAGAAGGAAAAATTCATGTATCAGGGATGAAAGCTCTTCATCAGAGTATCAGCAATCAGAATAGACACTTGAAACCAAAATCATACAGTTCCAGAAGCCGAAAATATGTGGAGGGTGGTGGGAGAAATATAAATCAAAGATCATTCCAAGCCTTTGGGTATTCAAGACTGGAAGAATGATTATCCCACTGAATAAGTGGAGATGCTGCAAGAAAAAAGATTATGAAATCAGCTTTAGACATGTTGAATCTGACATATGAGCTAAGAGTAGGTGTTCTCTAAGAAGCTCAAATTCAAAACTGAAGCACAGATCTAGAGTACAGGCTTAAGATGCAGATGGACAAGACATGATAAATCTCCTAAAAGAAAACATAGGCAAAACATTATCTGACATAAAACTTAGCAACGTTCTCCTAGGGCAATCTACCCAGGCAATGGAAATAAGAGAAAAAAATAAACAAATGGGACGTAATTAAACTCATAAATTTCTTCACAGCAAAGGCAACCATAAGTAAAACAAAAGGAAACAACAACCTACGAATGGGAGAAAATATTTGCAAATGATATGACTAAAAAAGCCTTAATTTTCAGAATATATAAACAGCTCATACAACTTAATAACAAAAAAACAAACAACTCAATCCAAAAAAAGGTAGAAGACCTAAACAAGCATTTCTCCAATGAAGACACAAATGGCCAATAGGCACATGAAAAAATGCTCGATATCACTAATAAACAGAGAAATTCAAATCAAAACTACAATGAGGTATCAGCTCACACCAGTCAGGATGGCCATCGCTCAGATGTTCATGAATGATAAATGCTAGAGAGGCTGTAGAGGGAAGGGAACCCTCTTACACTGCTGGTGGGAATCCAATTTGGTGTAGTCATTATGGAAAGCATGGAAATCCCTCAAAAAACTAAAAGTAGACTTACCCTATGACCCAGCAATATCACATCTGGTTATATAATTGGAAAGAACTCCAATGTGAAAAGATATCTGCACCCCAGTATTCATAGCACCACTGTATACAATAGCCGAGGCATGGAGGCAAGCTAAATGTAGCAACAGATGACTGGATAAAGAAGTTGTGGCATATTTATACAGTGGAATACTACTGTACCATGAATAGGACAAAATAAAACCATTTGCAGCAACATGGATGGAGCTAGAGATCGTCATTCTAAGTGAAAGCAGCCAGAAACAGAAAAATACCAAGTGCTACCACTCATATGTGCAATCTAAAAAAAGAAAGAAAAAGACACTGAACTCATCTACAAAACAGAAACAGACTTGCAGACTTAGTAAACAATCTTAAGGTTACCAGGGAAAGGCGATGGGAAGGGATAAATTTGGGAGTTTGAGATTTACAAATGTTAGCCACTATATAGAAAAATAGATTTTAAATAAAGTTTCTTCTGTATAGCAGAGAAAACTATGTTCATTATCCAGCAATAACCTATAATGGAAAAGCCGATACAGCCACCAACTGAGGAAGCAAGAGAAGAAAGGATTTAGTTATGCTGGGCTAGAGCCCACTTCTAAAATCCTTGTCAGCCACTGAGGCTGCCTCGAGTACACTGAGCCCTCCTCCCAGGGACAGGCTGACATGACATGTGTCCTGCAAACCTGGGGCAGCAGAGGCCGTCCCCAGGTCTGGCCCTGGGGGAGATGGGAGCAAGTCCACCTACTCCCCTTGGGGCAGCACCCCTACCCACAGCCCCCGCCACCTGACTGCACCGCGCCTGCCTCTCAGGAACCCACTGACTTGAAAACAAGTGATCCACGAATCTGAGGCAGTGGCAGGGAGATGGACAGCGACCTGGCAAGCTGGTCGACTTGCCCCCATCTCTCCCATGGCCTGTCCAGGGCTCGTCCTCAGCTACTCCAGGCACGGTCCGCAGGTCAGCCTGCTTCTGGTAGGAGGGCACGGTGTGGTCGAAGGTATTGGCGAGGTTTGCAGTCTGCCATTGGGAGCCCGTGGATTTGCTTCAAACTCCCCAGCGCATGGCCTGAGCTTGGCCTCTGCTGCCCCAGTTTTGTGGAACTCAGGTTACAGGTCAGCCTGCTCCTGGAAGGCAGGTGCTGTGCTGTCAGGGAAAGGCGGTGGCTGCAATGGCGGGATTGGGGCTGCCCTGTTGGAGCACGGGGGTTGCGACCATTTCCCGCTGCTTCTGCAGCCATCCCAGCACACTGATCGCACCGAGCCCACCTCCCAGGAGCAGACTGACCTGTAATATGAGTCCCACAAACCTGGGGCTTTACAGGCCGCCCCCAAGGTCAGGCCGTGGGAAAGATGGGAGCAAATCCCGGGGCTCTCATGGGGCAGCCTCCATTCCATCCGAGGCCCCGCGACCGCACCTCACCCGCCTCCCAGGAGCAGGCCATGTTCTGAGGACCAGTCAGAGATGCTCCGGAGCCGTCCGGCTCCCTCCCACCTCCCGGGGCTGTACCTGCTCTCCTAAACTGGGGTATAAGCGGCGGCAAAAACGCGGGGTTCAGGAACTACTAATAGCGGGTTTACCACAAACCACAGTGGCGGCTGGGACCCGCCTAAGAGTCCTAACGGGACGCACGGCCGGGACCTCACCTCCGCACCCCTCCCTGGGCGCCTCCTCAGCTGCACAGCGCACGCCTCACCCACCGGCTCCCCGAGCATCTCACCCCCATCAGCGCCCCCTTAACTGCCCGGCAGCGGCAGCCGAGCCACGGGCAAGCGGCGGCCCAGACCCCAGGCCGTGTTCCTCTTCCAGGAGCTAGACCAGGAGCACCCGGTTCCCGCCAGTTTCCACGTGTTCTGGGTGGCTTCCGGCATCCGCGCGTCTGTCCGTCTGCGCGTGCGCGCCCCTCCTCCTCCCGCCTGCAGCGCAAACCGCCCGGGTGGATCTCCTGCTTTACCGGACCTGGCCACTGGGTCCGGGAGGGTCCAGGTGGGGCCCCTCCTGCTCGTCCCGCCGGGTCTCCATCCCTAGAGCCTTCACCCCGCCACTGACTGGGTCCTGGCACTAAACTAGAACCACGACTGTCCTGGGCCAGGCCACACCCTGCCAGCCCCACTTCCCCTGCTCAAATTCCCCTCCCTGTTACTACCCTCCCACCCCTGGCCAGGCCCAGTATCCCACCAGACCTTGAAGACAGGGCTTCTTCTCCTCACACTGAGGTCCGTGCCCTGACACTCCGTCCTGCTAGGTCCTAACCTAAGGCCCCTACACCCTCATGCCTCACCACAGGACCCACAACATCCTGAAACAATCCCCCTCACCTCTCAGCCAGGTCAGTTCCACTCTGAGCGGGCCTCACGCTCCTCAACCTATACTCCCTCACCATGGGATCCCCTTCACTCTGACTGCAACCCTACCCTGAGCTGACTCCCTCACCCCTCACCCTGTGGTTGGGGTGGGGAAATCCGGGCTCCAGTAATGATGACTACTGCCACCAGTGGGGGATCCAGCCTAGTGTTCACATTCATAGTTAATGTCTGAGGCTACAGGGCAAGGCAGGCTGGGCTGAAAGCAGTTCCAATTCCCGCCCTGGCACCCTGATCCCCGCACCCTGTGTCTCATCTGACCCGATGGATCAGGGTGATCCCAGGCTGCCAGCCACTGGCCTGTGGGCCTTGGGTGGTTGATGGCCCTGATGGTGATCTGGACCCCTAGGGCGGAGGCACTGGCACACAGACATTTGAGGTGGGGTAGTTCAGAGGGTGCACTTGAGCCCAGGGGTAGACAGCAGATGGTGGGCTGTGTGCATGGGGCTGTGTGCATGGCCTGGGCTCAGCCCAGGTGGGTGCAGGGATCTTGTTCATTCAAACCAGGCCAGAGAGAAGAGGGACGGGAGCTTTTAAAGCATCAAAGTTAGGAAGCCAAGGCTGGAGAGCAATGTAGGCAGGTGCATTGGCCAGGCCACCTTGGAGCCCCCCTCGATGCTGGTCCCTTGCATCAGGGGAGACTGGCAGTTGACTGGCCAATGAGACATCCCCTGCTGTGGTATAGTTTACAGGCAATTGAAGGGATTTTGATAGGTAATTTTAATCCAATAATTGTCACTTTCTCTGCGGGAGATCAGGTCCAAAGTCATGGGGAATCTGGCAGTGATCCTGCCTGAACTCCAGCCTGGGACAGTGGAGGACCCACCCAGGAATCATCATGTTATCTCTCACCAAAAGTCACTGTAATAGAGAAGAACAAATCTGACTCCATATTGGATCAGTTCATTTTCCTTTAACCCTCTGCCGTGTTCTCTAGGCTTAGTCTAGCTAGCTCTGCTCCTTTTGTAAAACAATGTTGCCTTTAGCCTGAAATAAAGAGGAGAGCCTATTCTCAGGGCTCTGAACTTTAAGGATATTAACACTTTTTCACTCCTATAAAGATAACAATTTGCAGAATAGAAAAAGTTTGTTTTGTTGCAGGTTTTACAGGAACACCATGATCTGACCCATGTGGACAGCTGCAAAGGATTCCAAGAACAAAGAAATCCTACACCAACAAGTTTGCAACAACCAACCACAGCCCCTCCCCTTTTTAGTAGAAAAGGAGCCTGAAGTCTGACTTGGGGAAGATGGTTCTCCAAGTCTGCCATTATCTTGGTCTGCAGCTGTCTACGTAGACCAGGTCATAGTGCCTCTGTAAAACCTCTAACAAAACAAAAGTTATTTTCTATTCTGCAACTTGTTGTCTTTATATAAGTGCAAAAGGGTTAATATCATTAAAGATCAGAGCCTTGAAAATAGGCTCTCCTGTATATTTCCGGCTAAAGGCAACATTGTTTTACAAAATGTGCAGAGCTAGTAAGATTAAGCCTAGAAAAGAGGGCACAGGGTTAAAGCCAAAAGAACAGATCGTCTATGGAGTCAGATTTTTTTCTTTTCTATTATACTATATTCTATTTTTGTTTTAAGTATATAAGAATAAAGTTTAGCCTTTTCCCATTTTAAATTGTGCAGTTTTCAGGAGCATGAAGTGCATTCACAATGCTGTGAGACCAACACCACTGGTTTCAGACTATTTCCTTCTTCAAAGTGAAAGCTTGTATACAAAGCAAACCCCACATCCTACCTCCCCCAGCCCTTGACAAGCCCTAATCCCCTTTCTCTCTCTATGTCTTTACCTATCCTGGAGGTTCCCTATCAATGAAATCATATAAAAGGTGGCTTTTTTTATTTTTTTTTGTCTGCCCACATATCTTAAGTAGGGAAGGGTGAATTTTTGTTTGTTTGTTTTCACGTGAATTAGCATTTTTGTATTTGGAGAGGAAAACCAGCTGGATTAAAGATGAGACGTACCAAATGAATCCCTTTTAGTAACTCTGGCATAATCTCGGGGTAGACACTGCTGTTCTAACTGTGAAACCAGAGCCAGAAGGGAGATGCTTAGCTCTTCTTGTGGCAAAATAAAAGCATACAAAAACAGAAAACAAAGGCCAAGAAAGACAGATTGAAAGGCAAACCACAACCTGGAAAAACCTTTCCTCGTGACCCAAGGTCGGAGAAAAGCTTCACATCCCTGTGGCCCAAAAACCTCTTGAAGCCCAGTGTTCTGAAAAGAAACAAAACACACACAGGCATTTCCAACGAGAGGCAGTGCAGGTGGCCAGTGTCTGCTAGAGATGTTCGACCTCTCAGGTGAGGACACAGGCAGACGGACAGACTGCAGAGACAGCTTTGGCCACCATCATACTGGTAGGACTTTAGCCCGGTGACAACCAGCCCTGGTGACAACGTGAGCAGGCAGAGGCCCCAGGAGGTCCCCTGGAGGGAAGAGCAAATGGACGCTTCTCTCCGGCAGAACAAGGTGCAGGATACATCAAGGCGCCAAAGGTGCATCCCTTCCCTAGCAGTGCTGGTCCTTAGAGGAGAACCCAAAAAAGTTCTTGCACAATTTTCAAAGATAATTTTTCTTCAGTAACATGAATTCAAAATAATCAATATGTCATCAAGGGATTTTCAGAAGTGACCTGCCGTGGGCCAGAAAAATACATACATAAATACACACATATGCACATAAATATATATACACATACATACAGGAAAAGAGACAGACTGAAACACAGAAATGCAGGGGGAGACAGAGAAACAGAGAGAGAGACAAGACAGAGAGAGAGGCACTGAGAGACAGAGACAGAGAGAAGGAACACTGGAGCTGGTAATGAGTGGAACTCACGCACATTTTCACAAGTCAGTCTACATGTCAGAACCTGGTCCCAAAGTCCATCCACCTTCCAGGGGAGGGTGTGGGGATCACACAATGGCGTGGGAACAGAAAGCAAAAAATAGGAAACCATTGTGGGGCAGCCCACCACAGAGGCCGAGATGAGACACTGGACCTGTATGTCAACATGACAGAATGACCTAGGTGGCTGTATGCCAGAGCGGACGATGTCAGAGTTGTATTTAATTTCAGTCTCACGACTGGGAGCTGGGAAGCATGTAGCAAGGAAAGTGACTTTCTCCAGACCCCAGGGCAGACCCCGGCTGGTGTGGCATGTTCTCTGCGCTCCGCCAGCCCTCTGTGGGGTCCTTCCTTTGCTGAGTCTGTGCACGAGCTCCCTGTGATGCCAGCCCGTGGGGGTGACAGATGCAGTAGGTGTTTCTAGGTCTAGAGACAGGATGGCTTCTCTAGGAAGCAGGGGCCAGAATGATCCCCACTGTGCTGATGGGGGTTTGGGGAGACCCTGAGAGGCACGTGGCTTGTCCAGGGTGACAGCACTGCTGAGTGGGGGGAGCCACGTCTGACCCCAGGTGTCCTCAGAGCTGCGGCACTGGCTGCATCCAGGCCTCCCCAGGGCTATGGGGGAGGCTGAGTTGGTATCACTGTGTGTGAACATGGCAAGAAGTGAGAAATGAGAGATCAGCAGCCCAGAAGGGCCCTTGGGGAGCTTTGTGTCAGGAGGAAGCTTGGATAAGTGGACCCCAGTAAGTGACCTCACTTCCCTGACAATAGAGCCCAACAGAACTTGGAACCGAAGTCACCAGGCATCCACTCTGTAGAGAAGTCCCTACTCAGCTCACCTGGTTGGAGACAGAGGCATGTTCTGCTCCATCCCATTATCCCGAGGCCACAGCTCCCGGAAAGCCAGCAGCGAGGGGCTGTACCAATGCTACCGGCGCTGGGTCAGGTCTCACTCAAGGCTCCTCTGGCCTTTTGGCGAGAGACACCCAAAGGTAAAACAGGGAGGCCCAGGGCAGGCCCGCCCAGGCTGGGCCACCACTCAGATCCCACCCAGGTAGAACCATGGCCCTTTCCTGGCTGGTGGAGGTGGAGCAGTCATGTTGGGGATGGGCTTCTGCCTCAAGCAAGAGCAGGTCAGAGGCTTAGGGGGCCGGTCACATCCCCAGCCCAGGTCAAAGCTGGCTGGCTTGGATGTGGAGAGCCGGGGAACGGTCCTGCTGCCCGAGGTGGAGCCCATGCTCTCTGGGTATGTCTTTTCCCTCCTGGGTGTCTGAGCTGAACAAGGTCCCAGTCTGACCTGGCAGCAGAGGGTCGAGTGGACAGAATCAGGAGTGTTCCTGGCCGGGCAGGGCTCTGAGACTTCCAGGCCGAGTCAGCTGCTGGTCACTGTCATTGCAGAGCCAGATACCACATACTGAACAGAAGCTGATGAATAAGAACACCAACCCCCCCTCCCCAAGTGAAGGGCTGGTGTGCCACTATTCTGAGGGCCAGCGCAGGCTCCAGGTGGGTCTGGATATGGAGGGGTACCCACCACCATGGCCCAGAAATCAGTGGGGCAGGCCTCCGACCCAGACATCACCCAGGGCTCTCCCTAGGGACATGCCCGGGGCTGACGGGTAGCTCAGCACACCCGGCTCTGACCTGGAGCACCGTGCCCACCTCGCTGCAAGTCAGGTGGAGGACCAGGGGCTGCCGAAGCAGAGCCCGAAGGTCAGAAAGGCAGGGGTGTTGCATGTGTGTAGGTGAGGGAGGGGCAAGGGCTGGGCCACACAGGGAGGTGTCCCCAGAGGCTACTGTTGGGACCAGAGCAAAGAATGGCCTCAGACCACCTGTCTGGAAAAATTCAGTCACAGAACACATCCTGTGGGCACTTTCTGGGTGGGAGCTGTCTGGAAAGCTCTGGGAAGGTTTCTGTCCTTGAAGAGGCACATGGAAATGGAGGCAGGTGGGTCAATTTTTCCTCTCTCACAGCATGAGCTCTTCCACAAGACTTAAATCTCTCTCCACATCCAATAGTTACACAGGAGGCAGGGGCAGAGGAAGATATCATAGACCAAAAAAGGATGATCTGGATCCAGCAGGAGACCCCGAGCTCCCTCCTGCATCTCCTGCAGCTCCTCCTGAACCTGCATCTGCAGCTGGACTGCTGGGCAATGGAGAACCAGTTCAGGCATCACCACCCCCTGGGGCAGAGCCCCCTCTGCACCCACCCACACCTTCTTCTCCAAAATGTTGTCCAAAATCCCACCGTCAGTCCCCTCCCCCTCCCAAACTTGACTTCCCTTCCGCTGGAGACGTTTTTGTTTGGTTTTCTTTAGTTTCCTTTGTTTGTTTCTCATCATTTATGGCATCCTTTATTTTTCTTTTTAGAGTTTCATGTAATAAAATATAGACATTTCCTCTTTTAAATTGTGCAATTCAGGAGCATTAGGGGCATTCACAATGTTGTGCGACCATCACTACCATCTAGTTTCACACTATTTCTTTCCTCAAAGTGAAACCATGGATCCAGAGCGTGCACTCCCCTCCCTCCTCACCCAGCCCCTGACAACCCCAAGTCCTCTTTCTCTCTGCGTGTCTTTACCTCTCCTGGGTGTTCCCTGTCAATGAAACTTTAAAAAAGGTGGGTTTTTTTTGTCCCTGCCCACATGTTTTAAGCTGGGGCTTGTGATTTTTTTTGTTTTCACTTGAAACAGCATTTTTATTATTTTAAGGGGATATCCAGGGATATCACATTAAAGATGTGATGTACTAAATGAAGCCCTTTTAGTAACTCTGTGCATAATCTCAGGGTAGACACTGCTGTTCCACCTGAGACACCACAGCCAGAAGACATAAGGGAGATGCTTAGCTCTTCCTGTGGCAAAAACAAAACCAAACAAATAAAAAAAAATTAGCAAAAGCCCAGAAAAACAGCTGGAAAGACAAACCACAACCTGGAAAAAGCATTCTTCATAACCCAAGGTTGGCGAAGGGTTTCCCACCCCTGTAGTCCAAAAATCTTTCAAAACCCAGTGTTCTAAACAGAAATAGAACAGAAATGGGCAGTTCCAATGAGAAGCAATGCAGGTGGCCAGTGTGTGTTAGAGAGGCTTGACCTCTCAGGTGAGAACTCAGGCAGACGGAAACACTGCAGAGACAGCACCGGTCACCATCACACTGGCAGGTCTTTAGTCAGGTGACAACCAGCCCTGGCGACAATGTAAGCAGGCAGAGGCTCCAGCAGATCCCCTGGAGGGAAGAGTGAAGGGACGCTCCTCTTCAGGAGAACAGGGTGCAGGACGCATCAAAGGGCCACAGATGAATCTCTTCCCCAGAACTTCTGATCCTTACATATCATCCCACTAAAATCCTTACACACCTATTCAAAGATGCCTTTTCAAGGGTGTTCATCACAGCACTGTTTGAAACAGTCGGAATTAAGGCAACACTAATGTTGATGGGGAGGGGATGGGGTCCATTCGTTCTGGTTGATGTGAATGAATGAATGCTGTGCAGTTGGAAAAGTGGGTGCCTGGTCTCAATCCAATGTCAAGGGAGGCCTCAGGGTGGAAGTATGCAGACCCACTGTCTGCATCCAGGGTCCCATCTGCACTACCACATATGTGTGAAATCAATATAGTTGTAAATTGATCTGATTGTGAGTGTGTGAGAGGCAGAGATGGAAAGAGACATACTGAGAGACACAGAGACTGAGACCTAAGCAACAAATCATTCATGACAGTCACCTCTGTGGGTGGGAATTACAAATCTCTTCTCTTTTAGGCAATATTTCAATTTTTTGTAATGTGTCTGTATTACTCTACTAATTCTAAAAGGATTAAAATCCTATGTTAATGTGACCCATTCATTATTCATCTATGGAGTAATTAAAGTACACTAATCCTGTTTTTAAAAGAATTTAAAGCCTTTTCAGGACTCAGCTCCATGTCAGCTCCGTGGCAGCAGAGGTTCTCCAGGAGGTCGTGTCTTTTCTGAATCAGCGTCCAATAGAGGTGAGGAAGAAGTATCAAACTTGGGCACTGAAGACTACAATAGATGAGAGATTCTGTTGAGAGAAATTAAGACCTATATTCACAGAAAATAATCCCATATTCATGGAGCAGAAGGCTTCATTCTACTAAGATGACAATAGTCCACAAATAGATCTAAGGATTCAAAGAATGCCTACCCAAATCCCAGGTTCTGTTTTGCAGGAACTGACAATCAATCTAAAATTCACGTGGAAAATCCAGGGGCTCAGAATACATGAGTGAATCTTGAAAAAAAACAAAGTACGAGGAATGGAAAGTCAGATGGAACCCACGGTTAATACAAAAGCACTTTAAGCTGAAGATACCTGAGATTCAATAGATGTAGAAGAAAACCTGTCATGGAAGCCAATTCTCTCCTCTCCCTTTGCCCTATTAAGTTAGGTTGATAAAAAGTCTTTAACTTTCACCATTTAACATGGTAGTTACTTTTCTGGTTGGCTCCTGCATGTGTATAAATAAACCTTTTCTCTCGTTCATCTCCTCTTTACTTCTGTGGGCCCTTTGGAAGGGATTCTGAATGATGGGGACCTGCTCTTTTCTCACCTTCTTTAGTGACATCTTTTGTCCATGGTGAAGTGCTTAAAAAAAGAAAAGACTCATTGGTTTTGGGTCAGATTTGGAACATATATAAATTTGGAGACCCCCTGGAGGAACAAGGGGGTTCAATACTGCTGGGAGAATTTACTGGTTGTCTTGCCCAAATGCCTAACAAGATGCTATTTGCAAGGATTTTTTTTTTTTTTTAAAGATTCTTACCCTAAAACAAAAACCCTATCTCAACCTCTTGGATGATCAAATAGAAGAAATGAGAATCATGTCTGGCCTAAGAAAACTTCCTTAACAAAACAGAAGGACAGAATCAGATTCAGAGCAAAAATTAAAATCCACTTATACCATCAACCCTTCCATTCTTTGGACACTTTCCTCATGTTATCTGCCAGATGGCGTCCTGGAGAAGGCCCTTTGCCCGGAACTCGTGCTCATTTTCAGAGCTCGGCCAAGCGGGAAGTTGGTCCCCAGGGCCTGAGAGGGTCTATTTGTGAAATCTCTGCTGAGACCCACCGGACTGAAGGGAACTGTGTGCTCTGAGGGAGAGAGAGCACACTGAGCCTCTGTGGAGGCATCTCTGAGATCATCCCAAAGGCACACAGCTCTAACTCTGGACACGGGGATTTTTGATTGGCATCTTATTTTGAAATCTCCTCCTGGATAGAAAGAGGCAGATTGAAGATGTTGCAATTGGATGGGCACGTCGGCCTCTCGAAATTGTCGATGAGGAAGACAGGCAATTCTCTGCAGAAATAGGAACACCCATCCCTGCTCTGCTGACTTCATCTACCGAGAAACAGAGATGCGGCTCTAGGGGGAATTCAACACCCACCAACTCTTCTTACCAACGTTAACGTCCCCACTTTATTCTCCTGTCAGGTTTCTGCACAAAAACTGTGACTCAGCCCCAAATATCACATACCCATCACCCTGGACCACTCTGTGTCTGTGTGCAACTTGAGCATTAATGCCTGTGACCGTTACTGTCAAATCGTATCCCCCTTTCAGCCTGTCTCCCGCCATCATCCCAGCCCAACCTCAGTGTCTCTCTCCAGGTCAGCAGCACTCTTCCCATTGGCTTCCCATCAGCTTACCTTGCCCTGCTTCCATTGTTTATTCCCTAAATGTTACCCACAACGGTCTTATTAAAGTATGAATCAGATCAAGTTGTTCCGCTTTGCAAAATACTCTCGTGATCTTCCATTGTATTCAGAAGGATATCCAGAGTCCCTACCAAGGCCCTGTGTGATCTGGTCCCTCACCCGTCTCTGAAGCCTCTGTTCTCACCGTTCTGCTCCAGCCCATCTTCACCGCCCAGATGATCCCCACCAGGACAGCTGTGTTTTTAACTCCAAGTCTTGTACTTACACTTCTCCTGGCCTGGGAGGATTTTCTTGTCTGTTACCTACGTGGCTTATTCTTTTGCTTCATTCAGGACATTGTTCAAATTATTTTACCCTCAGAGAGGACTTATCTGACCACATTATTTAAAATAGCACACACATATTTCCTATTCAATCATTTTCTCTCCTAATATGCTTTATCTTTCTTTGTGGCAATTATTAGTACCTGGCAGTACATCATATATTTATTTGCTTACTTGTTTATTGTCTATTTTTCTTACTATACCTATATTCATGGAAGCACAAATAACTGTTTTAACCAGTAACTTTCAAACTGCCTTTAAATGAATTCTTTCATAAAATGAGAATTTCAGTGGCTTCCATGGGTTGCTTAGGGGAAAAGAGAGAAAGGATTCAGGTTGAACTAGGTAATTAAGGACCTGGGAGTTGGTTATTTATTTAATACATAGTAGTTTGTATCTGTTAATCCCAAACTCCTAATCTAGCAAAAGACCGAGCTGATTACTATTATTAAAAGACTTTATTTTTTTCTTTTTAAACTTGGGTTGTTTGAGATCTCTTTTCTTCTTTGTTCTTTTTCTTTTTTTTAAAGATTTTTTCTTATTTTTTTTTTACATTGAGGTACTGCGAATTGAACTCATCACGTACTCTACCCCTTGAACTATACCATCCCCTCCAAAGACAGTTATTTTTATACTTTGACAATACCATATTGAATTAAGATTTTTTGTTCCATTTTCCCTTCATAGAGTTTATAACTGAGGGAGAGAGGCAGAGGAAGCCCTGGGCCATCCCTTCCTTCTCAGCAGGTTACTACACTGCAGAGGAGCTTGGCTGTCACCAGGCCCAGCTCACCTTTCTCCTCTGAGGGCCGACTCAGGCCACTTCTCTAAACAGAGGCGTGTTAGAAGCAGCAGAAAGCCAACTAGTGAGCAGCAATGACAAAACTGACCCACCTGCAGTTGGACATAATCTGCTCTGAAATGAACATCTTAAAACTCTTTTTCCTATTAGTGGATGGTTTTCAAAAATATTCCCAAGGAGATGAATCTCAATCTATTTTTCTGGATTTTTTGGGCCTTCTATGACTTTAACTGCAGGCTTGATTGTCTGCAGAACGTCTTCAGGGAAGCCAGGCAGAACACGTGAACAGATCCTGCAGGCCACGGCTGAGGCCTCCGGTCAAAGCATCCTTGTTGTGCAGAGCCTACGTTCATGGGACCATTTTCATGACTGCTGTAATTAGTTCTCATCCAACTGTCCCACTGAAAATGTTTCTAGATGGAAGGTGGTCTGACACAGTTGAGCAGTGGGGATGTGGGGTGCAGATGGCAGACAGACTGGAAGGAGAGAAGGGAAATGTTTCCTCAGGCTTCAGTTTGGAAGACTTATGATATTTATATGAACATTAAACTAGGTCAGGCTGAAGCGCCGTTTGCTCTAAGATGGGGTGATGTACGCGTATCCCTACAACTTCCAAAAAATATGTTGAAGCTGGACGTGACAGCCTTGGGGACACACAGCTTAGAGTGACACCTTCGTTCCAAGATGCCTATGATCTCAGGCTCACAAAGAGGAAAGGAATAAACATATTTTGCCTGTGTAGTTCTATGTGAAATTATTTTGACCCTTGCCGGATGGTGTAAGATCAGAAATCATGTAGTCTTTCTTGCATCGCAAAGACAACAATCCTTGATGAGTCAGCAGACTGTTTCCGATGACCCAAGGACTGCGCCAGACATTATCTGTCTAGACAAATACCACACAGCCCCCTATCCCTCAAGGAGATCACAGTGTATCATGGAAGAGACAAATTTAAATAGATTTTCAAAACAATGTGGTAAGAGTCACTTGGCATCATGTATATTGTATGTTCAGAGGGGCTCTTGCACTGCCTGGGGAAGGGTTCTAGAAGGTAGGGAAGGTGTCAGAGAGGAAATGCTTTCTGCACTGACATCTGAAGGATTCCAGCAAATCTCTAGACCAGGAGAGTGCGTGCTGGGCACGGGATTCTCGCCAGTTTGCGTGTCTAGTGCAGAGGTCTGGTCGTGTCTAAGAGCACTTTGCACTTAGGGAAGGAAGGTCAGTGAGGTTAAAGGCTGTGAGGAACTAATGGAAGCTGAGGCTGAAAAAAGCAGCAACTAGCTGATGAGAAGGTGTAACTTTAAATCAGGGAGCGTGGACTTCCTCACATACGCAGCGGGGAATTCTTTGGGGTTTTAAGGAGGAGAGTGACACAAATTTGTCATTAAAAGTGAGCAAAGTGGATTGTTCACTCTAAAGAACAGCACTGGGGAGACTAGCAAGGGGTGTGAGTTAATGCAGTGGGGAGCGAGGGGCAGGGACTTAGCTGGGGGACATTAAGGAATAAAATTGTAATACTGACGGGAGTGAGGGAGTGGAAAAGTAAAGGAAAACTCCCAGATATATGGCACGGAAAACAGATGGGATAGTGATGCCATTGTTTGAAGATGTAAACCTAGTTCTGAGCAAGTGTAAATTCAAACATACAGAGCTTGAGATTTTTATGGGCTAATCAAGTGGGAATGTCTACTTTTCAATTACAAGTATATTTCTGGGACTGAAAACATTTGACGGTTAATCAGTGGACAGAGAGCAGTTGAAGCCACAGGAATAAATGCCACCCACTGACAGTTTATCAAAGAGAAGGGAAGGAGGGCACTTCTGGTTCAGAAAATATGGCAGACCAGAAACTTGAAGACCCACTCACTGAAGACACATAAAAACGTAGGACACAATGCCGCCAATCTTTTCTTCTTTTTTTTTTTTTACCGGCACATTTATTGTGGTATGATTCCTTTAAAGTAAATTACACATATTTCACATGTACTATTTGATGAATTTGATAGATGTCTACACCCAGAAAACCATCACCACAATCAAGATATCTATCATTCCCATCACTCCCCAAGAGGGACACTTTTTGAATTCCCGTATTTATCCCTTCCCATCCCCTTCTCTCCCTGGTAACCGTAAGTTTGTTTCTCTATGTCTGTGGGTCTGTTTCTCTTTTGTAGTTAAGTTCATTTATGTCTTTTTTTAGATTCCACATATAAGTGATATTATATGGCATTTTTCACTTTTTCTGGCTTACTTCACTTAGAATGACTATCTTTACGTCCATCCATGTTGCTGCAAATGGCATTATTTTGTTCTTTTTAATAGCTGAGTAGTATTCCTTTGTATAAATATACTACTACTTCTTTATCCAGTCAGCTGTCGATGGACACTTGGGTTGTTGCCATGTCCTGTCTATTATAAATAGTGCTGCTGTGAGCATTGAGGTGCATGTGACTTTTTGAATTAGAGTTTTCTCTTGATATATGCCTGGGAGTGGGAGGGCTGGATCATGAGTTAAGTCCATTTTCAGTTTTTAAAGCAACCTCCACACTGTCCTCTCTAGTGACAATGCAGCCCGTTTTATTAAAGCAGAGCCATGCTCAGAAAGTAACGTGTATTTCTAGGGGCCAGACATGAAGTGCAGTGAGTGTGGCCTGTTGAAGAATCAGAGGGCAGTCTGGCAGGGCTGGAGGAGAGTGACAGGGAGAGTGTGGTACAGGCAGCATTCAGACCACGTGGGGACCTGATAGGCTGGGACAAGGAGCCTGGACTTCCAGTCATCCCTTGGTAACCATGGGGCACTGGTTCCAGGACTCCCCCAGACGTCAACATCCATGGATGCTGACACCTCTTGTATAAAATGGCATAGGACTTGCATGGAACTTATGTGCACCCTCCCATGTACATTTTCTATATATATATACAAACTTTTGTTTTATGGAGTTATAGTCATTTTACAATGTTGCATCAAATTCCAGTGTAGAGCACAGTTTTTCAGTTATACATGAATATTCAAGTACATTCGTTGTCATATTCTCTTTTGCTGTGTCCTTCTGTGTACTTTAAATCATCTCTAGATTATTCATGGTATCTAATACAACATGAATGCTATGTAAGTAGTTGCCAGTGTATGGCAAATTCAAGTGTTGCTTTTTGAAACTTTCTGTTTTTTCCCGAACATTTTCAATCCACAGTTAGTTGAATCTGCTGGATAGGGAGCCTCTAGATATGGAGAACCCCCAAGCTCTTCCTTTCCACCTAAATTTCCACTGCAAGCACTGAAGGGTTCCAAATATAGAAGAGCGCCATCTACCTGCTATCAACGCTGAAGAACTCCTTCAGCGTATGTAGAGCAGGAGAGAAGGTTTAGGGCCAACTAGTGGGAAAGGAGGGCCTGCCTGGAGAGGAAGGAGGAAGGACCGCAGTGGAAGCCAGCTTGTACCCTGACTGGAGCTAGTTGATAGCAGTGAGGGATGCCAAGGAACTGGGGACACGCCACTTGGGGGGCGATCCTGGCCGCCAGGTTCAGGGTTCACATAGCTGGGACCCAGTTTGCAAGATCAAAATAACAAGGGAGGAGAGGACCTGCCTCAGCCCCAGGATCCTGACAATGGCCACAGCGCCGTGACCCCAGCTAATGCGGCTCCCCTAGTAAGCCAGAAAAAGGAAACTCTGAGCCAAGATATTGCAAATTCCACTGCAGCCACATGGATAACTAGATCTCTAAGCTGACAAAATGTAACCACCAGAAACAGGAATCTTTCCTTTTCTCTTCCTTTGGACCTTTGGACAGGGAGCCACATATCTCTGACGGGAACCACCTTTAATCTGATAGAGACCTCACTTATTCAGGAATAAGCATAGATTAAAAAGAGTGGGGTGATGGTTTAAAGTGGAAGTCAAAGCGGAAGCCCAACTGAGAAATGGTGAAAACATGCATGTCATTGAATCCGAGTTATGGCGAAAAGATGGAGGAAGGTTAAGGAAATCTTTATTCACCAGACATGACTAGGCAGTCATAAAAAGACAGCACTTTAAATCAATAAAACTTTTTTTTGTTGATGAAAAACAATGCCATATTTTAAAACATGGCTTGGGCCATCAATAACACGCTGAGAGTTGTTGAGGAGGAGAACATAAAGCTGCATATAGACATGTAAGGGTTCCAAGTCCACTGCTCAAAAAAACTTAGCTAATCATGTGTCCAGTGATTTGAAAATCCCTATAAGTAAATAACTCAAAAGTGGGAAAGACATGGGATTAAATAGTGGTAGTGAGCAATGAAATCCAAGAAGTTTATACCTATAATTTCATTGTTAATGTAACAAACTGAAAGTAACTGTCTAAGAAATAGTAACTGGAGGACAAACACACACACACACACACACACACACACACACAATCTGGAACAGCAGAGAGGTAAAATATGCTAAATTTATCATTATTGAGGAACAGGATCTAATAGATTATTTCATTTTTGAGACTGTTATAGAAATACTGGTCCAATTACATATAAAGTTATGAAATTAGAGATGATTTATAAAAATTTAGAGAGAATTTTCATTAAAAGGCAATATAGCTTCCAAATTATTGAAGAGAAAATTAACAATAAAAAAGTAATCAATCCAGCTAATATGGAGTAACAGAGACAATATATACCATCCTAAAATAAACCACAAATTGGATACAATATATGAAGCTATGATTTTTAAACCACGTGAAAAATATCCTCCACAAGGACCCTGTCCTGACACCTCCATAATAAGGCTGCTAGGCCTCCTACTGACATCACCAAGAATGTCCACCAGGAGGCGACATTTCCTTCCTCTGCTCCTACTGCAGAGCCAGTCCTGCGCAGTCCTTTTCCAGGTTTTGGCAGGCAGCTCCCAGAAGTGCTCTTCTGGGCCTTGGTCCCTTTTAGCCACCAGCAAAGGGATAAAGGATGAGTAGTAAGCCTCCTTACTCATTGAAGACCTAGGAAACTATCTGATTTCTGAGCAGCCCTTCACTCATGTCTGCTGTCTGGTACTCCCCGCCCGGCTTCCCGAGTCCCCGGCTTGGGCAGTCTGCACGCTGGCCACAGCCCATCAGAATCTGTTCCCCCGCCAAGAGGCCATGCGTGATCGTGAGCAGGGCTCCAGGACTCTGGAACAGCATGGTTTGGACTGCGTATTGGCCCTGGGCTCGTGAGCTCCATGCCCTTGGTTGAGTCATTTAACATCTCTAAGCTACAGTTTCCTCATCAGTAAAATGAAGACATAATCAATATGGAAAAAAATCAGAATCTGTTGGGGAATAAATTTCTGGTGGTTGAATATTATTTTAATTTTGAATTATACAGCAAAGAACATCACACAATTTTTACTACTTCAGAATTCTAAAGGACAGCTTCTACTGTTAAAACTAATGCATGCACGTACACACAAACACATGTGCAGACACACTGGCTCTGCTTCACATACATCCCCACGCGCACACACACATGGACTCATGTACCACACACGCACATACCATAAAAAACAACCACACACATCCTCAGGCTCAAACACACACATAACATACACACAACCACATACATCCCCAGGCGTGAGCGCACACACACACACACAGTCACAGTCATGTACCACACACATCCCCAGGTGCGCGCGTGCACACACACACATCATACACACCTTTGGCGTTATTCTAAATCAATTTACAATTGAGGGTCTCAGTGTCCATTGTTTTATCCGCTCAGAAGATCCTGACTTCGGAGCGTGAAGCAGGAGCCCCTCCTCTCTGGAGATGGTCTTTGCCACTTACAGTCTCAGCAGAGCCAACATAACTGCTCTGGACCTTTGGAAGTGCAGGGCCAGAACATACCTGGGAGCTCACATCCTATATATCTAAACATTTTAAGTGCAGTAGGTTCTAAAGTCCTGCCTTTACAAATATACATTCATTATAAGGGGGAAGGCCAGGTTCAAATTTAGAATTCCCAGACTCAGGAGAGTCCTGCAAAGAAAGTGAGTGTGTGGGGAGAGCTGATTCCAAGTCTCTGATCACTAGCCTGACCCTTTTCTTCCAAATGCTGGGTCCATCCCTTGTCACAAGGGGCCTTGGATGTGCAAAGGGGGACACTCAGAATTCACGTCTGTGCTCGGCCTATACCCTCCATGCAAACAGCTGCCCTTTGGCCTCTCTATGAGTCCTGGGAATCTGAAATCTGGGGAGAGCCGGTGCATGACCTAGAAATGGGTCAGGGGCTGCAGAGGCAAGGCATTCGGGGTCCCGGGTTTCCAGAGCATGGGATGGAGCCAATGACCGTGTCCCCTTGGCCCTGCTGACTCCACCCCATGGAGGGCGTGGCCAGAGGAAGTGTCAGGGCCAGGGGGACCTTCTGTAGTGCAGGACCCAGGGCAGCGGGCCCCCTTGCCGGGGACTAAGGGCAGAATCCCTAAGGAAAGGCCTGAGGAGACTGTAAGGTATCTTCATTCCCATTAATTAAAAAAACAAAAGCTCACCACAGATGTGAGTGGGAAGGGTTTTGTTATAACAAGGGAGGGCACTTGCCAATTTCTGGCCATAGAGGGCTGGTGGGTTTGCCAGGTTGATGAGGAACTGAGAGGCCGTTAGCCTCCCCTGGGTCTAAACACCGCCTGAATTCCTCCAGGTGACACTGAATTGCACTGAGACATGGAACCCTCTCAAGTTGTTAAAATATTCATGGTGAGCCATGCAACTCTCTCCTCATTCTTGGCTATGAAAACAGGATAAACACAGGCGGGAAACTCATCTGCCTGTTGGTTGGTTCACTGTCCATCTGGTGCCCCTTCTTGTAGGAGCTTTTATCATATCACCCAGGGATGACCCGGCTCAGGATTACAGCTGATTTTCCGCAGGTGGCATCACTTGCTGGTGACACAAAGGAGGCATGTGAGCCACCTCCCAAACACTGAGGCTCCTCCTGGGAGGAGCCTGCAGGCCCCCAGTCCAGCCTCTGCACCATGATGCTCCTTAGTGCCACTCCCTGCTTGCTGTCCTGGCCTCTAGCTCTGGACAGAACCTCACTGGGTTGTCGATAAATGTCACCCATGCACCACGTCTAAGCTTGGTGTCCAGATGTGACCATGGTTCTTATTTTCTTCCCATTGATGGATTGTTTGATCTTCGTGTAATCGTGTTGGCAGGAAGGCCAGTACCGCCCTCTTGAGGCCTCCCCAAGCTGCCTCTGCCTATAACTGTCCTAGCACCCCAGGGGATCGGTTCTGAATCCTGGCAATCAGACACGAGGATGAGAGCTGGAGAGACAGGAGTCCACTCCTGCTGTGGTTTCTGCTGAGGCTCGATGTGGCCATAAAAATGGATCCCAAAGGCCCTGACGTCAATTGACTCACTGCAGAGATGCTCCCTCACTGCCCCATTCACCTCACAGACCGAGGGCTTTTTGCTTGTTCCAGAAGGCCCCACCCCGGAGGGGGCACTGGGTCCAGTGGAGTGTCCAGCCTGGTTCCCCGCCAGCCCTTAGGGCCTTGGTGGGGACAGGAACATCAAGTACCCTCCCCTTAGGGGCCCGTTTGTCCATTCCAGCCAACAGACCGGGGTCATAAGCACTTTAACTCACCTGAGGGTGTTTTCCTCACTTCAGGGGTAGTGAGGAACGGGCTTCTTCACACCCCAAGTGCCCCAGGTCTGGATTCAGACAGCCTGGCTCTCCCCTCAGTCCTGCAGGTCCCCGCCACACCTGCTGCTGGTCAATGAGTCTGTGCTGTGTTCTCTTCCAGGACAAGAGGTGCACTCTGCCCCCACCCCACCCCCACCAGCGGTGGCAGTGGTGGCCGACAGGCAGGTGAGCTGGGGCCCGAGACCATGCCCGGAAATCAGTGCCCCAAAGGCCGCTGGTGACTAGAGGGACCACGGGGCAGAAGGCAGCATGGGATGGGAGGAGGAGGAGGAAGCTTCAGGATAAGGAGATGAAAGGGGGAACGGATAGCACTGTGAGGACCTCGACCATGAAAGGGAAGAGAAAAGACAGTGACAGCTGGAGTGGTGTTGGCATTAAAAGCTGAGGGCGTTTTTATTTAATTTTATTAATTACCATTATATATAGTGACAGATTTCTTATTTTATTAAAGATTATGTGCCATGTCATATAACAGGATATAGTATGTTATTATTTATTAAATAATACATAATAGTAGATATACTAGCATATTATGTTCTGTTTATTTATTAGCAGATAGTATATAATATATATGTAGGTGTTTATATACATAGTATATAATTCATGCATCTATATAATATATAACACATAACACATAATGTAAGATTATGATTAATATATTTTATAACAAGATTACATAACAATAATGATGTAATATTACCCATTGTATGTCTTGGTTCATGACACATTCTCACCTTAGGTGCCTGTCAGAGGTATTTATGTATTAAAATTAATATTATAAGAAACAGTTGTGAACGTATCACCCAGCATCAGAACAGGACTATTGACAGTGACATACTGTGTCCTCTTTCCCTATCCTGCTCTTGGCCTCTTCTCACAGGAAGTAACCAGCATCCTGAATCCTGGTTTACCCTTGTCTTGTGTTACTTTCACACACACAACATTTAAGATCAGTTAAAACAAATGAGCTGCAGGTACATGCAGCGAAGTGGATGAATCATACACTCAATTTTAAATGAATAAAGTAAGCCCTAGAAGGTAGCCTATAGTGTGCTATGCTTTTAACTGTGTATATATATATGTCAACTAAACTCACCAAATTATGAACAACTACAGCTAGAGTCCAGGTGGGTGAGGGACAGAGAAAAGGTGAGGTGAGCAGATCTGCTGCAGGTGAGCGAGTTCCTTTCCAGTAACATGCCATTCTCTCTGAAGCAGGAGGCAAGGCCATCTGCTGGGAGTCAGGGAAGAGACAGAGGGAAGGTTAGAGGTGTGCAGAGAGCAGAGAATGTTGACACCACTGAGTGATAAGTGAGGAAATGTGCTCACTAGAGAAACCCTGGAGGATTACCTGGCAGTGGCAACATGGTGGGCATTGATTTGTAGTCTTAGAAATCTGTGCTGGGAGAGCCTTCTGCTTGCAGTCTCAGAACAATTAGAGCTGGGTGAACTGAGATGGAAGTCGGCCTGGTGAGGAACTGAAAAGATCAAGGGTCAAGGGAGTTTTGTTTGTCATAAAGAGAGTGCTGACTGTGGATGCAGAGCTAGAAGGTGGGGAAATGGAAGTAAGAGGAATGTGGACAGGCAGGAAAGCAGAGGAGTCAGCCCATGATGCCCCAGTGAGGGTGAAGGAGGGCCAGGGAGGCCAGTGGTGAAGTAGCTGGATGGCTAGATGTGGGCACTTAAAGGAGAGAGCATGGACCTGGGGTGGAGTCAGGCCCGGGTATGAGCCCATGGGTAGGGTGAATGGGGGGTGGCTGGCTCAGGCTGATGGAGAAGACCCTAAAATGACCATACTAGGTGGTGGAGGGAGAATCAGCTTTGACGTCTTGATGGTAGGAGGCGAGTCAATACAGAGGTGGTGGTCCAGGTGCTCCTGACTGAGGCAGATGAGTACGGAGGACAGGGTGGCAGGCACTGCTAGGAAAGGATCTGGGTTTTCCAGGTGCTCCCAAGAGAGGAGGAGCAATGATCTGAAGGTGGAAAGTGAGCACAAGGAGGTCAACACAGGCTCCTGATCAAACGGGGGTTGTGAGGGGGCAAAGCTTCAACTCCAGAGATGGTTGCCCAGGAAGCAGGGACCAAGGGTGAAATGACGGGACACTCAGAGAAGAGAGGGAGAAGAGTCTTCTGGGTATAGGAGGAAGAGAGGCCCCAGGACAAAGGAGCACAGGGGCACAGTGATGAGGATGGACTGGCTCCACGTTGACACTGGCGGGATGGCTGGATCTTTGTCCTGAGGGCTTAGGTTGGGGGACTACTGGCCTCATGAGGATCCCCCTTTCTGAAGTCTGGACAGAGGCTCCTGCTCCTGAGAGCTGTGTGGCCACCACTGTTCCCGGAGGAACTCTGCCTCCATCATCTCCTATCAGGCTTTCCTGCCCAGACCCCAACTGCCAGTGAGGGAGCCTGGGCCTCGCAGCTGTTTCCCATGGAGGGACACAGGCTCCTGGGAGAAGCAGGCTGATCTTAGTTTGCTCCGTAACCCAGGGCCTAGCAAAGCGCCAGCCCATGAGTGGGCCATAAAGGGGCTTGAATACTTACTAAATTAACCCAAAGCAGTAGAATATCAGAGCTGGAGGAAATGACAACTGAGCTCACAGAGTTCACTGCCCACACCCCCATTCTACAGATTAGGAAATAGAGACCAAGCGGTGAAGCAAACTTGGCCAAGGACACACTGCTCTTAAATGCTGCCCTGTGTCGGGCATGCCAAGTGATGAGCTGCAGTGAAGGGGCTGAAAGGGGGCTCTGGGGCCAGACAGCTTGGGTTCAAGTCCCAGCTCTGCCATTTATTAGCCGTGTGATTAGTGAATGTCCTTACCTTTAAAGTGGAACTCACAGTGGTGCCAACTCATTGGATTGTCGTGAACACAGCGTTCCTGGAACAGCAGGACAGAGTTCTGTAAGGATTTGCTATTACTTTGGTTACTATTATTATCACCAAGTGAACCCTGAAATGAAGAACAAAGGCAGCAAGAATTTTTATTTTAAAGGATTTTAAAATCCTCTGATGAATGTTTCATTTCATCTATTCAAGTCTGCATTTGACCCTTATTAACAACTACACAATGGATGACTTTTGAGGCAATCTTGCTTCATGTCTTTAATTCTCACTAACGACAGAGGCTATTAAACAGGCAGCAGTTTCTTTTCCAGGAAGAGGGACAAAAAGTTAAAAATAACTCAGTGCCTCTTGGTCCCCAGTGAGTTGGTTGTGAACTGTCAACCCAGCTTTGGGGAAGTGCCCGCTCCCTCAGGGCTCACTGCGCTGCCCCGCGGCCTCCAGGGGGCGCTGTACCCCCACACGAATCCAGTCTCTTTGTTCCTATCTTTGCTTCAGATCCCTCAAGTACTGCCCATGCCCCATGGCCCCATCTGCCCCGCCAGCCTCGCCTGCTGGACTCCAAGACACCATCCTGGGTCTCAACCACCCTCTATTCCTACGCCCGCCCCACTACTCTTCTCTTTGTCCTTCAAGTGAGGGCTCCTGTGGCTCGCCACCCAGCAGGGGTCTCCCGTCCTCCACCTCGGGTAACTGCATCGTCCTGCACGGTGCCTTGGGAACCCGTGTGGAGGCAGGAAGAATACAGAACAGGTGCTCAGAGGGGCTGCCTTTCCCACTACAGGGGCCCTGGAGAGATTTCTCCCAGCTGGTTATTCACAGGTGCTGAAGCTGTGGAATCTCGATCTCACCAATATAAAGGGCATTATCATTAATTACAAAATCAATCATTTCTTCAGGAGCAAAAGGAGAAAAGACTTTGTGTTCCCCGCCTCCAACTTTTTTTCTCCACCTTCAGAAGTTTCTCATCTATGGGCAAGGGTAGAAAGCAACACACAGAATATTATTTTTCAATTGTTTTCCCAATCTGAAGATTGCTTTCCCAGAACTGATGAAGGCTAAAATGGTTTGGCTTTCCTGAACTGAGGATTCAGAGGCGTGGGGGTGGGAGGGGAGATAACTCAGCAATATTGAACCTAACAGAGACATTAAAAGGTTCTATTCTAAACAGAAAGGAAGTAGGATGCTATAGAAACAGGAAAACCATAGCTGGAAATGCAATAACGAGTTACAAGAGAATAAACATGAAGATGTGAAAAAGAAAAAGGACATCAAAATAAAAAAAGGTGGGAATGGTAGAGGAGACAATAAAATATAAATTTTTTTCTTTTTTTCTAAATTATTCTTAGGATGTGTTGGAGCCTACGTGATTATCAGTCTAAAGGAAATAGACATAGTAATGGGTTGATATAGTTGAAAAATAAGGTAACCAGAAATCAAAAGCGTACAATAGAGTCACAAAAAAAAAAAAAAACCCAAAAGAAACAAACTCAAAATGGCTTAAAGACTTAAACATTAGACAGGACACTATAAACTTCTTACAAGAAAACATAGGCAAAACATTATTTGACATATATCACAGCAATGTTTTCCTAGGGTAATCTACCCTAGCGACAGAATTGAAAGCCAAAATAAACAAATGAGACCTAATTAAACGTATAAGCTTTTGCACAGCAATAGAAACCATAAGCAAAACAAAAAGACAACCTATGGAATGGAAGGAAAATATTCGCAAAAGATGAGACTGACCATGGCTTAATTTCTAGACTATATAAATAGTTCATACAACTTAATAAGAAAAAAATAAACAACCAAATCCAAAAATGGGCAGAAAATCTAAACAAGCAATTCTCCAATGAAGACACACAAATGGCCAGTAGGCATATTAAAAAAATGCTCAATGTTGCTCAATTATGAGAGAAATGCAAAGCAAAACTAGAGTAAGTTATCATCTAACACCAGTCAGAATGGCCAGTATTCAAAAATCCACAAACCATAAATGCCGGAGAGACTGTGGAGAAAAGGGAACCCTCCTACATTGTTGATGGGAATGTAGTTTGGTGCAGCCACTGTGGAAAACAGTATGGAGATTCCTCAAAAGACAAAAAAAAAAAAAAAAAAAGACTTATCACTTGATCCAGCAATCCCACTCCTGGTCATATATCCAGAGGGAACCTTAATTCCAAAAGATACCTGCACCACAATGTTCACAGCAGCACTGTTTGCAATGGCCAAGACATAGAAGCAACATAAACATCCACTGACAGATGACTGGATAAAGATGTGGTATTTAAATATAACAGAATATTTCTCAGTCGTAACAAAGAAGGAAATAATGCCACTTACAGCAACATGGATGGACCTGGAGATTATCACACTAAGTGAAATAAGTCAGACAAAGACAAGTATCATGTGATATCACTTATATGTGGAATTTTAAAAAATGATACAAATGAAATTATTTATCAAACAAAAACAGACTCACAGACTTAGAAAACAAACAGGAGTTTGGGATTAACAGATACAAATTACTATATGTAAAACAGACAAACAACAAGGATTCACTGTAGAACACAGGGAACAATATTCAGTATCTTGAAACCTATAATGGAAAAGAACCTGAAAAAGAATAGACTATGTATATGTACAACTGAATCACTATGCTGTATACCTGAAACTAACAAAACAGCTGTATATCTGAAACTCACAAAACATTGTAAATCAACCACATTTCAATTAAAAAATAAAAAAGAATGATAAGTTCTAAATACCTTTATTCAAAGAAAATCTTCAACTCTTCCCTCTTACAAAAATTAAAATGGGAATCTTGAGCAGGACCAAATTATACTGGATATGCTGTTACATGTCTTCTGCAGCATGTGGCCCATGCTACACACACATCGTGTTTTCCTACAGGTAAGAATGGCCCTGGCTGACCAGGGAGCGAGTCCTGCTGGGACAAGGCCTCTGTGGCAGTGGCCTCTTTGTCACGCTCCTTCTCACCAGGAGGCCACGATTTTCAGAGGGGAGGGGACATAGAGCTCTTACACTTCAAATCGATATCCCGAGAAAAACTACGGGAACAGTAAATTCACCTGCAGTGTGGGAAACATGAGCAGGGCCCCTAAGCAGACCAACAAGCCCAAAGCAAGATGGCCTGATGTTCAGATCGGAACCAGAACAATGACCACCTGTCTCCAGTTAAATGACCACCACCTCACCTGCAATGAACTACTTATACTCAATGTCAGGGATGTTTCTGTTGAGAGTTGGGAGATCAAAGAAGTCGGACCAGAGAATCTGGACCTGGTTGATGTTGGGGCTCCTCCATTGGTAGAGGTGGCCCCAAGGGGGGAGCACCAGTACCGACTCCTCCATCTTCAGCAGGGTTTTCAGAAGGAAGGCAATGTGGATGCAGACTTTCCTATGGTGGCTAAAGCCCTCTGGAGGGTTGACATCACACAGAAGGTACCTGGCAGGGAGCAAAGGAGAGTGGGTCTTCAGGGCCAGGCCTCTGCACAGGAATCCCGGCTTAGATATAACAGATAGAGCAGGAATCCCTGCACAGCACATGGCCTAGACTCCAGACACGTTCAGCAGCTTCTGGTTTTTAAAGTGGAGGCACTGCCCACTCATCTCCATGTGGCCAATTACTTCGAGTCCAGGAGCAGCTGCGGAAGACATCTTGGCATCCGTCTAACACTGCTAAGCACCTGACTAGCACCTGAGCACCCGTTCTCCAGGGGCTTTCAAACTTCTTGGTCTACAGAACCCTATACACTCTTAACAATTACTGAGAACTCCAAAAGGCTGCTATTTATGTGAGCTAAATCTATCAATAGATCGTGTGTTAGAAGTTAAATAAGAACTTAAAAAAGTGTATGAATTCACTTAAAAATATTAACAACCTACTACATGTTACGATTAATACTCCTAAACAAAAAATAAGTCGATTTTTCAAAACAAAAATCATTAGTGGGAAGAATAGCAGTGATTTTAATTTCTGAAAATCTCTTTTGGACTGTTGAGAGCTGAATTCTCCTATCGCCTCTGCATTCCTGTTTTGTGATATCACAGGCCAGGTTTTCCCTGGAAAACCCCACAGGAACTCAGAAGAGCAAGAGTGTGCAAAAGGCATTTGACATCCCGGGGTTTCTACGAAAATAGTCTTGCACCTCAGGGGCCTCGGACACACTTTGATGACTGCTGCCCTACCCTAGGCGAAACTCTTCTACACAAGAGCCAGGCAAGGGTCCTAGCTTCTGTAATGAGTTACAGCCACCACATCCCTCCCTTCTCTGTGTGTTTCCCACAACCTCCATTACTGCAGATGAGGATGTAATCCTCATCTGGGGCCTCTAGTCCTAGAAGACTGCTAACTTCGAGAGGGAGGGTCCCATCTACCAACCCTACACCCCGCACAGTCTATTTTGAGTCAAGCCCTAGATAACTGCTAATCAGCACTGACCCTTGTGACTTATTCCTGAGTTTTACTGAAGGAATCAACATCTGGATGGAACTCAAATTTCCCTGCAGATAAACAAGGCTGATAAACCACCCCATTCCAACATCTGATTCTGAGGCTCTTCAAATCCTGGGTAAGGCCCCTCTTCATCTAAGAGGGGTCCTCTGCCTGCCCTTCCCGGGGGGTTCTGGAGGCAGTGGCCACCCAGTGTGATCCAGACTCGTGGCCCCAGACCCAGGGCCTGAGGGGGAGGAAAGCCTGAGGCTGTGCCCCAGCCCTGTCCCCCCCCACATCAACCCGCTCCCCGGCACCACAGCCCCTCCCCGGCCACCACCACAACCCCGATCCAACCGTGGTTCATGTCCACCCGCCCCGCCGATGGCACAGCCATACGTTTACCATCTGTGGGATGCCACCCCAGAGAGGATGTCGGCCGCCGACTGACCAGGCCAGAACTAGTCTCCCGGCCAAGCAAGCTGCCATCCCCAGCAGCAAGCACCGCCATGGTCCCTGGCAGCTACACACTTCCAGAGCCCGCTCCCCGCCCCAGAAGTGCACGCCGGCCCCCGCGGAGCGCGGCGCCTGTAGCCATGGCAACGCTGCGGGGCCCTCTCTTAGCTCTTTCGTCGTGCGTCCTTCCGAGGCTAGATGTGCGAGGGCAGAACTTGCGGAGCCAATGGGAGACGAGGCGCGGCCAGGACGGGGGTCGGTGGGAGGCTTATGGGGCAGCTGAGCGAGACTGTGATGGGTGGGGCCGCGCGGAAGTTCTCACTTGCAGGTGGCGCCGGCCTAAGGCTGGGGCATTGCTGCCAACAGTGGTCGTGTCAGCGGGGTGGGGGCACCCTCACACGTCCATGTGCGGGCTCAGCCTGGGCTCCGTGGCCTTCTCTTGCACTGGACGTGGACCCGGGCTGTGGGTGGGCAACATAGAGGACTGAGCCCAGGCATGAACGGCTGGCCAGTTTAGGGCACCTGAAGTGCAGATCCGCCAGGCCCGCTGCCGGGCTTGAATTCACACTGCTGGGCAGTTTCCAAGAAGACAGGGTCTGTCCAAAGAGGGGAGGTAGGGCAGGGGTGCCAGATG
This sequence comes from Camelus dromedarius, assembly GCF_036321535.1. NCBI lineage: Eukaryota > Metazoa > Chordata > Mammalia > Artiodactyla > Camelidae > Camelus > Camelus dromedarius. The sequence continues at coordinate 196,516 of NC_087457.1, forward strand.
CCGGGTTGGGTGCGGCCTCACAGGAGAGCCATGGTGAGAGGGCGCAGAGTGGCCCCTGTGTTGGCGGGAGTTTGGGGTATAGGGTGGGGATGGTGTGTGCCTTGCTCTGTGGTCTCCCCAAGAACCCTCACTCCAGAGCAAGGGGCTCTGCTCCCCGCACCCTTCACTGCACTCCCTGCCTTCCCCAGCACCAATGCCCCTGCCCCCAGAGTGTCCCATGACCTTTCCCCACACCGGGCACATCTCTGTTAGAGGTACTGAGCTCCCGGTGGCTCCAGGCCCAAAGGTGAGGGGCTGTATCTGACCAGTTAGGACTCCTGAATCCTTTACATGAAACCTCAGACCATGATTCAGGCATGCATAGAGGGCCCTCTAACAGGATTCCCTGCATGGCCCTCCCCACCACCCACCCACAGCGCAGCTGCCACACCGGGCCAAGCCTGCCAAAGGACCGCTGGTCCCTCTCCTCCTGTCCCTGATCAAGAGTGCACCGCCCACACTGCTGGGTATTTAGGGGGCCTTAGAAGAGCAGCTGGCATTTTCATGGGCAAATACTTGCTCTTTGGGGAAGATTTGAGTGCAAAGGGATGTAGGGTATGCTTTTTCTGTTGCCCTGGAACTGGTGACTGGGATACAAATGTAAGTCAAAGCATTTTTTAGAGAGAGCCGCAAAACATCTCACAACCAAAGATCACTGTTCCCCAACAAAGGCAACACCACCTGGCAGGTGGGGGGCCTGGCCTCTCTTTCTGGAGGTTGTGGATTGCACCCTCCAGCTGGGACAGAGCCAAAAACAGCTCTGAACACGCTGGTAGTCGCTTCTCACAAGACCTGTGGTCTCCATTGCAGGTCCAGCTCCAGAGCCCAGAGCCAGTATGGTGACTCTGCTCCCGCTGCCCATTCTGGGAGGTCTAGGTGTCCTCCACGGCCCTTCCACCATTGTTTCTTTTGGAAACACCCTCCGGATGAAATGGGTCTGAGAACAAGAGAGCTGGATGCCAGCAGCCACTGCCCAGTTTGTGGCCCCAGGGAGGGGCATCTCCTATCCGTGGGCTCTGATCTCCCCTCTTCTCTCCCCATATCCTCACCCCTCTTCTCCTTCATTTCTTGATTGATCCCTGGATAATGGTCCTTACCAGGAATGACCTGGGAGAAGTTTTATGAGTCCTTAAGGAAAAAAAACAAGAAATCTATAGACGTATTACTGAAAGCAACTTCCATCTTTCCCAGGAAAGTCTTCTTTCCAATGTTTAAGGCTAGTTGACAGGGTGTCAAGTGGCCTAACCAATGTAACCAGTCACATCTGAGCAAGTGTTAACTCTCCCTCCAGCTCCCAGCAGCATCCGTCTGTGGCAACTTAGCCACAAGAATGCAATAAAGCTCTTTCCCCTTGCCAGTGCCAGCGTGTCTTTGGAGGCAGTGGAGGCCGAGAGAAAGGGCCCCGCCTTGAGGCTTGGGGGATCTCCAGGCACGGCCAGAGGAACTGGAGGTTTTCAGAGCTGGCCCAGCAGGGAAACCAGGCAAGGCAGCCTGACCCAAGTCTTTCCTGCCCAGAGAGCCCCATGAACTGCCCTGGGCCCCACTCCCCAGTCGGGCTCCCTGCAAAAAGTTACCACGGGATCCACACCTGAGAAGGGAGGAGGACGGCCCTTTGGCCTGGGGTCCCAGCAGATGTGTCCTGTGAGATCCGTGGCCACATATCTTCCTTGTCTCCCCAGGTCTCTGATGTGTCCATGCTGGACATTCTGGTGGTCAGGGACACGAACAACTCTAAACTCTGAAGAAGGACAGAGAGACCGTTCTGGAAACAAGGATTACAGTGAGACGCCTTGCCCAGAACGGGGGACTGTGTGCTGAGTAGACCCCTGGGAGGCAGTGTGGGGCTGTGGGGTCCTCTTCAGAGAAGGGAGCAGTTGTGCTTCCCAGTGAGCGGCCCTGCTTTGTTCAGTCATGTCCTCGTGTGAGACTCACTTACAAACACCTCCCAGTCCATCTAGGGGTGGACCCATGGGTGGGGGCAGAGGAGGAGGGTGAAGGGGGCAGCCTTAGGACCCCTGACCCACACAGGGAGCCAAGGGTCAGTGGGAACATCTTGGGAATCGGACACAGGAGAGGAGGACGGTCACTAAGAACATGCCAAGTCATGCAATAAAGTGACCCGTGACCACGACACAGGCGGCCTTCCACCAAAGCAGGGAGATAGAAATTTAGACCCAGGCTCTGAGAATCTTGAGTGGGTCTGGAGGGTCCCAGGAGCCCTGAGGAGCAGCTCTCCTAGGGGCAAAGACATTTCAATACACACATTTCTCATGGATGCTTTTTGGGGTGCAGAGTGAGTTACCAGGATCCTGAACTTAGTATGGAATCCCATCCCCTTGTTCATCACGGTTCCTGGCAATAAATTGCTGTCATTTGTCCCTGGACATGCACAGGGGAGCTGACTGTTGTGGGGGTCACTGCAGGACTGGAAGGTTCTGGTGTGGGCTCTGTGACCACAGAAACCCAGGGGGATTTCTTAATGGGAGCAGCTGGAGACCATGCCTGCCAGGACCACCCTCAAGGGATGGTCAAGGAGCCCATGGTACCCAGGCCACCAAGTGACCAATTTGTGAGGCTGCCTGGGGTTTCCTGGGAGCGTGTAGATTCCTGTGGTCAGTACGTGGGCCAAGGTCAGCAAGACGGTCTGCCCAAAGAGGGGCCTGCCCTCCTGATGATGGCTCCTAACACCTGCAGGGAAACTGCTCCCAGGGCTCCTGGAGGTCCATAGTGAGAGTGTCCTGCCAGCCATGTGGGGTCACCTTCCCCTGATGCAGAGGCACACGTCTCCTCCTTGAGGCCCAGGGGACACCTGGCTCAGGTCCCACCTGTGTGCCCTGGACACGCAGAGCCCCAGAACTCTGGCACAGCCTGGGGTGTGTTTGTGTCGGGGCAGGGAAGGCCCAGGGATGGGGCTCACTCAGGGGCAGGGTCCACTCTGCAGGGATGCTGGACCTGGCAGCGATGTGGTGCTTCAGAACTCCCCTGGGCTGGGTTTCCATGCTGTGGGATGGAAGGGTCTCTCCTTCCTGCAGTGCAGTGGGGGGAACTAGATCCATCATGAATGTCAGCCCTGAAAATGGAAGCTGCGCTACATCCATTCCTGGAAAGAAAAATCAGGCCCCTCCATCCCAGGTGACTCAGAAAGTCATTCAGTAATGTTCACGGTCCCCAGTTTAGGCTTTGAATTAGAGCTGAGTGGCTCAGGAGGCCAGATCCCCGTCCATGGCTCCAGGAGTAGGCTTTCTGCTGGAGGACAGGATCCTCACAAACACCTGTGACTTTGTGGGACACTCCCCTCTGACCAGCTGGGAGGCAGGGTGCAGTTGTGGGAAATCATGTTTCCATGAGCAGAGGGCCACCAAGTGGTGGGGGCACAGGAGACAGTGAGAATGAGTCCCGTAGCCTTTCTGGAATCAAAAAACTGGCAAAGGTGAAAAACTGCATAATTTGTTTTATTGAACTGGCTGCTTATGTACGTTTGGAGGGCCAGGTTCAAGGACTCTGCATCCCTCCAGGACAATGGCCTTAAGAGAAGAACAGACAGAGCAGGAGGAGATCTGGGGTTTCTCCCAGGAATGAGGCAGAACTGGGATTTCTGCAGATTTGCAAGGAGTCCCCGCCCACTGAGCACAGGGTTACAACCCACGTGACCCCTGTCGTGTTTGGCTTGGGCTCTGGGTCTGGCCTGATCTTGTATTCTTCCAGCTGAGTTCCAGAAACTCAGAGGGTGGGCTTAGAGGGGCTGCGTTTGGAACCCGGTGAGGAGTTGGAGGGTCCTTTATCCTGAGTCCCCTCAGCCTAATCACTGTAGCTGAGGCCCAGCACCCCTCAGGCCCCCAGGGTGGCCGTGGAGGGAGAGCAAGCCTGGCAGGCGACCTGGGGGACCCACTGCTGTGTCCCTCCCTTGTCTTTGTTCCCTTTCACCCCGGAAGGTGTGATTGTCTCATGTCACAGTGACAGGCAATCTCTTCTATGTCAGGTGGTGTCCCCACCCCCGCTCAGCCTTCTCTCTGCATGGATGCTGAAGGACCAGGCCCACCTGAAGCTCTGAGCTTGAGCAGTAAGGTGGAAACAAAGAAACCAATGGAAACAAAGAAACCATTGGAAACAAAGAAACAAGTTATTGTGGCAAAGCTCCCTACCACAGAGAAGCTGCCCTGAGTGGAAGGGAGGGTGTGGGCATGCCCATTTGCTTCCTGTCTCCCAGTGCTCTTAGCTTTCTTATTGCAGACTTGCATGGTTACAACAAAATGATCTGCCAAACTGAAAATATTTACTCTCTGGCTCTTACGTAAATGGCTGGCCAGCCTCTGGTTCCCATATCGGGCAAGTGACTGGAGTACTTTTCCAGTATGGAAACATCTGGGCAGGCCCAGGTTTGCAAAAGCCTTTAAGAGTAGTTACGGAGTTTTGCTTCTAAAAATTTTTGACAGCTGTATGCTTCTGAGCTGAGGTTTTGCTGTGTAAATCTGACCTGGGATTTTCTCACACTGTTTCTCACTTCTTATACGAGACATCCCTAAATTCCAAGGGGAACTGGATATTAAGGAAGCCATGGAGTTTAGGAAAAGGATACAGATCTCATTTCCTTTTAAGCATCGGTGTACCTCCATCCTAGGCAGTATCGGTTATGTGTTATTGCTAGGGGAAATAAATAGTAACCAAATTTATAGAAAACAGTGGGTCTTTAGGTACACAAGTTCATCTTTTCAACATTTTTTGTAATGTTTTCAGTTTAAGATGACCATTCCTGAGAAACAGGCATCCTGTTAGAATGAAGTAGCATTTTCCCTGAGCTATACTTAATTTTTATTTCATAGACAACAGGAAGGGCAATCACACATTTGTGGAACTAAAAGATAAAATATGACTTTCTGGGAGCACACTCACCCCATCTCCCCCTGCTCTTTTCACTGTCCCATTGTCCCTGAAGGCTTTTTTATCTTCTGCTCATGACTCCAGTAACTCTTTCTTCCTTCTCGTTCCTCAGCTGGTGAGTTTACTTTTTTACTTCAACCAAGCAAACTGAAGCCAACAGAAGAGAACTTTCACCAGCAACTCCCAGCACATCTGCTTGCTTTCAGATGTCTGTGAACTCACTCTCACTGCCCCACCTCTTATTACAGGTGACATCGAAAGCCAGTTTCTCCAAAAGTCCCCGGGGCCCTGTTCCTCCTATCTTCTCCAGGCTATCACTCCCAAAACTATCCTCTCTCTCACTACCTCATCTATTTGTTCTTCTGCTTGTTGGCTCCTATCAGTATATAAACGTCCATCCTCTTAAAATAAACAAACAGCACTCCTTGACCCTAATTCACCCCCACTAATTGCCACCCCATGTCTTTACAGAAAATCTTTAAGGAGTTGTTTAAATTCACTGTCTGCATCTTCTCTTGAGCCATCCCTTTTTACACCCACTCTGGCTTTTCCCCTGATCCCTCGCTCTATGGAAACTGCTCTGTCAAGGCCATCAGTGACCCCACGTTGCTAAATATAGTGGTCAGTTTTCAGTCCTCATCATGCGTGGCCCCTCGGCAGCATTTGTCCCAGCTCTTCCATCACTCCTCCCCCATGTTCCTGCTTTACTTGGCCTCCAGCCCATCGCTCTGTCTGCTTTCTGCTTTTGGTCCACTGGCTGGTCCTTTGCCAATGTCTCCTCTTTCTTCCAAACATTTACTGTGGGTGTACCCCAGAGTTGGGTCCTGGGTCTCTCCTCTCTCTCTCTGCTATACCTTAGGTGGAAGAAACCAGCCTTGAAAATTGACATGCCATCAATTTCTCAATTTGTCAAAAACTCCCTGATTTGCCCTTTCCATTTGGACCCCTCTCCCTGAGACACATATTCTTTTCCTTTCATTCATCTTGCTTTCACATTCATACATATGTTCTACTATGTAAGTTACTTTTCCAAATTTTGAATCAGTCCATATATATCATGTAAAATGCTCAAATCTCTATTATTTCCACTAAGATGCTTATTCTACCTTAAAATATTTCTGCATTTCTGTATTTATGTGAATAAAGCAAATAGTATTTCTACAAGCCTCATAGTTAAACAGTGTGTTTGTTTGGGGCTATTATGTAACATGAAATAATGATACATCAAGATAGTCTTTTTTCATTTATTTTTATGTAACACCAAGATGAGGTTTTTGCACTGAAGACTGGTTTTATTGAAATTTTACCCACGTTATGGACAGTCAGTTTATGTGAAAGACCTCATTTCTCCCCTTTTCTGATATATTTTCCATTTGGCTATGTATAACATACACCTTGGCATGAAATAAAATTCCAAAATCATTCACAAAATACAATTAATATATGTAAATTATAGTTTTTAACTGTTAAAAAGAAAAGAAATAACCAGACTCCTCTACCTATTAGGCATTTCTGTGGCAATATCTAATAGACCCCTTAACCATGACATTGAAGAACTGAGCTGATTCCAGCCTCTTTCCACCTGCTCAGCCTCACCTTGTCCCATCCCCTGTGGATGGAGAGGACATCCCTTCCATTGTCCAGGTCCAGATGTTCAAACCATGTTCTTTCTCTCTCTTTCTCTTACACACACACACAGCAAATCCAGCTTGTTAGAAAATTCTGGCTACTCTGTCTTCATTAACCATCTGCTCCCTGCTCCCTGCCCTCATAAGAGCCACCTTCAGCCCCTTCTTGGACACCAAATAGCCTCTTTCTTCCATCTTTGCTTTTATACAATCTCTCATCCATACAGAGTCAGAGGGAGACTTTAAAAGCATATATTGAGGATGTGAGTGTAGCTCAGTGGTATAGCGCATGCTTAGCATGGATGAGATCCAGGGTTCAATCCCCAGCACTTTCATTAAAATAAATAAATTACCATCCCCCCCAAAAAAAAAACAAAACCAAAGCATAAATTGGACATCACCCATCCCATCAGAACTCACTAAAAGATTCACCATTTCATTAAGAGCCAAAGTTGTCACAAAGGCTTCCAGGACCTGGAGTGCTCTGCCCCTCTGCCCACACTCTCTCCCTCAATTTGGGGGCCTCTGGCGCCTGCTCTTCCTTCTTCTTCCAGAACTATTCTGCTTCAAGTTCATTACTCCGTGAGATCTGCCAGGATTGCCTTATTCCCTCCTGCCTGCCTCCCACCCCACCACCATCACCTGAGTTTGCTCATATCACTCTTTTTTTTCCCCAAGCTCTTGCTACCTCCAACATGCTGCCTGTTTCCTCTGCTAAACTCTGAGCCCCCAGTGATGGGGAGTCGTGTCTATTTTGTTAACTAATAAAGCCCAAGAGCCTTGGGAACGGGTTTAGTTACTAGATTCCCATACATAGTAGGAGCTTCTACAGATTTGCTGAATGAATGCAGAGGCCCGGGTCCAATCCGATGGAGCACTTCTGTGTCCTGCTCAAAGAATAACTCTCTTTTCCTCCTGAGAGGGGGTGACCACTTCCTTGCTGATCAAAGGCAAGATCTTTTAGCTTTATGCTGTTAACCTTAGGCGGGGGACTGGGGAATCTTCATATATATTTTAAAATTTAATTCACTTTGCAGTTTGTCTTCGGTCTATGTATCCTTTTGAGATACCATTTATCAGTGATCATTCTTCCATCAGATTGAACAGGGTCCAGGGGGTAGGACCAAGCCTGTTCCATCGGCCATCCTGTGTGTCATGTCCTGTGACCCAGTGGATGCTCAGCACGTAAGTGAACAGAGAGGAGTGAGCGAAGAGATGGGAGCATCTCCTTATTGTGGTGGCTGCTCTCTGCCCGATGCCTTGATATTTGGGGAAGGGCTTACAAGTGCGGAGGGGTGAGGACAGGGCCTCTGTGCTCTTCCTAAGTGCCCTGGCCTTACCCATTCCCCCAGCCCCCTCTGGGCATCCAAGCCAAGGAGCTGGGCCACCGGGGGTTGTGCTGATCACTTCACCCCAAGTCCGGGGGTAGGAGCTGCCAGCACACCTGGTTGTAGACTCTGGAGTCAGGTCCTTGGAGGAATTCCTCACTGAACAATGTTTTGGACCTTTTATTTTTCTCTATAGCCTCCAGCTGAAGAAGCAGATTGCCTTAGATACATGAAAGTTGAGGACGCCTAGTATCCCCATGAAGCCCAGTTGGGGCTGGGAGTCTGCTGTTTGTACAGCCGGTGAGCTCGTGTTGCTTCGGGCATCCCTGTGCCTGAATTCCTGCAGTACACTCGGTGGTAAGGACGGGGGTGCCTGGCAGGGAGGGAAGCGGGTCGGGAGACTGCACAGCTGGGGAGACGTTAACCTGGGGTGAGAGGGAGCCGGCTGATGCATGGCATCTCAGTGCAGGGAACTCTCCACACTCAGAGGGGTTCCCAGTCCCACAGAGGCCCTTTGATCAGGGTGCTGGGCTGTCAGCACAGCAGGGTCCCTTTGAGGATCATGGTGCCTTCAGGCAATGGGAATTGAGGGGTCCAGTGGCACATAAATTAACTGTGAACCCGAAGCCAACCCCCATCTCTTTCAGCCTGTTTCCTAATCTGCAAAACTGGAATGATGTTAACCATCCCGCAGGGTCATTGATGGGCTGGGACACACTAGACAGCCAGGAGCTGGAATTCCTCTGTCCCCTCATTGTTTTCCTTCCTTCCCACTATTTGCTCTCACAAGCTCAGTCTCTCTGTCTCTCTCTCATTCACTTGTAACTTTCTCTCCTGCTCTGGTTTCATTTGATTCCCACCCTCCTCCCAATCCCCAGATGAGTGAAATTCATTTCTGTGTGTCAGTTCCAAATTCCCGGGAAAGATGCTCTGTCCCCTCTGGATTGGTTGTCCAACCCATCAGTTGCAGTCAGAGGAGTGAGTCCCTCTGTGACCAGTGGAGGGGCTCTGCCCAGCTCCCCAGCCACCACTGTGGGAGCACATAGCTCTCCGAGGGTGAGGTACTGGCTGTGACTTGGTGTCACTAAGTGTGAATTTATCTCTCCTCTTGCCCCACCTCCATCCTCCTAAACAAAGATGAAAATTAAACACTCCCGAGATTTGTGTCATGGAACACTCAGGGTGCGGGCTAAGAGGGCTGGATTCCCTGCTGAGTGTAAGGGGCTACAGTGACTCCCCAACGAGAGCCTTTAAAGGAAACAGCACTGGCCCCACTGGACACTTAGGGTGCTGAGTCTGCATGACGTTGAGCCAGGCTTCTGACCACAGCTCAGGGGTCTGGTCCGACCGGTTAGTCTTTGAAACCAACCAGCTTTGGATTCCTCAATCCCTCCCTGAGGTTTTACCTGAACCACCAGATTCTGTATCTCTGAAGACAGATGATGTGGACCCTTCATGTAAGCCGTTCACAAAGCCCTGTGCGAGAATTTGTGCTGCACGGTCTGCCCCACGAGCTGACCGAGGTTGGTATTTTACTGATCTTAGAAATAGTCTGGTTTCCCGATGCACTGTTTCACTGAACAAGCAACAGAAGCCACCTCTGGCTGATAAAAGCAAAACAGGACTTAATGAAAAGATACTGGGAGAGTACGTGGAGTGGCCTGTACCAGAGCCGACCCGGGGTCCGTGGGAGGTGTTGGGGAGCCCCAGGCACCAGGCCGGGCAGGGTACTGCTGGGTCCCCTGCTGCCCCAGCAGAGACTCCCCTCCTCCTGACCCTCCACCTCACTCACTGTAGGTTCATGTCCCGGCAAGGCCAGGTCACACTGAAGCCACCAGCACACACCTCAATGGGGGAGTTGGCCCTGTCTCAGCTGAGGGCATGCCTGGTGTGGGGAGATGCCCAGTTAGAGGAAGGTGGTTCTCCTACTGTTCCGAGTTAATGTGCAAGTCAGTGCCCATCACTCAGGAGAGCCAGGTTGGTTGGACCTCATTGTGGTGACTAGGCCGTCTGAGTTCACTTAATTCTTTTTATGTTGGAAGGCCCTGGAGGGAGAAAAACTGGAGGTTCTAGTACTTATTTTATATTTCCCATGTACCAGGTATGGTAATCGAGCCACTTCAGACAAAGCCCAGAACAACCACGTAAATAAGCCATGGAGCAAGTCGTGCAGTCAGGCCTCTGCAGCCCCGAAACCCGTGTACCCATCAGCTCCGTAGTTACCAGTGGAAATTGTAGGGATTTATGGGACTGTGTGCTCCTGTGGGGGCTGGGATGTGTGTGTTTAAATCAACAGCTTCAGAAACTCGGCTAGAACCACAGCCACTGATTGTCTGTATGGAAGGAGAGGAGGGGAGGCTTCCAGCCTCTGGTCCAGCTTGTGAGGAGCTCAGAAATTGCTCCTTCTTTCCTGAAAACAACACCAGAGCTGAGGGAGCTGCAAACCCACAGCTCTTCTTAGATCCACCAGAAAACTGAGGGGAAAAGCTACTCCTAAACCAGAAAGGCAGCCGGGCAGGCTTGGAGAGTCACATCTCCCAGGGCAGAACACAATGCTGTAAGACCCGCTGGGGCAGGCAGATTTCAAACTCCCTGTGACCATCAGGAGGCTCAGCGTGGGGAAGTCTGAGTGTGACAACTCCAGGGGGCCAGTCAGAGGGGCCCTCTGCTCTTTTATATGCATTTTACCTCCAGGACCATGCACTGTTCTCAGAGTGAAGATCAGAGAAGAACCCCTCATGCTTCCTGCCAGTAAAGGAGAAAATATCTCTATTGAAATACACCCAGAGCATTCTGTTCCATTGTGGGGTGTTGTGTTTATTTTTTTAATGAGAAATTATTTTACCAGAGCCTAACCAACCTGGGGGAAGGGAAATATCTTCTGTGTCACCCAAATTGGGGTGGGGGGAAAGAGACACACTTATGGAGGTCACAGCTCAGGGCACAGGCTCAATGAGAAATAATCACAGGAGTATAGATGCCCTGCTCTGTCCCACTACCCCAACACCTTACCTCCATGTCATTAGGGCCCCTGTGTGATAACAGGAATAAAACTAAAAGAAGTAAATGTCTCAGTAGTGCTAGGGAAAACCCAAAGACAGTGGGGAGATGAAAACAGGGACACACAGGTGGCTTTAGCCTCTCACACCAATAGCTGTAGCAAACTACACACAGCCCAGCCCCAGTAGATTAACAGAAAACCTCACAGAAGAAACTATAAATTTTGGTTCTCTTACCCAGTGCATTCCATGGTGCATCCTCGCCTAGAATTGAGTGGAAGCAAATCCATCTCAGAAGAGACATAACTGAAAAGGGATGGCTTTCCAGACTCTGACTGGCAGAGAAAGCACCAGCCTGGGTGAGAGCAAGGTGAGGGCTGGGGTAGGGGGTAGGCTGCCCCCTTCCCCAAATAAAGAAACTTCCTGAGGCCAGCACCGTGGGAGGGAGGGCCATGGGGTGGAAGCAGCCAGACTTCTTCCTGAGAACTGATGGGATGCCTCCAAGGGACCATTCAGGTGCCCAAACTTGGCCTTGAGGCTGGGAGCCAGTCTGTCTGTCTCAGAGACAGGACTGAGGTGGGTGCACAGCAGGTCTTACTTGGCCGGGGCCATTTCACTTCCCCGAAGCCCTGTGTAAAACATGAAGCATGGAAGGCCAGGGGAGCACAGCTCTACCCTCAAGACCAGTTTCAAGTTCTCTCTTCCCAGAGTGTTATGGAAACGACCGGCCAGTCAAGAAACAAGCACCACTCGAAGGGTTGGAGCACTCAGATTTATTACGCCAGCGGGCTCAGAGGGGCTTCTGCTCCGAAGCTCTGAGCACCTCCAAGACGTGCGCATGAGGTTTTATAGGGTAAAGTGCAAGGTTGGGGTATTCGGCCAATAGGCATGGAACAGCTTTAGCAGCATTATCATCACAAAAGTGGAGGCGGGGAGGCAGCAAACCACCATTCCAAAGCCAGATATATATCTTCGAAAACCCAGCTGGCTAGCAAAAAAAAACATGAACAGCAAACCAACACTAATTAACTTAGATTTACAAGTTAGTCCAGCAGAACTCAGATCAGTATACTGATACATAGATTTGTGAGTTATCTTTTTAGACCAGCCCGGCTTTTCCTTCACACTAGTAGATCTTTTACATCCTGATTGGATCACCAAATTTGCATCAAAATGCTTGATCTTAGTTTAGACTTCAATTTATGGTTGAAAATGCAGATTCACATGACTAAGTTGCTCCAAAGAAACTTATACTTTTCAATATCTGAATTAAGTGCCCAAGTTTTTTCTTTTAGTATTTTTATCTAATTTGATAAAACTTGTTCATGTTTTTTTAGAATTTGAAGCAAAAGTTTAACAGTTTCAAATCTGTGCTACTTAAATTAAGCAAATTCACTAATTCTTGTGTCAACTTAGCGTTATTAACATCATTTCCTAATGATATTGCATAAATTGAACAACTTTAAATTCGGTCAAAACAACAAACTGTTCAACTATTTCTGATTATTTTTGCAGCCAATTTTTACAACACTCTGCATTGTAAATAAAATATTCTGTATATTGTTTCATGTTAGAGAAAAATGTAAAATCTTTATTATCAATTCATATTATAGTGGGTTCGTCACCAGTTGTGGGTTCTGGCCAGCAGAAGTCCCACCGAGATGGAATTAATTACTCAAGACTGTGGAAAAGTCAAGAGAGCGAGAGGGAGTTGGGAACCTGGAGCCTCTCAAATCTCCCACATTTGTTGAGTACACTCAAAGGAGGAATGCAAGAATTTAGGAAAGGATAGGTTCGGATCACAATGAGCACAAAGGCTTTGTTTATAGTTGGTGTTTGGCTCAAGGTCAGAAGACTCTTTGGTGAATCCTGTTTGTGTTGAGCCTTTCAGCTTATCTGGGCAGAACGTATGAGAATCAGCTGTTTAACAATTTGGACTCAGGCGGCCGTGCCTGTCTTAGGTTGCCCCCCTCAGGGGATCTTTCCGGTCATTGGCTAACCAGCCTTCTCACCTCTGAGTCTACAGCTTTTTACCATTCCAGCCCAAGGCTGTTTAGGGGATAGAAGACTAAAAGCAGGCACGCCCAGCGTTTATAGCCAGGGGCCTTGGGCATTGCTAAAACCTCAAGGCAGTTACTAAGCACATCTCCTTTAAGGAGATAAGCGGCTGGGATCTGTTACAATTTGTTAACCCATCATTGGCTCCCACAATTATGAGAACTTTCAATTTCAACATAAATATCTGTACCTGTGTAACTAGGTCGTAGGTACAATTTTTCTTTCTTTGGTACTTCAAGCCATGCTTGTTTACCTGTACTGAGATACCAGTGAAAAAACATAAGCACTGCCATTTTTGTCTTTGATTATTGAATATTGAAAAAAATACTTTCTTGATCAGTGTTAATAATACAGTAAATCTTTGTGAACTTCTTCCTCTACTCAACTGAGCAAGATACACAAGATTCTTAAATGTATTGTTTTCTATTTTTCCAATAGTTTTGCAAGCTGGCTAGGATTCTTATTATTTTCATGTACATACTTATCAGTTTTAACAACTTAATATATGCTACTTTTCATAGCTTTAGAATGCTGAGCACAAACATTTTTTCATTCTATTTTTTGAAGGGGAGGTAATTAGGTTTATTTGTATGTTTGTTTGTTTTTGATGATGGCACTGGGGATTGAACCCAGGACCTTGTGCATGTTAGGCACACACTCTATCGCTGAACTATACTCACCGCCTCACAAATCTACTCTATGTATATCATATAGTGGAGCAGAGCAATGAGTATCAGTTTCTTCTTTTAAAAATCCAATAAGTGTAGCTTTTTAACCTAACATGGCTGGAGCTGTCTATTGAGACAGAGACTAATATTTTAATATATAGCTGAAATTCTTTGGCCGTGTAAAAGATGAAAAATAATCCATGCTAAAATTTTGATTTTTTAAGGTATATAATGACATTTATTCTTAAGTTTGGAAGTTCTTTCAAACAAAATGCGTCTAAAGTTGTACTTTGGTAGTGTCTCTTGTATCACATGGCTTATCTAAAGCTAAAAGAAAAGTAATTTCTCATATTTTGAATCTACTGATTTTTGATATTTTTAGACATGTCTTCCATATGATGGAGAGTTGTTTGGTGGCTTAATTGAAGGCCTTCTACTTTTTCTATAATATCTGTTTTAGTATTCGTCATAATTTTCTAATAAAATATCTATAATTGAAATAATTTATTTACCATCTCTCTACTTAAATGTGGTTTCTTCCCTCTTTCCTTCCTTCCATCATTCCTTCCTTCCATCCTTCCTTCCTTCCATCCTTCCTTTCTTTCTTTCATATCTCTCTCCCTCCCTCTCTTTCTTTTTGCAAGAATCCATACCATTTTATAGCTCACTAGATTAATAAGCCCAGATCCTTTATAAATCTTTTAAAAATGTTTGTTGGACATTTAATTCTGATCTCAGGTGAATAAGTTTGTTGCTTCTCTTTTGACTTAGGAAACTTCTTATGAAAATTTACTATGTATTTCCTGAAAATGTCTCTTAATATTGTCTACTTTTTTTGTTTAAAATATTTTTATATAAGTAATAGTTTCTAAATTTTGCTTTACCAGAGATAATTGTGATTATTATTCATGTTAAAATTGGTTCATTGTTTTCTTCTAGTCTCACTTCACTGTGCCAGTGGCAGCGCTATCACAGCATCTGCTCACTTCATGTCTTTGTGTTACATTTTAGCAATTCTTGCAATATTTCAAAATTTTTCATTATTATTATACTTGTTGTGGTAATCTGTGATCAGTAATCCTTGATGTTACTATGGCAATTGTTTTGGGGTGCCAAAAACCACACCCATTTAAGATGGCAAACATAATTGGTAAATGCTGTGTGTTCTGGCTGCTCCACAAATTGTTCATTCTCCCATCTGTCTCCCTCTCTTCAGACCTCCCTATTCCTTAATACACAACAATATTGTAATCAGGGTAATTAATAACCCTACAGTGGTCCCAGTGTTTGAGTGAAAGTAAGAGTTGCATATTTCTCACTTTAAATCAAAAGCTAGAAACAATTAAGTGCAGTGAGGAAGATATGCTGAAGCTGAGATAGACTGAAAACTAGGCCTCTTGTGCAAATGAGCCAAATTGTGAGCAAAGGAAATTTCTTGAAGGAAATTTACAGTGCTACTCCAGTGAATACACAAATAAGAACAAAGTGAAACAGGCTAATTGTTGATACGGAGAAGGCTTTATTGTTCTAGATAAAAAATCTAAGCCACAGCATTCCCTTAATCCAAAACTTAATCTAGAGCAAGGCCCTAATTCTCTTTAATTCTTTGAACGCTGAGAGAGGTGAGAAAGCTGCAGAAGAAAAGTCTGAAGCTAGAAGAGGTTCACTGATGAGGTTTAAGGAAAGACACAATCTCCTTAACAAAAAAGTACAAGGAGAAACAATAAAGGCTGATGGAGAAAGTGCAGCAAGTCAGCCTCAAGACCTCAATAAGAGAATTCATTTTGGGGTTCACACTAAATGACAGATTTTCAGTGTTGATGGAACAGCCTTATATTGGAAGATGCCATCTAGGACATTCATTCGGGTCTAACATTGCTGGTGACTTTAAGTTGAAGCCAGTACTTATCCAGCATTCTGAAAACCATCAGGCCCTGAAGAATTATGTTCAGTCTGCTCTCCTGTGTTCTATGAATGGAACAACAAAGCCTAGATGAGAACACATCTATTGACAACATGGCTTATTGAATATTTTAAGCTCACAGTTGAGACCTCAGAAAAAAACAAAAAGATTCCTTTCAAAATATTTTTGCTCATTGGCAATGCAAATGATTACCCAAAAGCTCTGATGGAGATTAATGTTATGTGCCTGCTAAAAAAACATATGTTCTGCAGCCCATGGATAGGGTGACTACAATTCTCAAGTCTTATTATTTAAGATATGTTTTGCAAGGCTACAGCTGCCATAGGTAGAATTTCCTCTGATAAATCTGTGCCAAGTAAAGTGAAAACCTTCTGGAAATGGTTCCCCATTCTAGATGTCATTAAGAACATTTGTGACTTGCGGGAAGAGGTCAAAGTATCAACATTAACAGGAGCTTGAAAGACATTGATTCCAATCCTCCTGGATGACTTTTTGAGGAGTTCAAACCTTCAGTGGAGGAATGAACTACAGATGTGGTGGAAATAGCAAGAGAATGAGAATCAGAATTGGAGCATGGAGATGTGACTGAATTAGCTGCAATCTCAGGATAAAATGTGAATGAGTGAAGAGATGCTCCTTATGGATGAACAAAGACAGTTATTCTTGAGATGAAATCTACTCTTGGTGAAGATGTTATGAAGATTGTTGAAATGACCAAAAAGGATTTAGAATATTACATAAACTTGATAAAGTGGCAGTAGGGTTTGAGAGAATTGAGTCCAGATTTGAAAGAAGTTTTACTGTGGATAGAGTGCTGTCAAACAGCATTACACATTAGAGGGAAAACACTTGTAAAAGGAAGAACCAATTGATGCAGCAAGCTTCACTGCTTAATTTTTAGAAATTACCACTGCCACCCCAGCTTCCAGCAAACACTGCCCTGGTCAGTCAGCCGCCACCAACATGGAGGCAAAATCCTCCACCAGCAGAAAGATTACTGCTCACTGTCAGCTCAGTGGGTGATTAGCATTTTTTAACAATAAAGTATTTTTTATCAAGGTATGTATAATTTTTAGACATAATGTTATTGTGCACTTAATAGGCTATAGTATATTGTAACTATAACTTTATATGTACTTGGAAACCTCAAAACTCCTTTGACTTGCATTGTTGCAACATTGACTTCATTGTAGTAGACTGGAATTGAGCCTGCAGTGTTTCCAAGGTATGCCTGTACTTGCATTGTCTTTGTGGCATGCCTCATAGTCATGCCAAATTAAAAAGAAAAAAAATATTCAAACACTGTTTATGGATAAAGGCTATTTAGGAATCAAACATTTGGACACATGTATTATATTTGAAGTCATGGCTCATCCCCCATTATTCTCCAAGTATTCTGCAGGAGTACTTGGGGAGTGGGGGCATGTCTATATTCTAAAACTGATTTCATCATTTCAGTGAAAGACCAAATGACAACAAAAGAGGGGAGTAATTTTGTTTAAGCACTCTCTCACAAGTTGAAATTTAAGAACATATCATCTATAGAGATCTATAGATATCTCATCAGGCATACAACAGATGTTTAAATTAGGAAGTTTAATTTCAGCTGACATGGACTGTGGAAAGAGGTTAATGGAGTTCAAGTATTTAATATTCTGAGTTTGGGTAAGAATGAAAATGTTTTTTTATGCACACCTCAACTGCTTTGTGATTTTTAAAGCTAGGGCTCTCTCAACTAGTTATAGTACCAGCCTTTCTCTCACTCTCTCTTTCTTTCTTGCTTTTCCTTTTGCCTTCTTTTCTTTCTTTCACTGTTGTCCTTTGAGCAAGCCAAGCGTAAGTTCTCCATGTTTCTGATTTCCCCAAAATAAATGAGTGTAAATACATATTCCATTCTCAGCCATGATCTGTGAATAGAGGGGGATGTCTAAAGACCTATTTTAAAAATCAGAGGAGCAAGTCTATGAATAAAAAAAGGAATTGAAACTTGTCAATTAGAGAATTTGTCTACTAGATTGTTTCCAAATGCATTCTGTAGTAGTCACTAGAGATGGTCCTTGAAGAAAGGTTTCTGTGATTAAGTTTGAAGAAACACTGTGTACCATAATAGTGGCCTATTGATGATTCATAAAGCACAATGGTATGTTAAAAATTCTGAGACATCTTACAAGAAAGAAACTTGTAAAAGCTTATTTATCTTTTGTCTCTTAAACTTCTTGGACAGTGGAATTCTTTTATATTTTTTCATACTTGTATGAGGAATGCTTCCCTCTAGAGGCATATTTTTTTTGTTTTTTTGGTTGGGGGAGAAAGTTTTCTTATATATTATATGTCTAACATGAGAAAAAGGACAAATCTCATGGACTAAATTCCATAAATTTAATGTAATTGTATGTTTTTCATTTTTTAAAGTTTTATTTTAAAAAATCTGAGACAAGAAAAACATATAAAACAACGGTGAGAAGAGAAACCAGTAAGACCTACTGGTAATGTCTAAGTAAGAGCTGGTTAATATTTTCAAATCAGAAGTTCTTAGAAAAAATAAATAGAGCTCTATCTCTCATGTCCAAATGCCTTTAGATGATTCTCCCAATTTTCGAGAAATACATTACTTTTCTACACATATTTTCCTTTTCTGAAATTTTACCTAAATGGTTTTTATAAGGCTAACACTACACAGATGCCAAAATTGGAGAGACAGTACTCACACAATCTTCACACATTTATTTTATTTTACAAACACATACAGGTTACATACCACAGTGTTATAATAGCACAGAATAGAGGTAGAAATTGACAAAACAGAACATTGTCTAGGAAAGGATCCATATAAAATGCAGTTTTGCATGTAACACAGTTGGCAATTGAAATGGTGAGGAATGGCAGATTATGCAATATATTTTGGGATAAATGATTAGGAAAAGCCCATAAAAATGAAAATATTAATTTAAAACAAGTACAATTTCTAAAATAAAAGAATTACAAGACAAAAGAGAGCAAGATGATGAACACATGACTGTAAAGAAATGGAAATAGTGTAAGCATAAAAATATGCTCAGTTGCAGTCACCAGAGACACTGCAAATTAACCCAACCAGATACCAGCATCCTATCAAATTAGCAAAGAAAAAAATTTAAAGTGATAATCAATGCTCAGAAAGTTGAAAATAAACAGGTAATTTAATCTCTGCTGGAGGGACTACTGGTACAGATTTACAGGAGGACAATCTATTAATATACAAATAAACATATACTACAAACTGGTGATTCCATTTCTCAGTGTCTACCCTAGAGAAATAGGTTTTATCTTTTACAAATTGCACTGCAGCAATTTGTAAGAAAAAAATTGAAAAATCTAAATATATATCACCAAGAAATACATATATATATATATATATATACACATATATAAACTTGGATATATATCCCTACACTGTGGAATATTTTGCAATGATTCAAAGGAGACATACATGCATAATATATATAGAGAGAGACAAGGAAACACAGTCAAGACATTAAGTGGGAAAAAATAAGTTCAAGAACATATATTCTTCCAATAACTCATGTAAAAGTGGAAAAGAAAATGATTCCTACATATTCCACATAGACCCATATATACACACACACTTACAGACATATACAGACAGACGTACATAATCGTGTTGGAAAAGCACTGGTAGGAAAACTGACAAGCAATCATTATCTGCAGGAAAGTATCCGTGACTGGTAGAAGGCAGTCAAGGAAAAAATCAATATATACATTTATTATTTTTTCTTCAACATTTAATTAGGAAAATTTCAAATACATAGAAAGGTTAGAAGAAATGTAAGTGAACATCCATAAACCCACCTAGATTCTACAGTCGTCTACTATATTTATCTTATATCTATTCACCATCTGTTTTTAATGCATTTCATGTTGCAGATGTCCATACACTTTACCCTTAAACACTCCATGCATATTAACTAAAATTGAGAAAGCAAATTATATTCAGTGAAATGCACAAACCTCCAATGTACCATTACTTGAGTTCAGCCTATGCCTATATGATCCAAGCCACTATCAAGATAGAGAACATTACTATCACCCTATAAATGTCTCTCATGTCCCTACCCAGTCAACACCCACACCCACCATCCTAGAAGCAGACATAATTTTGAGCTTTTTTCAAGCACAGATAAGTATTGCTTGTTTTATAATTTCATAAAAATGAAACTATATAGTAATGTTCTCATAAATAAAATACTGAAATGCTAGTTTACATATTGTTTATGGCCACTTTCAAGCTACTAATAGCAGAGTCGAGGAGCTGCAACAGCCTATGTCTAGCAAGGCCTAAAATATTATCTGTTCCTTTAAAGAAAAAGTTTGCAGCCTCCCATTCAAAATCACTTATATAGGCTTTTTCATTCCAAACTTATACCTGAAACTATCTTATGCAACTTTTCCCTTATAGAGGAAACTAAGACCAAGAGATTTTAAATGACTTATCTAAGCTTAGGTGAAAATGTAGAACTCAAATTTAGGCCTGTATTCTGAGTCCTAGTCTGATCATCTTCTCAATATACCAGTAAGTTTCTACACTTATCAAGTAAAAATATATATGCCCACAGGCTCACTTTGACTCTCATGCCCTACCTGTAAACTTCAAAATGAGTTAGAAGTTTAGAGGAACAGAATCATGGTGAGCTAAGGGAAATTTCACCTTTATGAACAAGTTTTTCCACAAAGAAGACTTTCATAGCGTGGAGCTAAACCAATGAATCCACGGTACTCTCAACTTACAAACAGGTGGATCACAGGTGGCAACTGATTAAGTGACAATTTTTTCATCAAAAAAATAGCAAGAGCTTATTATGTGCTGGATGCTGTAGGGATATAAAGTCCTGCTGTGAGAATATCCAGTGAGTAGGAGCAGTGCACAGAAAAAACTATCATTCCATTGTACAAAATTTTAGGTGTTAGAGGTGATATGTGTGGTATTATTTTCATCTGGGCATGCCAGAGAAGGCTTAGGATGGAGCTGGAACTGAAGAGTTTATGACGTAGAGGATGAAGGGTGTGGGAGAGGGAATGAACAGGGCACCCCAGACCAGCGGGCCTCAGATACACATATCTGACTGTGACAGGATGTATACCAGGAATATGGTGTAAAATAGCAGGTTATGAGGTTGGAAACGTAGTTCTAAGCCAATATGTAATACACTCAAAATGCCAGGCTATCTGGAACTTATGTAAACATTCTGAAAGCAGCGGGAATCCAAATAGTTTTGGGGTACAGGGAAGTAGCATGTGCAAAACTACAGCCTTAGAAATAATGAGAAATACTGGTTTAGGTTTGTCAGCCGTGGGAGGCTGGAGAGAGGATGCGAGGAGGTGAGCTTCCCAACTGGAAAAAAATGCACAAGGAGCTGACATAATGCGTGAGGAGCTGACATGGAGCAAAACAGCAGCTTATTGCCTTACAAGCGGGTGAAGCGCGTCCTCGGGCATATGCACTTGTCCTTTTATTATGCCCGCGCATGCGTATTGTTCATAATACTTTCTCATGCTATTGGCACATGCATACATTTACTTCCCAACTCACACACATGCAAGTTATTGTGAACTTTGACCTTGGTCCCATGGCCTACTCACTTAAGACTGTCGACAAGGTCACAACAATTCCAAATGATTCTTGGATCTTTCTAGAGGGGCGCCAGTATTTAAGAGCCCATGGTCCCCTGTCAAAAAACACTGCACTGCTTTTAAACAGCAGATAAAAGCTGAAAGCCAAGGGTCTATTTAAACTTGGAACAATTTTGAAAGAAAGTTACAAAAAATCTTCATCTGGTGCTTAAGTTTTACAATCAGAGAATTCACATGAAAAGGCACTGCCAGGTCCTGATAAAGAGGGGCAGAACTGATAGGAATGTTAAGGGCTATGCAATTTGCAACAGGTGGTTAGCATTGCAGAGCTAGGAAAGACAAGCACCCGAGGCTCCCTGTGAATGTGCACCTTCACAAGGCATTGGAGGTTGAGGCTAGATGGAAGAGTGGTGAGCAGGTCAGAGAAAATTCATTCCTGAACTGACCGTGGTAGGGTGTGCATCATAGAGAGATTCAGGAGGTGTTACGGGAAATAGAACTGGCATGATCTGGCCAGGTTCAGAGCCCAGTTGACAGCAGTGATAGTCACAGTCTTCAAAAACTACAAATACAGGAGCAACTCAGAACTTCAGTGAAGGAAGGGGGAAGAGCCCCGCTTAATCAGTTAATCATGTAAGATACTTGAGTTATCTAAGCCTCACTCTCAGGTTTATGGGATATGCAAGAAGCAACTGCAATCTGAGATGATAACCAAGAAGTAAAATTTGTCAATAATCTTTGCAATTGTTTTAAGATGAAGATGAAGAGAAGACAAGGCACAAAAGAGCACCTGGGAAATACATATTCAGGAAACAAGAGAACCAAGAATGGAATGGCTAGAGAAGTGTGGAGTGGGGGTAAGGGCCGCTTTTTATGGGCCACATACTGCCAGCCGGTCAGAAACCATCAAAAGAAAAGTAAGTCACTCTGTACACAAGGAACAATTCTTTACCATGGTATTAGCAAAATACTAAGAGGAAATCATAAATAAGAGCCAGCTCCACAAATGTCTCAACAACAAAGTTTAAACAGGTATGGGGAGGCTGTTAGGTTAGAGAACTCTTTCCAAGCATATTATTAGCTAACAGCACCGTGTAGGGAGAGGATGAGACTGTTAAATTAACCTCCACTGAGTCTGAGGGCAGGTAAGTTAAAAAATAATCAGAAGCCTCTATGAAGTTCTCGTAAGAGCCGTATAAGCAGCTGAATAGGGCAATAAAGCCAGACAAAGCAGAGCTGGGTAATAGCTCTGGTTCTGTTATCCTAATCAGGTGCACCACACAGGCGTGTTAAGCTCAGCTGAGTCTCCCATGAGAAAGTAAAGGGGAGGCTTCTTTTGAACACTGAACTATGAAAACCCATTCGTGCTGTACTCAAAAGAAAAAAAGAAAGGAAAATGCCCAAACACTGGGTGAACCTTAGTGCTATTAAATGCCAATACCATCAAAGACATTAAAAATAATGTAGAAGACTAATTACAGGTAATTAGACTGGGGACACTTCATAATACTGCTCACTTATCCAAACAATTTTTATTACGTCCCTATTAAGTGCCAGGCCCCAGACTATGTGTTAGGAAATTGTGAATAAGAAGTTTATGTCTAGTAAACAGGCGACAATAATACTATATGAAGTGACAAATGCTATGGTGGAAAAAGGTATCAGAGGGTACATTGAAGCACTTGACCCAGTCTTAAGGAGGTCAAAGAGGAGTTCAAAAACATTTCCCAGAAATCAGGCTCTGAAACCTGATGTCTGAGTAGCCAGGCCAAGTTAAAGGAAGGAGATGCTAAGAAGCTAGGAAACCAGCCCAGAAGGGGTGGGAGAGAACTAAGTAGAACAGTAAGGCGACAGGAGAGAAATACACCAAAGTGATTGCAAAAAGTTTGTAGGTCATGCTAAGAGCCCCAGGGGAGAGTAAAGATTTACATGAAGAGGTGCCTATAAAACATCCAGTTGAAAATTTCTGGCAGGTAGTTAGAAGAATATAAAAAAGCCTTAGGGACTAGAGATGCAGATTTCGATCCCAACATAGAGACAGTAACTAAAGCCACAAGAACACCAAAGTTCTAGCAGGAACTGTGGACAGTCTCCACACTGAGAGGTGATGGAGAGGCCCAGGGAGACTCCCAACGCATCAACCTGTAAGAAGGTGGCAGAGGGAAAAAAATCATTCCCATTACACGTTAAGTGATACGACTAAGAATCTAGATGAATATACATATATATATATATATATATATATATATATTTCTTCTCCTTGACTTTTTTTTTTTGGTCAATTAAGCTTTTATAAAATTATACTGTTACAATTTGTCAATTTCTAGTGATCAGCATAATGTTTCAGTCATACATATACACAAAAATATTCATTTTCACATTTTTTATTATAGATTACTACAAGATATTGAGTATATTTCCCTGTGCTATACAGAAGAAATGTGTTTTTAATCTATTTTTATATATAGTAGTTAATGTTTGCATATCTCAAACTATCAATTTATCCCTCCCCATCCCCTTTCCCCCAGTATCCATAAGATTGTTTACTATGTCTGCAAGTCTCTTTCTGTCTTGTAGATGAGTTCATCAATGTCTTTTTTCTTTTTTTAGATTCCACATATGAGTGATATTATATGGTATTTTTCTTTCTCAGTCTGACTGCCTTTACTTAGACTGATGATCTCCAAGTCCATCCATGTTGCTGCAAATGATATTATTTTATTCTTTTATAGGGTTGAGTAGTGTTTCATTATATAAATATACCACAGCTTGTTAATCCAGTTATCTTTCGATGGACATTTTAGGTTGGTTATAGTAAATAGTGCTGCTATGAACATTGGGGTTCATGTGACTTTTTGAATTAGAGTTCCCTCCAGATGTATGTCCAGGAGTGGTAATGCTGGGTCATATGTTAGGTCTGTTTTTAGTTTTTTAAGGAATCTCCATACTTCTTTTCATAATAGCTGCAAAAAACTACATTCCCACCAGCACTGTAGGAGGGTTCTATTTTTTCCACACTCTCTCCAGCATTTATCATTTGTGGACTTTTGGGTGATGACTATTCTGACTGGTGAAGTGATATCTCATTGTAGTTTTAATTTGCATTTCTCTGATAATTAGCAATACTGAGTATTTTTTCATGTGCCTATTGGTCATTTGTCTTCAAGGGAGAATTACTTGTTTATGTCTTCTGCCCATTTTTGGATAGGACTGTTTTTTTTTTTGTTATAATGTATCAGCTGATTTTTTTAATATTCTGGGAATTAAGCAGTTGTCAGTTTCATCATTTGCAAATATTTTCTCCCACTCTATAGGTTGTCGTTTTGTTCTGTGTATTGTTTTCTTTTCTGTGCAAAGATTCTAAGTTCAATTAGGTCTCATTTGTTTATTTTTGCTTTTATTTCTATTGCCTGGGTTTACTGCCCTAGGAGAACATTGCTAAGATTTATTTCAGAGAATGATTTGCCTATGATTTCTTCTAGGAGATTTTTTTTTTTAATTGAAATAAAGTTAGTTTACAATGTTGTGACAATTTCTGGTATACAGCATATTGCTTCAGTCTAGCTGTATATTTAAAAAATTTGTTTATACATTAAAATTGCACATAGAAAAATGTTAACAGTGATTATTCAAAGTGATTAAAGATTACAGGTTTTACTTCAAAATAAATGTAATAAATGCATAATTAGAAAATAATAAATTTATTTTTGAAAGTTAAAATGTTTTTTCTTCTATTACAAACACAATGTTAAATGGTCCTTAAACAAACATGAAGACAAATCATGGTAAAGTTGTTACTAAACATAGGGTTTTTAAACTTCTTTGAATGCAACTAATTTAATTCTGTAAATATTCAAAAATCAACTTCAAAGAAATCAAATTATTTCAAGAGTGAAGGGAGGAGCTCTTTAACATAGTAAAGCACATACTACAGTTATTGCAAAGGTACTGGAAGGCCACAGAGACACACACACACACTCTCTCCCTCCCTTCCACTAGCAGTAAAGGAAGTGCTGCCCCCTGCTGGAGGACGGCTCAGTAAGACTATGCGGCTGCCACTGCCAAGCCCACCACTGACCTTCATTTCCAGCCTGCGCACAGGGTAAGGCAAGTCCTGTTACTTTCCCAACAGCGCATATTTTTGTAAAGTATCTCCAATATGTCACCTCACAGGACAAAGAGCAACCTAGAAAACTGGGAAAATACACACATTTGCCTTCTCCTCTACAGTCAGACACCCAAGATAGGATGGAGTCTGATCTCCAAGGCAGACAGCATTATCTGAGGTATGACCTAGAAAGGGAAAAAGTGACTGAAAAAAAAAAGGCACTTCATGGACCTACAATAAAAGAGATGCACATGAACAAAATGGAGATGTTAATAGTTTTGGTCCAGAATTCTGACCTTGCTTGGAAACAGTAACTTGAGTTTTCAGTTAATATTAACATAAAGCATCTATTGACAGGTAACCTTAAGATAATGACAAGTGGTCGTCACTAAATGACACCATGTCATGACATAGTTTGAAAAGTAAAGAAAAGCTCTGTCCATACAGAGAATTGAAAGGCCAAGGATTCTATTACTGAGTGAGTGAATTTTGATAGATCAGATCTGTGGGTTCAATGTTCACATCTATGAAATGAATGCACAAGATTAGTTTAGTAACTTTCAAGCTTTTTTTTTTTAACTGTGAGTCATAGTAAGAGGTACATTTTACAGCAGGGTATCTGAATACACAAAACACAGGCAAGTTTCATGGAACAACATTATCTATTAAACTTAGGAAGAATAATGTTCATGGAAAGAGAGGCAAATGAGATTAAAGCAATTGAACTTTTAAGCAGGAGGGAGATGATTAAAAGAACAAGTTTCTGGAGGAGATATGGGGTAGACAAAATCAAAAGGACTGATATCAGTCTTGGGAATGATAGGGATCACCCTTTTCTTCACAGACAGGAAGGAAGGAAAGAGGAATCAAGAAACAAAGCCTTCTAGATTGAGAAGTAGCAAATTGACAGAAGCCTAGCTCTGAAATCTTCAATTATCTTGATGAGGAGAGTAAAACACTTACTGAGCAGTGTAAGCTCTAGTTGTTAAATAAACTTTTTATTTTATGTAGGACTGTTCAATTTTGATTCTTATTTTTTTATCACAGTGGAAATTTAATAACTTTCAATATTAATAACTTTTAGTAACTTACTTTACCAGAGTTAAAATTTGATTAGGATTTGACATACTTAAAGTATTAGTGATGTCTTAGACACGTTACAGAGAGAGATTTAAATGAAGAAGCCAACTTAGTAATGTGTATTTTCTGTGACCAGTATTGGTAAATATTGTTTTCTCCTTAATAATTTGACATTTTCATAAGGAAAATAATCTCAAGTATGCTGTCTGTAGACTAATTCTAAGGAAAAAAACCTATATTATTATTGTAATGAATGTCATCTTCCTTGTGGAATTAAAAATTTTTTTAACTGACTCAAAATATTTTTAATACATAGTATATATTAGAATTTACATTTAATTTAGCATAATTTTGAGATCATATATTCTACTTCTGTTAATATAATCTGTATTTTAAAACGTTATCTTCTATTTTTGTTTATTTCACATATTTCACTCCAACTCTTTTTATTTCTTAAAGTAAAAATAAAAATGGGCAATGATTTGGTTTGACAAAGTAATTCTTAAGTGTTTAGCAGCAATAAAGTTTATTTAACCTCTCAGTGTAGATTGGTTTTACTCTGTAACAGCAAATACTGAAGAACTTAGACTAGGTCTGAATAAAGCTGGTGGTGAAACTAGGTTTTCTTCAATACCATAATACAGGCAGTTCTCTTGTAAAGCAATATATGTGTCTCTGGAAAAAAAATTAAAGTTCTGCAAAATTATACCCTAAAAATATGGACAAGCAACTCAGAACTATGCAGCCTTGTAATCTCTGTACTAGCAAAACTGGTAACAGTTCTCATAAAATTCTAGTATAGCTGAACATTTGCACCCAATATCAGTTAGTCTTCTTTGAAATGTAGTTCCATGAGGGCATTCAATTCTGTTAAAGATAAATTGTCAAAATTAAAAATTCTGATCCAGGATGTAGACTTTCTTCTTTAGATACTCCCCTCTTATTTTTCTTTTAAGTAAACATGTGGAAATATTTTCATGGCTTATTTGTATTCACAGCTCAGCCAGATAGTCTAACATTGTAGAAATCCTAGCAGTTCTTGAAGCCATTAACTGGCCTCTGTTCACCCTCTTCCACAGGATGGTCATGTGTTTTCCTTAAGGTCATCATATATTGCTAAGACTCTGTGAGAAAGCTCATCCCTCAAGGGTTTAAAACATTACTCTGCTGGAAATAATTCTTTCTGGACCAATGTGACTTTCACATTATACTGACCTTATCACTTAATGATGAATGATTGAACTAATTCTCCCTGCAGAAGTGTGTTATGTAGAAACAATTAGACAGTAGTCTCTAGCTGTCCCATTGCTATGTCATGATTCATGTAGTGGAATGTATTTGTGCACATTCATGTTTATATATACATACTACAATGTAGTAAAGGAAAAAGGCTTTGGAGTTTGGCTGACTTGGCCAATGGAATCAAATTTAGGTGACTGAGTTTTGGTTATGTGAAGTAAATTCTAATTATCTGGTAGGATTCTTTTGGAGATTGAGATAATTTACTTAAAACATCTAGCACAGTGATGGGCATATTGCAGAAACTCAACAAGTGCTATTTCATTTTCTAGTGATGAATCTTAAGGCTAAAAATACTAAGTGACTAGTTACCCCTGTACATAGCAAAAGTCAGATTCACTATGTAATTCTTATGAGAAATTCCTATACAGACATACATACCTGTAGGTGCATAGATAAATGCAGATTCTCCTACAGATTTAAGGTTTATTCTTCCCTTAATTGATTAATGTTTCACTAGTTCATATCCTTTTCTATTCAGATATTGAGGCTGATAATGATAAAAAAAAATTGGTAGGGAAGCTCTTTCCTTGACGTAACTTCCTATACTAATTAGACTAGGATGCTTTACTAAGGTTGTGTCAGCAGTTTAATTCATGCCTGTTTGCACTTTTCCAGTAGACTATAAAATGTTTCCCTAGCTGACTGATAATAGTCAGACATTGGCAAATTCATTGCTTCCTTTTTTAAAAAAAATGGCATCTCCCCCAGTCAAAATAAAATATAGCAGGTTGCTTGTTTTATGTTACTGCATTATGTTGATTGTGTGAGTTTTCCTTTAGAGTAATTTATAAGTGAATATGAAATTCATTAATATGAAGTTAACACCTTTCTATTTCTTTTTCAGTAAAACTTCTACATGTTAAGATGGTCAGTATTTTATTCTTTTATTTATAGATAAAATTATAGCAACAAAAATTATTTTCTTTTCCCCAGCTTTCCACCTTTTAGTGTAAAATGGGAAGAATATCTTCCGTATTTCTATAACAGGTTTGTTTACAGTATCTGCAGTTATTTACCTCACAGCACCGTTTGCAGTAACATTGCAGATTCTGCATGCTCTAGATTTTAAGATGTGCTGTATGAGTTTGTAGTGGTTGTAATTTTGTTGTTTTATGTTTTGAAACTTTAAGAATTAGATCTTACAGGATTTGACATCACAATTTTTCATTGGCTTTCGTTAAGTTTTTGAGCTGTTATGTATAATAAAAGTTATAATAAGGTATATAAATTTACATGTATTAAGTGATTAATTTTGAAATCATATTACATACAATAACATTTGTTTAGAGTCAATCAATATGTTTGATCAAATTTAAGATGCTTGAGATACACATTTATTTTAACTATTAGAAAGAAAAAATGCCCCACTTTAAATTATGGCATCTCATCAATTTCTGAGAAGCTGAGACATGAAAACAGATATGTGCCTTTAGACTCAATGAAATATTTCAGGTGTGTATTTAGACTTGAGGGCTTTTCTTTGGCGAGGAGCAGATTTTGTGTTGCTGGTTGTTGAAAACCCTGCTCAAGCCTATGTATCTGCACAGCTATGCTGGTTTTTCTTGTTCATTCATTTGTTCCCTCATTTAGTTTTTACTGAGTGTCCTTCAGGTGCAAAGCTATGTCATGTTTCAAGTCACACAAGATTTCTTCTCTTGGTACTTCCTTTATATATCTGGAATATAACACAAAACCAAGTAATTGTTTGATGGCACAACATAGTACTTATGTCTCCAGCTAGATTCCAAATTATCATAAAGATTGCTCTTTTTCACATGTTTTGTATCTGCTTCATGTCCTAGGACATAATTTGTAATTCATTGTAACTTCTTGATTAATTGAACTTTGTTTATAATGATAAGAAAAAAGTGTAGTCTGTACACCTGACAAGTGTGTCTGTATGATTATGCATTAATATAATCAGAAGTTTTGAATTTTAGAAAAATGGAATAAAAAATTTTAACTGTAAAATGAGATAACAAAGATTTCTTCAAATAGCAAATGACTTTTCTGGATTTCTTTGACATTACAAGAAATCTAGAAAAGTCCAGTGGTCTGGCAGCTGTGGCTTATTACCCAGCTGCACAAGTGAATTACTGTTTTGAACACTGTGGAATCGTGGAATGAAGAGGTTTCTAGGTGTTCTATTGCTTGGGTAGACTGCCCTACGAGGACATTGCTAAGATTTATGTCAGAGAATATTTTGCCTATGTTTTCTTCTAGGAGATTTACAGTGTCTTGCCTTATATTTAATTCTTTAAGACATTTTGAGTTTATTTTTGTGTATGGCGTGTGGGAGTTCGAACTTCATTGATTTGCATGTTGCTGTCCGGTGTTCCCAACACCATTTGCTGAAGAGACTGTCTTTAATCACTGTATTTTCTTGCCTATCTTTGTCAAAGACTAATTGACTGTAGGTCTGTGGGTTTATTTTTGGGCTTTCTAGTCTGTTCCATTGATCCATAAGCCTGTGTTTATGTCAATAACATTCTGTCCTGATGACTGTAGTTCTGTAGTGTTGTCTGAAGTCTGGGAGGGTTATTTCTCCAGCTTCATTCTTTTTCTTCATTTTTGCTTTGGCAATTCTGGGTCTTTTGTGGTTCCATATAAATTTAAGATTATTTGTTCAAATTCTATTAAAAAAAAAAAGTCCTGTGTAATCTGATAGAGATCACATTAAATCTGTACATTGCTTTGGGCAGTATGACCATTTCAACAATATTGATTTTTCCAATCCAGGAGCATGTGGTATCTTTCCATTTTTTAGAAACTTCTTTAATTTCCTTCATCAATGTTTTATAGTTCTCCATTGAATTTTATTAAGTGTGTTTTCTGCATCTATTGAGATTATCATGTGGTTTTAGTCCTTTCTCTTGTTGTTGTGAATTATTACATTGATTTCTATGTGTTGAACCACACTTGTGTCCCTGGGATGAACCCAAATTGATCATAATGTATGATCTTTTTTTATGTGCTGTTGCATTCTATTTGGTAGTATTTCCTTGAGGATTTTTTGCATCTATGTTCTTCTGTGATATTGGTCTTTAATTCTCTTTCTTGGTGGTGTCTTTGCCTGTTTTTGGTATCAGACTGATGGTGGCTTCATAGAATGAGTTTAGGAGAATTCCCTCCTGCTTGTTTTCTTTCTATCAGCTTTACAATGTTCTGGAAAGCACAAGAAGAAAATATGTTTAAGTGGCATAAGGCTGTGACTATGGTAAGTCCACCTAACGAGTAGTTTTCCCAACAACATAAATTCTTTTGTAAAAAGGGAGGGAAAATGACTGCTTCAAGATGTAAGATGTGAAAGGCTATTCTACCACACACATTTCTTGTCAGTCACACAGAAGTTGTCAAATAATTATCCCCTGCCACTCAGAAAAAGATAATACTGTGAGAACACACTGTCCACAGAATCCCCTGTCCACTTCAGCATAGGCATCAATTTTTCTGCCCTGCTCAATGAGGACACACAGCCGCGGCTACAGGAAAGAGCCCTGATGCCCAAGCACCATCACATCCCATGACAAGAGCCATTCCCTTCCCCTGGGGGGGCAGACAAACTCAGAAAGCCCCCAAAGCATGGGCGGATGGCCTTAGTAGTGTTCGTTTTTCAAGGCTCCGAGCCCCAAAGTATGTTGTTTGCATCCAAAAAGAGGCCATATTAACAGATACACACCATTATATATAAAATATGTAAGCACAAGGACCTACTGTATATCACAAGGAACTATATTCAATTTCTTGTAATAACCTACAGTGGAAAAGAATCTGAAAAAGAAAAAAAATATATATATACTGAATCACCCTGCTGTACACCTGAAACTAACACAAAATTGTAAATCAAATATACATCAATAAAATGTATTGAAAATGCAGCTCTAAAGAGAAATACAGTCATGGTGTGAGCTGCCAGGCCCAGTGAAGGAATTTTGAGAGGTGAATGTTTTAAAAAATAATTCCTAATACCCTGAGATAACTATTTCCAGGATGGTGCAATTTTACCTTTAAAAAGGGAAAGAAAAAAAACCAAAAAACAAAAAACTCAGACATCACCATCCTGGAATTAACCAGCACACAGTTAAATTTTGGGAAAGAAAACACAAAACAGTAATGCAGTCATTCATCAAATTCAGAAAGCAAAACCAAAAATGCTAGCTCCTTACTGCTTGATTTCATACAGAAGGCTGGTAAAAGTGACAGCATGAAAACGTAATTCTAATAATTAAACAAAACTTCATAAAATGAACAGGACTGGCAAAAGTATGTTTCTGGTAAATCAACTCAGGAGATGTCCAAATATAATGCAAACAACTCATGCAATTTTGAATTTTCCAGAAGCCTCCCCAACTTTTTTAAATAAGTAAAAAAAAAAAAAAAAGGAATTGATTTTAGCAATATATTTATATTTAATCCAATAGAGCCAAAATACTATCATTGCTGCATATAATCAACAGAAAAATATATGAGATATTTCACATGCTTTTATTCATACTAGACCTTCAAAATCTGAGTCTATTTTACATATACCGAGCATCTCAACTTCAGCTGGCTATGTATCAAGCAAGCAATATTTACATGTGGCTAGCGGCTGCCACTTTGTTTTCCTGTGCTTTGTTTTGTTTTGTTTGTTTGGGAGGGTAATTAGGTATTTATTGATTTATATTTAATGGAGGTACTGGGGAGTGAACCCAGACTTCGTGCATGCTGAGCACATGTTCTATCACATAGCTATACCCTCCCCCCTAGCAGCTGCCACTTTGGAGAGGGCAGATCTCAATGGATACTTTGCACTTATTTGTAATTCCAAGTCTTCTCAAAAAAGAATCCCAATGGCAACCTCTTAAATGGATGCCTTCAGAAAATATAATTTCAAATATAATTTTTAAGTTTTTCCACTTCACCAAGGATGCTCTCTACTGTGATAATCAAGCAGATGGCTTCCCTATCCCTCATGGAGTCCCTGAAAGCAGCTGGTAATGGGAGAAGAATGGGAGACTTCTGAACTCTCTGTGCCTTTGAGGATCACTTTGGAGAAAAGAGACATTTTACTTCTGTTCCAGTCTCTTCACCTCCCCAGAAAAGTGTCTTCACTTCATCACCATGTCCTTTCTTTCCTAGAATCCACCTCTCATTCCACTGCTGTCGGTTTTAGCCTCCCCAAACAGAAAACCAGTGGTACTCCCCCATTTTTAACACATCACCAAGCCTCAGTGTGTCCTTCTACAAAAATACCCCACTACTTTTCCTCACCCTGACTTTGGCTTCTCCACACCCAGTCTCTTGTAGTCTACATGTGAACTAAGATTTAAGAATTACCCCACCTCCCAGCCCTGACACATACACCCTCACTGCTGTTAATGGCCTGTTGCCACTTTCTCAGACAGTGACCTTCATGTCCCCCACACCTGTGGTCCCGGTTGTTCATGGACCTGGGAATCTACCTTTGTGGGACTGTGGAATTCTGTTCATGCTAGTTCCATTCCAGGCCATCTGGTTCTAGACACATGTCCCAGGAAACCATTTCCAGTGATTCTGGACTCCCTGACCCCACCTTTCCTTGGAGCACATGCTCATCAACAGCACCACACCAACCCTAACCTCAGCAGGTCCACAGTGGAATCTGCACTCGGTTCCTCTCCACTCCCCACAAGCATGACTCACTCTGCTCTTCTACACATTCAGGGAAGAGGTAAGGTCCTTCCTATAGTTACAGTGTGTCTCCTACCACCATTTGTCCCTACCTTCCTCCAGGGTATTTCCAAATTTGGAATAAATGACACTTGTAAAAATTATCTGAACTTTGGAGAAGCTAGTGTGTGAATCAACCTATCTATCTTGCTATGGTGGCTTCAGAGATCTTTTAAAAGAACTAGATTAAACTGCATCCTGATTTTTCTTTATTGCACGTGAAAGTGTAAATAAGAAGACAATGGAAGACCTACCTAATGTCTAATATAAACCAGGGTATAACAAGTTGCCCGTTTTTATTAGGTTTTGAAGATTTTTATGTTTTTTTTTAATTTTTTAAGTGAAAGGTCTTTATTTTAGAAAACAAATCAATATGATTAAATTTAAGTTTGACAGAATCTACAGTTAATGACAAATTAATAGCAAGTAATTCATGCCAAGAACTTGAGCTACACATTTCCATCTTGCGTCTGCCAGGGACCAGTGATCAGTACAGAGACCGAGCTTGGTTTGATATTTATATTTGTAGCTGTGCTTCTTTAAATTTTTCTCAATGGAGGCAGCTAGCCCACCAAAATAATGTTTTCAATTTCTTTAAATTTTAAAGACAGAAGAAAAACTCATTATGTTATTTGTCAGATCTTGTAAACTCTTGTAATTCTAGTACCCTCGGAGACCATAATGATGGCTTCATAAGCAGTACATACAAGTGAATATTTTGATGATGCTGATTGGTAGACATATATCTCAAAACGTTTTGAGAAACGATTTCTTTGTGCTGTGGATGTATTTGAGGTCCCCCACTGCCTTGGTGCTGTGTTCTTCCACTTGGAGTGAGACACTCACTCCCCTGTCACAGCTAAGATGGCTGATCAGAGAACATGGAGTGAGCATCAGCTAGCCTGAAGTCCCTAACACTTCCCTTCCATGTCGGATTTCCATGAGAATGAAGCCCAAAGGGAAAAACGAAGAGTGGAAGATATTAAATTTGGTTTGGGTTCATTGCCTGTTTTTCTCAAAATCAGTGCAAGTTTTCTCCTAACCCACTGTGATTTCATTTGGACAGTGACAGTGGGTTCATTTGTATGTGCTCTCTGAGCATTTTTGCTAGTTTAATGACAACTTTTTTTTTTTACTTTTTAAAATTGAGTTATAGTTAGTATACAATGCCTCAATTTCTGGTGCACAGTGAAATTCTTCAGTGATACATAAATATACATATATTAATTTTCATATTCTTTTTAAAAACTTGGCTACCACAAGATATTGAATATAATTCCCTGTGCTATACAGTAAAAGTTGTTTATCTATTTTGTATATGTCACTCAGTATCTGCAAATCTCAAATTCCCAGTTTATCCTTTCAAAATCCCCTCTCCCCTGGCAACCACAAGTTTGTATTATATGTCTGTGAGTCTGTTTTTGTTTTATATATAAGTTCATTTGTCTTATTTTTTAGAGCCCACATATAAGTGTTATGTGGTATATTTCTTTTTCTGGGTTAATTCACTTAGAATGACATTCTCCAGGGACATCCACGTGGCTACAAATGGCAATATGTTCTCAATTTTCATGGCCGAGTAGTATTCCATTGTATAAATATACCACAACTTCTTTATCCAGTCATCTGTCAATGAACATTTAGGTTGCTTCCATGTCTTGGCTATTGTAAATAGTGCTGCTATGAACATTAGGGTGCAGGTGTCTTTCGGAATTAGGGATTCTTCTGTATATATGCCCAGGAGTGGGAACACTGCATCATATGTTAAGTCTACTTTTGGTCTTTTGAGGAATCTCCATACTGTTTTCCACAATGGCTACACCAAACAACATTCCCACCAAAAGTGTAGGGGGGTCCCTTTTCAACAACACCCTTTCCAGCATTTGTCATTTATAGACTTTTGAATGATGGTCATTCCGACTGGTGTGAGGTGAAGCCTCATTGTAGTTTTAATTTGCATTTCTCTGATAATTAGAGGTATTGAGCATTTTCTCATGTGCTTTTGGCCATTTGTATGTCTTCATGGGAGAATTGCTTGTTTAGGTGTTTTGCCATTTTTGGATTGGGTTGTTTTTCTTTTTCTTATTAAGTCATATGAGATGTTTATATATTCTGGAGATTAAGCATTGTCAGTTTCATCTTTTGCACATATTTTCTCCTAATCTGTAGGTTGCCATTTTGTTTTGCCTATGGTTTCCTTTGTTGTGCAAAAGCTTTTAAGTTTAATTAGGTCCCATTTGTTTATTTCTACTTTTATATCTATTTCTTTGGTAGACCGCCCTGGGGAACATTGCTGAGATGTATGTGAGATTATGTTCTGCTTGTGTTTTCTTCTAAGAGGTTTATTGTGACTTGTCTTATGTTTAAGTCTTTAATCCATTTTGAGTTTATTTTTGTGTATGGTGAGAGGGAGTATTTTAACTTCATTGATTTACATGCTGCTGTCCAATTTTCCCAACACCATTTGCTGAAGAGACTGTCTTTATTCCATTGTATGTTCTTGCCTCCTTTGTTGAAGATTAATTGACCAAAACATTGTGGGTTCATTGCTGGGCAATTTTGTTCCATTGGTCCATATGTCTGTTTTGTATCAATACCATGCTGTTTTGATTAATGTAGCTCTGTAGTATGGTCTGAAGTCTGGGAGGGTTGTTCCTCCAGCCTAATTCTTTTCCTTCAGTTATGTTTTGGCAATTCTGGGTCTTTTGTGATTCCATATAAATTTTATAATAATTTGTTCCACTTCTGTGAAATATGCCTTTAGTAATTTGATAGGGATTGCATTAAATCTGTAGATTGCCTTGGGAAATGTGACCATTTTAACAATACTAATTCTTCCAATCCAGGAGCATGGGATATCTTTCCATTTTTTAAAGTCTCCTTTAATTTCGTTGTAGTTCTCCATGTATAAGTCTTCTGCTTCCTTGGTTAGATTTACTCCTAGATATTTTATTACTTTAGATGTAATTTTAAAAGGGATTGTTTCTTTATTTCTTTTTTCTGTTGATTCATCATTAGTGTAAAGAAATGCAACTGATTTTTGTACATTAATCTTGTATCCTTTTGTACATTAATCTTGTGATCTTGTATCCTTGTACCTTGCCAAATTCTTTCATTACTTCGTGTAGTTTTTGCCTGGGCCTTTTAGGGTTTTCTATATATAGTATCATGTCATCTGCATATAGTGACGATTTTTTAGCTTCTTTTCCAATTTGGATCTCTTGTATTTCTTTTTCTTTCCTGATTGCAGTGGCTAGGACTTCCAAGATTATGTTGAATAAAAATGGTGAGAGTGGAGAACCTTGCCTTTTGCCAGATTTTAGTAGGAAGGTTTTCAGCTTTTCACCATTGAGTTCTATGCTGGCTGTAGGTTTGTCATAAACAGCTTTAATTATGTTGAGATATGTCCCCTCTATACCTACTTTGGTGAGGATTTTTATCATAATGGGCATTGAATCTTATCAAATGCTTTTTCTGCATCTAGTAAGATGATCATGTGGGTTTTGTCCTTTCTCTTGTTGTTGGGGTATATTATTGATTGATTTGCCTATGTTGAACCATCCTTGTGGTCCTGGGATAAACCCGACTTGATCATGGTTTATGATCTTTTCTATGTGCTGTTGGATTCTGTTTGCTAATATTATGTTGAGAATATTTGTATCTATGATTCCTCAGTGATATTGATCTGTGAGTTTCTTTTTTACTAGTGTTTTTGTCTCGTTTTGGTATCAGGGTGATGGTGACTTCATAGAATGAGTTTGTGAGTACCCCCTCCTTTTCAATCTTTTGGAAGATTTTGAGAAAGGCCGGTATGAGTTCTTCATTGTATGTATGATAGAATTCCCCAGGGAAGCCATGCAGTCCTGGACATTTGTTCATTGGGAGGGTTTTTTTTTTAAGCTTATTCAATTTCATTTCTAGTGATTGGTTTGTTCTGGTGGTCAATTTCTTCTTGATTCAGTCATGTGGACTGTATGTTTCCAGAAACTTGTCCGTTTCTTCAAGGTTATTCATTTATTTTCCATAAAGTTTTTCACAGTATTCTCATATAATATTTTGAATTTCTGTGGTATTGTTTGTAATTTCTCTTTTCCTTTCTTATTTTGATTGTGCTCTGACTTTTCTCTTCTTTGTGAGCTAGGCCCGAGGTTTGTCAATTTTATTTACTGTTTCAAAAAAAAAAAAAAAAACAGCTCTTTGTTTGACTTTTTCTATTGTTTTTTAAATCTCTATTTTATTTATTTCCTCCTTGATCTTTATTGTTTTCTTCCTTCTGCTGACTTTAGGTTTTGTTTGCTCTTCTTTCTCTAATTCTTTTAGTTGGTTAGTTGTTTATTTCAGAGTGTTCATCTTTTTTGAGGAAGACCTTTATTGCAATGAACTTTCTTTTTAGGAATGCTTTCGCTGCATCCTATAGATTTTGTGTGGTTTTGATTTTTGTCATTTGTCTCAAAGTAGTTTTTAATTTCTTCTTTGATTTTATCATTGACCCATTGGTTTCTTAGTATCATGTTGTTTAATTATCATGCTGTCATTTCTTTCTCCTTTGATTTTCTGTAGTTGATTTCTAGTTTCATGCATTGTGTTCAGAAAAAAATGCTTAAAATAATTACTATCGTCTTAAAATTGTTGTCTTCTTTTGTGCCCAAGTACATGATCCACCCTAGAAAATGTTCCATGTGCACTTATGAAGAATGTATATTGTATTTTTTTTTAGGATGTAATGTTCTGAAATATCAACCATGTCTAATTTGTATATTGTATCATTTAATTTCTGTTGCGTTATTAAATTTGCATCTGGAAGGTCTTCCAGTGAGGATAATGGGATGTTTTAATTTCCTACCATTATTTTATTCCCAGCAATTTCTCCTTTTATATCTGTTAGTATTTGCTTTATGTATTTAGTTGCTCCTACATTGTGTGTAGTTATGTTAATGGATGTAATATCTTCATCTTGTATTGCTCCTTAAATCATAAAACGTTCTTCATCTTTCTTTATGGTCTTTGTTTTAAAGTTCATGTTGGATGAAATCAGTATTGCTACCCCTGCTTTCTTTTCATTTCTGTTTGTGTGTAATATCTTGTTCAATTTTCTCACTCACAGTCTATTTTTGTCCTTTTCCCAAAGGTGGGTCTCTTGTATGTGGCATATTGTAGGTTCTTGTTTTATTATCCAGTCTGTCATTCTAGGTCTTTTCATTGGAGCATTTAACCTATTGAAATTTAAAGTAATTTCTGATAAACTTTAGTTTATTGAGATTTTGAACTTAATTTTGCAGGTGATTTGGCATTTTTTCCCTTGTTCCTTTCTTTTTCTTATTGTGTGTGTTTTTTTGTTTGTTTGTTTTCCTTCTTATTATCTTGGTTAATTTTTAGTTTTTGTGACTCTCTTGTAAGTTTTTGTCTTATGGTTACCCAATTTTGTACATATATTAACCCATTACTGTATCTGTTTGTTTTAAACATATAGAAATATAAGCTCAAACCCATCCTATCGAGAATGATTTAGATGTCTTCTTTTAGTATTCCGTGTTTATTCTGTTGTAATTCATGGTATTTATCACCTTTCCAATTATGGTTTTCTCCTTTCAAAAGCAACCTACTTCTTTTTGATTTAGAGTATACCATTCAATATTTCTTTTAGTATAGATTTAGTGTTGCTAAATTCTTTTATTTTTGCTTGTTTGTGAAGATATTTATTTCTCCTTCTATTCTAAAGAATAGACTTGCTGGATAAATTATCCTAGGCTGAATCTTCTTTGTTTGTTTGTTTTTCATTCAGGACTTTGAATATATCTTGCCACTCCCTTCTGGCTTGTAGTGTTTGTGTTTCTGTAGAGAAATCAGCTGAAAGCCTTATGAGGTTTCCTTTGTAACTAACTCTGCTTTTCTCCTTATGCCTTTAGAATCGTTTCTTTATCTTTAACCCAGGCCATGCTGATTATAATATATCTCAGTGTGTGTCTGTTTGGTTTCTTCTTGTTTTGGTCCCTTCGTACTTCCTGTATTGGTATATCTGATTGCTTCTTTATGTTTCAGAAGTTCTTAATTAAGATTTCTTCAAATACCTTTTCAATCCCTTTTGCTTTTACTTCTCCTTCTGAGACCCCTGTTATGCATAGGTTTTGGCAAGTTTTATATTATCCCATAGGATAATTGTTTTCATTGAATTTTGTTCTTTCATTGGTTTTTGTTTTCCTCTCTTCTGTTCTGATTAGTTGGTTTCTGTTGTCCTGTATTCTAAACCACTTATTCATTCCTCTGCATTAAGTAGCCTACTTTTTTTTTTTTTACAACTTTTAACTCAGGTCTTATCTCAGCAAATGTGTTTTCCTATTTTAATTCACACTTCTTTATAAAGTTTCAATTTCCTATTTGACATAGTCTTTGCCTCTATACACAATCACCTTTTGTGTCTTTAGTACTTTTATCTCTCCTTTGAAATCATGATTTAATAGATTATCAAGGTCTATTTCATTGATCTCTCTTTCAGGGGATTTTACCTGCTCTTTTAAATGGGAGTTGTTCCTCTACTTCTTTATTTTACTTATATCTCTCCTGCACTATTGATTATGGAGCATCAGTTATCTTTTCTGTTTCTAAAGGTTTTCTTTTTACTTATTTACCTAAAACAGATGCAGAAATAAAGCTAAAAAATAAATTTAAGAGAAAAGAATAAGATTTAAAAACAGATTATGAACAATAAAAGAACAAGTCAAAGAGAAATAAAAATTGAGTTGAGACAAATTTTAAAAGCCTTAAAATTAGAAAATAATATCTGAAAACTGATTATAATAAATAAGAGAACAAAACAAAGAGATAAAAAGCAAATTGTGAGAAATTAAAAATCTTAAAAAAGAAAAAAATTTGAGAACAGAGTCTAATCAATAATAGAAGATTAAAGCAAAGAGAAATAAAAATGAAATTGAGACAAACTAAAAACAATTTAAAATATTTTAATGTCCAATTTTAAAAGGGGTAAACATAGAAACATAAAAAATCTTTTAAAAGTAAAAATTTAAAAAGTAAAAGAAAAAAGTGAAAATATGTCGATGTGTTCTTGTGGGCACTATGTGCTCTTAATAATTTTGTCGATAGCTCTGAAGTATGTGTGGTTACTATGTCTTCCTGTCTTTTGCTTGTTATCCTTTTTGTTGGGGATTTGGCCTGTGATCTGGTAGTAAGAGTCTTCCCTGGCTATTAAATGAGATCTCCTTTTTATTTTGTGGTTGTTGCTGCTCCTGTTCTCACCCTGCTACATGAACTCCAGTCACTGGTTCCAGAGGCCCTCCAGTTGTGCTCCTGATGTGTGCTTCTCCTAGTGCCATGTGTCATGTCTCCTCCAAATGCTGCATTGTGGTGTTGCACTTGTGCATGATAGGTGGTTGGGTCACTCTGTCTTTCAGTGCCCCTCTCAACTTCACTTCAGTTCCATGCTCTCTAGGTGGACTTGGATAAAATGGTCATACCAGCCATCACCCCTACTCTGTGCCAGAACTCTGCTCCTTGTTCATTTGTCTTAGAAGCATTAGTTCACAGAGGTACTGCAGCAGAACTTTCCTATTTTCCTGGGGCTGCAAACAAATCTGAGTTCCCCCTATGAGGTTGCAGAGCCCCTAGGTAGGGATTGAAATTTCAACCCTGCCTCCACCTGGGTGCACATTAGAGTATATGGTGGGTGTGGTTGGGTCCCACCTCTCTTCTCCAGAAAAGGCACCAGAAATGATGCCACAAGTCTTCAAAGACAAAAGCTATGGCACCCCTCCCCCCAGGGCACACCAGCAGTGTTGCTTTGCCTTTATTTTTTCATATTATATGTGGGACTCATGTTGTTCTGCTCTGTATACCTTCCCAGTGATGGCACACAGCACATTGAAATCTCCTGAGGTTGCCTTTGTACAGTTGGCCCAAGTCCTCCATCAGGCTCAGGCAGTCTGTTTCATCCCACACCTGCTGGTTCGTGTCTAAGCTTGGGGATCATGAGGACCCTTTTTGCCCATTTAACTTTGTTCTGTCAGTCAAGGGCTATTGTACACAATTTCAAGCCTCAGAGGTTCCCCCTCCATCCAGCTGACCTCTTCATTGGAGTGGGAGAGACCCAACAAATGAGCACTATACCACCTTTGCTGCTCCCTCCCCATGGGACTAGACTGCACTATTTCCCTTTTTCTTCCTTTTATTTTCCTTTTCTCCCACCAGATTAATGGCGTGTTTTGTCTTTTGATGAAGGTGAAGTTCTGTCAAAGTTCATCAGACTTTCTGATTGGATATGTGGGTAAGTGGATGTCAGTCTTGGTGCATTTGTGGGAGAGGGTGAGCTAAGAGTGTTGTTCTACTCTACCACCTTGGCCCTTCTTGATTTTTTTCTTTTTTTAAGTGTACAGTAGTCTAGTGTCTG
This sequence comes from Camelus dromedarius, assembly GCF_036321535.1. Taxonomy (NCBI): domain Eukaryota; kingdom Metazoa; phylum Chordata; class Mammalia; order Artiodactyla; family Camelidae; genus Camelus; species Camelus dromedarius. Next base: position 238,245 of record NC_087457.1, read on the forward strand.
TATAAGTGTCAATTGTAGTGGGATTTTGTTCAGTAAGCCTAAAATTTCTACTTTGAAATAAACTACTGGGTTTATAAAAAAGAACTAAGTTAACAGCTGCAAGCCAGCATCATCCATTCAAGGGTGTGTTAGAGAAGGATGGAGGGGAGGAAAGGGAGAGGGGGAAGAGACACAAAGGGTGAGAGAGTGGAGAAGGGGGAAGTCCTACCTGCTAAAAAGTGGATGCTTGCTGCCTTTCAACACAGCTCAGTGCAGGGGCACCCTACTTTATGCAGGAAGAGCTAGCTGTCTGGACTCTGATCTACAGACACTGCTCTCAGTTTCTACTCTGGAGTTGAGCAGGTGCTGCTGGAGGAGAGGGTGGAGTCAGGGCTATGGTGGTTGGATGGAAGCATCTGATGTGAACAAGGAGCTGTGAGTTCAGACTTGCTCCTTAAGCCTCTAAAGGACAATGAGCAAGTGAGTCCTTCTAGAGAGACAAGGAGGGAGAAGGTCCTGTGGTGCTCCCACTGACTCTCCAAGCATCTAACTTGGAATTCTGCCTCAGGCTGACATCTTTGATCAAGAAACAACACAGGTTGCTTTTATTTCCTAATTTAATAAAAGCCTTTTGTTCACTTCCACGGGAAGCATAATAACAAATCTGAGCTACTTTAAGAAGAAGGAAAATCCTCACTGAGCACCTACCCTGCACCAGACATGGTATAAGGAACTTCGTGGCTGTGATCTCAGTGACATCTGACAAGTCACTAAGAACTGGGATGAAGGGACATGAGCAGATACCAGAAGACAAAGACAAGCTGAAGGCAGATGTCATACAGACAATTCCACAAGAATGAATAGCAGAAGCAGAAAGTGGAGATGGTGTGGGACCACATGGGCAAATTCCTAGGTTTGAATTCCAATGAACTAGACAGGGAGGTAATCCTGGACTTAAAGCATAAAGACCATTGGTTTCACAGTTTCTCTGCATGACCAATTATTTTTGTTTGTTTGTTTCTTTTTGCTGTCCTAGATTTTCCAACATGGCAATTTTTATACTTCTTCGTCAACCATTCCCTTGACTGCTTCTCTTTCAACTCATATGCATAAAAGACTTCACCCCAGGACCAGATAACAAATCAGTTAATAACAGGAAGGATAAGCCTTCAGAACTTGCCAAGCAAAAGGAGAGATTGGTATGCACAAAGGTAAATATGTAAGATGATGAATAATTGAAATTTAAATGAGTGGCTCACAGTAGTGCTCAAAAAGTTCAAAGAGGAAAGGAAGGCAGGTGGAAGTGATCCTGTTTGTGTGTGTTTGTCTGTGTGAGTATGCATGCTGGGAAAGGAATTGGGTAATGGATGAAGACATCATGCAAGATGGTTGAAGTGTCAGTAACAGTCTTTGGAATATGAGTTGAGAAAGGGAAATAAAAAGTTGAATTTGGAAATGATGTTTGAGGCCAGAATGTAAAAGGCCTTGAAGGTCAAATTAAGATATGCTATCATATATTATAAGTCTTGTCTTTCACACCAATTATGTGTTGACCGTCTTAGAAATGGTGAATTAGAGAGGAGATGAAGGGTTCCTTTAAATAAGACATCTAGGCAAACAACAGCACATTGAGGTAAATGGTACCCAGCAGTTGCATTCCACAAGATTAAGTACATTAGCATTTCTAAAGAAAAATAATAATTTATAGTACTGTATGTTTCCTACTACCTACAGAGTTAGAAAATAGCTCAGTAACATTGAATTTGAAATATTCAAAGGGTGAGCTAGACAGACACCAAGTAATCTTTTGTGTGGTTGAATGTGTGTTTCAAAATGTTTCAGTTTTTCCTGACAGTGGCCACTTTTATTGGGTATTTTCCTAGAAACAGATTTGCTGGAATAGGTTTATCTGTATGTTCAGGTTAAAGTGGATACTGACAGGTATTTGCTTCTCAGGTGATTGTACTAATTTACATGCTCATCAGCAATGTAGCATTCTTTATGTGCTCCTGAAAGTTAGGAAGTTCTGAGCCTCAATTCAGTTCTACAAAGGGTAAAATTTTAAACAATCTCCTTTGTAGTTCTCATGCATACCAAATTTTTAGAGTTATTATCAGTGGTATAATAAATAAATTATCTGTCCTTTATTTCTGGTACCAGACACAGAACTTCAAAACTCTTGGAACTTCTTGAGTGAGAAGACCGTCTATTATGCTAATGAGGTGACTCATGGTAGTGGGCCCCAAGTTAACTTCAGCATGAGCACTAATCCCAGAAAGACCAGCCACATAATTAGAGGGTTGAAAATTAGGGACACGCTGGACTCTGGGAAGATGGGAGTAGATGGTGCTGGAGTTGGAGATTAGTCATGTGTCCAATGATTTAATAAATTATAAAGCTCAAGTAAAACCTCTGGACTTCAAACTCAGTGATCCTTTCTGGTTTGTGAATACCCTGAATCCACTTGCAGCCAGTGTCTGAGTTTGGCATATACTAAGTCTGTGTAATTTATTTGTTGAACAACTTAATGCACTGATTCTAACCTGAGTCTTACATCCAACTCTTGTATCATTCTGGAAGTATAAAGTCTACGAGCTTGTGTCTCTCATGGTGAAGCTTGACATTTCTGTCCATGTGGGGAGATTCAGGAAAGGTATGACTAAACAGTGGGAATATTACTGTGTGGAAAAAGGCATCATCATAGGAAATGAAATCCCCTAACACAACAATTTTCAGTTCAAAGCAAGCCAAAACAAATTGACTATTCCACTTGTGACCTAGGCAGTGAGCATTGGTCTCTCCAGTAAGATTTGGCCTCTCCAGTAAGATTAACAAGAGGACAGATGACTGGATAAAGAAGTTGTATATTTATACAATGGAATAATGTACATCCATAAAAAATAATAAAATAATGCCATTTAAAGCAACATGAATGGACCTGGGAAATAGCATTCTAAGTGAACTCAGAAAGAGAAAGAAAAATGCCATATGATATCACTTATATGTAGTATCTAAAAAGTAGATGAAATTATTAAAAAAAAGACTCACAGACATAGAAAACAAACTTATGGTTTCCAGAGGGAGAAGAGAGTGGGAAGGGCTAAATTGAGAGCTTGAGATTTGCAGATAACAATATATATATAATATATAAAAAACAATTCCAAATTGTATAGCACAGAGTACTACATTCAATATCTTATGCTAACTTATGGTGAAAAGGAATATAAAAAAAATATATGTATGTTAATGTATGACTGAAGCATTATCCTGTACACCAGAAAATGACATAACATTGTAAATTGACTAAACTTCAATAAATAAATATAAATATATATATAGATATACTTTAATTATGCATTAAAATTCAACAATAAAATTTATTCTCTAAAAGAAAGAGGAGAGTGAGTGGAGAAGCAATTTGAAATGTATTTTGTATTTCATTATCTCATAATATAAGGATGATTCTAGTCTATAATTAATAAATAACTTGTAAGACTTAAACCCAGCAGAGAAAATACTTAAATATTTACTTTTGGGAAATTAGATTTTGCCCAAGAGGAAAAAAATCTAAAACTGATATTAGACATCCACCAATAGACATTCAAAAGAAGTGCAGTGTCTTCCAGTATTAGACTGACATGTTCACCTTTATTTCCTAGAATTATACGGATTGTGGGGGAATGGAATTAAGATAAAACTATGTTTGACTTTGGATGTCTGGCTAAGACATTTTAGTTTTAATTTTTGTTCACAGTGGAGAGTGGAGAAGTTTTGAAAGGCAGCTATGCTCACCATTATACAACCAATGCCTTTGAATGGAGAAGTTTTGATCAGTAGAGGGAAGAGAAGAAATTAGTACCACAGAAAAAGGCATTATCAAGGAAGGTAGAACAAAGATAACTGATATTGACTGTACATGGCTACCAGACTTTCCATTAGTTCATCCTTTTATTGAAGATTCATAGGATTACACTTATATTTACTTCTTCCCTGCAGAATGTGCTGTCAATTTTTTTAAAAATAAGAAATGTCATGTTAATTTTCAGACAGGTATACAATATCTGTCTGAATAGATCATGGAAACATTGTTTGGGAATTCTGGCCAATTATTAGTAATTTCAGTATCAAATCTAAGAAAGAGGAGTCAGGAGCAGCCAAGATGGTGGAGTAGAAAGACACTAGTAGCTCACCCTTTCCCACAAATACACCAAGAGAAACACCCCAGGACCCACCCATTCACTCAGAACACCTACTGAACATTGACAGAACATCACCTTCTTCAAAAGACAAAATTCACCACAAATCTGGTAGGAAAAAAGTAAAAGGAAAATAGCGTGGGATGGATCCCACAGTGTGGGAGTGACAAATAAGGATTCACACTCTTAAACTGGGGGGGACGGAGGACTCCAAGTTTTGTATCAGGGCAAAGTAGCCCTTGACCCACAAAACAATAAGTAAAATGAACACTAAATTTCCCTGTGACCTCAGCCCTAGACACAAACCAGCAGGGGGTGGGCTGGGGATGGCTGCCGGAGCCACATGGTGGACTGGGGCTAACTGCACAGAGGCAATCTCAGGGGGCTGGAGTATGCTATGAACTATGTCTGGGAGGATATAAAGAACAGAACAGCCTAAGTTCTCAATAAAATTTAAAAACAGAAAACAATACTGCTGTTGTGCATTGTAGGGAGGAGCACAATGCAGCTGGGCCATAGCCTTTGTCTACACAGGCCTGTGGCACCATTGCTGGTGTGTTCTTAGGAGAAGAGAGGCAGGGCTCCAGCACAACCGCCATATCCCTTAGTGTTCAGCTCCCAGGCAGAGGTGGATTTGAAACACGAATTCATAGCCAGAGGGTCCACAACTTCACAGGCAGGACTGAAATTTGTTTACAACACCAAGCAAAGGGGACCATTTTGCTATGCAGGTGTCTTTGTGGACTCACACCTCTAAGACAAATGGGCAAGGACTAGAGTTCTGGCACAGAGTGAGGGTGAGTGCTGGTGTGGCCATTTTCTGTGAGCCCACCTACCCTGAGTGGATGCAGCACTGAGAGTAGTTCTGCTCAAGTAGCATGGCCTGTGGGCCTCTGGGAAGAGTGAGCAGAATTTGCAAAGTGGGGTGATTGAAGGGGCAGCATTTGGCACTTGGCATGGTGCTCATCTGGTAGCATGAATTCAGTCACTGAGTGCTGGAAGCCCTACTGGTGTAGGCATCTAAGACAGGTGAGCAGAGTTTGTGTATCAGGGCAAGTGCAGGTGCAGTGTTTGCTGCTGGTGATGTCACTGACCTGATAGTGCATCACCAACCAAGTGTGTGACACTGACATTCCTGTAACTAAAGCTAGGACAAGGGCAGAGTCAAGAAAAAGTACTTAAACTGTTCCAACCCCACCTACTATGCACCAGAGCTCAGAATCAGGTCTGGAAGCCTCACTCCCAACAAAAAGGAAACAGACCCAGTCCCTGACAGAGCTGTGACAACCACAGAACAAAAAGGAGACCACACTAAAAAACCAGAGAAGGCTCTGGTCACCACAACACCAGCCACATCCCTAATCAAAAGGATAACAGACAACACACATAGAAGAAAGACGTGGCTACCATCCATACTAAAAACAGACATAGCGAAAAAATTATTAGGTGTGCACAGACTACACAGGAACACATCCTCTTCAAAAAAAAAATCCCTTGAAGGTCAGAGAAGATAACTGATACTTCATAATCCATAGAGCCAGAGAGATATAAGTAAAATGGAGGGGAATGATTCTCAATTAAAAGAACAATAGAAATCCCCAGAAAGAACAGTCAATGAAATACATCTCAATAGTCTACTAGATCATGACTTCAAAACTGGAGTGATGAAAGCACTGAAAGAAATAAAAGAGACTATAAATAGAGAGAGAGAACATTATGAAAAGGAAATTGAAACTATAAAGAGGAGATAATTAAAAACATAATACTCAATGGCTATGAAAAGAGCCAAGAGATAGAGAGTCAAAAACAGACTAGACAATGCAGAAGAATGAATAAGTGACTTAGAAGACATGATAAGAGAATTCACCCAATCAGAACAGCAGACAGAAAAGCAAGAGAAAAAAAGGAAAAAAAAAAACAATGAAAGCAATATAAGGGATCTATGGGATAATATATTACATTCCAACCTATGCATAATTGGTGTCACAGAAGGAGAAGAAAAACAAAAGGGATTGAAAAAGTATTTGAAGAAATCATGACTGAAAATATCCCAAACCTTAAGAAGCAATCAAATATCCAAGTACAGGAAGCACAGAGAGTACTCAAGAAGAAGAACCCAAATAGACCTACACCAAGACATATTAAAATTAAGATGGTGAAATTTAAAGATAAAGAAATTATACTAAAGGCAGCAAGAGAAAAATGAATTGTTAGTTATAAGGAAAACCCCATAAGGCAATCTGTTGGTTTCTCTTCACCAACACTGCCAGCCAGAAGGGAGTGGCAATATATATTAAAACTTCTGAATGAGAGAAAGCTGCAACCTAGGATAATTTATGCAGTAAGGCTGTACTTTAGACTAGAAAGAGAAAGAATTTCACAGACAAGCAGAAACTAAAAGAATTCAGCAATACTAAACCTATGCTAAAAGAAATAATGAAATGTTTACTCTAAATAGAAAATAAGCAGAGGACAAGGGCAAAGATGGTGGAGTAGAAGGACACTTGTAGCTCACCCTCTCCCACAAATACACCAAGACTGATATCCATGAACCTACCCATCCAATCAGAACAATTGCTGAACTTTGACAGAACATTGCCTTCTTCAAAAGACAAAATACATTGCAAATTGAGTAGGAGAAAAGGAAAAAAAAAAAGGAAGAGAAAGGAAAATACTGGGGAACCGGTCCTGCAGGGAGAGAGTGACAAAAGAGAAATAGCATTCATTTGTTAGGTCTCCTTCACTCCAAAGGAGAGGTCAGTGGGATGGAGGGGGAGCTTCCAAGGTTTGGATCTGGATGGAATGGCCTCTGACTGACAGAACTAAGTTAAGTGGGCACAAAGGATCCCTGTAATCCCCAGGCATAGACATCAACCAGCAGGGTTGGGAGAGGACAGGCTGCCCAAGCCAGGAAAAGGACATGGGCCAACTCTACAGAGGCAAGCTTGGGGGACTTCAGTGAGCTATGTGCCATAGCTAGGGGGATATACAGATCAGAAAAGCCTGGGTCCCTCATAAAATACACACACACACACACACACACACACAAAGCAACACTGCAGGTGTGCCCTAGGGAGAGGGGCACTGTAGCATTTGTCTCTGCAGACCCATGGAACCATTATTGGTGTATCCTTGGGAGAAGAGAGGCAGGGCTTAATGACAACCACCATATTCTCCAGTGTGCAGCTCCCAAGTGAAAGTGGGGTTGAAACCTGAAGCTATACCTATGGTTTGGCAACCTCATAGTTGAGAGTGAGATTTGTTTACAGCCCCAGACAGAGGGAAACTTTCTGCAAAGGTGCCTCTGTGGACTCATGCTTCTAAGAGAAATGAATAAGAAGCAGAAATTTGGCACAGAGCAGGGGCAAGGGCTAGTGAGGCCATTTTCCCTGATCCAGGGACATGACTGTTGGGCCTCTAGAACCAGTGAGTGGAATTCAGGCAGCAGGGTGAGGATAGGGTCGGTGACAACAACAGAACAAAAAGGAGGGCCCAGTAAATAGCCAGGGCATGCTCTTGCCACCAGAACGCTGGCCACAACCCCAACCAAAGTGATAACAGGCAAAAGGGAATGAAGGAAGACTTGGCAACTACCCATAAGTAAGAAAGAACTCTCAACAAAATTATAAGGGCACACAGTCTATAGAGAAATATATCCATATTTTCTTTAATTTTTACTTTAATTTATTTATATTTTATTCATTAACAAAATTTTTCTTTAAAATATTTTTATTAATTTTTAAAATTGATTTCAATTTCATTTTTATTTGTTTTGTTCTTCTGTTATTGATTATACACTGTTTTCAATGTTTTATTTTGCATTTCTTTTTCATAGTTTTATTTCTGCATCCACTTCAGATAAATAAATGAATAAATAAAACCTTTCAGGACCACAGTAGATAACTGATACTTCATAATCCATAGTGCCAAAGAAAGATAAGCAAGATAAAGAAGCAAAGAATCACTCCCAATTAAAAGAACAAGAGAAATTCCCTGAAAGAATAATCAATAAAACAGACTTTGATAGTCTGCTACATCATTATTTCAAAAAATGACTGATCACAGTACTGAAGGAACTAAAACAAATTGTGCATAGAGACAGAGAATATGTCAAAAAAAAAGAAATTAACACTATAAAAAAGAGCCACATAAAATTGGAAAACCCATTTATTGAAATGAGAGCTAGTGGGCTAGATAATGCAGAGGAACAAATAAGTGACTTAGAAGACAGGAAAACAAAATCACCTAATCAGAACAGCAGAGAGAGAGAAAAAAACAATGTAAACGATATAAGTGACCTATGGTATAATATAAAGTGTGTCAATCTATGCATAATTGGGGTCCCAGAAGGAGAAGAAAGAGCAAAAGGGATTGAAAAGGCATTTAAAGAAAAAAATAACTGAAAACTCCCCAAACCTAAAGAAGCAATCAGATATCCAAGTACAGGAAGCACAGAGGGTCCAAAACAAGAAGAAACCAAACATAACCACACCAAGACATATTATAATCAGGATGACCAGTTTTCTACTGAAAGGAAAAAAAAATAATTGGAAAGGTGATAACTACAATGAATAACAACAGGATAAACATGAAATTGTAAGAGAGACGTCTAAATCATTAAGAATGGGAGAGGGAAGCAAGAAAATTAAGAGTATTTTTCTTTTTTTCTTTTTCTTTTTCTTTTTGGCAGGATGGTTTGAACTTATATCACTATCTGTTTAAAACAAACAGACATAGTAATGGGTTAGTATATGTAAAAACCAGAGTAACCACATGACAAACACTTACAACGGAGACACACAAAAAATAAAACAGAGATAATACAAGGAAAATTATCAAACCACAAAAAGAAAAAGAAAGAAACAAAGAGGGAATACCAAATCAACTGCAAAACCAAGTTCAAAATGGCAATAAATACAAGTCTATCAATGATTACTGTAAATGTCAATGGACTAAATGCTCCAATAAAAAGACAGAGTGGTATATTGGAAAATAAAACAACAACATACCATATGCTGTATACAAGAGACACACTTTAGGGAGAAGAAGAGACATAGAGTGAGAATGAGAGGATTGAAAATGATATTCCATGCAAATGGAAAAAAAAAAGTAGGAGTAGCAATACTGATTACAGACAAAATAAGTTAAAAACTAAAGCCATAAAGATAAACAGGGCACTATATAATGATTGAAGGCAAAATGCAAGATGAGGATAGTATACATGTTAACATAGAAGAACAAAACATAAGAGAACCTAAATACATAAAGTGAATACTAACAAATATAAAGAGAGAAATCTATGGGAATACAATCATGGTAGGAGATTATAACACCCCATTCACATCACTTGACAGGTTCTTCTGACAGAAAGATAAAGGCAACACAGCAACTAAATGATACAATGGAACAATTAAACTTGGTTGATATTTTCAGAATATCACTTCCCCCGAAATTACAATATACATTCTTTCCAGTGCACATGGAACACTTTCTAGGATGGACCATGCACTTGGGCACAAAAAAAGACTCAACAATTTTAAGAAGATAGTAATTATTTTAAGCATTTTTTTCTGAACACAATGCCATGAAACTAGAAATCAACTACAGCAAAACAAAGGAGAAAAAAACAACAGCATGATGATTAAACAACATGATACTAAGAAACCAATGGGTCAATGATAAAATCAAAGAAGAAATTAAAAAATACTTTGAGACAAATGACAAAAATCACAACCACACAAAATCTATGGGATGCAGCAAAAGCAGTCCTAAGAAGAAAGTTCATTGCAATAAAGGCCTTCTTCAAAAAAGAGAAACAATCTGAAATAAGTAACCTAACCAACCAACTAAAATAATTAGAAAAAGAAGAGCAAACAAAACCTAAAGTCAGCAGAAGGAAGAAAACAATAAAGATCAGGGAGGAAATAAAATAGAGATTTAAAAAAAATAGAAAAAGTCAATCAAACAAAAAGATGGTTTTTTGAAAGAGTAAATAAAATTGACAAACCTCAGGCTTAGCTCACAAAGAAGAGAAAAGACAGAGCACAAATTATCAAAATATGAAAGGAAAATGGAGAAATTACAACCAATACCACAGAAATTCAAAATATCATAAGAGAATACTGTGAACAACTTTATGGAAAATAAATGAATAACCTTGAAGAAATGGACAAGTTTCTGGAAACATACAGTCCACATGACTGAATCAAGAAGAAATTGACCACTAGAACAAACCGATCACTAGAAATGAAATTGAATAAGTATTAAAAAAAGAACAGAATATTTACATAAACTCAGAATATTTACATAATCTCAAATTAATAGATGCTTAAAAATAGTGGGTGAAATTTTGATGAAGAACAGAATATTTACATAATCTCAAGTTACTGCTTAGTCAGAAAGGAAAAAAGAACTTTATAGGGAAGAAACCTAATAGACACCACCTAATGCAGTGATGAACTTAGCATCACCCATAAGTGGAAAAACTGACATCTTGTGCCATCTAAAGTAACACTTTGGGAAGAACATAGCATCACTGATGCCTGTTGTGCTCCTGCTAACAATACATGACATGGAACTAGTCATGAGGCAATATCAGAAAACTATAAAATGGACACTATAAAATTAATGACATGTGTTCTTCAAAAATCATAAGATCCTGAAAGAAAGAAATGCTGAAAATTGTTCCATACTAAAGGAGAATAAAAGTACAAATCAAATGAATACTATTTTTCAATAACTGAGCACAGATATTAGATATTATAGATATAATATTAGACATTATAACTCCTATAAGAACAAAAAGTCATGATTAAAATTTTAAAGGAAGATATGCAAATGTCTCATCCAATAGAAAATAATAAGAAAGAACTTACTTTAAAAAAAAAGGAATGGAAAACCTGAAGTTGAAAAGTATAACTGAATTTAAAAATTTGCCAGAGAAATGATAATGTCAAGAGAATGACAGAGAAGACATTTGGAGAAAATCTTTTCAAAAGGCACATCTGATAAAGGACTGTTATCTTCAATATACACAAAACACTTAAAACTCAACAGTGAAACAAAAATACCTGATTAAATGTAGCCAAAAGTCATTAACAGACATCTCAACAAAGAAAATACACAGAGGGCAAATAAACATATCAAAAAATGTTCTGCATCGTATGTCATTAGGAAAAAGGAAACAAACCTATTAGAACACCCGAAATTCAGGACACTGACAACACCAAATCCTGGTGAGGATGTGGATCTATAGCACTTCTTATTCACTGCTGATGGGAATGCAAGATGGTAGGGAATCTGTTGAAGACAGTTTGGCATCTTCTTAAAACCTAAACACTCATGCACAATATAATCCAGCAGTTGCACTCCTTGGTATTTACCAGAAGGAGTTGAAAACTTATGTCCACACAAAAAACAATATATAGATGTTTAGAGCAGCTTTATCCATCATATCCAAATCTTGGAAGCAACCAAGATGCTCTTCATTAGGTAATGTGTAAACAAACTGTGGTACAGCTGGAAAACAGAACAATATTCTATGCTAAAAACAAATGAGCCATCAAGGTATGAAAAGACATGGAAGAAATTTGAATGCCTTTGTTTTTTTTTTTTTTTTTGAATGGCTATTACTAAGTGAAAAAAGCCAATTGGAAAAGGCTACATATTTTATGATTTCAACTATGTGATATCTTAGAAAAGGCAAAACCAAATGGACAGTAAAAAGACTGATGGTTGCCAGGGATTTTGGATGGGAGAGCTGAATCGGCAAGCAATGAAGATTTTGAAGCTGGTGAAAATAAACCATTTGATACTATAATAATGCATGTATGTCATTACACATTTGTCCAAATCCACAGAACGCACACCAAGAGTGAAACTTAATAAAAACCATGAGCTTCAGGTGATAAAGATGTGTCATTATTGGTTCATCAACAGTAACAGATAGAAACGTCCCCCACCAGAGTGGCCTAATAGGGAAGGTTGTGCAAGTATGGGGACAGGGCATATGGGCAATCTCTGTACCTTCCTCTCAGTTTTGATGTGAGTGTAAAACTGCTCTTGGAAAACATCTATTTAAAGTTTTACTAGTCATAACCACAGAGAATATATGCTTTACAGGAAAAGGAGTCCTAGGGGGGAAGCTCATACTAATACAGGACTTCCTCAAAAAAGAAGAACAATCTCAAATAAACATTCTAACCTACTAGCTAAAGAATCAGAAAATCCAAGAGCAAACAAAAGCAAGTCAGCAGAAGAAAGAAAATAAGAAAGATCATGGAGGAAATAAATAAAGATTAAAAAACAATGGAAAAAATCAATATACCAAGAGCTGGTTTTCGGAAAGAGTAAACAAAATTGACACATCTCTGGCCAAGCTCATGAAGAAGAGAAAAGAGGGAGCAGAAATAAACAAAATAAGAGAGGAAAATGGAGAAATTACAAAAAATACCACAAAATACATAATGTCATATGAGAATACTATGAACAACTATGAGGAAATAAAATGGATAACCTAGAAGAAATGGACAAGTTTCTGGAACCATAGAGTCCACCAAGACTGAAGGAAGAAGAAATTGACCACTTGAACAAACCAATCAGGAGAAATCAAATTGAATTAGAAATAAAAGGCTTACCTAGAAACAAAAGTCCAGGACCAGAAGGCTTCACTGAGGAATTTGACCAAACATACAGAGAACTCATAACAGTCCTTCTTGAACACTTCCAGTAGACTGAAAAAGAGAGAGTACCCCCAAACTCATTCTATGAAGCCACTATTAGCCTGATACCAAAAACAAAGGTACTACCAAAAAACAACATTATGTACTAATATCACTGGTGATCATAGATGCAAAACTCCTCAACAAAATATTAGCAGAGTCCAACAGCACATAAAAGAGATCATACACCATGATCAATTTGGATTCATCCCAGGAACACAAGGATGCTGCAGCATACATGAATCAATCAATGTAATGCATCTCAACAAGAGAAAGAAAAAACCACACACACACAATCATCTCAATAGATGCAGAAAAATCATTTGATAAAATTCAACACTAATTTATGATAAAACACATTACCAAAGTGGTTATAGAGGGAACACATCTCAACATAAACGTTTTTTTTAAACTTTTTAAAATTGTTATAGTCATTTTACAATGTTGTGTCACATTCCAGTTTAGAGCACAATTTTTCAGTTGTACATGAACATACATATATTCATTGTCACATTGTTTTTTGCTGTGAGCTTCCACAAGATCTTGTATATATTTTCCTGTGCTATATAGTGTAATCTTCATAAAGGACAAGGTTGTCACTCTCACCACTTGTATTCAATATAGTCTTGGAAGCCCTAGCCACAGCAATCAGGTAAGAAGAAAGAAATAAAAGGGATCCAAATAGGAAAAGGAAGAGGTAAAATTGTGACTATATGCAGATGACATGATACTGTATACAGAAAAATTTGAAAGTTTCACACAAAACTTCTAAAACTAATAAAAGAATTTGGCAAGGTAACAGATACAATCTTAATGGACAAGAATTGGTTGCATTTTTTATACTAATAATGAATCATCAGGCAAAGAATTTAAAGAAACATTCCCTTTTAAAATAGCACCCAAAGTAATAAAATATTTAATAATAAATTTAATCAAGGAGGTGAAAGTTTTATAAATGAAGGACAATGAAACTTTGATTAAGGAGATTAAAGAAAACCTGAAAAAATGGAAAGATATCCCATGCACCTGGATTGGAAGAAAAATATTGTTAAAATGCTCATACTGCCCAAGGCAATTTACAGATTTAATGCAACCTGTATTAAATTAACTAGGACATACTGCACAGGAATAGAACAAATCATATTAAATTTTATATGGAATCACAAAAGACACAAAATTGCCAAAGCATAGCTGAAGAAAAAGAATAAGGCTGGAGAAATAACCCTCATAGATTTCAGAAAATACTACAAACTACAGTAATCAAAACAGCATAGTATTAGTACAAAAACAGAAATATGGATCAATGGAACAGGATAGAAAGCCCAGAAATAAACCCAGAAAATTTTGGTCAATTAATCTTCAACGAAGGTGGCAAGAACATACAATGGAATAAACAGAGTCCTTTCAGCAAATGGTGTTGGAGAAACTGGAGAGCAGCATGTAAATCAATGAAGTTAGAATACTCCCTTACACCATACACAAAAATAAATGCAAAATGGATTAAAGACTAAAACATAAGACAAGACACAATAAATTTCCTAGAAGTAATCATAGGCAAAACATTATCTCACATACATCTCAACAATGTTCTACTAGGGCAGTCTACCCAAACAATAGAAATAAAAGCAAAACTAAGCAAGTGGGATATAATTAAACTTACAAGCTTTTGCAAAGCAAAGAAAACCATAAACAAAACAAATCGGCAACCTATGGAATGGGAGAAAATATTTGCAAAAGATGAAACTGAATGGCTTGGTCTCCAGAATATATAAACAGCTTATATGACTTAATAAGAAAAACAAACAACTCAATCCCAAAATGAGCAGAAGACCTAAACAAGCAATTCTCCAATGAAGACATATAAATGCCCAATAGGCTCATGAAAAAATGCTTAAAATAACTAATTATCAGAGAAATGTAAATCAAAACTACAATGAGATATTATCTCACACTAGTCAGAATGGCCATCGTTCTAAAGTCTACAAATGAAAAACGCTGGAGGGGGTGTGGAGAAAGGGCACCCTAATACACTGTCAGTGTCAATGCAGTTTGGTGCAGCCATTGTGGAAAACAGTATGGAGATTCCTAAAAAGACTAAAAATACAAATAACTTATGATGCAACAATCCCACTCCTGGGCAATTGTACAAAGGGAATGCTAAATCAAAAATACGTCTACACATCCTACAGCCAGCATAGTACTCAATGGTGAAAAACTCAAAATCTTCCCACTAAAATCTGGAACAAGACATGGTTACCCACTATCACCACTCCTATTCAACATAGTCTTGAAAGTCCTAGCCACAGCAATCAGGCAAGAGAGAGAAATAAAAGGGATCCAAATTGGAAAAGAAGAGGTAAAATTGTCACTATATGCAGATGACATGATATTATATATAGAAAACCCAAAAACTACTAGAAATTATAGCAGAATTCAGCAAGGTAGCAGGTTACAAGATTAGTATTCAAAAATAAATTTCATTTCTTTACACTAATGATGAATCAACAGAAAAAGAATGTAAAGAATCAATCCCCTTTAAAATAGCCCCCAAAGTAATAAAATACCTAGGAGTAAATCTAACCAAGGCAGTGAAAGACTTCTACACAGAAAACTATAAAATACTGATGGAGGAAATTAAATAAGACAAAAAAAATGGAAAGATATCCCATGCTCCTGGATTGGAAGAATCAATATTGTTGAAACGGTCATATGCCCAAGGCAATCTACAGATTTAAGGTGATCCTTATCAATTTACCCAGGACATATTTCACAGAAGTAGAACAAATCATAATAAAGTTTACATAACGTTGTTTAATAAAAGCTATTTTTCACAAACCTACAGCCAGCACAATACTCAATGGTGAAAAACTGAAAACTTTCCCACAAATATCTGGATTGCAGTTGGACCAAAAAAAAAAATTATTAAGAAGAACATGATTAGAACAGCTGGTACAATTTGAATATGAACTGTGGCATACATAATAATACTGAATCAGTATTAATTATCCTGATTTTGATAAATATATAGTGATTGCATAAGAGAAATCTATATCTTAAAAAATAGTCACTGAATTTGAGACACGATTTCTATAAATTATACTCAGATCATTCAGAAATAGATATGCCCAGGAGTGGATCATGCGGTAAGTCTATTTTTAGTTTTTTGAGACATATCCATAATGTTTTCCATAATGGCTGTACCAATCATATGATCTAGCAATCCCACTCCTGGGTATATATCAAGAGGGAACTCTAAATTGAAAAGATATATGCACCCCAATGTCCATAGCAGCACAATATACAATAGCCAAGATGTGGAAACATCCTAAATGTCCATTGACATATGACACTATAAAGAAGCAGTGTTATATTTATACAATGGAATACTATTCAGCCATAAAAAAGAATAATATAATAACATGGATGGATATAGAGATCATCATTCTTAAGTGAAGGAAGCCAGAAAGAGAAAGAATATATATGGTATCACTTATATGTGAAATCTAACAAATGAAAGAAAAGGAACACAGTAATGAACTCATCTACAAAGTAGAAACAGACTTGCAAGCAAAGTAAATATTCTTATGGTTACTGGGGGAAAGCGAGTGGGAAGGGATAAATTTGGGAGTTTGTGATTTGCAAATGTGGGCCACAATATATAAAAACTGGATTGAAAAAAACAAATTTCTTCCATATAGCACAGGGATCTTTATCTCCTTCTGCTTCTTTTCCAATTTGGATCTCTTTTATTTCTTTTTCTTGCCTGAATGCAGTGGCTAGGCCTTCCAAGATTAAGTTGAATAGAAATGGGGAGAGTGGACAACTTTGCCTTTTCCCAGATTTTAGTAGGAAGGTTTTCAGCATTTCACAATTGAGTTCTAGGCTGGCTGTAGGTTTGTCATAAATAGTTTTTATCATGTTGAGATATGCTCCCTATAAGCCCATTTTGGTGAGAATTTTTATCATAAATTGGCATTGAATTTTATCAAATGCTTTGTCTGCATCTATTAAATTCAAATAAGAAATTATATGGAACCATAAAAGACCTAGAATTGCCAAAGAATTGCTGAAGAAAAAGAAAAGAGGCTGGAGGAATAACTCTCCGAGACTTCAGACAATACTACAGAGCTACACTAATCAAGATATTATGGTATTGGTACAAAAACAGACATATGGAATATTGGAACAGAATAGAGAGCCCTGAAATGAACCCACAAAATTTTGGTCTACTAATCTTCAACAAAGGAGGCAAGAATATTCAGTGGAGTCAAGAGAGTCTCTTCAGCAAATGGGGTTGTTAAAACTGGACAGCAGCATGTAAAGCAATGAAGCTAGAACACTCCCTTACATCATACAAAAAAATAAACTCAAAATGAATCAAAGACTTAAACATAAGACATGATACAATAAACCTCCTAGAGGAAAATATAGGCAAAACATTATCTGACATACATCTCAAAAATATTCTCCTAGAACAGTCAACCCAAGCAATAGGCATAAATGAAAGAATAAACAAATGGGACCTAGTAAAATTTACAAGCTTCTGCACAGCAAAAGAAACCATAAGTAAAAGAAAATGACAACCTAGTGAATGGGAAAAAAATTTTGCAAATGAATTTGACAAATGCTTGATCTCCAGAATATATAAGCATCTCACACAATTTAATAAGAATAAAAACAAACAACCCAATCCAAAATGGATAGGAGACCCAAATAAGCAATTCTCCAAGGAAGGCATGCGAATGATCAATAGGCACATGAAAAAAAGCTCAATATCACAAATTATCAGAGAAATGCAAATCAAAACTAAAATGAGGTATCACCCCAAACAAGTCGGAATGGCCATCATTCAAAAGTTCACAAATGACAAATGCTGGAAAGGCTATGGATAAAAGGGAACCCTCCTACACTGCTGGAGAGAATGCAGTTTGGTGCAGCCACTGTGGAAAACAGTATGGAGATTCCTAAAAAGATTAGGATTAGACAACATATGACCCAGGGTACCACACTTGGGCATATATACAGAAGGAACCCTACTTCAAAATGACACTTGCACCCCAATGTTCATAACAGAACTATTTACAATAGCCAAGACACAGGAAGAGCCTAAACGTCCATCAACAGATGACTGGATAAAGCAGATGTGGTATATTTATAAAATGGAAAACTATTCAGACATAAAATCTGACAAAATAATACCAATTGAAGCAACATGTTTGTTACTGGAGAATACTATTCTGAGCGGATTAAGCCAGAAAGAAAAAGAAAAATACCATATGAGATCACTTATATGTGGAAATATATGTATATATATATATAACAGAGACAGACTCATAGACATAGAATAAAAACTTCTGATCAAAGGGGAATGGGGGTGGGAAAGGACTGGGATATCAAAATGTAGAAAATATACACAAGACTGTACTGTGTAGCACAGGGAAATATATACAAGATTTTGTGTTGGCTAAAAAAGAAGAGAAATGTCAATGAATGTATATATGCACATGCATAAGAGAAAAATGGTGCTCTACACTGGAATTTGAAACAAAATTGTAAAATCATTATGAATCAATAAACAGTTAAAAACAAAAAGAAAATTTAGTGGATGAGATAATAGCATGGCTAAAGACAGGAATTGGCAGACTAGATAATGAAGAAGGACTTAAAAGTGTTTGAGAAGACATGAGGACACAAAACTGTCAGTAAAAAGATGACATATAAATTCAAGCATAAACCAATGCAAACATTCCTGTTGAAACATGGGAAAAGACAAAGAATGCAAGGTTAGGACATATAGGATTCCCAGATGAAAAAGAAAGATTATAAAAAATAAGAAAAAAAAAACAAAAAAAGGGCTGAAAATGTATTCGAAAAATATCAGACTGAAATTTGCTGAAAGCCAAGAAACAATCATCTATACGAAATCAGGAAGCAAACAGCTTCCAAAGCAGGCGGAATCCCAATAGACTTACAAGCAGCTGTATTATCATTGAAATCATCAAAGTTCATGATCAACCCAATGATTTTAAATACACCTAGAGTAAAGCAACTTAGTCACAACAGAACCTCCAGAGGGGTTTCAGCTGATATCCCGACAGAAATATTGAAGGACAGGGAGGAGTGCCAAGAAATAGACCAAATCCTGAATGAGAAAAAGCTGCAAACTAGCGTAGCCTATGCCACAAGACCACGCTTTAAAATAATGGCAGAAGTAGAGAAATTCACAGACAAGCAAAACTTAAAACAATTCAGCAGTTCTAACCTTATCCTAAAAGAAAGATTGAGATTTCTACCCTGAATAGAAAAGAAGCAAGACGAAATGGAAATAAGAAAACCGTCATTGGAAATGCAAGAAGAGCTATGACTTGCAGAGAATAAACAAAAAGAAGGCAAGGAGGACATCAAAACCCTAAAGATGGGATAGGGTAGCAGGAAAACATTGGTGAGATTCAGCACTATACTAAGTGAATCAGCTTATATGACCCTCTGTTTGAAGCAAACGGAGAGATGCATGGCCTAATGTGTTTGCAAAACAAAGAACAAGCAAACAGACAATCAAACAAACAAACACCAAAACAGTACGGTTGGATGATATATATCCAAAGAACCATGATAATTCAAAAGAAAATACTCAAAGGGCTGTCAAAGAGCTTTCAGCACGCATCGACGCAGTATTGCTGCTTGCATGTACTCAACAGACTTGTATTCAGAAAACAGATGCGTGCAATAATATTCAAAAATACTGATTCATAAGAGGACATCGTGACATAAACCAAATGCCTATTTTGAATAAAATCGATTCGTATTCCATGATATAGATTTACTAGTCTTCCAATAGGAAGAATGAATGGCCTATTTAACCCTACATAGAGAATAAATGGCATATGCCTTTAACAAAGACAAGTAGCTCTACAAAACTGCACTAAGAGCAAAAGAGACAGACAGTAAAGTGTACATTGTGATTGGATTAATTTCTAGGAATTTCAGCCGCCATGAATCAAATGGATCCATTTTCTGGGAATGTGGGTGTTTCAGCCGAAAAGCAACAGACGGATGTGTATTCTGGGTGAAAGGCTATTACACAAACATAAGATTCCTATAGTGGGGTCTTTTTGTACTTTTAACTGTGAGAAAAGTTAAAGATGTGTGGAACCATAAAATTAACATGAACACACTTCCCTATTTTGTACTGTGTATAGAGTTCTGAACTAAAGGAAAGAGGGTAGGAAAAAAAGGACCATGGGACGCTATTGGAGAGAATCACTTTTATCTTAGGAATCTCTCGTCTGATGCAGCCCCTCCCCCAACACTGGAAAGATGCAGCAAATATTGGAGATGGCAGTTACTGGTTGCTTTCCAGATGGAATATTGGTGTGTTCAACCAGGCTTGTTGTGGCTGGTGGACCCAAGTTAACTGGACAGAGCTCTGTGGGTGGATCAGTGTCATGAAGGGACTGCCACCCTCTGTGGAGCTTGGCTTAGGTCTAATTTCGGAAAGATTTGTAAGTTCGAGATACTGCTGTTTCCCAATGGCCTGAGATCACGGGTCAGTTTCAAGAAACTGAAAAGACAGACTGTGGAAGATCTGCCCATCATCAGCATACCGGTGAGGCTGTGAGGTACTTTCAGACTTGCCCAGTGCTGTAGAAGTCGACTTTAATGGAGACACGAAGAGAAGCTGGCAGAAAACCTGGCTGCACAGATTGAGGAAACGTGCGAACACATTGATGAGAGTTGTTCTGCTACAATAGAGAATACTGGCATGAAGACTTCTTTAGAGAATACCAGGCTTGAAAGACTTTCATGAGTCATGTTGAGCCTCACTGATACTAGCAGAAACCTGTGGAGGGTCAACGTTTACTTGAGGAAGGTACTCAATTCTCTGCTCCAAGAAGTGGTCCAAGATTCCTGACGTCTAAAAGAGAAGAAATGGCAGGGATGATAAAACCGCTCATGTTCTTGGAAGGGTTTGTGAGAATCCACATATCCCAAGGGGCATTTAAAAATCATACAGACCACAGAGCATGAGGCCCTGGTAAGCTTTCCCCAGGGTTGGGCCTAGATATCAAGAAATTGCTCTTTCCTCCCCTCCACTCAGGCATCCATTTCAAAGGATCAGCACTTGAGCTGCAATGAAGCCAGTAGGAGAAAAGCAAGCCACTCCTACGTACAGTGTTCCTCCAACTTCACACTTTGTGCACAACACTTAAATCCTCAAAGATCAAATACTGTCGGCTATAATAGATAGGAAGAGAATACATAGCTCACACAAAGAAATGATGAACTTAGCCTAGTTTCAGCAAATGCTGGGGTTACGTCTACCTTGGTGTGAAGGGAGTTTGGTAAGTGAGGGGAATCTTTGACTGAACTTGATATATATTAGGTCTCAGTTTTTCTAGACAGTATAGGTAACAGTTATAAGTCAGTTAGTGAAGTGAACTGTAAAAGTCACCATAGACATGTAAGGACACATGATATGTGGACCATCTTTTCACTTCATTGAAGCCCCAGGTGCAGTATATCATGTTGGTGCATAATTTGTTGGGTTAAACTGCTTTACCCAACATGATCAACCGATTGTTCTCATGGTTGATAGAAGAGCACCTGGTTCTCAATAGCAGAGCAAAACTGCAGCAGTTTTCTCATAGCTATAACGCCTCTAGGAGTTTTGGAACCAAGAATACACATAAATATGGTGTTTTAGTTTAATTGGGTTTCCCTAGAGAGAAATGTTCCCCCTTGAAATGACAACATTGGCCAGTATGTGTCATTGGGAGGAAAGTGCAGCACATGCAGAAGGGAAACCCAGGATGGGGGTTATTTCATGGTTCCAATAGTTATTTCATGGTTCCTGTTGGTGTTGTAGGTATCAAAAGTAAAGATTTGACCTGTCCCCTTCATCATTTTGGACTGCTACTGTACATTCTATCTGTCTATTTTTCCCTTAGACCTGACAAAATTGTAAAAGAACTTCACAAGTCTGGCTTGTAATTAGATTTAGTATGTTTCAAAATCTAACTTCATTTTCATATAAATCCCAAAATATGTAAATCAATTCTATTAACCTTTTGAAAGACTGCAACTGAGGTATTAACACAATGTCAAAACTGTAGTCTTCGGACAAACCCTCCCACCATGGCTGTATAGAAAACAGAGATAAGCAAGAATCACATTTCTGTGAGTTATATATAGAATGTGTTGATTTCTCGATGCCCAGTTGGCAGGGTATTAGTGCCAACTATGCTCACTCGTTCCCATGTACACAGCAAGATAAACATCCACTCACGAAGCCCTTGGTTCAGGACACATGCTGAAGAGTGGTCCCTTAGTTCCAAAAGAGAATGAGGCCTCAGAAAACCTGGGAGGAGGAGAAGGCAAAGTAGAGAATGGAAATCAGTGCAGTACCTGACGTCTGGTGATGGAACAGCAAAGGTGAAACTCTGTTTTACTTGGACACACAATCTCAAGCGGAAAGGACACATGGGATTGAAAGCGATGCGCTGAGTGTTAGAAGCATGCACAGAAAATACTTGGCTGACAGAACTCAAGGAAATCAGCACAAAATATCCCCACAATTGATTCTGAGACCAAGATCCGAGCTGCCAAATTTGAGCTAGCATTGGCTGTTGAAAATGAGGTATAAGGCTATGTATGATGTCACACGCTGTGTCTCAGGGATCCGGAGTGTGTTGTGGATTGTGGTTTGCCCTACCAAGAGAGGAAACTGACCTTAGACCCCAACGTGAAAGCAACCACCCTGTGCGCAAAGTTGAGTTTATCGAAATGTCCTATGGCCACATTCACTGCATCTGCAGGCCAAGGGAACAATTTGACATTTGGCCAATAGAGCACGAGTGGGGCTCAATTAGAGAAATCATGCATCTGGTCTGAGGGATCCAGGGGTCCTTGGGGTTGAAATCAGATTGCAAAGTGTTAGGATCAGCTAGTTTCCTAGCCTGGACTGGGATTAAGTTTTGGTATGAGGCAGAGGATGCAGGACATCGCTGTGTTTGCCTTTGTGGTCCCAAGCCACAAGGATGAGAGAACAAAGGTTAGTTGTCTAGGTCCGCAGCATGAGAAGGTGAAGCATTTCATTCACCATTACCTCTGAAATGCAGATGCTACATTTTGGATAGTACTGAAATTGTACGGCACCGAGGACAACTTGGTGGGGCTGTGGGATAATGGCAGCAGGCCCTGATGCATGACATCCTTAGATATGTTTCCACAGGTTTTTCTGTAGACAGAGAAGCTCTGGGAAGAACTGGTAAAATTGGGACATTCCCATAGAACTAGAAAGGACAAGTGCACTAACAATATTCTGTTTTGAAAACACTCCAAAATGACATACAACAGCCTACAGAACTGAAAACATTTAGATGCTCCATTTCCACAAGAGGAAGGGTCCTG
This sequence comes from Camelus dromedarius, assembly GCF_036321535.1. Classification (NCBI taxonomy): domain Eukaryota; kingdom Metazoa; phylum Chordata; class Mammalia; order Artiodactyla; family Camelidae; genus Camelus; species Camelus dromedarius. The sequence continues at coordinate 261,550 of NC_087457.1, forward strand.
TGCACTTTCAGAAAAGTGACATAAGCATAATAAAAGGAGATTATTCTAAGTGATGAGCGTATGGTGTGTTCATCAAAACAAAGGTATCACCAGTAAATAGAGGTATACCAGACAACACACACAGGAAGACGAAATGGCTTCAATGTCAAGGAAAATTTGTCTTCAGGGAAATATCATGGGATTGGGTACACCAAATAGACTAAAAGTTTCACTTAACCAAGCCTTACAAGTCTGCATTAGATACCTGATAGTACTTGACCAATAGAGATAAAGATATGGTAAAAGAAACAGGAAGTAACAATTTCAGTTCCAAAGAGATTGAAGGCCAAAAAAAAGCTTTGAAACAACTAGATTTTGAAACATTACTAGAGAAATTATTGAAAACGGAGGTGAGAGAAACAATAAAGAACAACAGTGTCTCAGAATCACAAAAGGCAGAATATCAGAAAAGGGGAAGAGAACCTCTAAGATGAGCCAAATAAAATTAGTAAACTCAATGTATAAGATAATAGCAGATTAAAAGTCAGTCCTGAGCAGTCTAGATAATGCAGAGCGACTCGTGAATGTCTGAACAAAGGGGAACAGAAATCCCTCTATCAGAAGATGACACAGAAAAGCTAGTGTAAACCAATGCAAATATTGCTGTTGAATCCTGGGGTAAGACAAATCATGAAAGACTAGGATTCATAAGAGTCTCAGAAGGAAAAGCTGGGTATACAAAAAAAAAAAAAAAAAAAAAAAAAAAAAAAACCTCTGAAAAGATATTTGGAGAAAAATCTGACTGAAATTTGCTGAAAGCCAAGAAACAATCATCTATATGAAACCAGGAGCAAACAGCATCCAAATTATGTGGAATCCCTATAAACCTACAAGCAGCTGTATTATTCAAATCATCAAATTTCATGATCAACCCAGTGATTTTAAATGCACCTAGAGGAAAGCAACTTAGTTACAACAGAAAGACCATAGGGGTTTCAGCTTATACCTCGACAGAAATATTGCAGGACAGGTAGGAGTGCCAGGACATAGACCAAAACCTGAATGAGAAAAATCTGCATTCTAGGGTAGCCTATGCCACAAGACTGCCATTTCTGATAACGGCAGATCTAGAAAATTTCATAGACCGGCAAAACGTAAAAGAATTCAGCAGCTCGAACCTTATCATTAAACAAAGATTGAGAATTCTACCCTTAATTGAAAAGTAGCAAAATGAAATTGAAATAAGAAAACCATCATTGGAAATGCAAGAAGAGCAAAGAGTTGCAGAGAATAAACAAGAAGAAGGGAAGGAGGACATTAAAACCCTAAAGATGGGAGAGGGATGCAGGTAAACATAGCTGATTTTCAGCACTATACAAAGTTAATCAGCTTATGAGACTCTCTGCTGCAAACGGAGAGATGCATGGCCTAATGTGTTTGCAAAACAAAGAACAAGCAAACAAACAAAAAATCAAACAAACAAACAAACACCAAATACTATGGTTGGCTGACATATACCCAAAGAAACCATGATAATTCAAAAGAAAATACTCAAACGGGTGTCAAGAATCATTCAGCACGCATCGATACATTATCGCTGCTGGCATGTACTCAAAACACTTGTATTCAGAAAACAGATGCGTGCATTAATATTCAAAAAGTTGATTCATTAGAGCATATCGTGACCTAAACCAAATGCCTATTTTGAATAACATTGATTCGTATTTCATTATATAGATTTACTAGACATCCTACAGGATGAATGAATCGCCTATTCAACCCTACGTAAGAATAAATGGCATATGCCTATAACAAAGAAAAGTAGCTATACAAAACTGTACTAAGAGCAAAAGAGACAAACATTAAAGTGTACATTAGGATGGGCTTCATTTCTAGGAATTTCAGCCCCCATGAATCAAATGAATCCATGATCTGAGAGTGTGAGAGAGTTTCAGCCAAAAAGCAAGAGACAGATATGTATTCTGGGTGAATGGCTATTACACAAACTTAAGATTCCTATAGTGGGGTCTTTGTGAACTGTTAACTTTTAGAAAGGTTAAAGACGTGTGGAACCATAAACTTAACATGGACACACTTCCCTCGGTTTGTACTGTGTATAGAGATCTGAACTAAAGCAAAGAGGGTAGGGAAAAAAGGACCATGGGATGCTAATGGAGAGAATCATATTTACCTTAGGAAACTCTCGTCTGATGCAGCCCCTCCCCCAACACTGACAAGATGTAGCAAATATTGTGGATTGCAGGTACCGGTTTGATTCCAGGTGGAATGTCAGTGTGTTCTGCGAGTCTTGGTGTAGCTGGTGGATCCAAGGTAACTGGGCAGAGCTCTGTGAGTGGATCAGGGTCATGGAGGGGATGCCGCCCTATGTGGAACATGGCTTAGGTCTATTTTTCAGGAAGCTGTGTAATTTCGAGATACTGATGCTGCCCAAAGACTTGAGATCACGGGTCAGTTTCTAGAAATTGAAACAGCAGACAGTGGAAGATCTGCCTGTCATCAGCTTACTGGTGAGGCTCCGAGGGACTTTCAGCCTTGCCCAGTCCTGTAGAAGTCGACTTCATGGGAGACACCAAGAGAAGCTGTCAGAAGGATGAGTGCACGGATTGAGGAGAGATGTGAACACATTGATGAGTGTTCTTCTGCTACAATGGAGAATACTGGCATGCAGACTTCTGTAGAGAATACCAGGCTCAAAAGACATTCATGAGAAATATTGAGCCTTGCTGATACTGACAGAAACCTGTGGAGGGTCAATGTGCACTTGTGGAAGGTACTCAATTTTCTGCTACAAGAACTGGTCCAAGAATCCTGACGTCTAATAGAGAAGAGATGGCAGAGTTGATAAAATGCCTCTTGTTCTTTTAAGAGGTCATGAGAATCCACACGTCCCAAGGGGCATTTATAAATCACTCAGACCTCAGGGCACGAATCCCTGGTAAGCCTTTTCCCAGGGTTGGTCCTAGCTATCAAGCACTTGCTCTTCCCTACCCTACACTCAGCCATCCATTTCAAAGGATCAGCACCTGAGCTGCATTGAAGCCAGTAGGAGTATAGCAAGCACCTCCTAGAATCAGTGTTCCTACAACTTTACTCTCCATGCACAACACTGTACTCCTCAATGGTCAAATACTCCCAACTAAAATAGGTAGGAATTGAATATTAACTCACACAAAGAAATGATGACCTTCCCCTAGATTCAGCAAATACTGTGGTTACATCTTCTTTGGGGTGAAGTGAGTGTGGTAAGTGAGGGGAATCTTTGACTGAACTTGTATATGTATGTGTCCTCAGTTTTTCAATACAGTCTAGGTAACTAGTATAAGTCAGTTAGTGAACTGAATTGTAAAAGTCGCCATAGACATGTAAGGACACATGATATGTTGATAGTCTTTTCCTTCACTGAAGCCCCTGGTGCAGTATATCATATGGGTGCAGACATGGTTGTGTTTAATTACTTTACACAACATAATTGGAAGATTAAGCATTCTCATCTTTGATAAAAGGGCACCTGGTTCTCAATAGCCTATCAAAGCTGCAGCAGTTTACTCATAGTTTTAATGCCTGTAGTTGCTTTTGGATCCAAGCGTATATATAAATAAGTAGTTTGGGTTACCTTGTGTCTTCCTACAGTGAAATGTTACCCATAGAAATGACAACATTGGCCAGTACAATCCACTGGGTGAAAACGGCAATACATGCAAATGGGAAACATTTTGTGAGGGTAATTTCATGGGACCAATATTTATTTAATGGTTCCTGTTTGTGTTGGAGACATCAACATTTAACATTTGACCTGTCCCCTTCATCATTTTGGACTGCTTTTTTACATTCTGTCTTCTTTTCCCTTAGAGCTGACAAAATGGTACCTCAATGTGACAAGTCTGGCTTGTAGGCAGATTTAGTATGTTTCAAAATCTATCTTCATATTCATATAAATCCCCAAAAATATAAATCAATTCTACTAAATTTTTGAAAGCCTGCAACTGAGGTATCAACACAATTTCAAAACTGTAGTCTTCAGAAAAACCCTCCCACCATGGCTGTATAGAAAATGGAGATAAAGAAGAATCACATTTCTGTGAGTTATACATGGAAAGTGTTGATTTATCGATGTCCAGTTGTCAGGGTAGCAGTGCAACCTACACTCACTCACTCCCATCTACACAGCAAGATAAACATCCACTCACCCAGTGCGTGGTCCACGACACTTGCCAAACAGTGATCTCTTATTTCCAAAGACAGAATGAGGCCTCAGAATACATGGAAGGGGGAGAAGTCAAATTAGAGAATGGAAATCAGTGCAGGACCTGATCTCTGTTAATGCAGAAGCAAAGGTGAATCCCTGTTTTACTTTGAAGCACACTCTCAAGAGGACAGAATGCATGGGATTTAAAGCGATGTGCTGAGTGTTAGAAGAGTGCACAGCAGATGCTTGGCTGACAGAACTCAAAGAAATCAGCACAAAACATCGCTACAATTGATTCTGAGACCAAGGTTGGTGCTGCCATATTTGGGCTCACAGTGGCTGCGAACAATGAGGGATAGGGCAATGGATGATAACACATGCTGAACCTCAGGGATCTGGAGTGTGTTGTGGATTGTGGTTCTCCCTATCCAGAATGGAAGCTGACTTGGGACACCAATGAGAAAGCTATAAACCTGGTGCATGAGGTTGAGTTTCTCGAAATGTCCCATGGCCACATACACTGCATCTGTAAGCCCAGGGACCAATTTGGTATTTTGCCAATAGAGCACATGTGGGGCTCAATCAGAGATATCATGCATATGGTCTGAGTGATCCAGGGGGCCTTATGGTTGAAATAATTTTCCAAAGGCTTAGGATCTGCTACATTTAGAGACTGGACTGGGATTACGTTTGGTATGAGGCAGATTATGCAGGAAAGCTGTGTTTGCCTTCGTGGTCCCTAGCCACAAGGATGAGAGAACAAAGAACACTGGTCTAGGTACACAGTGTGAGAAAATGAAGCATTTCCTTCACCATAATCTCTGAAATGCAGATGCTACATTTTGAATGGCACTGAATGGTTATGGCACCAAGGACACCTAGCTGGTGCTATGCAGTAATGGCAGCAGTCACTGATGCATGACATCCTTATATATGCTTCCACAGTTTTTTCTGTAGACAGAGAAACTCTGGAAAGAACTTGTTACATTGGGAAATTCCCATGGAAATAGAAAGGGGAAGCTCACTGTCACGATGTTGTTTTCAAAACACATCAAAGTAACATTAAAGAGCCTGCAAATCTCAAAACCTTGACATGCTTCATTTCCACAAGAGGAAGGGTCCTGTGCACTTTCAGATCAGTGACATAAGCGTAGTAAAAATGACGTTATACTAAAGGAGAAGGGTATGGTGTGTTCATCACAACAGAGGCATCACCAACAAATAGAGATATACAAGACAACACACACAGGAAAATGACATGGCATCAATGAGTAGGAAAAATTGTCCTCACAGAAATATCATGGAATTGCATACACACAACAGACCAAAAGTTTCACTTAAAAAGCCCTACAAGTCTGCATTAAATACCTGATAGTAATTGACCAGTAGAGATATAGAAGTATAGTAAAGGAAACAGGAAGTACCATTTTCAGTTCCAAAGAAATTGAAGGCCCAAAGAAAAGCTTTCATACAACTAGACTGAAACACTATCAGAGCAAGTATTGAAAATGGAGGGGAGAGAAACACTGAAGGACAAGAGTGTCTCAGAATCATAAAAGGCAGAATTCTAGAAAAGGGGAAGAGAACCTCTAAGGACGAGAAAATAAAATCAGAAATCTCAATGGATGAGATATTACCAGGGCTAAATTCTGTCCTAATCAGACTAGATAATACAGAGGGACTCATGGATGACTGTGAAAACAGGGGAACTGAAATCCCTCTATCAGAAGATGACATAGAAATGCAAGGCATAACCAATGCAAATACTGCTGTTGAATCCTGGGGTAAGACAAATCATGAAAGAATATGTTTCATAAGATTCCCAGTGGGAACAGCAAGATATAAAACAAAAGACAGAAAAGATATTTGGAGAATAATCAGACTGAAATTTGCTGAAAGCTAAGAAACAATCATCCGTACAGCAAAAGGAAGCAAAGAGTGTCCAAATTATGTGGAATCCCAATAGACCTACAAGCAGCTGTATTATCATTCTAATCATCAAAGTTCATGATCAACCCAGTGATTTTCATTGCACCTAGAGGAAAGCAACTAAGTCACAGCAGAACCGTAAGAGCGGTTTCAGCTTATATCTCGGCATAAATTTTGCAGGACATGAACGAGTGCCAGGACTTGGACGAAATCCTGAAAGAGAAAAATGTGCAATCTAGGCTAGCCTATGCCACAAGACCACCATTTCTAATAACGGCAGAACTAGAGAATTTCACAGACCGGAAAAACTTAAAAGAATTCAGCATTTCAATACTTATCTTAAAGAAATATTGTGAATTCTACCCTGTAGAGAAAAGAAGCAAGACCAAATGGAAATAAGAAATCCATCATTGGAAATGCAAGAAGAGCAATAAGTTGCAGAGAATTAACTAGAAGGCAAGGAGGACATCAATAACCTAAAGATGGGAGAGGGAAGCAGGAAAACAAAGGGGATTTTCAGCCCTATAATAAGTGAATCATCTTATATGACTCTCTGTTTGAAGCAAACAGAGAGATGCATGACCGAATGTGTTTGCAAATCAAAGAAAAAGCAAACCAATAATCAAACAAACAAAAAAAACACCAAAAGTGTACGGTTGGCTGATATATATCCACAGGTTCGTGATAATTCAAAAGAAAATATGCAAAGTGATGTCAAGGTTCATTCAGCACGCATCGACCAAATATCACTGCTTGCATGTACTCAACACACTTGTATTCAGAAAACAGATGCGTGGATTAATATTCATAAATATTGATTCATAAGAGCACATCGTGACCTAACCCAAATGCATATTTTGAATAAAATTGATTCATAGTCCGTGATACAGCTGTACAAGTATGAATGAATGACATATTCAACCCTACGAAGAGAATAAATGGCATACACTTAGAACAAAGAAAAGTAGCTCTACAAAACTGTAGTAACAGTAAGAGAGACAGACAGTAAAGTGCAGTTTGGGATTGGTTTCATTTCTAGGAATTTCAGCCCCCATGAAACAAATGGATCCATGTTCTGAGATTGTGGGTCTTTCAGCAGAAAATCAACAGAGAGATATGTATTATGGGTGAATGGATATTACACAAACATATGTTTCCTATAGTGGGCCTTTTTGTACTGTTAACTGTTAGAAAGTTTAAAGACGGGTGAAACTATAAACTTATCATGGACAAACTTCCCTTCGTTTGTATTGTGTTTAGAGTTCTGAACTAAAGGAAAGAGGGTAGGAAATAAAGGACAATGGGATGCTAATGGACAGAATCACATTTACTTTAGGAACCTCTCGTCTGATGCAGCCCCTCCCCCAACACTGATAAGATGCAGCAACCATTGTGGATGGCATTTACCGGTTTGAATCCAGGTGGAATTGTTGTGTGTTCCACAAGGCTTGTTGAGGCTGGTGGATCCAAGGTATCTGGGCAGAGCTCTGTGGGTGAATCAGTGTCATGGAGGGGCTGCTGCCCTCTGTGGAGCTTGGCTTAGGTGTATTCTTCAGGAAGATGTGTTATTTCGAGATACTGATGCTGCCCAATGGCCTGAGATCATGGGTCATTTTCTAGAAACTAAAAGGCAGACAGTGGAAGATCTGCTTGTCATCAGCTTACTGGTGAGGCTCTGATATACTTTCAGACTTACCCAGTCCTGTAGAAGTCGACTTTATGGGAGACACGAAGAGAAGCTGGCAGAAAGGCTGGCTGCACGGATTGAGGAGAGATGCGAACACATTGATGAGAGTTGTTCTGCTACAATTGAGTATACTCTCATGGAGACTACTTTAGAGAATACCAGGCTCGAAAGTCATTCATGAGACATATTGAGACTCGCTGATACTAACATAAAACTGTGGAGAGTCAACGTGCATTTGAGGAATGTACTAAATTCTCTGCTCTAAGAAGTGGCCCAAGACTCCTGACGTCTAAAAGAGAAGAGATGGCAAAGATGATAAAACCACTCATGTTCCTGGAAGAGGTCGTGAGAATCCACACATCCCAAGGGGCATTTACAAATCTCACAGACCACAGAGCATGAAGCCCTGATAAACCTTTTCCCAAGTTTTGGCTTAGCTATCAAGCAATTTCTCTTCCCTCCCCTCCACTCAGGCATCCATTTCAAAGGATCAGACCCTGAGCTGCAATGCAGCCAGAAGGAGAATAGCAAGCCCCTCCTAGAACCAGAGTTCCTCCAACTTCACACTCTGTGCACAACACTGAACTCCTCAAAGGTCAAATACTCTCAAATAAAATAGATAGGGTTTCAATATATAGCTCACACAAAGAAATGATTATCTACCCCTTGATTTAGCAAGTGCTGGGGTTACATCTTATTTGGGTGAAGAGAGTTTGGCAAGCGAGGGGATTATTTGACTGAACTTGAATAAGTATTTTTCCTCAGCTTTTCAAGACAGTGTAGGTAACTATTATAAGTCAGTTAGTGAACTGAAGTTTAAAAGTCGCCATATACATATAAGGACACAAGTTATGTGGACCGTCTTTTCCCTTCGTTCAAGTCCCGGGTGCAGTATATCACGGGGTGCCCACTTAGTTGGCTTAAATTGCTTTACCCAACACGATCAGATGATTTACCATTCTCATCGTTGATAAAAGAGAACCTGTTTCTCAATAGTCTAGCAAAGCTGCAGCAGTTTTCTCATAGCTATAATGCCTCTAGGTGTCTTGGAACCAAGCCTATATTTAAATAAGTGGTTTGGGTTGCTTGTGTCTTCCTAGAGAGAAATGTTACCCATTGAAATGACAACATTGGCCAGTATGAGTCACTGGGAGAAAGGGCACCACATGCAAAATGGAAACACTGGGTTGGGGTTATTTCATGGTTCCAATATTTATTTCATGGTTCCTGTTTGTATTGCAGACATCAACAGTAAACAGTTGACATGACACCTTCATCATTTTGGACTGCTATTTTACATTCTATCTGTCTATGTTTCCCTTAGAGCTGACAAAATGTTACCTGAATTTGACAAGTCTGGCTTGTAGGTAGATTTAGTATGTTTCAAAAACTAACTTCATTTTCATATAAATCCCCAATTTGTACATCAATTCTATTAACATTTTGAAAGACCGCAACTGAGGTATCAACACAATGTCAAAACTGGATTCTTTGGAGAATCCCTCCCACCATGGCTTTATAGAAAAAGAGATAAACAAGAATCACATTTCTGTGTGTTATATATGGAAAGTGTTGATTTATTCATAGCCAATTGGCAGAGTACCTGTGCAAACAGTGCCCACTTGCTCCCATGTACACAGCAAAATAAACATCCACTCACCCAGCCCATGGTCCAGGACACTTGACAAAGAGTGGTCTCTTACTTCCAAAGACAGAATGATGCCTCAGAAAACCTGGAAAGAGAAAAAGGCCTTGTAGAGAATGGAAATCAGTGCAGGACCTGACCTCTGCTGATGGAGCAGCAAAGGTGAAACCCTGTTTTATTTGGACGCACACTCTCAAGCGGACAGGACGCATGGGATTGATAGCGATGCGCTGAGTGTTAGTAGAATGCACAGCAGATGCTTGGCTGACAGAACTCAAAGAAATCAGCACAAAATATCCCCACAATTGATTCTGAAACCAACATCAGAGCTGCCAAATTTGGGCTCACTTTGGCTATGAACAATGAGGGATAGGGCTATGGGTGATGGCACACGCTGAGTATCAGGGAACTGGAGTGTGTTGTGGATTGTGGTTGGCCTTATCCAGAGAGGAAACAGACCTGGGAACTCAATGAAAAAGCAACAAACCAGGCGCATGAGGTTGAGTTTCTCAAAAGGTCCCATGGCCACATGCACTGCATCTGCAGGCCCAGGGTCCAATTTGGAATTTTGCCAATAGAGCATGTGTGGGGTCTAATTAGAGACATCAAGCATCAGGTCTGAGGGATCCAGGGGGCCTTGGTGTATAAATCAGTTTCCAAAGCCTCAGGATCTGCTATATTGATAGACTGGACTGAGATTACGGTTTGTTATGAGGCAAAGGATGAGGGACAGCACTGTGGTTGCCTTCATGGTCCAAAGCCACAAGGATGAGAGAACAAAGAACAGTGGTCTAGGTTCACAACGTGAGAAGATGAAGCATTTCCTTCACCATTATCTACCAAATGTTAATGCTACATTTTCAATGGTACTGACAGTATACTTCAGGGAGGATACCTAGCTGGGGCACTGTGATAATGACTGCAGGTCCCGATGCATGACATCTTTAGATATGTTTCCACAGGTTTTTCGGTAGACAGAGAAGCTCTGGAACGAACTCATAACATTGGTACATTCCCATAGAAATAGAAAGGACAAGCTCACAGTCATGATACTGTTTTTGAAACACTCCAAAATGACATTCAACAGCTTGCAGAGCTGGAAAGCTTTACATGCTTCATTTCCACAAGAGAAACAGTCCTGTGCACTTTCAGTACAGTGACATAAGCGTAGTAAATTGAGGTTATACAAAACGAAGAGTATGCTGTGTTCATCACAGCAAAGGCATCACCAGCATTTAGATATATACAAGACAACACATATAGGAAAATGACATGGCATCAGTGTGTAGGAAAAATTGTCCTCACACAAATATCATGGAACTTTGTACACACAAGAGACTTAAACTTTCACTTAAAAAGCCCTACAAGTCTACATTAGATACTTGAAATTAACTGACCAGTAGAGATAAAGAAGTATAGTAAAAGAAACAGGAAGTAACATTTTTAGTTCCAAAGAGGTTGAAGGCTCAAAAAAAAGCTTTCAAACAACTAGACTGTGAAACACTATCAGACATTTATTTAAAATGGAGGTGATAGAAACACTGAAGAACAACAGTGTCTCAGAATCACAAAAGTCAGAATTCCAGAAAAGGGGAAGAGACCCTCTAAAGACGAGCAAAATAAAATCAGCAAACTCAATGGATGAGATAATAGCAGGGCTAAAATCAGTCCAAAGCAGACTAGATAATGCAGAGGGACTCATGAATGACTGTGAACACAGGGGAACTGAAATCCCTCGATCAGAAAATGACATAGAAAAGCAAAGGAAAACCAATGCAAACATTGCTGTTGAATCTTGGTTTAAGACAAAGCATGAAAGAATAGGATTCATAAGAGTCCCAGAGTTAAAAGCAAGAAAAGATTATTCAGTCTGAAAAGATATTTGGAAAAAAATCAGACAGAAAATTGCTGAAAATGAAGAAGCAATCATCTATACAAAAAAAGTAAGCAAACAGCATCCAAATTATGTGGAATCCCAATAGACCTACAAGCAGCTGTATTATCATTCAAATCAACAAAGTTCATGATCTACACAGTGATTACCAATGCACCTAGAAGGAAGCAACTAAGTCACAACAGAACCTCCAGAGGGGTTTCAGCTTATATCTTGGCAGAAATATTGCAGGATAAGCAGGAGTGCCAGGACTTAGATGAAATCGTGAATGAGAAACAGCTGCAATCTAGGGTAGCTTATGCAACAAGACCGCCATTTCTAATAACGGCAGAGCTAGAGAATTTCAGATACCTGGAAACTTTAAGAATTCAGCAGTTTGAAACTTTTCCTAAAAGAAAGATTCAGAATACTGCCCTGAATAGAAAAGAAGCTAGTTGAAATGGAAATAAGAAAACCGTCACTGGAAATGCAAGAAGAGCCATGAGTTGCAGACAATAAACAAGAAGAAGGCAAGGAGGACATCAAAACCCTAAAGATGGGAGAGGGAAGCAGGAAAACATAGGGGATTTTCAGCCCTATAATAAGTGAATCATCTTATATGACTCTCTGTTTAAAGCAAACAGAGAGATGCAAGGACGAATGTGTTTGCAAATCTAAGAACAAGCAATCAAACAAACAAACAAACAAACAAACAAATAAACACCAAAAGAGTATTGTTGGCCGATAATATCCACAGGAACCGTTATAATTCAAAAGAAAATATGCAAAGTGATGTCAAGGATCATTCAGCATGCATCGACCCAGTATCAGTGCTTGCATGTACTCAATATACCTGTATTCAGAAAACAGATGCGTGCATCAATATTCATAAATATTGATTCATAAGAGCACATCGTGACCTAACCCAAATGCCTATTTTGAATATAATGGATTCATACTCCGTGATATATTCTTAAAGTCTTCCAACATGAAGAATGAATGGCATATTCCACACTACGACGAGATTAAATGGCATACATCTATAACAAAGAAAAGCAGCTCTACAAAACTGTTCTAAGAGTAAGAGAGACAGACAGTAAAGTGTATTTTGGGAATGGTTTCATTTCTTGGATTTTCAGCCCCCATGAAACAAATGGATCCATGTTCTGAGACTGTGGGTCTTTCAGCAGAAAATCAACAGACGGATATATATTATGGGTGAATGGATATTACACAAACATATGTTTCCTTTAGTGGGTCTTTTTGTACTGTTAACTGTTAGAAAGTTTTAAGATGAATGAAACCATAAACTTATCATGGACACACTTCCCTCCATTTGTACTGTGTTTAGAGAACTGAACTAAAGGAAAGAGGGTAGGAAATAAAGGACAATGGGACGCTAATGGAGAGAATCACTTTTACCTTAAATACCTGTCGTCTGATGCAGCCACTTCACCAACACTGTAAAAATGCAGCAACAATTGAGGATGGCAGTTACTGGTTAGATTCCAGGTGGAATGTTGGTTTGTTCCATGAGGCTTGTTATGAGCTGGTGGATCCAAGGTAACTTGGCAGAGCTCGGTGGGTGAATCAGTGTCATGGTGGGGTTGCCACACTCTGTGGAGCTTGGCTTAAGTCTATTGTTTAGGAAGCTCTGTAAGTTCGAGATACTGTTGCTGCCCAGTGGCCTGAGATCATGGGTCAGTTTCTAGAAATTGAAAAGTCAGACAGTGGAAGATCTGCCTGTCATCAGCTTACTGGTGAGGCTCCGAGGTACTGTTAGACATGCCCAGTCCTGTAGAAGTCGACTTTATGGGAGACACGAAGAGAACCTGGCAGAAAATTTGGCTGCATGGATTGAGGAGAGATGCGAACACATTGATGATGGTTGTTCTCCTACAATGGAGAATACTGGCATGGAGACTTCTGCAGAGGATCCCAGGCAAGAAAGAAAATCACGAGATATATTGAGCCTCGCTGATAATGGCAGAAACCTGTGGAACACCTACGTGCACTTGAGGAAGGTACTCAATTCTCTGCTCCAAGAACGGGTCCAAGATTCCTGACGTCTAAAAGAGAAGAGAAGGCAGAGATGGTAAAATCGCTCATGTTGGTGGAATAAGTCATGAGAATCCACATGTCCCAAGGGGAATTTACAAACCATTCAGACCACAAAGCTCCAAGCCCAGGTAAGCCTTTTCCCAGGGTTGGGCCTAGCTATGAAGCACTTTCTCTTCCCTCCCCTCCACTCAGGCATCCATTTCAAAGGATCACCAAATGAGCTGCAATGAAGACAGTAGGAGAAGAGCAAGACCCTCCTAGAATCAGAGATCCTCCACTTTCACACTCTGTGCACAACAGTGAACTCCTCAAAGGTCAAATACTCTCAAATAAAATAGGTAGGAATTGAATAATTAGCTCACAGAAAGGAATGATGACCTTCCCCTACATTCAGCAAATGCTTGGGTTATGTCTTTTTTGGGGTGAAGGAGTGTGGTAAGTGAGGGGAATATTTGACTGAACTTGAAATGTATTAGGCCTCAGATTTTCAAGACCGTATAGGTAAATATTATAAGTCATTTAGTGAACTGAACTGTAAAATTCGCCATAGACATTAAAGGACACACTTTATGTGAACGGTCTTTTCCCATCAGTCAAGCACTATATCATGGGGGTGCAGACTTGGTTTTGATAATTGCTTTACCCAACATGATCGGACAATTAAGTGTTCTCACCACTGATAGAAGAACACCTAGTTCCCAATAGCCTAGCAAAGCTGCAACAGTTTTCTCATAGCTATAATGCCTCTAGGTTCTTTTGGAACCAAGCATGTATGTATATATTTTGTTTGGTTTGTCTTGTGTTTTACTAGAGAGGAATGTTACCCCTTGAAATGCCAACTTTGGGCAGTATGTGTCATTGGGAGGAAAGGGCACCACATGCAACAGGGAAACCCAGGTTTGGGGTTATTTCAATTTTTCAATAGTTATTTCATGTTTCCTCCTAGTGTTGGAAGCATCAACAGTAAAGAGTTGACATGTCCCCTTAATCATTTTGGACTGCTATATTTCATTCTATCTGTATATTTTTTCCTTAGGGATGACAAAATGTTACAAGAATTTCACAAGTCTGGCTTCAAGGTAGATATTGTATGTTTCAAAAACTAGCTTCATTTTCACATAAATCCCAAAATATGTAAATCAATTCTATTAACCTTTGAAAGACTGCCACTGAGTTATCAACACAATGTCAAAATTGGAGTCTTCAGACATACCCTCCCACCATGTCTGTATAGAAAAAAGAGCTAAACAAGAATCACATTTCTGTGAGTTATCTCTGGAAAGTTTTGATTTATCAATGCCCAGTTGGCAGGGTACCAGTGGAAACTATGCTCACTCACTCCCATGTACACAGCAAGGTAAATATCCAATCACAAAGCCCTTGGCTCAGGACACAAGCCTAAGCTTGGTCTCTTACTTCCAAAGACAGATTGAGGCCTCAGAAAACCTGGAAGGAGGAGAAGGCAAAGTAGAGAATGGAAATCAGTGCAGGACCTGACCTCTGGTAATGGAGCCGCAAAGGTGAAACTCTGTTTTCCTTGGATGCACACTCTCAAGTGGACAGGATACATGGGATTGAAAGTGATGTGCTGAGTGTTAGAAGAGTGCACAGCAGATGCTTAGCTGACAGAACTCAAATAAATCAGCACAAAATATTCCCAGAATTGATTCTGAGACCAAGACCTGAGCTGCCAAATTTGAGCTGGCAGAGGCTGCAGAAAATGAGGGATAGGGCTATGGATGATAGCACAAGCTGAGTCTCAGGGATCTGGAGTGCATTATGGATTTTGTTGGGTCCTATCAAGAGAGCAAACTGACCTGTGACACCAATGATAATGCAACCAGACTGGCACGCGAGGTTTAGTTTATCAAAATGTCCCATGGCCACATCCACTGCAGCTGCAGGACCAGGGACCAATTTGGCATATTGCCAATAGAGCACGTGTGGGGCTCAATCAGAGATATCATGCATCTGGTCTGAGTGATCCAGGGGGTCTGGGGTTTGAAATAAGTATCAAAAGCTTTAAGATCTGCTACATTCATAGCCTGCACTGGGATTGTTTGGTTTGAGGCAGAGGAGGTGAAACAGCCCTGACGTTGCCTTCATGGTCCCTTGCCACAAGGATGAGAGAACAAAGAAGACTGATCAAAGCCTACAGCATGAGAAGATGAAGCATTTCCTTCCTCATTATCTCCCAATGCAGATGCTACATTTTGGAAGTCACTGACATGGTACAGCACTGAGGACACATAGGTGGGGCTGTGGGATCATTACAGCAGACCCTGATGCATGACATCCTTAGAAATCTTTCCAATGTGTTTCTGTAGACAGAGAAGCTCTGGGAAAAACTGGTAACATGGGGACATTCCCATGGCAATAGAAAGCACAAGCGCACTGTCACGATTCTGTTTTGGAAAAACCCCAAAAGTGACATAGAGCAGCCTGCAGAGCTGAAAACCTTTAGAAGCCTCATTTCCACAAGAGGAAGTGTCCCATACACTTTCAGAACTGTGATTTAAGTGTAATAAAACTGAGGTTATACTGATGGAAAAAATAAGTGGTGTTCAAAACATCAAAGGCAACACCAGCAATTAGAGATATACCAGACAACACACACAGCAAAAGGTCATGGCATCAAAGTCTATAAAAAATTGTTCTCACAGAAATATCATGGTTTTGTGTACAGCGAAGTGTCTAAACATTTCACTTAATAAAGCCCTATAAGTCTACATTTGATACCTGAGAGTACTTGTCCAGTAGAGATAAAGAAGTAGAGTAAAAGAAACAGGAAGTACAATTTTGAGTTCCAAAGAGATTGAAGGCCCAAAAAATAAGCTTTCAAAGAACTAGACTGCAAAACCCCACCAGAGTAGGTGTTGGAAACTTAGGTGAGGAAAACACTGAAGAAAAACAGTGTCTCAGAATCACAAAAGGCAAAATACCAGAAAAGGGGAAGAGAAACTCAAAAACTAGCCAAATAATATGAGAAAACTCAATTGATGATATAGAACCAAGGCTAAACTCAGTCCTAAACAGACGAGATACTGCATAGGGACTCCTGAATGACTGTGAAGACAGGGAAACTGAAATCCCTCGATCAGAAAATGACAAAAAGATGCAAGTGAAAACAAATGCAAACATTGCTGGTGAATCCCGTGGTAAGCCAAACATGAAAGAGTAGGATTCATGAGAGTCCCAGATGTAAAAACAAGTGTTAAAAAAAGTCTGAAAACTTATTTGTAGCAAAATTAGACAGAACCTTGCTGAAAGCCAAGAAACAATGATCTATAAGATTCACGTTTTAAAAAGCATCCAAAGGAGGTGGAATCCCAATACACCTACAAGCAGCTGTATAATTCAAATCAACAAAGTTCATGATCAACCCACTGATTTAAAATGCACCTAGAGGAAAGCAACTTAGTCACAACAGAAATTCCAGAGGGGTTTCAGCTGATATCTGGACAGAAATATTGCAGGACAGGAAGGAGTGCCAGGACTTAGACCAAATCTTGAATGAGTAAAAGCTGCAATCAGGGGTAGCATATGCCACAAGACTACCATTTCTAATAACAGCAGAGCTAGAGAATTTCACAGACTGGCAAAACTTAAAAGACTACAGCAGTTCAAAACTTATATTAAAATAAGGAATGAGAATTCTAAACAGTATAGAAAAGTAGCAAGATGAAATGGATATAAGAATATCATTATTGGAAATGCAATTAGAGTAATGAGTTTCAAAGAATAAACAAGAAGAAGGCAAGGAGGACATCAAAATCCTAAAGATGGGAGAGGGAAGCAGGAAAACATAGGTGATTTTCAGCACTATGCTAAGTTAATCAGCATATACGACTCTGTATTTGAAGCAAACGGAGAGATGCATGGCCTAATGAGTTTGCAAAACAAAGAACAAGCAAACAAACAATCAAACAAAGAAACAAACATCAAAAGAGTACGGTTGGCAGACATCTATCCAAAGGAACCATGATAAATCAAATCAAAATACTCAAAGTAATGTCAAGGTTCACTCAGTACGCATCGAACAAGTGTTGTGGCATGAATGTACTCAACAGACTTGTATTCAAAAACAGATTCGTGCATTAATATTCATAAATTTTGATTCATAATAGCATATTGTGACCTAACCCAAATCTCTACTTTGATTAAAATGGATTCCTAGTCCATGGTATAGATTTAGAAGTCTTTCAACATGACGAATGAATGGCATATTCTACCTTACATACAGAAGAAATGGCATAAGCCTAAAACAAAGGAAAGTAGCTCTGCAGAACTGTACTAAGAGCAAAAGAGTCAGTCAGTAAAGTGCACATTGTGATTGGTTTCATTGCTAGGAATTTCAGCCCCGATGGAACAAATGGATACATGTTCTTAGAGTGTGGGAGTTTCAGCAGAAAAGCAACAGATGAATATGTATTCTGGGTGAATGGATATTACACAAACATAAGATTCCTTTAGTGGGTCTTTTTGTACTGTTAACAGTTAGAAAGTTTAAAGACGTGTGAAACCGTAAACTAAAAATGGACACAATTCCATCCATTTGTACTGTGTATAGGGATGAGAACAAAAGTAAAGAAGGAAGAAAAAAAGGACCATGGGATGCTACTGGAGAGATTCACATTTACCTTAGGAACCTCTCGTCTGATGCAGCCCCTCCCAAACACTGACAAGATGTAGCAACCATTGGGGATGGCAGGTACCGTTTGGATTCCAGGTGGAATTTTGGTGTGTACTGCACAGCTTGTTGTGACTGGTGGGCCCAAGGTAACTGGGCAGAATTCTGTGGGTGGATCAGTGTGATGGAGGGGCTGCCGCCCTCTGTGGAGGTTGTCTTAGGTCTTTATTTTGGGAAGCTGGGTAAGTTCGAGATACTGCTTCTGCCCAAATACCTGAGTTCACGGGTCAGTTTCCAGAAACTGAAAGGGCTGACAGTGGAACATCTGCCAGTCATCAGCATACTGGTTACGTTCCGAGGAACTTTCAGACTTGCCCAGTCCTGTAGAATTCGACTTTATGGGAGACACCAAGAGAAGCATGCAGAAAAGCTGGCTGCACTGATTGAGGAGAGATGTGAACACATTGATGAGAGTTGTTCTGCTAAAAGGGAGAATAATGACATGGAGACTTTTGTAGTGAATACCAGGCTCAAAAGGCATTCATGAGACATATTGAGCCTCACTGATACTGGCAGAGACCTGTGGAGGGTCAATGTGCTCTTAAGAAAGGTACTCAGTTCACTGCTTCAAGAAATGGTCCAAGATTCCTGACGTCTAAAAGAGAAGAGATGGCAGAGATGATAAAATCACTCATGTTCTTGGAAGAGATCATGAGAATCCACACGTCCCAAGAGACATCTACAAATCAAATATATCACAGTGCATGAAATCCTGGTAAGCCTTTTCCCAGGTTTGGGATAGCTATCAAACACTTGCTCTTCCCTCCACTCCTCTCAGGCATCCATTTCAAAGGATCAGCACCTGAGCTGCAATGAAGCCAGGAGAAGAATAGCAAGCCCCTCCTAGAACAAGTGTTCCACCAAATTCACACTTTGTGCACAACACTGAACTCCTCAATTGTCAAATACTCTCGACTGAAATAGATAGGAATTGAATATGTATCTCACACAAAGAAATGATGACCTTCCCCTTGATTCAGCAAATGCTGGGTTAATGTCTTCTTTGGGGTGAAGGGAGTGTGGTAAGTGAGGGGAACCTTTGACTGAACTTGAGTATGTATTTGTCCTCAGTGTTTCAAGGCAGTATAGGTAACTATTGTAAGTCAGTTTGTGAACTGAACTCTAAAAGTCGCCATAGACATGTAAGGACACATGTTATGTGGACTGTCTTTTCCCTTCATTCAAGCCCCGTATGTAGAATATCATGGGGGTGCAGACTTGGCTGGGTTAAATTGCTTTACCCAACATGATCGGACGATTAAGAATTCTCATCGTTGTTAGAAGAACACCTGGTTCTCAGTAGCCTAGCATAGCTGCAGCAGTTTTCTCTTAGCTATAATGCCTCTAGTTGCTTTTGGAACCAAGCCTTCATATAAATATTTTGTTTGGGTTACCTAGTGTCTTCCTACATAGAAATGTTACCGCTTGAAATGACAACAATGACCAGTATGATTCACTGGGTGGAAAGGGCACCACATGCAAAAGGGAAACACTGGGTGAGGGTTATTTCATGGTTCCAATATTTATTTCATGGTTCCTGTTTGTGTTGGGGCATCAACAGTAAACAGTTAACCTGTTCACTTCATCATTTTGGACTGCTATTTTACATTCTATCTGTCTATTTTTCCATTATAGCTGAAAAAATGGTACTTGAATTTGATAAGTCTGGCTTGTAGGTAGATTTAGTATGTTTCAAAAACTAACTTCATTTTCAGATAATTCCCCAAATATGTAAATCAATTGTATTAAAATTTTGAAAGTCCGCAACTGAGGGATCAACACAATGTCAAAACTGGATTCTTCGGACAAACCCACCCACCATGGCTGTATAGAAAATAGAGATAAACAAGAATAACATGTCTGTGAGTTATATATGGAAAGTGATGATTTATCAGTGCCCAGTTGGCAGAGTACAAGTACAACCTACGCACACTCGCTCCCATGTACACAGGAAGATAAACATCCACTCACCCAGCCCATAGTCCAGGACACTTGCCGAAGAGTGGTCTCTTACTTCCAAGGAGAGAATGAGGCCTCAGAAAACCTGGAAGGAGGAGAAGACACAGTAGTGATGTAAATAAGTGTAGGACCTGTCCTCTGCTGATGGAGCAGCAAAGTGAAAATCTGTTTTATTTTGACACACACCCTCAAGGGGATAGGACGCATGGGATTGAAAGCGGTGCACTGAGTGTTAGAAGTGTGCACAGCAGATGCTTGGATGACAGAACTGAAAGAAATCAGCACAAAATATACCCACAATTCATTCTTAGACAAAGATTGGTGCTGCCAAATTTGGGCTCACAATGGCTGTGAATAATTGGGGATACAGCTATTGATGATAGCACACGCTGATTCTCAGGCATCTGGAGTGTGTTGTGGATTGTGGTAGGCCCTATCCAGAGAGGAAACTTACCTGGGACCCCAATGAGAAAGCAACAACCCTGGCTAGTGAGGTTGATTTTATCGAAATATCCCATGGACACATCCAATGCATCTCTAAGACCTGGGACCAATTTGGCATTTTGCCAATAGAGCACGTGTGGGGCTCAATCACAGTCATCATGCATCTGGTCTGAGGGATCCAGGGGGCCTTGGGGTTGAATTCTGTTTCCAAAATCTCAGGATCTGCTACATTCATAGCCTGGACTGGGATTATACTTTGGTTTGAGGCAGAGGATGTGGAATATTTCGGTGGTTTCCTTCGTGGTCCCATGCCACAGATGAGAGAACAATGAAGAGTGGTCAAAGTCCACAGCATGAGAAGATGCATTATTTTCCTCAGCATTATCT
The DNA here is from genome assembly GCF_036321535.1 of Camelus dromedarius. NCBI lineage: Eukaryota > Metazoa > Chordata > Mammalia > Artiodactyla > Camelidae > Camelus > Camelus dromedarius. The sequence goes on from NC_087457.1 coordinate 282,411, forward strand.
CTGAAATGCAGATGCTACATTTTGGATGGCACTGACATGCTATGGCACCCAGGAAACATAGATGGGGCTGCAGGAAAATTCCAACAGGCCCTGATGCATGACATCGTTAGATAAGTTTCCACTGGTGTTTCTGTAGACAGAGAAGCCCTGGGAAGAACTGGTAACATTGGGACATTCCCATGGCAATAGAAAGCACAAGTGCACTGTCACGATTCTGTTTTGGAAAAACTCCTAAATGACATACAGCAGTCTACAGAGCTGAAAACTCTTTGAAGCTTCATTTCCACTAGAGGAAGTGTCCTGTGTACTTTAAGAACTGTGAGATAAGTGTAATAAAAATGAGGTTATACTAATAGAAAGAGTATGGTGTGTTCATGACAACAACGGGAACACCAGCAATTAGAGCTATATAAGACAACACACACAGGAAAAGGACATGGCATCATTGTCTAGGAAAAATTGTCCTCACAAAAAAATCATGGAATTGCGTACATCCAATGGTATAAAATTTTCACTTAACAAAACCCTATAAGTCTGCATTAGATACCTGAAAGTACTTGACCAGTAGAGATAAAGAAGTATAATAAAAGAAACAGGAAGTACTATTTTAAGTACAAAAGAGTTTGAAGGCCCAAAATATAAGCTTTCAAACAACTAGATGGCAAAACGCTATCAGAGAATGTATTGAAAATGGAGGTGAGGAAAACACTGAAGAACAACAGTGTCTCAGAATCACAAAAGACAGAATACCAGAAAAGGGGAAGAGAACCTCTAAAGATGAGTGAAAGAATATCAGAAAACTCAATGGATGAGATAATACCAGGGCTAAAGTCATTCCCAAGCAGAATAGATAATGCAGAGGGACTCGTGAATGACTGTGATGACAGAGGAATAGAAATCCCTCGATTAGAAGATGACATAGAAAAGCAAGTGAAAATCAATGCAATCATCGCTGTTGAATCACAGGGTAATACAAAGCATGAAAGATTATGATTCATAAGTGTCCCAGATGAATTAGCAAGAGATAAAGAAGAAAAGTCTGAAATATATTTGTAGAAAAATCAGACAGAAACTTCCTTAAAGCCAAAAAGCAGTCATCTATATGAATTCAGGAAGTACAAGTGTCCAAAGGAGGTGGAATTAAAATAGACCTACAAGAAGCTGTATTATTCAAAGCAACAAAGTTCATGATCAACCAAGTGATTCTTAATGCACGTAGAGGAAAGCAACTTAGTCACAACAGAATCTCCAGAGGGTTTTCAGCTGATATCTCGACACAAATAGTACAGGAGATGTAATAGTGCCAGGACATATACCAAATATTGAATGAGTAAAAGCTTCAATCTAGGGTAGCCTATGCCACAAGACTACCATTTCTAATAACAGCAGAGCTAGAGAATTTCACAGACCGGCAATACTTAAAAGACTACAGCAGTTCGAAACTAATATTAAAAAAAGGATTGAGAATTCTAAACAGAATAGAAAAGTAGCAAGATGAAATGGATATAAGAATACCATTATTGGAAATGCAATTAGAGCAATGAGTTTCAAAGAATAAACAAGAAGAAGGCAAGGAGGACATCAAAATCCTAAAGATGGGAGAGGGAAGCAGGAAAACATAGGTGATTTTCAGCACTATACTAAGTTAATCAGCATATATGACTCTCTGAATCAAATGGAGAGATGCATGGCCTAAAGAGTTTGCAAAACAAAGAATAAGCAAACAAACAAACAATTGAACAAAGAAACAAACATCAAAAGAGTACGCTTGGCAGACATCTATCCAAAGGAACCATGATAAATTAAATAAAAATACTCAAAGTAATGTCAAGGATCATTCAGTACGCATCAACAAAGTTTCGAGGCATGCAAGTACTCAAAAGACTTGTATTCAGAAAACAGATGCGTGCATTAATATTCATAAATTTTGATTCATAATAGCACATTGTCTCCTAACCCAAATCTCTATTTTGATTAAAATGGATTCCTAGTCCGTGGTATAGATTTAGAAGTATTTCAACATGATGAAAGAATGGCATATTCTACCCTATATAAAGAAGAAATGGCATAAGCCTAAAACAAAGGAAAGTAGCTCTGCAGAACTGTACTAAGAGCAAAAGAGTCAGTCAGTAAAGTGCACAATGGGATTGGTTTCATTTCTAGGAATTTCAGCCCCGATGGAACAAATGGATACATGTTCTTAGAGTGTGGGTGTTTCAGCAGAAAAGCAACAAACGGATATGTATTCTGGGTGAATGGATATTACACAAACATAAGATTCCTTTAGTGGGTCTTTTTGTACTGTTAACAGTTAGAAAGTTTAAAGACGTATGAAACCATAAACTAAAAATGGACACACTTCCCTCCGTTTGTACTGTGTATAGGGATGAGAACAAAAGTAAAGAAGGAAGAAAAAAAGGACCATGGGATGCTACTGGAGAGATTCACATTTACCTTAGGAACCTCTCGTCTGATGCAGCCCCTCCCAAACACTGACAAGATGTAGCAACCATTGGGGATGGCAGGTACCGTTTGGATTCCAGGTGGAATTTTGGTGTGTACTGCACAGCTTGTTGTGACTGGTGGGCCCAAGGTAACTGGGCAGAGTTCTGAGGGTGGATCAGTGTGATGGAAGGGCTGCCACCCTCTGTGGAGCTTGTCTTAGGTCTTTATTTTGGGAAGCTGGGTAAGTTCGAGATACTGCTTCTGCCCAAATACCTGAGTTCACGGGTCAGTTTCCAGAAACTGAAAGGGCTGACAGTGGAATATCTGCCAGTCATCAGCATACTGGTTACATTCCGAGGATCTTTCAGACTTGCCCAGTCATGTAGAAGTCTAATTTATGGGAGATTTAAAGAGAAGCTTGGAGAAAACCTGGTTACATAGATTGAGGAGATATGAGAACACATTGATGAGAGTTGTCCTGCTACAATTGAGGACACAGGCATGGATACTTCTGTAGGGAATACCAGGTTCAAAAGACATTCATGAGAAATATTGAGCCTCGTTGATCCTGGCAGAAATTATGGAGTATCAACTTGCACTTGAGAAAGTTACTCAGTTCTCTGCTCCAAGAATGGATCCAAGATTCTTGACGTCTAAAGAGAAGAGATGGCAGAGGTGATAAAATCGCTCATGTTGGTGGAATAATTTGTGAGAATCCCCATGTCCCAAGGGGCATTTACAAACCATTCAGACCAAAATGCACCAAGCCCAGGTAAGCTTTTTCACAGTCTTGGGCCTTGCAATCAAGAACTTGCTCTTCCCTCCCCTCCACTCAGGCATCCATTTTAAGGATCAGAACCTGAGCTGCAATGAAGCCAGTAGGAGAAGAGCAAGCCCCTCCTAGAATCAGAGTTCCTCCATCTTCACACTATGTGAACAACAGTGAACACCTTAAAGGTCAAATACTCTCGCCTAAATTAGTTAGGTATTGGATACTTAGCTCACACAAAGAAATGATGACCTTCCCCTAGATGCAGCATATGCTGGGTTTATGTCTTGTCTGGGGTGAAGGGATTGTGGTAAGTGAGAGGAATCTTTGACTGAACTCGAATATGTACTAGCCCTCAGTTTTTCAAGACAGTATTGGTAAATATTATGTCAGACAGTGACCTGAACTCTAAAAGTCGTGAAAGACTTTAAAGACACAGGTTTTGTGGACCATCTTTCTCTTCAGTCAAGCACCGGGTGCACGATATTTTGGGGGTGCACACTTGGTAGTGTTAAATTGCTTTACCCAACATGATCGGATGATTAAGCGTTCTCATCACTGATAGAAGAACACCTGCTTTTCAATAGCCTAGCATAGCTGCAGCAGGGTTCTCATAGCTAAAATGCCTGTATGTGCTTTTGGAATCAAGCCTAAATGTATACATTTTGTTTGGTTTCTCTTGTACTTTCCTAGAGATTATTGTTACCCCTTGAAATGCCAACATTGGCCAGTATGTGTCATTGGGAGTATAGGGCACCACATGCACAATGGAAACCCAGGTTCTCGGTTATTTCATGGTTTCAATAGGTACTTCATGTTTCCTGTTGGTGTTGGAGGCTTCAACAGTAAAGAGTTGAAATGTCCCCTTCAACATTTTGGACTGTGATTTTACTTTCTATCTGTCTACATTATTCTTAGAGCTGACATGATGTTACAAAAATTGACAAGTCTGACTTCTAGGTAAATTTAGTACGTTTCAAACACTAACTTCATTTTCATATAAATCCCAAAACATGTAAATCAATTCTATTAACCTTCCTAAAAACTGCAACTGTGTTATCAACACAATGTCAAAATTGGAGTCTTCGGACAATCCCTCCAACCATGGCTTTATGTAAAACAGAGCTAAACAAACATCACATTTCTGTGAATTACATCTGGAAAGTGTTGATTTATCGATGCCCAGTTGGCAGAGAACCAGTGCAACCTGCGCTCACTCCCTCCCATGTACACAGCAATGTAAACTTCCACTCACCCAGCCCTTGGCAAAGGACACTATCCGAAGAGTGGTCTGTTACTTCCAAAGACAGGCTGAGGCCTCACATAACCAGGAAGCAGGAGAAGGCAAAGTAGAGAATGGAAATCTGTGCAGGATCTGACCTCTGCTGATGGAGCAACAAAGGTGAAACTCTGTTTTACTTGGACACACACTCTCAAGCGGACAGCACACATGGGACTGTAGGTAATGCGCTGAGTGTTAGAAGAGTGCACAGCAGATGCTTGGCTGACATAACTCATAGAAATCAGCACAAAATATCCCCACAATGGATTCTGAGACCAAGATCCGATCTGCCAAATTTGAGCTAGCAGAGGCAGCGGAAAATGAGGTATAGAGCTACAGATAATGGCACACGCTGAGTCTCAGGGATCTGGAGTGCATTGTGGGGTGTGGTGGGTTCTATCAAGAGAGCAAACCGACTTGTTACCCCAGGAAGAAAGCAACCACATTGGCGTGTGAGGTTGAGTTTTTCGATATGTGCCATGGCCACATCCACTGCATCTTGCAGGCCCAGGATCAATTTGGCATTTTGCCAATAGAGCACATGTGGGGCTCAACTAGAGAAGCCGTGCATCTGGTCTGAGGGATTCAGTGGCCCTTGGGTGTGAAATCAGTATTAAAATATTTAGGATCTGCTACAGCCAGAAATTGGACAGGGATTACGGATTGGCTTGAGGAAGAGAATTCGGTACAGCTCTGTGGTTGCATTCGTGCACCCATGACCCAAAGATGAGGGATCAAGGAAGAGTGGTCAAATCCACAACGTGAGAAGTTGAAGCATTTCCTTCAGCATTATCTCCCAAATGCAGATGCTACATTTTGGATGGCACTGACATGGTACTGCCCAGAGGACACAAAGATCGGTCTGCGGGATCATTCCAGCAGGCCCTGATGTATGACATCCATACATATGTTTCCACTGGTGTTTCTTTAGACTGAGAAGCTCTGGGAAGCACTGGTAACATTGGGACATTCCCATGGCAATAGAAAGCACAAGCGCACTCTCAGTTTGCTGTTTTGGAAAGACTCCAATATGACGTACAGCAGAATGCCGAGCTGAAAAACTTTAAGCTTCATTTCCAGAAGAGGAAGTGTACACTGCACTTTCAGAATTGTGAGGTAAGTGCAATAAAACGAAGTTTTACTAATTGAAATAATATGGTGTGCTCATCACAACAAAGGCAACACCAGCAATTAGAGGTATACCAGACAACACACACAGGAACAGGACATGGCATCAATGCCTAGGGAAAATTGTCCTCACAGAAATATCATGGAACTTTGTACACCCAATGGTCTAAAATTTTCACTTAACAAAGCCCTATAAATCTATATTAGATACCTGATATTACTTGACCAGTAGATATAAAGAAGTAGAGGAAAAGAAACAGGAAGTACCATTTTCAGTTCCAAAGATTCTGAAGGCCCAAAATTAAGCTTTCAAACATCTAGACTGCAAAACGCTACCAGAGCAAGTATTGAAAACTGAGGTGAGGAAAACATGAAGTACAACAGTGTCTCAGAATCACAAAAGGCAGTATACCAGGAAAGGGGAAGAGAAACTCTAAAAACGAGCCAAAAAAATCAGAAAACCCAAGGATGAGACAATACCAGGGCTAAAGTCAGTCCAAAGCAGACTTGATAATGCAGACGGACTCGTGAAAGACTGTGAAGTCAGGGGAACAGAAATCCCTCGATCAGAAGAAGACATAGAAAAAGAAGTGCAAACCAATGCAAACATTGCTGTTGAAGCCTGGGGTAAGACAAAGCATGAAAGAGTATGATTCGTAAGAGTCCCAGATGGAAAAGCAAGATTAACAAAAAAAAAGCCTGAAAAGATAATTGTAGAAAAGTCAGACTGAAACTTGCTGAAAGACAAAAAGAATCATCTATACGATTTCAGGAACTACACAGCGTCCAAAGGAGGTGGAATCCCAATAGACCTACTTGCAGCTGTATAATTCAAATCAACAAAGTTCATGATCACCCCAGTGATTTAAAATGCATCTAGAGGAAAGCAATTTATTCACAACAGAACCTCCAGAGGGCTTTCAGCTCATATCTCGGCAGAAATATTGCAGAACAGGGAGGAGTTCAGGGACATAGGCCATATCCTGAATGAGAAAAAGCTGTAATCATGGGTAGCCTATGCCACATGACTGCCATTTCTAATAACGGCAGAGCTAGGGAAATTCACAGACCAGCAAAGCTTAAAAGAATTCAGCAGTTCAAAACTTATCCTAAAAGAAAGATTGAGAATTCTACCCTGAATAGAAAAGTAGCAAGATGAAATGGAAATAAGAAAAACCATTATTGGAAGTGCACGAAGAGCATTCGTTACAAACAAGAAACAAGAAGAAGGCAAGGAGGACATCAAAGCCATAAGATGGGAGAGGGTAGCAGGAAATCATAGGTGATTTTAAGCACTATCTTAAGTGATTCACATATATGACTCTCTGATTGAAGCAAACGGAGTGATGCATGGATTAATGTGTTTGCAAAACCAACCACAAGCAAACAAACAAACAATCAAACAAAAAAACCGACACCAAAACGGTACGGTTGGCTGACATATACCAGAGAAACCATGAGTATTCAAAACAAAATACTGAAAGTGATGTCAAGGATCATTCAGCATGCTTCGACCCAGTATCGCAGCTTAAATGTACTCAACACACTTGTATTCAGAACACAGACGCGTGCATTAATATTCATAAATATTGATACAAATGAGCATATCGTGACCTAACCCAAATGCCGATTTTGAATAAGGTTTGGTCATAGTCCGTGATGTAGACTTACAATTCTTCCAACAGCAAGAATGAATGCCATATTCTACCCTAAGTAGAGAAGAAACGGCATAAGCCTATAACAAAGACAAGTAGCTCTGCAAAACTGTACTAAGGGCAAACGAGACAGACAGTAAAGTGCACATTGGGATTGGTTTCATTTCTCGGAATTTCAGCCCCCATGAAACAAATGGATCCATTTCCTGAGAGCGTGGGTGTTTCAGCAGAAAGCAACTGACGGATATGTATTCTGGGTGAATGGATATTACACAAACATGAGTTTCCTTTAGTGAGGTCTCTGTGTACTGTGAGCTGTTAGAAAGTTTCAAGACGTGTGAAACCATAAAATAAAACTGGACACACTTCCCTCCTTTTGTACTGTATATACAGATCTGAACCAAAGGAAAGAGGGAAGATAAAAGGACAATGGCACGCTAGTGGATAGAATCACATTTAACTTAGGAACCTCCCGTTTGATGCAGCCCCTCCCCCAACACTGACAATATTCAGCAACCATTGGGGATGGCAGTTACCGGTTGGATTCTAGGTGGAATCTTGGTGTGTACCGCGAGGCTTGTTGTGGCTGGTGGATCCAAGGTAACTGGGCAGAATTCTGTGGGTGGATCAGTGTGATGGAGGGGCTGCCGCCCTTTGTGGAGTTTGGCTTAGGTCTTTTGTTCGGGACGCTGTGTAAGTTCGAGATAATGCTGCTGCCCAAAGACCTAAGTTCACGGGTAAGTTTCCAGAACCTGACAGGGCAGAGAGTGGAAGATCTGCCTGTCATCAGCTTACTGGAGAGGCTCCGAGGTACTTTCAGACTTGCCCAGTCCTGTTGACGTCGACTTTATGGGAGACACGAAGAGAAGCTGGCAGAAAAGTTGGCTGCACGGATTGAGGAGAGATGCGAACATATTGATGAGAGTTGTTCCGCTACAATGGAGAATACCGGCATGGAGACATCTCTAGAGAATACCAGGCTTGAAAGACATTCATGAGACCTACTGAACCTCTGTGTTCCTGCAGAAACATTCGGAGTGTCAACGTGCACTTGAGAAAGTCACTCAATTCTCTGCTCCAAGAACGGCTCCACGATTCCTGACGTCTAAAAGAGAAGAGATGGCAGAGATGATAAAAGCGCTCATGTTCTTGGAAGAGGTCATGAGAATCCACAGGTCCCAAGGGGCATTTACAAACCATTCAGACCAAAATGCACCAAGCCCAGGTAAGCCTTTTCCCAGGTTTGGGCCTTGCTATCAAGCACTTGCTCTTCCCTCCCCTCCACTCAGGCATCCATTTTAAAGGATCAGAACCTGAGCTGCAATGAAGCCAGTAGGAGAAGAGCAAGCCCCTCCTAGAATCAGAGTTCCTCCATCTTCACTCTCTGTGAACAACAGTGAACTCCTTAAACGTCAAATACTCTCGCCTAAATTAGTTAGGTATTGGATACTTAGCTCACACAAAGAAATGATGACCTTCCCCTAGATGCAGCATATGCTGGGTTTATGTCTTGTCTGGGGTGAAGGGATTGTGGTAAGTGAGAGGAATCTTTGACTGAACTCGAATATGTACTAGCCCTCAGTTTTTCAAGACAGTATTGGTAAATATTATGTCAGACAGTGACCTGAACTCTAAAAGTCGTGAAAGACTTTAAAGACACAGGTTTTGTGGACCGTCTTTCTCTTCAGTCAAGCACCGGGTGCATGATATTTTGGGGGTGCACACTTGGTTGTGTTAAATTGCTTTACCCAACATGATCGGATGATTAAGCGTTCTCATCACTGATAGAAGAACACCTGCTTTTCAATAGCCTAGCATAGCTGCAGCAGGGTTCTCATAGCTAAAATGCCTGTATGTGCTTTTGGAATCAAGCCTAAATGTATACATTTTGTTTGGTTTTTCTTGTACTTTCCTAGAGAGGAATGTTACCCCTTGAAATGCCAACATTGGCCAGTATGTGTCATTGGGAGTATAGGGCACCAAATGCACAATGGAAACCCAGGTTCTCGGTTATTTCATGGTTTCAATAGGTACTTCACGTTTCCTGTTGGTGTTGGAGGCTTCAACAGTAAAGAGTTGACATGTCCCCTTCAACATTTTGGACTGTGATTTTACTTTCTATCTGTCTACATTATTCTTAGAGCTGACATGATGTTACAAAAATTGACAAGTCTGACTTCTAGGTAAATTTAGTACGTTTCAAACACTAACTTCATTTTCATATAAATCCCAAAACATGTAAATCAATTCTATTAACCTTCCTAAAAACTGCAACTGTGTTATCAACACAATGTCAAAATTGGAGTCTTCGGACAATCCCTCCAACCATGGCTTTATGTAAAACAGAGCTAAACAAACATCACATTTCTGTGAATTACATCTGGAAAGTGTTGATTTATCGATGCCCAGTTGGCAGAGAACCAGTGCAACCTGCGCTCACTCCCTCCCATGTACACAGCAATGTAAACTTCCACTCACCCAGCCCTTGGCAAAGGACACTATCCGAAGAGTGGTCTGTTACTTCCAAAGACAGGCTGAGGCCTCACATAACCAGGAAGCAGGAGAAGGCAAAGTAGAGAATGGAAATCTGTGCAGGATCTGACCTCTGCTGATGGAGCAGCAAAGGTGAAACTCTGTTTTACTTGGACACACACTCTCAAGCGGACAGCACACATGGGACTGTAGGTAATGCGCTGAGTGTTAGAAGAGGGCACAGCAGATGCTTGGCTGACATAACTCATAGAAATCAGCACAAAATATCCCCACAATGGATTCTGAGACCAAGATCCGATCTGCCAAATTTGAGCTAGCAGAGGCAGCGGAAAATGAGGTATAGAGCTACAGATAATGGCACACGCTGAGTCTCAGGGATATGGAGTGCATTGTGGGGTGTGGTGGGTTCTATCAAGAGAGCAAACCGACTTGTTACCCCAGGAAGAAAGCAACCAAATTGGCGTGTGAAGTTGAGTTTTTCGATATGTGCCATGGCCACATCCACTGCATCTTGCAGGCCCAGGATCAATTTGGCATTTTGCCAATAGAGCACGTGTGGGGCTCAACTAGAGAAGCCGTGCATCTGGTCTGAGGGATTCAGTGGCCCTTGGGTGTGAAATCAGTATTAAAATCTTTATAATCTGCTACAGCCAGAAACTGGACAGGGATTACGGATTGGCTTGAGGAAGAGAATTCGGTACAGCTCTGTGGTTGCATTCATGCACCCATGACCCAAGGATGAGGGATCAAGGAAGAGTGGTCAAAATCCACAACGTGAGAAGTTGAAGCATTTCCTTCAGCATTATCTCCCAAATGCAGATGCTACATTTTGGATGGCACTGACATGGTACTGCCCAGAGGACACAAAGATCGGTCTGCGGGATCATTCCAGCAGGCCCTGATGTATGACATCCATACATATGTTTCCACTGGTGTTTCTTTAGACAGAGAAGCTCTGGGAAGCACTGGTAACATTGGGACATTCCCATGGCAATAGAAAGCACAAGCGCACTCTCAGTTTGCTGTTTTGGAAAGACTCCAATATGACGTACAGCAGAATGCCGAGCTGAAAAACTTTAAGCTTCATTTCCAGAAGAGGAAGTGTACACTGCACTTTCAGAATTGTGAGGTAAGTGCAATAAAACGAAGTTTTACTAATTGAAATAATATGGTGTGCTCATCACAACAAAGGCAACACCAGCAATTAGAGGTATACCAGACAACACACACAGGAACAGGACATGGCATCAATGCCTAGGGAAAATTGTCCTCACAGAAATATCATGGAACTTTGTACACCCAATGGTCTAAAATTTTCACTTAACAAAGCCCTATAAATCTATATTAGATACCTGATATTACTTGACCAGTAGATATAAAGAAGTAGAGGAAAAGAAACAGGAAGTACCATTTTCAGTTCCAAAGATTCTGAAGGCCCAAAATTAAGCTTTCAAACATCTAGACTGCAAAACGCTACCAGAGCAAGTATTGAAAACTGAGGTGAGGAAAACATGAAGTACAACAGTGTCTCAGAATCACAAAAGGCAGTATACCAGGAAAGGGGAAGAGAAACTCTAAAAACGAGCCAAAAAAATCAGAAAACCCAAGGATGAGACAATACCAGGGCTAAAGTCAGTCCAAAGCAGACTTGATAATGCAGACGGACTCGTGAAAGACTGTGAAGTCAGGGGAACAGAAATCCCTCGATCAGAAGAAGACATAGAAAAAGAAGTGCAAACCAATGCAAACATTGCTGTTGAAGCCTGGGGTAAGACAAAGCATGAAAGAGTATGATTCGTAAGAGTCCCAGATGGAAAAGCAAGATTAACAAAAAAAAAGCCTGAAAAGATAATTGTAGAAAAGTCAGACTGAAACTTGCTGAAAGACAAGAAAGAATCATCTATACGATTTCAGGAACTACACAGCGTCCAAAGGAGGTGGAATCCCAATAGACCTACTTGCAGCTGTATAATTCAAATCAACAAAGTTCATGATCACCCCAGTGATTTAAAATGCATCTAGAGGAAAGCAATTTATTCACAACAGAACCTCCAGAGGGCTTTCAGCTCATATCTCGGCAGAAATATTGCAGAACAGGGAGGAGTTCAGGGACATAGGCCATATCCTGAATGAGAAAAAGCTGTAATCATGGGTAGCCTATGCCACATGACTGCCATTTCTAATAACGGCAGAGCTAGGGAAATTCACAGACCAGCAAAGCTTAAAAGAATTCAGCAGTTCAAAACTTATCCTAAAAGAAAGATTGAGAATTCTACCCTGAATAGAAAAGTAGCAAGATGAAATGGAAATAAGAAAAACCATTATTGGAAGTGCACGAAAAGCATTCGTTACAAACAAGAAACAAGAAGAAGGCAAGGAGGACATCAAAGCCATAAGATGGGAGAGGGTAGCAGGAAATCATAGGTGATTTTAAGCACTATCTTAAGTGATTCACATATATGACTCTCTGATTGAAGCAAACGGAGTGATGCATGGATTAATGTGTTTGCAAAACCAACCACAAGCAAACAAACAAACAATCAAACAAAAAAACCGACACCAAAACGGTACGGTTGGCTGACATATACCAGAGAAACCATGAGTATTCAAAACAAAATACTGAAAGTGATGTCAAGGATCATTCAGCACGCTTCGACCCAGTATCGCAGCTTAAATGTACTCAACACACTTGTATTCAGAACACAGACGCATGCATTAATATTCATAAATATTGATACAAATGAGCATATCGTGACCTAACCCAAATGCCGATTTTGAATAAGGTTTGGTCATAGTCCGTGATGTAGACTTACAATTCTTCCAACAGCAAGAATGAATGCCATATTCTACCCTAAGTAGAGAAGAAACGGCATAAGCCTATAACAAAGACAAGTAGCTCTGCAAAACTGTACTAAGGGCAAACGAGACAGACAGTAAAGTGCACATTGGGATTGGTTTCATTTCTCGGAATTTCAGCCCCCATGAAACAAATGGATCCATTTCCTGAGAGCGTGGGTGTTTCAGCAGAAAGCAACTGACGGATATGTATTCTGGGTGAATGGATATTACACAAACATGAGTTTCCTTTAGTGAGGTCTCTGTGTACTGTGAGCTGTTAGAAAGTTTCAAGACGTGTGAAACCATAAAATAAAACTGGACACACTTCCCTCCGTTTGTACTGTATATACAGATCTGAACCAAAGGAAAGAGGGAAGATAAAAGGACAATGGCACGCTAGTGGATAGAATCACATTTAACTTAGGAACCTCCCGTTTGATGCAGCCCCTCCCCCAACACTGACAATATTCAGCAACCATTGGGGATGGCAGTTACCGGTTGGATTCTAGGTGGAATCTTGGTGTGTACCGCGAGGCTTGTTGTGGCTGGTGGATCCAAGGTAACTGGGCAGAATTCTGTGGGTGGATCAGTGTGATGGAGGGGCTGCCGCCCTTTGTGGAGTTTGGCTTAGGTCTTTTGTTCGGGACGCTGTGTAAGTTCGAGATAATGCTGCTGCCCAAAGACCTAAGTTCACGGGTAAGTTTCCAGAACCTGACAGGGCAGAGAGTGGAAGATCTGCCTGTCATCAGCTTACTGGAGAGGCTCCGAGGTACTTTCAGACTTGCCCAGTCCTGTTGACGTCGACTTTATGGGAGACACGAAGAGAAGCTGGCAGAAAAGTTGGCTGCACGGATTGAGGAGAGATGCGAACATATTGAAGAGAGTTGTTCCGCTACAATGGAGAATACCGGCATGGAGACATCTCTAGAGAATACCAGGCTTGAAAGACATTCATGAGACCTACTGAACCTCTGTGTTCCTGCAGAAACATTCGGAGTGTCAACGTGCACTTGAGAAAGTCACTCAATTCTCTGCTCCAAGAACGGCTCCACGATTCCTGACGTCTAAAAGAGAAGAGATGGCAGAGATGATAAAAGCGCTCATGTTCTTGGAAGAGGTCATGAGAATCCACAGGTCCCAAGGGGCATTTACAAACCATTCAGACCAAAATGCACCAAGCCCAGGTAAGCCTTTTCCCAGGTTTGGGCCTTGCTATCAAGCACTTGCTCTTCCCTCCCCTCCACTCAGGCATCCATTTTAAAGGATCAGAACCTGAGCTGCAATGAAGCCAGTAGGAGAAGAGCAAGCCCCTCCTAGAATCAGAGTTCCTCCATCTTCACTCTCTGTGAACAACAGTGAACTCCTTAAACGTCAAATACTCTCGCCTAAATTAGTTAGGTATTGGATACTTAGCTCACACAAAGAAATGATGACCTTCCCCTAGATGCAGCATATGCTGGGTTTATGTCTTGTCTGGGGTGAAGGGATTGTGGTAAGTGAGAGGAATCTTTGACTGAACTCGAATATGTACTAGCCCTCAGTTTTTCAAGACAGTATTGGTAAATATTATGTCAGACAGTGACCTGAACTCTAAAAGTCGTGAAAGACTTTAAAGACACAGATTTTGTGGACCGTCTTTCTCTTCAGTCAAGCACCGGGTGCATGATATTTTGGGGGTGCACACTTGGTTGTGTTAAATTGCTTTACCCAACATGATCGGATGATTAAGCGTTCTCATCACTGATAGAAGAACACCTGCTTTTCAATAGCCTAGCATAGCTGCAGCAGGGTTCTCATAGCTAAAATGCCTGTATGTGCTTTTGGAATCAAGCCTAAATGTATACATTTTGTTTGGTTTTTCTTGTACTTTCCTAGAGAGGAATGTTACCCCTTGAAATGCCAACATTGGCCAGTATGTGTCATTGGGAGTATAGGGCACCAAATGCACAATGGAAACCCAGGTTCTCGGTTATTTCATGGTTTCAATATGTACTTCACGTTTCCTGTTGGTGTTGGAGGCTTCAACAGTAAAGAGTTGAAATGTCCCCTTCAACATTTTGGACTGTGATTTTACTTTCTATCTGTCTACATTATTCTTAGAGCTGACATGATGTTACAAAAATTGACAAGTCTGACTTCTAGGTAAATTTAGTACGTTTCAAACACTAACTTCATTTTCATATAAATCCCAAAACATGTAAATCAATTCTATTAACCTTCCTAAAAACTGCAACTGTGTTATCAACACAATGTCAAAATTGGAGTCTTCGGACAATCCCTCCAACCATGGCTTTATGTAAAACAGAGCTAAACAAACATCACATTTCTGTGAATTACATCTGGAAAGTGTTGATTTATCGATGCCCAGTTGGCAGAGAACCAGTGCAACCTGCGCTCACTCCCTCCCATGTACACAGCAATGTAAACTTCCACTCACCCAGCCCTTGGCAAAGGACACTATCCGAAGAGTGGTCTGTTACTTCCAAAGACAGGCTGAGGCCTCACATAACCAGGAAGCAGGAGAAGGCAAAGTAGAGAATGGAAATCTGTGCAGGATCTGACCTCTGCTGATGGAGCAGCAAAGGTGAAACTCTGTTTTACTTGGACACACACTCTCAAGCGGACAGCACACATGGGACTGTAGGTAATGCGCTGAGTGTTAGAAGAGGGCACAGCAGATGCTTGGCTGACATAACTCATAGAAATCAGCACAAAATATCCCCACAATGGATTCTGAGACCAAGATCCGATCTGCCAAATTTGAGCTAGCAGAGGCAGCGGAAAATGAGGTATAGAGCTACAGATAATGGCACACGCTGAGTCTCAGGGATCTGGAGTGCATTGTGGGGTGTGGTGGGTTCTATCAAGAGAGCAAACCGACTTGTTACCCCAGGAAGAAAGCAACCACATTGGCGTGTGAGGTTGAGTTTTTCGATATGTGCCATGGCCACATCCACTGCATCTTGCAGGCCCAGGATCAATTTGGCATTTTGCCAATAGAGCACGTGTGGGGCTCAACTAGAGAAGCCGTGCATCTGGTCTGAGGGATTCAGTGGCCCTTGGGTGTGAAATCAGTATTAAAAGCTTTAGGATCTGCTACAGTCAGAACCTGGACAGGGATTACGGATTGGCTTGAGGAAGAGTATTCGGTACAGCTCTGTGGTTGCATTCGTGCACCCATGACCCAAGGATGAGGGATCAAGGAAGAGTGGTCAAAATCCACAACGTGAGAAGTTGAAGCATTTCCTTCAGCATTATCTCCCAAATGCAGATGCTACATTTTGGATGGCACTGACATGGTACTGCCCAGAGGACACAAAGATCGGTCTGCGGGATCATTCCAGCAGGCCCTGATGTATGACATCCATACATATGTTTCCACTGGTGTTTCTTTAGACAGAGAAGCTCTGGGAAGCACTGGTAACATTGGGACATTCCCATGGCAATAGAAAGCACAAGCGCACTCTCAGTTTGCTGTTTTGGAAAGACTCCAATATGACGTACAGCAGAATGCCGAGCTGAAAAACTTTAAGCTTCATTTCCAGAAGAGGAAGTGTACACTGCACTTTCAGAATTGTGAGGTAAGTGCAATAAAACGAAGTTTTACTAATTGAAATAATATGGTGTGCTCATCACAACAAAGGCAACACCAGCAATTAGAGGTATACCAGACAACACACACAGGAACAGGACATGGCATCAATGCCTAGGGAAAATTGTCCTCACAGAAATATCATGGAACTTTGTACACCCAATGGTCTAAAATTTTCACTTAACAAAGCCCTATAAATCTATATTAGATACCTGATATTACTTGACCAGTAGATATAAAGAAGTAGAGGAAAAGAAACAGGAAGTACCATTTTCAGTTCCAAAGATTCTGAAGGCCCAAAATTAAGCTTTCAAACATCTAGACTGCAAAACGCTACCAGAGCAAGTATTGAAAACTGAGGTGAGGAAAACATGAAGTACAACAGTGTCTCAGAATCACAAAAGGCAGTATACCAGGAAAGGGGAAGAGAAACTATAAAAACAAGCCAAAAAAAATCAGAAAACCCAAGGATGAGACAATACCAGGGCTAAAGTCAGTCCAAAGCAGACTTGATAATGCAGACGGACTCGTGAAAGACTGTGAAGTCAGGGGAACAGAAATCCCTCGATCAGAAGAAGACATAGAAAAAGAAGTGCAAACCAATGCAAACATTGCTGTTGAAGCCTGGGGTAAGACAAAGCATGAAAGAGTATGATTCGTAAGAGTCCCAGATGGAAAAGCAAGATTAACAAAAAAAAAGCCTGAAAAGATAATTGTAGAAAAGTCAGACTGAAACTTGCTGAAAGACAAGAAAGAATCATCTATACGATTTCAGGAACTACACAGCGTCCAAAGGAGGTGGAATCCCAATAGACCTACTTGCAGCTGTATAATTCAAATCAACAAAGTTCATGATCACCCCAGTGATTTAAAATGCATCTAGAGGAAAGCAATTTATTCACAACAGAACCTCCAGAGGGCTTTCAGCTCATATCTCGGCAGAAATATTGCAGAACAGGGAGGAGTTCAGGGACATAGGCCATATCCTGAATGAGAAAAAGCTGTAATCATGGGTAGCCTATGCCACATGACTGCCATTTCTAATAACGGCAGAGCTAGGGAAATTCACAGACCAGCAAAGCTTAAAAGAATTCAGCAGTTCAAAACTTATCCTAAAAGAAAGATTGAGAATTCTACCCTGAATAGAAAAGTAGCAAGATGAAATGGAAATAAGAAAAACCATTATTGGAAGTGCACGAAGAGCATTCGTTACAAACAAGAAACAAGAAGAAGGCAAGGAGGACATCAAAGCCATAAGATGGGAGAGGGTAGCAGGAAATCATAGGTGATTTTAAGCACTATCTTAAGTGATTCACATATATGACTCTCTGATTGAAGCAAACGGAGTGATGCATGGATTAATGTGTTTGCAAAACCAACCACAAGCAAACAAACAAACAATCAAACAAAAAAACCGACACCAAAACGGTACGGTTGGCTGACATATACCAGAGAAACCATGAGTATTCAAAACAAAATACTGAAAGTGATGTCAAGGATCATTCAGCACGCTTCGACCCAGTATCGCAGCTTAAATGTACTCAACACACTTGTATTCAGAACACAGACGCGTGCATTAATATTCATAAATATTGATACAAATGAGCATATCGTGACCTAACCCAAATGCCGATTTTGAATAAGGTTTGGTCATAGTCCGTGATGTAGACTTACAATTCTTCCAACAGCAAGAATGAATGCCATATTCTACCCTAAGTAGAGAAGAAACGGCATAAGCCTATAACAAAGACAAGTAGCTCTGCAAAACTGTACTAAGGGCAAACGAGACAGACAGTAAAGTGCACATTGGGATTGGTTTCATTTCTCGGAATTTCAGCCCCCATGAAACAAATGGATCCATTTCCTGAGAGCGTGGGTGTTTCAGCAGAAAGCAACTGACGGATATGTATTCTGGGTGAATGGATATTACACAAACATGAGTTTCCTTTAGTGAGGTCTCTGTGTACT
The DNA here is from genome assembly GCF_036321535.1 of Camelus dromedarius. Taxonomy (NCBI): domain Eukaryota; kingdom Metazoa; phylum Chordata; class Mammalia; order Artiodactyla; family Camelidae; genus Camelus; species Camelus dromedarius. The sequence goes on from NC_087457.1 coordinate 300,581, forward strand.
GTGAGCTGTTAGAAAGTTTCAAGACGTGTGAAACCATAAAATAAAACTGGACACACTTCCCTCCGTTTGTACTGTATATACAGATCTGAACCAAAGGAAAGAGGGAAGATAAAAGGACAATGGCACGCTAGTGGATAGAATCACATTTAACTTAGGAACCTCCCGTTTGATGCAGCCCCTCCCCCAACACTGACAATATTCAGCAACCATTGGGGATGGCAGTTACCGGTTGGATTCTAGGTGGAATCTTGGTGTGTACCGCGAGGCTTGTTGTGGCTGGTGGATCCAAGGTAACTGGGCAGAATTCTGTGGGTGGATCAGTGTGATGGAGGGGCTGCCGCCCTTTGTGGAGTTTGGCTTAGGTCTTTTGTTCGGGACGCTGTGTAAGTTCGAGATAATGCTGCTGCCCAAAGACCTAAGTTCACGGGTAAGTTTCCAGAACCTGACAGGGCAGAGAGTGGAAGATCTGCCTGTCATCAGCTTACTGGAGAGGCTCCGAGGTACTTTCAGACTTGCCCAGTCCTGTTGACGTCGACTTTATGGGAGACACGAAGAGAAGCTGGCAGAAAAGTTGGCTGCACGGATTGAGGAGAGATGCGAACATATTGATGAGAGTTGTTCCGCTACAATGGAGAATACCGGCATGGAGACATCTCTAGAGAATACCAGGCTTGAAAGACATTCATGAGACCTACTGAACCTCTGTGTTCCTGCAGAAACATTCGGAGTGTCAACGTGCACTTGAGAAAGTCACTCAATTCTCTGCTCCAAGAACGGCTCCACGATTCCTGACGTCTAAAAGAGAAGAGATGGCAGAGATGATAAAAGCGCTCATGTTCTTGGAAGAGGTCATGAGAATCCACAGGTCCCAAGGGGCATTTACAAACCATTCAGACCAAAATGCACCAAGCCCAGGTAAGCCTTTTCCCAGGTTTGGGCCTTGCTATCAAGCACTTGCTCTTCCCTCCCCTCCACTCAGGCATCCATTTTAAAGGATCAGAACCTGAGCTGCAATGAAGCCAGTAGGAGAAGAGCAAGCCCCTCCTAGAATCAGAGTTCCTCCATCTTCACTCTCTGTGAACAACAGTGAACTCCTTAAACGTCAAATACTCTCGCCTAAATTAGTTAGGTATTGGATACTTAGCTCACACAAAGAAATGATGACCTTCCCCTAGATGCAGCATATGCTGGGTTTATGTCTTGTCTGGGGTGAAGGGATTGTGGTAAGTGAGAGGAATCTTTGACTGAACTCGAATATGTACTAGCCCTCAGTTTTTCAAGACAGTATTGGTAAATATTATGTCAGACAGTGACCTGAACTCTAAAAGTCGTGAAAGACTTTAAAGACACAGATTTTGTGGACCGTCTTTCTCTTCAGTCAAGCACCGGGTGCATGATATTTTGGGGGTGCACACTTGGTTGTGTTAAATTGCTTTACCCAACATGATCGGATGATTAAGCGTTCTCATCACTGATAGAAGAACACCTGCTTTTCAATAGCCTAGCATAGCTGCAGCAGGGTTCTCATAGCTAAAATGCCTGTATGTGCTTTTGGAATCAAGCCTAAATGTATACATTTTGTTTGGTTTTTCTTGTACTTTCCTAGAGAGGAATGTTACCCCTTGAAATGCCAACATTGGCCAGTATGTGTCATTGGGAGTATAGGGCACCAAATGCACAATGGAAACCCAGGTTCTCGGTTATTTCATGGTTTCAATAGGTACTTCACGTTTCCTGTTGGTGTTGGAGGCTTCAACAGTAAAGAGTTGAAATGTCCCCTTCAACATTTTGGACTGTGATTTTACTTTCTATCTGTCTACATTATTCTTAGAGCTGACATGATGTTACAAAAATTGACAAGTCTGACTTCTAGGTAAATTTAGTACGTTTCAAACACTAACTTCATTTTCATATAAATCCCAAAACATGTAAATCAATTCTATTAACCTTCCTAAAAACTGCAACTGTGTTATCAACACAATGTCAAAATTGGAGTCTTCGGACAATCCCTCCAACCATGGCTTTATGTAAAACAGAGCTAAACAAACATCACATTTCTGTGAATTACATCTGGAAAGTGTTGATTTATCGATGCCCAGTTGGCAGAGAACCAGTGCAACCTGCGCTCACTCCCTCCCATGTACACAGCAATGTAAACTTCCACTCACCCAGCCCTTGGCAAAGGACACTATCCGAAGAGTGGTCTGTTACTTCCAAAGACAGGCTGAGGCCTCACATAACCAGGAAGCAGGAGAAGGCAAAGTAGAGAATGGAAATCTGTGCAGGATCTGACCTCTGCTGATGGAGCAGCAAAGGTGAAACTCTGTTTTACTTGGACACACACTCTCAAGCGGACAGCACACATGGGACTGTAGGTAATGCGCTGAGTGTTAGAAGAGGGCACAGCAGATGCTTGGCTGACATAACTCATAGAAATCAGCACAAAATATCCCCACAATGGATTCTGAGACCAAGATCCGATCTGCCAAATTTGAGCTAGCAGAGGCAGCGGAAAATGAGGTATAGAGCTACAGATAATGGCACACGCTGAGTCTCAGGGATCTGGAGTGCATTGTGGGGTGTGGTGGGTTCTATCAAGAGAGCAAACCGACTTGTTACCCCAGGAAGAAAGCAACCACATTGGCGTGTGAGGTTGAGTTTTTCGATATGTGCCATGGCCACATCCACTGCATCTTGCAGGCCCAGGATCAATTTGGCATTTTGCCAATAGAGCACGTGTGGGGCTCAACTAGAGAAGCCGTGCATCTGGTCTGAGGGATTCAGTGGCCCTTGGGTGTGAAATCAGTATTAAAAGCTTTAGGATCTGCTACAGTCAGAACCTGGACAGGGATTACGGATTGGCTTGAGGAAGAGTATTCGGTACAGCTCTGTGGTTGCATTCGTGCACCCATGACCCAAGGATGAGGGATCAAGGAAGAGTGGTCAAAATCCACAACGTGAGAAGTTGAAGCATTTCCTTCAGCATTATCTCCCAAATGCAGATGCTACATTTTGGATGGCACTGACATGGTACTGCCCAGAGGACACAAAGATCGGTCTGCGGGATCATTCCAGCAGGCCCTGATGTATGACATCCATACATATGTTTCCACTGGTGTTTCTTTAGACAGAGAAGCTCTGGGAAGCACTGGTAACATTGGGACATTCCCATGGCAATAGAAAGCACAAGCGCACTCTCAGTTTGCTGTTTTGGAAAGACTCCAATATGACGTACAGCAGAATGCCGAGCTGAAAAACTTTAAGCTTCATTTCCAGAAGAGGAAGTGTACACTGCACTTTCAGAATTGTGAGGTAAGTGCAATAAAACGAAGTTTTACTAATTGAAATAATATGGTGTGCTCATCACAACAAAGGCAACACCAGCAATTAGAGGTATACCAGACAACACACACAGGAACAGGACATGGCATCAATGCCTAGGGAAAATTGTCCTCACAGAAATATCATGGAACTTTGTACACCCAATGGTCTAAAATTTTCACTTAACAAAGCCCTATAAATCTATATTAGATACCTGATATTACTTGACCAGTAGATATAAAGAAGTAGAGGAAAAGAAACAGGAAGTACCATTTTCAGTTCCAAAGATTCTGAAGGCCCAAAATTAAGCTTTCAAACATCTAGACTGCAAAACGCTACCAGAGCAAGTATTGAAAACTGAGGTGAGGAAAACATGAAGTACAACAGTGTCTCAGAATCACAAAAGGCAGTATACCAGGAAAGGGGAAGAGAAACTATAAAAACAAGCCAAAAAAAATCAGAAAACCCAAGGATGAGACAATACCAGGGCTAAAGTCAGTCCAAAGCAGACTTGATAATGCAGACGGACTCGTGAAAGACTGTGAAGTCAGGGGAACAGAAATCCCTCGATCAGAAGAAGACATAGAAAAAGAAGTGCAAACCAATGCAAACATTGCTGTTGAAGCCTGGGGTAAGACAAAGCATGAAAGAGTATGATTCGTAAGAGTCCCAGATGGAAAAGCAAGATTAACAAAAAAAAAGCCTGAAAAGATAATTGTAGAAAAGTCAGACTGAAACTTGCTGAAAGACAAGAAAGAATCATCTATACGATTTCAGGAACTACACAGCGTCCAAAGGAGGTGGAATCCCAATAGACCTACTTGCAGCTGTATAATTCAAATCAACAAAGTTCATGATCACCCCAGTGATTTAAAATGCATCTAGAGGAAAGCAATTTATTCACAACAGAACCTCCAGAGGGCTTTCAGCTCATATCTCGGCAGAAATATTGCAGAACAGGGAGGAGTTCAGGGACATAGGCCATATCCTGAATGAGAAAAAGCTGTAATCATGGGTAGCCTATGCCACATGACTGCCATTTCTAATAACGGCAGAGCTAGGGAAATTCACAGACCAGCAAAGCTTAAAAGAATTCAGCAGTTCAAAACTTATCCTAAAAGAAAGATTGAGAATTCTACCCTGAATAGAAAAGTAGCAAGATGAAATGGAAATAAGAAAAACCATTATTGGAAGTGCACGAAGAGCATTCGTTACAAACAAGAAACAAGAAGAAGGCAAGGAGGACATCAAAGCCATAAGATGGGAGAGGGTAGCAGGAAATCATAGGTGATTTTAAGCACTATCTTAAGTGATTCACATATATGACTCTCTGATTGAAGCAAACGGAGTGATGCATGGATTAATGTGTTTGCAAAACCAACCACAAGCAAACAAACAAACAATCAAACAAAAAAACCGACACCAAAACGGTACGGTTGGCTGACATATACCAGAGAAACCATGAGTATTCAAAACAAAATACTCAAAGTGATGTCAAGGATCATTCAGCACGCTTCGACCCAGTATCGCAGCTTAAATGTACTCAACACACTTGTATTCAGAACACAGACGCGTGCATTAATATTCATAAATATTGATACAAATGAGCATATCGTGACCTAACCCAAATGCCGATTTTGAATAAGGTTTGGTCATAGTCCGTGATGTAGACTTACAATTCTTCCAACAGCAAGAATGAATGCCATATTCTACCCTAAGTAGAGAAGAAACGGCATAAGCCTATAACAAAGACAAGTAGCTCTGCAAAACTGTACTAAGGGCAAACGAGACAGACAGTAAAGTGCACATTGGGATTGGTTTCATTTCTCGGAATTTCAGCCCCCATGAAACAAATGGATCCATTTCCTGAGAGCGTGGGTGTTTCAGCAGAAAGCAACTGACGGATATGTATTCTGGGTGAATGGATATTACACAAACATGAGTTTCCTTTAGTGAGGTCTCTGTGTACTGTGAGCTGTTAGAAAGTTTCAAGACGTGTGAAACCATAAAATAAAACTGGACACACTTCCCTCCGTTTGTACTGTATATACAGATCTGAACCAAAGGAAAGAGGGAAGATAAAAGGACAATGGCACGCTAGTGGATAGAATCACATTTAACTTAGGAACCTCCCGTTTGATGCAGCCCCTCCCCCAACACTGACAATATTCAGCAACCATTGGGGATGGCAGTTACCGGTTGGATTCTAGGTGGAATCTTGGTGTGTACCGCGAGGCTTGTTGTGGCTGGTGGATCCAAGGTAACTGGGCAGAATTCTGTGGGTGGATCAGTGTGATGGAGGGGCTGCCGCCCTTTGTGGAGTTTGGCTTAGGTCTTTTGTTCGGGACGCTGTGTAAGTTCGAGATAATGCTGCTGCCCAAAGACCTAAGTTCACGGGTAAGTTTCCAGAACCTGACAGGGCAGAGAGTGGAAGATCTGCCTGTCATCAGCTTACTGGAGAGGCTCCGAGGTACTTTCAGACTTGCCCAGTCCTGTTGACGTCGACTTTATGGGAGACACGAAGAGAAGCTGGCAGAAAAGTTGGCTGCACGGATTGAGGAGAGATGCGAACATATTGATGAGAGTTGTTCCGCTACAATGGAGAATACCGGCATGGAGACATCTCTAGAGAATACCAGGCTTGAAAGACATTCATGAGACCTACTGAACCTCTGTGTTCCTGCAGAAACATTCGGAGTGTCAACGTGCACTTGAGAAAGTCACTCAATTCTCTGCTCCAAGAACGGCTCCACGATTCCTGACGTCTAAAAGAGAAGAGATGGCAGAGATGATAAAAGCGCTCATGTTCTTGGAAGAGGTCATGAGAATCCACAGGTCCCAAGGGGCATTTACAAACCATTCAGACCAAAATGCACCAAGCCCAGGTAAGCCTTTTCCCAGGTTTGGGCCTTGCTATCAAGCACTTGCTCTTCCCTCCCCTCCACTCAGGCATCCATTTTAAAGGATCAGAACCTGAGCTGCAATGAAGCCAGTAGGAGAAGAGCAAGCCCCTCCTAGAATCAGAGTTCCTCCATCTTCACTCTCTGTGAACAACAGTGAACTCCTTAAACGTCAAATACTCTCGCCTAAATTAGTTAGGTATTGGATACTTAGCTCACACAAAGAAATGATGACCTTCCCCTAGATGCAGCATATGCTGGGTTTATGTCTTGTCTGGGGTGAAGGGATTGTGGTAAGTGAGAGGAATCTTTGACTGAACTCGAATATGTACTAGCCCTCAGTTTTTCAAGACAGTATTGGTAAATATTATGTCAGACAGTGACCTGAACTCTAAAAGTCGTGAAAGACTTTAAAGACACAGGTTTTGTGGACCGTCTTTCTCTTCAGTCAAGCACCGGGTGCATGATATTTTGGGGGTGCACACTTGGTTGTGTTAAATTGCTTTACCCAACATGATCGGATGATTAAGCGTTCTCATCACTGATAGAAGAACACCTGCTTTTCAATAGCCTAGCATAGCTGCAGCAGGGTTCTCATAGCTAAAATGCCTGTATGTGCTTTTGGAATCAAGCCTAAATGTATACATTTTGTTTGGTTTTTCTTGTACTTTCCTAGAGAGGAATGTTACCCCTTGAAATGCCAACATTGGCCAGTATGTGTCATTGGGAGTATAGGGCACCAAATGCACAATGGAAACCCAGGTTCTCGGTTATTTCATGGTTTCAATAGGTACTTCACGTTTCCTGTTGGTGTTGGAGGCTTCAACAGTAAAGAGTTGACATGTCCCCTTCAACATTTTGGACTGCGATTTTACTTTCTATCTGTCTACATTTTTCTTAGAGCTGACATGATGTTACAAAAATTGACAAGTCTGACTTCTAGGTAAATTTAGTACGTTTCAAACACTAACTTCATTTTCATATAAATCCCAAAACATGTAAATCAATTCTATTAACCTTCCTAAAAACTGCAACTGTGTTATCAACACAATGTCAAAATTGGAGTCTTCGGACAATCCCTCCAACCATGGCTTTATGTAAAACAGAGCTAAACAAACATCACATTTCTGTGAATTACATCTGGAAAGTGTTGATTTATCGATGCCCAGTTGGCAGAGAACCAGTGCAACCTGCGCTCACTCCCTCCCATGTACACAGCAATGTAAACTTCCACTCACCCAGCCCTTGGCAAAGGACACTATCCGAAGAGTGGTCTGTTACTTCCAAAGACAGGCTGAGGCCTCACATAACCAGGAAGCAGGAGAAGGCAAAGTAGAGAATGGAAATCTGTGCAGGATCTGACCTCTGCTGATGGAGCAGCAAAGGTGAAACTCTGTTTTACTTGGACACACACTCTCAAGCGGACAGCACACATGGGACTGTAGGTAATGCGCTGAGTGTTAGAAGAGTGCACAGCAGATGCTTGGCTGACATAACTCATAGAAATCAGCACAAAATATCCCCACAATTGATTCTGAGACCAAGATCCGATCTGCCAAATTTGAGCTAGCAGAGGCAGCGGAAAATGAGGTATAGAGCTACAGATAATGGCACACGCTGAGTCTCAGGGATCTGGAGTGCATTGTGGGGTGTGGTGGGTTCTATCAAGAGAGCAAACCGACTTGTTACCCCAGGAAAAAGCAACCACATTGGCGTGTGAGGTTGAGTTTTTCGATATGTGCCATGGCCACATCCACTGCATCTTGCAGGCCCAGGATCAATTTGGCATTTTGCCAATAGAGCACGTGTGGGGCTCAACTAGAGAAGCCGTGCATCTGGTCTGAGGGATTCAGTGGCCCTTGGGTGTGAAATCAGTATTAAAATCTTTAGGATCTGCTACAGCCAGAAACTGGACAGGGATTACGGATTGGCTTGAGGAAGAGAATTCGGTACAGCTCTGTGGTTGCATTCGTGCACCCATGACCCAAGGATGAGGGATCAAGGAAGAGTGGTCAAAATCCACAACGTGAGAAGTTGAAGCATTTCCTTCAGCATTATCTCCCAAATGCAGATGCTACATTTTGGATGGCACTGACATGGTACTGCCCAGAGGACACAAAGATCGGTCTGCGGGATCATTCCAGCAGGCCCTGATGTATGACATCCATACATATGTTTCCACTGGTGTTTCTTTAGACAGAGAAGCTCTGGGAAGCACTGGTAACATTGGGACATTCCCATGGCAATAGAAAGCACAAGCGCACTCTCAGTTTGCTGTTTTGGAAAGACTCCAATATGACGTACAGCAGAATGCCGAGCTGAAAAACTTTAAGCTTCATTTCCAGAAGAGGAAGTGTACACTGCACTTTCAGAATTGTGAGGTAAGTGCAATAAAACGAAGTTTTACTAATTGAAATAATATGGTGTGCTCATCACAACAAAGGCAACACCAGCAATTAGAGGTATACCAGACAACACACACAGGAACAGGACATGGCATCAATGCCTAGGGAAAATTGTCCTCACAGAAATATCATGGAACTTTGTACACCCAATGGTCTAAAATTTTCACTTAACAAAGCCCTATAAATCTATATTAGATACCTGATATTACTTGACCAGTAGATTTAAAGAAGTAGAGGAAAAGAAACAGGAAGTACCATTTTCAGTTCCAAAGATTCTGAAGGCCCAAAATTAAGCTTTCAAACATCTAGACTGCAAAACGCTACCAGAGCAAGTATTGAAAACTGAGGTGAGGAAAACATGAAGTACAACAGTGTCTCAGAATCACAAAAGGCAGTATACCAGGAAAGGGGAAGAGAAACTCTAAAAACGAGCCAAAAAAATCAGAAAACCCAAGGATGAGACAATACCAGGGCTAAAGTCAGTCCAAAGCAGACTTGATAATGCAGACGGACTCGTGAAAGACTGTGAAGTCAGGGGAACAGAAATCCCTCGATCAGAAGAAGACATAGAAAAAGAAGTGCAAACCAATGCAAACATTGCTGTTGAAGCCTGGGGTAAGACAAAGCATGAAAGAGTATGATTCGTAAGAGTCCCAGATGGAAAAGCAAGATTAACAAAAAAAAAGCCTGAAAAGATAATTGTAGAAAAGTCAGACTGAAACTTGCTGAAAGACAAGAAAGAATCATCTATACGATTTCAGGAACTACACAGCGTCCAAAGGAGGTGGAATCCCAATAGACCTACTTGCAGCTGTATAATTCAAATCAACAAAGTTCATGATCACCCCAGTGATTTAAAATGCATCTAGAGGAAAGCAATTTATTCACAACAGAACCTCCAGAGGGCTTTCAGCTCATATCTCGGCAGAAATATTGCAGAACAGGGAGGAGTTCAGGGACATAGGCCATATCCTGAATGAGAAAAAGCTGTAATCATGGGTAGCCTATGCCACATGACTGCCATTTCTAATAACGGCAGAGCTAGGGAAATTCACAGACCAGCAAAGCTTAAAAGAATTCAGCAGTTCAAAACTTATCCTAAAAGAAAGATTGAGAATTCTACCCTGAATAGAAAAGTAGCAAGATGAAATGGAAATAAGAAAAACCATTATTGGAAGTGCACGAAGAGCATTCGTTACAAACAAGAAACAAGAAGAAGGCAAGGAGGACATCAAAGCCATAAGATGGGAGAGGGTAGCAGGAAATCATAGGTGATTTTAAGCACTATCTTAAGTGATTCACATATATGACTCTCTGATTGAAGCAAACGGAGTGATGCATGGATTAATGTGTTTGCAAAACCAACCACAAGCAAACAAACAAACAATCAAACAAAAAAACCGACACCAAAACGGTACGGTTGGCTGACATATACCAGAGAAACCATGAGTATTCAAAACAAAATACTCAAAGTGATGTCAAGGATCATTCAGCACGCTTCGACCCAGTATCGCAGCTTAAATGTACTCAACACACTTGTATTCAGAACACAGACGCGTGCATTAATATTCATAAATATTGATACAAATGAGCATATCGTGACCTAACCCAAATGCCGATTTGAATAAGGTTTGGTCATAGTCCGTGATGTAGACTTACAATTCTTCCAACAGCAAGAATGAATGCCATATTCTACCCTAAGTAGAGAAGAAACGGCATAAGCCTATAACAAAGACAAGTAGCTCTGCAAAACTGTACTAAGGGCAAACGAGACAGACAGTAAAGTGCACATTGGGATTGGTTTCATTTCTCGGAATTTCAGCCCCCATGAAACAAATGGATCCATTTCCTGAGAGCGTGGGTGTTTCAGCAGAAAGCAACTGACGGATATGTATTCTGGGTGAATGGATATTACACAAACATGAGTTTCCTTTAGTGAGGTCTCTGTGTACTGTGAGCTGTTAGAAAGTTTCAAGACGTGTGAAACCATAAAATAAAACTGGACACACTTCCCTCCGTTTGTACTGTATATACAGATCTGAACCAAAGGAAAGAGGGAAGATAAAAGGACAATGGCACGCTAGTGGATAGAATCACATTTAACTTAGGAACCTCCCGTTTGATGCAGCCCCTCCCCCAACACTGACAATATTCAGCAACCATTGGGGATGGCAGTTACCGGTTGGATTCTAGGTGGAATCTTGGTGTGTACCGCAAGGCTTGTTGTGGCTGGTGGATCCAAGGTAACTGGGCAGAATTCTGTGGGTGGATCAGTGTGATGGAGGGGCTGCCGCCCTTTGTGGAGTTTGGCTTAGGTCTTTTGTTCGGGACGCTGTGTAAGTTCGAGATAATGCTGCTGCCCAAAGACCTAAGTTCACGGGTAAGTTTCCAGAACCTGACAGGGCAGAGAGTGGAAGATCTGCCTGTCATCAGCTTACTGGAGAGGCTCCGAGGTACTTTCAGACTTGCCCAGTCCTGTTGACGTCGACTTTATGGGAGACACGAAGAGAAGCTGGCAGAAAAGTTGGCTGCACGGATTGAGGAGAGATGCGAACATATTGATGAGAGTTGTTCCGCTACAATGGAGAATACCGGCATGGAGACATCTCTAGAGAATACCAGGCTTGAAAGACATTCATGAGACCTACTGAACCTCTGTGTTCCTGCAGAAACATTCGGAGTGTCAACGTGCACTTGAGAAAGTCACTCAATTCTCTGCTCCAAGAACGGCTCCACGATTCCTGACGTCTAAAAGAGAAGAGATGGCAGAGATGATAAAAGCGCTCATGTTCTTGGAAGAGGTCATGAGAATCCACAGGTCCCAAGGGGCATTTACAAACCATTCAGACCAAAATGCACCAAGCCCAGGTAAGCCTTTTCCCAGGTTTGGGCCTTGCTATCAAGCACTTGCTCTTCCCTCCCCTCCACTCAGGCATCCATTTTAAAGGATCAGAACCTGAGCTGCAATGAAGCCAGTAGGAGAAGAGCAAGCCCCTCCTAGAATCAGAGTTCCTCCATCTTCACTCTCTGTGAACAACAGTGAACTCCTTAAACGTCAAATACTCTCGCCTAAATTAGTTAGGTATTGGATACTTAGCTCACACAAAGAAATGATGACCTTCCCCTAGATGCAGCATATGCTGGGTTTATGTCTTGTCTGGGGTGAAGGGATTGTGGTAAGTGAGAGGAATCTTTGACTGAACTCGAATATGTACTAGCCCTCAGTTTTTCAAGACAGTATTGGTAAATATTATGTCAGACAGTGACCTGAACTCTAAAAGTCGTGAAAGACTTTAAAGACACAGGTTTTGTGGACCGTCTTTCTCTTCAGTCAAGCACCGGGTGCATGATATTTTGGGGGTGCACACTTGGTTGTGTTAAATTGCTTTACCCAACATGATCGGATGATTAAGCGTTCTCATCACTGATAGAAGAACACCTGCTTTTCAATAGCCTAGCATAGCTGCAGCAGGGTTCTCATAGCTAAAATGCCTGTATGTGCTTTTGGAATCAAGCCTAAATGTATACATTTTGTTTGGTTTTTCTTGTACTTTCCTAGAGAGGAATGTTACCCCTTGAAATGCCAACACTGGCCAGTATGTGTCATTGGGAGTATAGGGCACCAAATGCACAATGGAAACCCAGGTTCTCGGTTATTTCATGGTTTCAATAGGTACTTCACGTTTCCTGTTGGTGTTGGAGGCTTCAACAGTAAAGAGTTGACATGTCCCCTTCAACATTTTGGACTGCGATTTTACTTTCTATCTGTCTACATTTTTCTTAGAGCTGACATGATGTTACAAAAATTGACAAGTCTGACTTCTAGGTAAATTTAGTACGTTTCAAACACTAACTTCATTTTCATATAAATCCCAAAACATGTAAATCAATTCTATTAACCTTCCTAAAAACTGCAACTGTGTTATCAACACAATGTCAAAATTGGAGTCTTCGGACAATCCCTCCAACCATGGCTTTATGTAAAACAGAGCTAAACAAACATCACATTTCTGTGAATTACATCTGGAAAGTGTTGATTTATCGATGCCCAGTTGGCAGAGAACCAGTGCAACCTGCGCTCACTCCCTCCCATGTACACAGCAATGTAAACTTCCACTCACCCAGCCCTTGGCAAAGGACACTATCCGAAGAGTGGTCTGTTACTTCCAAAGACAGGCTGAGGCCTCACATAACCAGGAAGCAGGAGAAGGCAAAGTAGAGAATGGAAATCTGTGCAGGATCTGACCTCTGCTGATGGAGCAGCAAAGGTGAAACTCTGTTTTACTTGGACACACACTCTCAAGCGGACAGCACACATGGGACTGTAGGTAATGCGCTGAGTGTTAGAAGAGTGCACAGCAGATGCTTGGCTGACATAACTCATAGAAATCAGCACAAAATATCCCCACAATGGATTCTGAGACCAAGATCCGATCTGCCAAATTTGAGCTAGCAGAGGCAGCGGAAAATGAGGTATAGAGCTACAGATAATGGCACACGCTGAGTCTCAGGGATCTGGAGTGCATTGTGGGGTGTGGTGGGTTCTATCAAGAGAGCAAACCGACTTGTTACCCCAGGAAAAAGCAACCACATTGGCGTGTGAGGTTGAGTTTTTCGATATGTGCCATGGCCACATCCACTGCATCTTGCAGGCCCAGGATCAATTTGGCATTTTGCCAATAGAGCACGTGTGGGGCTCAACTAGAGAAGCCGTGCATCTGGTCTGAGGGATTCAGTGGCCCTTGGGTGTGAAATCAGTATTAAAATCTTTAGGATCTGCTACAGCCAGAAACTGGACAGGGATTACGGATTGGCTTGAGGAAGAGAATTCGGTACAGCTCTGTGGTTGCATTCGTGCACCCATGACCCAAGGATGAGGGATCAAGGAAGAGTGGTCAAAATCCACAACGTGAGAAGTTGAAGCATTTCCTTCAGCATTATCTCCCAAATGCAGATGCTACATTTTGGATGGCACTGACATGGTACTGCCCAGAGGACACAAAGATCGGTCTGCGGGATCATTCCAGCAGGCCCTGATGTATGACATCCATACATATGTTTCCACTGGTGTTTCTTTAGACAGAGAAGCTCTGGGAAGCACTGGTAACATTGGGACATTCCCATGGCAATAGAAAGCACAAGCGCACTCTCAGTTTGCTGTTTTGGAAAGACTCCAATATGACGTACAGCAGAATGCCGAGCTGAAAAACTTTAAGCTTCATTTCCAGAAGAGGAAGTGTACACTGCACTTTCAGAATTGTGAGGTAAGTGCAATAAAACGAAGTTTTACTAATTGAAATAATATGGTGTGCTCATCACAACAAAGGCAACACCAGCAATTAGAGGTATACCAGACAACACACACAGGAACAGGACATGGCATCAATGCCTAGGGAAAATTGTCCTCACAGAAATATCATGGAACTTTGTACACCCAATGGTCTAAAATTTTCACTTAACAAAGCCCTATAAATCTATATTAGATACCTGATATTACTTGACCAGTAGATTTAAAGAAGTAGAGGAAAAGAAACAGGAAGTACCATTTTCAGTTCCAAAGATTCTGAAGGCCCAAAATTAAGCTTTCAAACATCTAGACTGCAAAACGCTACCAGAGCAAGTATTGAAAACTGAGGTGAGGAAAACATGAAGTACAACAGTGTCTCAGAATCACAAAAGGCAGTATACCAGGAAAGGGGAAGAGAAACTATAAAAACAAGCCAAAAAAAATCAGAAAACCCAAGGATGAGACAATACCAGGGCTAAAGTCAGTCCAAAGCAGACTTGATAATGCAGACGGACTCGTGAAAGACTGTGAAGTCAGGGGAACAGAAATCCCTCGATCAGAAGAAGACATAGAAAAAGAAGTGCAAACCAATGCAAACATTGCTGTTGAAGCCTGGGGTAAGACAAAGCATGAAAGAGTATGATTCGTAAGAGTCCCAGATGGAAAAGCAAGATTAACAAAAAAAAAGCCTGAAAAGATAATTGTAGAAAAGTCAGACTGAAACTTGCTGAAAGACAAGAAAGAATCATCTATACGATTTCAGGAACTACACAGCGTCCAAAGGAGGTGGAATCCCAATAGACCTACTTGCAGCTGTATAATTCAAATCAACAAAGTTCATGATCACCCCAGTGATTTAAAATGCATCTAGAGGAAAGCAATTTATTCACAACAGAACCTCCAGAGGGCTTTCAGCTCATATCTCGGCAGAAATATTGCAGAACAGGGAGGAGTTCAGGGACATAGGCCATATCCTGAATGAGAAAAAGCTGTAATCATGGGTAGCCTATGCCACATGACTGCCATTTCTAATAACGGCAGAGCTAGGGAAATTCACAGACCAGCAAAGCTTAAAAGAATTCAGCAGTTCAAAACTTATCCTAAAAGAAAGATTGAGAATTCTACCCTGAATAGAAAAGTAGCAAGATGAAATGGAAATAAGAAAAACCATTATTGGAAGTGCACGAAGAGCATTCGTTACAAACAAGAAACAAGAAGAAGGCAAGGAGGACATCAAAGCCATAAGATGGGAGAGGGTAGCAGGAAATCATAGGTGATTTTAAGCACTATCTTAAGTGATTCACATATATGACTCTCTGATTGAAGCAAACGGAGTGATGCATGGATTAATGTGTTTGCAAAACCAACCACAAGCAAACAAACAAACAATCAAACAAAAAAACCGACACCAAAACGGTACGGTTGGCTGACATATACCAGAGAAACCATGAGTATTCAAAACAAAATACTCAAAGTGATGTCAAGGATCATTCAGCACGCTTCGACCCAGTATCGCAGCTTAAATGTACTCAACACACTTGTATTCAGAACACAGACGCGTGCATTAATATTCATAAATATTGATACAAATGAGCATATCGTGACCTAACCCAAATGCCGATTTTGAATAAGGTTTGGTCATAGTCCGTGATGTAGACTTACAATTCTTCCAACAGCAAGAATGAATGCCATATTCTACCCTAAGTAGAGAAGAAACGGCATAAGCCTATAACAAAGACAAGTAGCTCTGCAAAACTGTACTAAGGGCAAACGAGACAGACAGTAAAGTGCACATTGGGATTGGTTTCATTTCTCGGAATTTCAGCCCCCATGAAACAAATGGATCCATTTCCTGAGAGCGTGGGTGTTTCAGCAGAAAGCAACTGACGGATATGTATTCTGGGTGAATGGATATTACACAAACATGAGTTTCCTTTAGTGAGGTCTCTGTGTACTGTGAGCTGTTAGAAAGTTTCAAGACGTGTGAAACCATAAAATAAAACTGGACACACTTCCCTCCGTTTGTACTGTATATACAGATCTGAACCAAAGGAAAGAGGGAAGATAAAAGGACAATGGCACGCTAGTGGATAGAATCACATTTAACTTAGGAACCTCCCGTTTGATGCAGCCCCTCCCCCAACACTGACAATATTCAGCAACCATTGGGGATGGCAGTTACCGGTTGGATTCTAGGTGGAATCTTGGTGTGTACCGCGAGGCTTGTTGTGGCTGGTGGATCCAAGGTAACTGGGCAGAATTCTGTGGGTGGATCAGTGTGATGGAGGGGCTGCCGCCCTTTGTGGAGTTTGGCTTAGGTCTTTTGTTCGGGACGCTGTGTAAGTTCGAGATAATGCTGCTGCCCAAAGACCTAAGTTCACGGGTAAGTTTCCAGAACCTGACAGGGCAGAGAGTGGAAGATCTGCCTGTCATCAGCTTACTGGAGAGGCTCCGAGGTACTTTCAGACTTGCCCAGTCCTGTTGACGTCGACTTTATGGGAGACACGAAGAGAAGCTGGCAGAAAAGTTGGCTGCACGGATTGAGGAGAGATGCGAACATATTGATGAGAGTTGTTCCGCTACAATGGAGAATACCGGCATGGAGACATCTCTAGAGAATACCAGGCTTGAAAGACATTCATGAGACCTACTGAACCTCTGTGTTCCTGCAGAAACATTCGGAGTGTCAACGTGCACTTGAGAAAGTCACTCAATTCTCTGCTCCAAGAACGGCTCCACGATTCCTGACGTCTAAAAGAGAAGAGATGGCAGAGATGATAAAAGCGCTCATGTTCTTGGAAGAGGTCATGAGAATCCACAGGTCCCAAGGGGCATTTACAAACCATTCAGACCAAAATGCACCAAGCCCAGGTAAGCCTTTTCCCAGGTTTGGGCCTTGCTATCAAGCACTTGCTCTTCCCTCCCCTCCACTCAGGCATCCATTTTAAAGGATCAGAACCTGAGCTGCAATGAAGCCAGTAGGAGAAGAGCAAGCCCCTCCTAGAATCAGAGTTCCTCCATCTTCACTCTCTGTGAACAACAGTGAACTCCTTAAACGTCAAATACTCTCGCCTAAATTAGTTAGGTATTGGATACTTAGCTCACACAAAGAAATGATGACCTTCCCCTAGATGCAGCATATGCTGGGTTTATGTCTTGTCTGGGGTGAAGGGATTGTGGTAAGTGAGAGGAATCTTTGACTGAACTCGAATATGTACTAGCCCTCAGTTTTTCAAGACAGTATTGGTAAATATTATGTCAGACAGTGACCTGAACTCTAAAAGTCGTGAAAGACTTTAAAGACACAGGTTTTGTGGACCGTCTTTCTCTTCAGTCAAGCACCGGGTGCATGATATTTTGGGGGTGCACACTTGGTTGTGTTAAATTGCTTTACCCAACATGATCGGATGATTAAGCGTTCTCATCACTGATAGAAGAACACCTGCTTTTCAATAGCCTAGCATAGCTGCAGCAGGGTTCTCATAGCTAAAATGCCTGTATGTGCTTTTGGAATCAAGCCTAAATGTATACATTTTGTTTGGTTTTTCTTGTACTTTCCTAGAGAGGAATGTTACCCCTTGAAATGCCAACATTGGCCAGTATGTGTCATTGGGAGTATAGGGCACCAAATGCACAATGGAAACCCAGGTTCTCGGTTATTTCATGGTTTCAATAGGTACTTCACGTTTCCTGTTGGTGTTGGAGGCTTCAACAGTAAAGAGTTGACATGTCCCCTTCAACATTTTGGACTGCGATTTTACTTTCTATCTGTCTACATTTTTCTTAGAGCTGACATGATGTTACAAAAATTGACAAGTCTGACTTCTAGGTAAATTTAGTACGTTTCAAACACTAACTTCATTTTCATATAAATCCCAAAACATGTAAATCAATTCTATTAACCTTCCTAAAAACTGCAACTGTGTTATCAACACAATGTCAAAATTGGAGTCTTCGGACAATCCCTCCAACCATGGCTTTATGTAAAACAGAGCTAAACAAACATCACATTTCTGTGAATTACATCTGGAAAGTGTTGATTTATCGATGCCCAGTTGGCAGAGAACCAGTGCAACCTGCGCTCACTCCCTCCCATGTACACAGCAATGTAAACTTCCACTCACCCAGCCCTTGGCAAAGGACACTATCCGAAGAGTGGTCTGTTACTTCCAAAGACAGGCTGAGGCCTCACATAACCAGGAAGCAGGAGAAGGCAAAGTAGAGAATGGAAATCTGTGCAGGATCTGACCTCTGCTGATGGAGCAGCAAAGGTGAAACTCTGTTTTACTTGGACACACACTCTCAAGCGGACAGCACACATGGGACTGTAGGTAATGCGCTGAGTGTTAGAAGAGTGCACAGCAGATGCTTGGCTGACATAACTCATAGAAATCAGCACAAAATATCCCCACAATTGATTCTGAGACCAAGATCCGATCTGCCAAATTTGAGCTAGCAGAGGCAGCGGAAAATGAGGTATAGAGCTACAGATAATGGCACACGCTGAGTCTCAGGGATCTGGAGTGCATTGTGGGGTGTGGTGGGTTCTATCAAGAGAGCAAACCGACTTGTTACCCCAGGAAAAAGCAACCACATTGGCGTGTGAGGTTGAGTTTTTCGATATGTGCCATGGCCACATCCACTGCATCTTGCAGGCCCAGGATCAATTTGGCATTTTGCCAATAGAGCACGTGTGGGGCTCAACTAGAGAAGCCGTGCATCTGGTCTGAGGGATTCAGTGGCCCTTGGGTGTGAAATCAGTATTAAAATCTTTAGGATCTGCTACAGCCAGAAACTGGACAGGGATTACGGATTGGCTTGAGGAAGAGAATTCGGTACAGCTCTGTGGTTGCATTCGTGCACCCATGACCCAAGGATGAGGGATCAAGGAAGAGTGGTCAAAATCCACAACGTGAGAAGTTGAAGCATTTCCTTCAGCATTATCTCCCAAATGCAGATGCTACATTTTGGATGGCACTGACATGGTACTGCCCAGAGGACACAAAGATCGGTCTGCGGGATCATTCCAGCAGGCCCTGATGTATGACATCCATACATATGTTTCCACTGGTGTTTCTTTAGACAGAGAAGCTCTGGGAAGCACTGGTAACATTGGGACATTCCCATGGCAATAGAAAGCACAAGCGCACTCTCAGTTTGCTGTTTTGGAAAGACTCCAATATGACGTACAGCAGAATGCCGAGCTGAAAAACTTTAAGCTTCATTTCCAGAAGAGGAAGTGTACACTGCACTTTCAGAATTGTGAGGTAAGTGCAATAAAACGAAGTTTTACTAATTGAAATAATATGGTGTGCTCATCACAACAAAGGCAACACCAGCAATTAGAGGTATACCAGACAACACACACAGGAACAGGACATGGCATCAATGCCTAGGGAAAATTGTCCTCACAGAAATATCATGGAACTTTGTACACCCAATGGTCTAAAATTTTCACTTAACAAAGCCCTATAAATCTATATTAGATACCTGATATTACTTGACCAGTAGATTTAAAGAAGTAGAGGAAAAGAAACAGGAAGTACCATTTTCAGTTCCAAAGATTCTGAAGGCCCAAAATTAAGCTTTCAAACATCTAGACTGCAAAACGCTACCAGAGCAATTATTGAAAACTGAGGTGAGGAAAACATGAAGTACAACAGTGTCTCAGAATCACAAAAGGCAGTATACCAGGAAAGGGGAAGAGAAACTCTAAAAACGAGCCAAAAAAATCAGAAAACCCAAGGATGAGACAATACCAGGGCTAAAGTCAGTCCAAAGCAGACTTGATAATGCAGACGGACTCGTGAAAGACTGTGAAGTCAGGGGAACAGAAATCCCTCGATCAGAAGAAGACATAGAAAAAGAAGTGCAAACCAATGCAAACATTGCTGTTGAAGCCTGGGGTAAGACAAAGCATGAAAGAGTATGATTCGTAAGAGTCCCAGATGGAAAAGCAAGATTAACAAAAAAAAAGCCTGAAAAGATAATTGTAGAAAAGTCAGACTGAAACTTGCTGAAAGACAAGAAAGAATCATCTATACGATTTCAGGAACTACACAGCGTCCAAAGGAGGTGGAATCCCAATAGACCTACTTGCAGCTGTATAATTCAAATCAACAAAGTTCATGATCACCCCAGTGATTTAAAATGCATCTAGAGGAAAGCAATTTATTCACAACAGAACCTCCAGAGGGCTTTCAGCTCATATCTCGGCAGAAATATTGCAGAACAGGGAGGAGTTCAGGGACATAGGCCATATCCTGAATGAGAAAAAGCTGTAATCATGGGTAGCCTATGCCACATGACTGCCATTTCTAATAACGGCAGAGCTAGGGAAATTCACAGACCAGCAAAGCTTAAAAGAATTCAGCAGTTCAAAACTTATCCTAAAAGAAAGATTGAGAATTCTACCCTGAATAGAAAAGTAGCAAGATGAAATGGAAATAAGAAAAACCATTATTGGAAGTGCACGAAGAGCATTCGTTACAAACAAGAAACAAGAAGAAGGCAAGGAGGACATCAAAGCCATAAGATGGGAGAGGGTAGCAGGAAATCATAGGTGATTTTAAGCACTATCTTAAGTGATTCACATATATGACTCTCTGATTGAAGCAAACGGAGTGATGCATGGATTAATGTGTTTGCAAAACCAACCACAAGCAAACAAACAAACAATCAAACAAAAAAACCGACACCAAAACGGTACGGTTGGCTGACATATACCAGAGAAACCATGAGTATTCAAAACAAAATACTCAAAGTGATGTCAAGGATCATTCAGCACGCTTCGACCCAGTATCGCAGCTTAAATGTACTCAACACACTTGTATTCAGAACACAGACGCGTGCATTAATATTCATAAATATTGATACAAATGAGCATATCGTGACCTAACCCAAAAGCCGATTTGAATAAGGTTTGGTCATAGTCCGTGATGTAGACTTACAATTCTTCCAACAGCAAGAATGAATGCCATATTCTACCCTAAGTAGAGAAGAAACGGCATAAGCCTATAACAAAGACAAGTAGCTCTGCAAAACTGTACTAAGGGCAAACGAGACAGACAGTAAAGTGCACATTGGGATTGGTTTCATTTCTCGGAATTTCAGCCCCCATGAAACAAATGGATCCATTTCCTGAGAGCGTGGGTGTTTCAGCAGAAAGCAACTGACGGATATGTATTCTGGGTGAATGGATATTACACAAACATGAGTTTCCTTTAGTGAGGTCTCTGTGTACTGTGAGCTGTTAGAAAGTTTCAAGACGTGTGAAACCATAAAATAAAACTGGACACACTTCCCTCCGTTTGTACTGTATATACAGATCTGAACCAAAGGAAAGAGGGAAGATAAAAGGACAATGGCACGCTAGTGGATAGAATCACATTTAACTTAGGAACCTCCCGTTTGATGCAGCCCCTCCCCCAACACTGACAATATTCAGCAACCATTGGGGATGGCAGTTACCGGTTGGATTCTAGGTGGAATCTTGGTGTGTACCGCAAGGCTTGTTGTGGCTGGTGGATCCAAGGTAACTGGGCAGAATTCTGTGGGTGGATCAGTGTGATGGAGGGGCTGCCGCCCTTTGTGGAGTTTGGCTTAGGTCTTTTGTTCGGGACGCTGTGTAAGTTCGAGATAATGCTGCTGCCCAAAGACCTAAGTTCACGGGTAAGTTTCCAGAACCTGACAGGGCAGAGAGTGGAAGATCTGCCTGTCATCAGCTTACTGGAGAGGCTCCGAGGTACTTTCAGACTTGCCCAGTCCTGTTGACGTCGACTTTATGGGAGACACGAAGAGAAGCTGGCAGAAAAGTTGGCTGCACGGATTGAGGAGAGATGCGAACATATTGATGAGAGTTGTTCCGCTACAATGGAGAATACCGGCATGGAGACATCTCTAGAGAATACCAGGCTTGAAAGACATTCATGAGACCTACTGAACCTCTGTGTTCCTGCAGAAACATTCGGAGTGTCAACGTGCACTTGAGAAAGTCACTCAATTCTCTGCTCCAAGAACGGCTCCACGATTCCTGACGTCTAAAAGAGAAGAGATGGCAGAGATGATAAAAGCGCTCATGTTCTTGGAAGAGGTCATGAGAATCCACAGGTCCCAAGGGGCATTTACAAACCATTCAGACCAAAATGCACCAAGCCCAGGTAAGCCTTTTCCCAGGTTTGGGCCTTGCTATCAAGCACTTGCTCTTCCCTCCCCTCCACTCAGGCATCCATTTTAAAGGATCAGAACCTGAGCTGCAATGAAGCCAGTAGGAGAAGAGCAAGCCCCTCCTAGAATCAGAGTTCCTCCATCTTCACTCTCTGTGAACAACAGTGAACTCCTTAAACGTCAAATACTCTCGCCTAAATTAGTTAGGTATTGGATACTTAGCTCACACAAAGAAATGATGACCTTCCCCTAGATGCAGCATATGCTGGGTTTATGTCTTGTCTGGGGTGAAGGGATTGTGGTAAGTGAGAGGAATCTTTGACTGAACTCGAATATGTACTAGCCCTCAGTTTTTCAAGACAGTATTGGTAAATATTATGTCAGACAGTGACCTGAACTCTAAAAGTCGTGAAAGACTTTAAAGACACAGGTTTTGTGGACCGTCTTTCTCTTCAGTCAAGCACCGGGTGCATGATATTTTGGGGGTGCACACTTGGTTGTGTTAAATTGCTTTACCCAACATGATCGGATGATTAAGCGTTCTCATCACTGATAGAAGAACACCTGCTTTTCAATAGCCTAGCATAGCTGCAGCAGGGTTCTCATAGCTAAAATGCCTGTATGTGCTTTTGGAATCAAGCCTAAATGTATACATTTTGTTTGGTTTTTCTTGTACTTTCCTAGAGAGGAATGTTACCCCTTGAAATGCCAACATTGGCCAGTATGTGTCATTGGGAGTATAGGGCACCAAATGCACAATGGAAACCCAGGTTCTCGGTTATTTCATGGTTTCAATAGGTACTTCACGTTTCCTGTTGGTGTTGGAGGCTTCAACAGTAAAGAGTTGACATGTCCCCTTCAACATTTTGGACTGCGATTTTACTTTCTATCTGTCTACATTTTTCTTAGAGCTGACATGATGTTACAAAAATTGACAAGTCTGACTTCTAGGTAAATTTAGTACGTTTCAAACACTAACTTCATTTTCATATAAATCCCAAAACATGTAAATCAATTCTATTAACCTTCCTAAAAACTGCAACTGTGTTATCAACACAATGTCAAAATTGGAGTCTTCGGACAATCCCTCCAACCATGGCTTTATGTAAAACAGAGCTAAACAAACATCACATTTCTGTGAATTACATCTGGAAAGTGTTGATTTATCGATGCCCAGTTGGCAGAGAACCAGTGCAACCTGCGCTCACTCCCTCCCATGTACACAGCAATGTAAACTTCCACTCACCCAGCCCTTGGCAAAGGACACTATCCGAAGAGTGGTCTGTTACTTCCAAAGACAGGCTGAGGCCTCAGATAACCAGGAAGCAGGAGAAGGCAAAGTAGAGAATGGAAATCTGTGCAGGATCTGACCTCTGCTGATGGAGCAGCAAAGGTGAAACTCTGTTTTACTTGGACACACACTCTCAAGCGGACAGCACACATGGGACTGTAGGTAATGCGCTGAGTGTTAGAAGAGTGCACAGCAGATGCTTGGCTGACATAACTCATAGAAATCAGCACAAAATATCCCCACAATGGATTCTGAGACCAAGATCCGATCTGCCAAATTTGAGCTAGCAGAGGCAGCGGAAAATGAGGTATAGAGCTACAGATAATGGCACACGCTGAGTCTCAGGGATCTGGAGTGCATTGTGGGGTGTGGTGGGTTCTATCAAGAGAGCAAACCGACTTGTTACCCCAGGAAAAAGCAACCACATTGGCGTGTGAGGTTGAGTTTTTCGATATGTGCCATGGCCACATCCACTGCATCTTGCAGGCCCAGGATCAATTTGGCATTTTGCCAATAGAGCACGTGTGGGGCTCAACTAGAGAAGCCGTGCATCTGGTCTGAGGGATTCAGTGGCCCTTGGGTGTGAAATCAGTATTAAAATCTTTAGGATCTGCTACAGCCAGAAACTGGACAGGGATTACGGATTGGCTTGAGGAAGAGAATTCGGTACAGCTCTGTGGTTGCATTCGTGCACCCATGACCCAAGGATGAGGGATCAAGGAAGAGTGGTCAAAATCCACAACGTGAGAAGTTGAAGCATTTCCTTCAGCATTATCTCCCAAATGCAGATGCTACATTTTGGATGGCACTGACATGGTACTGCCCAGAGGACACAAAGATCGGTCTGCGGGATCATTCCAGCAGGCCCTGATGTATGACATCCATACATATGTTTCCACTGGTGTTTCTTTAGACAGAGAAGCTCTGGGAAGCACTGGTAACATTGGGACATTCCCATGGCAATAGAAAGCACAAGCGCACTCTCAGTTTGCTGTTTTGGAAAGACTCCAATATGACGTACAGCAGAATGCCGAGCTGAAAAACTTTAAGCTTCATTTCCAGAAGAGGAAGTGTACACTGCACTTTCAGAATTGTGAGGTAAGTGCAATAAAACGAAGTTTTACTAATTGAAATAATATGGTGTGCTCATCACAACAAAGGCAACACCAGCAATTAGAGGTATACCAGACAACACACACAGGAACAGGACATGGCATCAATGCCTAGGGAAAATTGTCCTCACAGAAATATCATGGAACTTTGTACACCCAATGGTCTAAAATTTTCACTTAACAAAGCCCTATAAATCTATATTAGATACCTGATATTACTTGACCAGTAGATTTAAAGAAGTAGAGGAAAAGAAACAGGAAGTACCATTTTCAGTTCCAAAGATTCTGAAGGCCCAAAATTAAGCTTTCAAACATCTAGACTGCAAAACGCTACCAGAGCAAGTATTGAAAACTGAGGTGAGGAAAACATGAAGTACAACAGTGTCTCAGAATCACAAAAGGCAGTATACCAGGAAAGGGGAAGAGAAACTCTAAAAACGAGCCAAAAAAATCAGAAAACCCAAGGATGAGACAATACCAGGGCTAAAGTCAGTCCAAAGCAGACTTGATAATGCAGACGGACTCGTGAAAGACTGTGAAGTCAGGGGAACAGAAATCCCTCGATCAGAAGAAGACATAGAAAAAGAAGTGCAAACCAATGCAAACATTGCTGTTGAAGCCTGGGGTAAGACAAAGCATGAAAGAGTATGATTCGTAAGAGTCCCAGATGGAAAAGCAAGATTAACAAAAAAAAAGCCTGAAAAGATAATTGTAGAAAAGTCAGACTGAAACTTGCTGAAAGACAAGAAAGAATCATCTATACGATTTCAGGAACTACACAGCGTCCAAAGGAGGTGGAATCCCAATAGACCTACTTGCAGCTGTATAATTCAAATCAACAAAGTTCATGATCACCCCAGTGATTTAAAATGCATCTAGAGGAAAGCAATTTATTCACAACAGAACCTCCAGAGGGCTTTCAGCTCATATCTCGGCAGAAATATTGCAGAACAGGGAGGAGTTCAGGGACATAGGCCATATCCTGAATGAGAAAAAGCTGTAATCATGGGTAGCCTATGCCACATGACTGCCATTTCTAATAACGGCAGAGCTAGGGAAATTCACAGACCAGCAAAGCTTAAAAGAATTCAGCAGTTCAAAACTTATCCTAAAAGAAAGATTGAGAATTCTACCCTGAATAGAAAAGTAGCAAGATGAAATGGAAATAAGAAAAACCATTATTGGAAGTGCACGAAGAGCATTCGTTACAAACAAGAAACAAGAAGAAGGCAAGGAGGACATCAAAGCCATAAGATGGGAGAGGGTAGCAGGAAATCATAGGTGATTTTAAGCACTATCTTAAGTGATTCACATATATGACTCTCTGATTGAAGCAAACGGAGTGATGCATGGATTAATGTGTTTGCAAAACCAACCACAAGCAAACAAACAAACAATCAAACAAAAAAACCGACACCAAAACGGTACGGTTGGCTGACATATACCAGAGAAACCATGAGTATTCAAAACAAAATACTCAAAGTGATGTCAAGGATCATTCAGCACGCATCGACCCAGTATCGCAGCTTAAATGTACTCAACACACTTGTATTCAGAACACAGACGCGTGCATTAATATTCATAAATATTGATACAAATGAGCATATCGTGACCTAACCCAAATGCCGATTTTGAATAAGGTTTGGTCATAGTCCGTGATGTAGACTTACAATTCTTCCAACAGCAAGAATGAATGCCATATTCTACCCTAAGTAGAGAAGAAACGGCATAAGCCTATAACAAAGACAAGTAGCTCTGCAAAACTGTACTAAGGGCAAACGAGACAGACAGTAAAGTGCACATTGGGATTGGTTTCATTTCTCGGAATTTCAGCCCCCATGAAACAAATGGATCCATTTCCTGAGAGCGTGGGTGTTTCAGCAGAAAGCAACTGACGGATATGTATTCTGGGTGAATGGATATTACACAAACATGAGTTTCCTTTAGTGAGGTCTCTGTGTACTGTGAGCTGTTAGAAAGTTTCAAGACGTGTGAAACCATAAAATAAAACTGGACACACTTCCCTCCGTTTGTACTGTATATACAGATCTGAACCAAAGGAAAGAGGGAAGATAAAAGGACAATGGCACGCTAGTGGATAGAATCACATTTAACTTAGGAACCTCCCGTTTGATGCAGCCCCTCCCCCAACACTGACAATATTCAGCAACCATTGGGGATGGCAGTTACCGGTTGGATTCTAGGTGGAATCTTGGTGTGTACCGCGAGGCTTGTTGTGGCTGGTGGATCCAAGGTAACTGGGCAGAATTCTGTGGGTGGATCAGTGTGATGGAGGGGCTGCCGCCCTTTGTGGAGTTTGGCTTAGGTCTTTTGTTCGGGACGCTGTGTAAGTTCGAGATAATGCTGCTGCCCAAAGACCTAAGTTCACGGGTAAGTTTCCAGAACCTGACAGGGCAGAGAGTGGAAGATCTGCCTGTCATCAGCTTACTGGAGAGGCTCCGAGGTACTTTCAGACTTGCCCAGTCCTGTTGACGTCGACTTTATGGGAGACACGAAGAGAAGCTGGCAGAAAAGTTGGCTGCACGGATTGAGGAGAGATGCGAACATATTGATGAGAGTTGTTCCGCTACAATGGAGAATACCGGCATGGAGACATCTCTAGAGAATACCAGGCTTGAAAGACATTCATGAGACCTACTGAACCTCTGTGTTCCTGCAGAAACATTCGGAGTGTCAACGTGCACTTGAGAAAGTCACTCAATTCTCTGCTCCAAGAACGGCTCCACGATTCCTGACGTCTAAAAGAGAAGAGATGGCAGAGATGATAAAAGCGCTCATGTTCTTGGAAGAGGTCATGAGAATCCACAGGTCCCAAGGGGCATTTACAAACCATTCAGACCAAAATGCACCAAGCCCAGGTAAGCCTTTTCCCAGGTTTGGGCCTTGCTATCAAGCACTTGCTCTTCCCTCCCCTCCACTCAGGCATCCATTTTAAAGGATCAGAACCTGAGCTGCAATGAAGCCAGTAGGAGAAGAGCAAGCCCCTCCTAGAATCAGAGTTCCTCCATCTTCACTCTCTGTGAACAACAGTGAACTCCTTAAACGTCAAATACTCTCGCCTAAATTAGTTAGGTATTGGATACTTAGCTCACACAAAGAAATGATGACCTTCCCCTAGATGCAGCATATGCTGGGTTTATGTCTTGTCTGGGGTGAAGGGATTGTGGTAAGTGAGAGGAATCTTTGACTGAACTCGAATATGTACTAGCCCTCAGTTTTTCAAGACAGTATTGGTAAATATTATGTCAGACAGTGACCTGAACTCTAAAAGTCGTGAAAGACTTTAAAGACACAGATTTTGTGGACCGTCTTTCTCTTCAGTCAAGCACCGGGTGCATGATATTTTGGGGGTGCACACTTGGTTGTGTTAAATTGCTTTACCCAACATGATCGGATGATTAAGCGTTCTCATCACTGATAGAAGAACACCTGCTTTTCAATAGCCTAGCATAGCTGCAGCAGGGTTCTCATAGCTAAAATGCCTGTATGTGCTTTTGGAATCAAGCCTAAATGTATACATTTTGTTTGGTTTTTCTTGTACTTTCCTAGAGAGGAATGTTACCCCTTGAAATGCCAACATAGGCCAGTATGTGTCATTGGGAGTATAGGGCACCAAATGCACAATGGAAACCCAGGTTCTCGGTTATTTCATGGTTTCAATAGGTACTTCACGTTTCCTGTTGGTGTTGGAGGCTTCAACAGTAAAGAGTTGACATGTCCCCTTCAACATTTTGGACTGCGATTTTACTTTCTATCTGTCTACATTTTTCTTAGAGCTGACATGATGTTACAAAAATTGACAAGTCTGACTTCTAGGTAAATTTAGTACGTTTCAAACACTAACTTCATTTTCATATAAATCCCAAAACATGTAAATCAATTCTATTAACCTTCCTAAAAACTGCAACTGTGTTATCAACACAATGTCAAAATTGGAGTCTTCGGACAATCCCTCCAACCATGGCTTTATGTAAAACAGAGCTAAACAAACATCACATTTCTGTGAATTACATCTGGAAAGTGTTGATTTATCGATGCCCAGTTGGCAGAGAACCAGTGCAACCTGCGCTCACTCCCTCCCATGTACACAGCAATGTAAACTTCCACTCACCCAGCCCTTGGCAAAGGACACTATCCGAAGAGTGGTCTGTTACTTCCAAAGACAGGCTGAGGCCTCACATAACCAGGAAGCAGGAGAAGGCAAAGTAGAGAATGGAAATCTGTGCAGGATCTGACCTCTGCTGATGGAGCAGCAAAGGTGAAACTCTGTTTTACTTGGACACACACTCTCAAGCGGACAGCACACATGGGACTGTAGGTAATGCGCTGAGTGTTAGAAGAGTGCACAGCAGATGCTTGGCTGACATAACTCATAGAAATCAGCACAAAATATCCCCACAATGGATTCTGAGACCAAGATCCGATCTGCCAAATTTGAGCTAGCAGAGGCAGCGGAAAATGAGGTATAGAGCTACAGATAATGGCACACGCTGAGTCTCAGGGATCTGGAGTGCATTGTGGGGTGTGGTGGGTTCTATCAAGAGAGCAAACCGACTTGTTACCCCAGGAAAAAGCAACCACATTGGCGTGTGAGGTTGAGTTTTTCGATATGTGCCATGGCCACATCCACTGCATCTTGCAGGCCCAGGATCAATTTGGCATTTTGCCAATAGAGCACGTGTGGGGCTCAACTAGAGAAGCCGTGCATCTGGTCTGAGGGATTCAGTGGCCCTTGGGTGTGAAATCAGTATTAAAATCTTTAGGATCTGCTACAGCCAGAAACTGGACAGGGATTACGGATTGGCTTGAGGAAGAGAATTCGGTACAGCTCTGTGGTTGCATTCGTGCACCCATGACCCAAGGATGAGGGATCAAGGAAGAGTGGTCAAAATCCACAACGTGAGAAGTTGAAGCATTTCCTTCAGCATTATCTCCCAAATGCAGATGCTACATTTTGGATGGCACTGACATGGTACTGCCCAGAGGACACAAAGATCGGTCTGCGGGATCATTCCAGCAGGCCCTGTTGTATGACATCCATACATATGTTTCCACTGGTGTTTCTTTAGACAGAGAAGCTCTGGGAAGCACTTTTAACATTGGGACATTCCCATGGCAATAGAAAGCACAAGCGCACTCTCAGTTTGCTGTTTTGGAAAGACTCCAATATGACGTACAGCAGAATGCCGAGCTGAAAAACTTTAAGCTTCATTTCCAGAAGAGGAAGTGTACACTGCACTTTCAGAATTGTGAGGTAAGTGCAATAAAACGAAGTTTTACTAATTGAAATAATATGGTGTGCTCATCACAACAAAGGCAACACCAGCAATTAGAGGTATACCAGACAACACACACAGGAACAGGACATGGCATCAATGCCTAGGGAAAATTGTCCTCACAGAAATATCATGGAACTTTGTACACCCAATGGTCTAAAATTTTCACTTAACAAAGCCCTATAAATCTATATTAGATACCTGATATTACTTGACCAGTAGATATAAAGAAGTAGAGGAAAAGAAACAGGAAGTACCATTTTCAGTTCCAAAGATTCTGAAGGCCCAAAATTAAGCTTTCAAACATCTAGACTGCAAAACGCTACCAGAGCAAGTATTGAAAACTGAGGTGAGGAAAACATGAAGTACAACAGTGTCTCAGAATCACAAAAGGCAGTATACCAGGAAAGGGGAAGAGAAACTCTAAAAACGAGCCAAAAAAATCAGAAAACCCAAGGATGAGACAATACCAGGGCTAAAGTCAGTCCAAAGCAGACTTGATAATGCAGACGGACTCGTGAAAGACTGTGAAGTCAGGGGAACAGAAATCCCTCGATCAGAAGAAGACATAGAAAAAGAAGTGCAAACCAATGCAAACATTGCTGTTGAAGCCTGGGGTAAGACAAAGCATGAAAGAGTATGATTCGTAAGAGTCCCAGATGGAAAAGCAAGATTAACAAAAAAAAAGCCTGAAAAGATAATTGTAGAAAAGTCAGACTGAAACTTGCTGAAAGACAAGAAAGAATCATCTATACGATTTCAGGAACTACACAGCGTCCAAAGGAGGTGGAATCCCAATAGACCTACTTGCAGCTGTATAATTCAAATCAACAAAGTTCATGATCACCCCAGTGATTTAAAATGCATCTAGAGGAAAGCAATTTATTCACAACAGAACCTCCAGAGGGCTTTCAGCTCATATCTCGGCAGAAATATTGCAGAACAGGGAGGAGTTCAGGGACATAGGCCATATCCTGAATGAGAAAAAGCTGTAATCATGGGTAGCCTATGCCACATGACTGCCATTTCTAATAACGGCAGAGCTAGGGAAATTCACAGACCAGCAAAGCTTAAAAGAATTCAGCAGTTCAAAACTTATCCTAAAAGAAAGATTGAGAATTCTACCCTGAATAGAAAAGTAGCAAGATGAAATGGAAATAAGAAAAACCATTATTGGAAGTGCACGAAGAGCATTCGTTACAAACAAGAAACAAGAAGAAGGCAAGGAGGACATCAAAGCCATAAGATGGGAGAGGGTAGCAGGAAATCATAGGTGATTTTAAGCACTATCTTAAGTGATTCACATATATGACTCTCTGATTGAAGCAAACGGAGTGATGCATGGATTAATGTGTTTGCAAAACCAACCACAAGCAAACAAACAAACAATCAAACAAAAAAACCGACACCAAAACGGTACGGTTGGCTGACATATACCAGAGAAACCATGAGTATTCAAAACAAAATACTCAAAGTGATGTCAAGGATCATTCAGCACGCATCGACCCAGTATCGCAGCTTAAATGTACTCAACACACTTGTATTCAGAACACAGACGCGTGCATTAATATTCATAAATATTGATACAAATGAGCATATCGTGACCTAACCCAAATGCCGATTTTGAATAAGGTTTGGTCATAGTCCGTGATGTAGACTTACAATTCTTCCAACAGCAAGAATGAATGCCATATTCTACCCTAAGTAGAGAAGAAACGGCATAAGCCTATAACAAAGACAAGTAGCTCTGCAAAACTGTACTAAGGGCAAACGAGACAGACAGTAAAGTGCACATTGGGATTGGTTTCATTTCTCGGAATTTCAGCCCCCATGAAACAAATGGATCCATTTCCTGAGAGCGTGGGTGTTTCAGCAGAAAGCAACTGACGGATATGTATTCTGGGTGAATGGATATTACACAAACATGAGTTTCCTTTAGTGAGGTCTCTGTGTACTGTGAGCTGTTAGAAAGTTTCAAGACGTGTGAAACCATAAAATAAAACTGGACACACTTCCCTCCGTTTGTACTGTATATACAGATCTGAACCAAAGGAAAGAGGGAAGATAAAAGGACAATGGCACGCTAGTGGATAGAATCACATTTAACTTAGGAACCTCCCGTTTGATGCAGCCCCTCCCCCAACACTGACAATATTCAGCAACCATTGGGGATGGCAGTTACCGGTTGGATTCTAGGTGGAATCTTGGTGTGTACCGCGAGGCTTGTTGTGGCTGGTGGATCCAAGGTAACTGGGCAGAATTCTGTGGGTGGATCAGTGTGATGGAGGGGCTGCCGCCCTTTGTGGAGTTTGGCTTAGGTCTTTTGTTCACTATCTGAATTTTAATATTTTCCTGTACTGTCATGAAAATCTGAGGCCTAATACATATTCAAGTTCACTCAAAGATTCCCCTCACTTCCCACACTCCTTTCAGCCCAAAGTATACATAACCCCAGCATTTCCTGAATCTACGGGAAGGTCATTATTTCTTTGTGTGAGCTAAGTATTCAATTCCTATCTATTTTAGTGGATATTATATGACCTTTAAGGAGTTCACTCTTGTTCACCGAGTGTGAAGGAGGAGGAACACTGATTCTAGTAGGGGCTTGATCTCCTCCTACTGGATTCATAGCAGCTCAGGTTCTGATCCATTGAAATGGATGCCTGAGTGGAGTGGAGGGAAGAGCATGTGATTGATAGCTAGGCACAAACGTGGGAATAGGCTTACCTGAGCTTGGTGCATTTCGGTCTGAATGATTCGTAAATGCCCCTTGGGATGTGTGGATTCTCACGACCTCTTCCAAGAAAATGAGCGCTTTTATCATCTCTGCCATCTCTTCTCTTTTAGACGTCAGGAATCTTGGACTCGTTCTTGGAGCAGATAATCGAGTAACTTTCTCAAGGGCACGTTGACTCTCCGTATGTTTCTTCCAGTATCACCGATTTTCAGTAGTTCTCATGAATGTCTTTCGAGCCTGGTATGCTCTAGAGATGTGTCCATGCAGATATTCTCCACTGTAGCAGAACAACTTTCATCAATGTATTCGCACATCTCCTCAATCCATGCAGCCAGTGTTTCTGCCAGCTTCTCTTCGTGTCTCCCATAAAGTCGACGTCAACAGGACTGGGCAAGTCTGAAAATACCTCAGAGCCTCACCATTAAGCTGATGACAGGCAGATCTTCCAGTGTCTGGCCTTTCAGATTCTGGGAACTGACCTGTGAACTCAGGTTTCTGGGCAGCAGCAGTATCTCGAACTTAAACAGCTTCCCGTACAAAAGACCTAAGCCAATCTCCACATAGAGCAGCAGACACACCATCAAACTGATCCACCCACAGAATTCTGCACATTTACCTTGGATACACCAGCCGCAATACGCCTCGTGATACACACCAACATTCCACCTGGAATCCAACCGGTAAGTGCCATCCCCAGTGGTTGATGCATCAAGTCCGTGTTGGGGGTGATGCTGCATTAGACGAGAGTTTCCTAAGGGAAAGGTGATTCTATTCAGAAGGGTCCAATGTTCCTTTTGTCTTCCCTCTTTCCTTTTGTTCAGATCTGTATACACAGTACAAACGGAGGGAAGTGTGTCCATGATAAGTTTATGGATTCACACCTATTATACTTTGTAACAGTTCAGAGTACACGGAGACCCACTCCAGGAAACTCATGTTTGTGTAGTATCCATCCACCCAGATTACATATCCGTCTGTTGCTTTCTGCTGAAACACCCACACTCTCAGAACATGGATCCATTTGTTTCATGGGGGCTGAAATTCCTAGAAATGAAACCAATCCCTACGTGCACTTTCCTGTCTGTCTCTTTTGCTCTTAGTAAAGTTTTGCAGAGCTACTTGTCTTTGTTATAGGCTTATGCCGTTTCTTCTCTACGTAGGGTAGTATAAGGCATTCGTTCATCCTGTTGGAAGACTTGTAAGTCTATATCCCGTTCTCTGACCCACTCTTATTCAAAACCGTCATTTGGGTTGGCTCAAGATATGCACTTCTGGATCAGTATCTATGAATAGTAGTGCACGCGTCTGTTTTTGGAATACAAGTGTGTTGAGTACATGCTAAAAGCGAAAATAGTTCGATGCGTGCTGAAGGATCCTTGACATCACTTTGAGTACTTTGTCTTGAATAATCATGGTTGTTTGGTATATGTCAGCCAACTGTAACATTTTGGTGTTTGTTTGTTTGTCTGATTGTTTTGCAAACACATTAGGCCATGCATCTCCACTTTTGCTTCAGACAGTCATGTAAGCTGATTCACTTAAGATAGTGCTTAAAATCAACTATGATTTCCTGCTACCCTCTCCCATCTTTAGGATTTTGATGTCCTCCTTGCCTTCTTCTTCTTACATATTTGCAACTCAGGCTCTTCCTGCATTTGCAATAATGGTTTTGTTAATTCCATTTCATCTTGCTACTTTTCTACTCAGGGTAGGATTCTCAATTTTTGTTGCAGGATCAGTCTCAAACTGCTGAATTCTTTTAAGGTTTGCCTGTCAGTGAAATTCCCTAGCTGTGCCGTTGTTATAAACGGCGGTCATTTGGCATAGGCTAGCCTAGATTGCAGCTTTTTCTCATTCAGGATATGGTCTATGTCCTGGCACTCCTCCTCGTGCTGCAAAATTTCTGCCGAGATATCAGCTGAAACCACTCTGGAGGTTCTGATGTGACTAAGTTGCTTTCCTCGAGGTGCATTTTACATCACTGGGATGATCATGAAATTTGTTTATTTGAATTCTACAGCTGATTGTTGGTCTATTTGTATTCCACCTCTTTTGGATGCTGTGTACTTCCTGAATTCGTATAGATGATACTTTCTTGGCTTTCAGCAAGTTTCATTCTGATTTTTCTACAAATTCCTTTTCAGAATTTAATATTTTATCACTTGCTTTTCCATTTGTGAATCCTATGATTCCTATTCTTACCTGGTTTGTCTTAACCCAGGATTCAACAGTGATGTTAGCGTTGGTTTGCACTTGCTTTACTGTGTCTTCTTCTGATGGATGGATTTCTGTTCCCCTGTCCTCACAGTCATTCACGAGTCCCTCTGCATTATGTAGTCTGCTTAGGATTGACTTTAGCCCAGTTTTTATCAAATCGATTGAGTTTTCTGATACTACTGGGTTCTTCTT
This sequence comes from Camelus dromedarius, assembly GCF_036321535.1. Taxonomy (NCBI): domain Eukaryota; kingdom Metazoa; phylum Chordata; class Mammalia; order Artiodactyla; family Camelidae; genus Camelus; species Camelus dromedarius. The sequence continues at coordinate 335,506 of NC_087457.1, forward strand.
TAGAATTTGTCTTCCCCTTTTCTGGTATTCTGCCTTTTGTGATTCTGAGGCACTGTGGTTCATCAGTGTTTTCCTCACCTCCATTTTCAGAGCTTCCTCTGGTATCGTTTTGCCGTCTACTTGTTTGAAAGCTTGTTTTTTGGGCCTTCAATCTCTTTGGAACTGAAAATTGTACTTCCTGTTTCTTTCACAATAATTCTTTTATTCTACAGTTCAGGTTTTTCATGTATTTAATATAGACTTATAGGGCTTGGTTAAGTGCAAATTTTTGACACTTTGGTGTATGCAATTCCATGGTATTTTTGTGAGGACAATTTTCCCTAGACCTTGATGCCATGCCCTGTTCCTGTGTGTGTTGTCTGGTATATCTCTAAATCCTGGTATTGCCTTTGTTGTGATGAACACACCATACTGTTTCAGTTAGTAGAAACTCATTTTTATTACACTAATCTCACACTTCTGAAAGTGCACAGGGCACTTCCTCTAGTGGAAATGAAGCTTCTATAGGTTTTCAGCTCTGCATTCTTCTGTATGTCATTTTGAAGTGTCTCCAAATCAGCCAACATAGAGTGCGCTTGTACTTTCTACTGCCATGGGAATGTCCCAATGTTACCAGTTCTTCCCAGAGTTTCTCTTTCTACAGAAACACCAGTGTAAGCATATGTATGCATGTCATAATTCAGGGCCTGCTGGGATGATCCCGCAGACCGACCTATGTGTCCTCGGTGCAGTACACTGTCAGTGCCGTCCAAAATGTAGCATCTGCATTTGGGTGATAATGCTGTAAGAAATGCTTCATCTTCTCATGCTGTGGACTTTGACCACTCTTCCTATTTCTCCCATTCTTGAGTAATGTGTTCATGCCGTCCAAAATGTAGCATCTGCATTTGGGTGATAATGCTGTAAGTGATGCTTCATCTTCTCATGCTGTGGACTTTGACCACTCTTCCTAGTTCTCTCATTCTTGAGTAATGGGTTCACGAAGGCAACCACAGAGCTGTTCCGCATCCTCTGCCTCAAACCAGAGTGTAATCCCAATCCAGGTTATGAATATAGCAGATCCTAAATCTTTTAATATTGATTTCAAACCCAACGCCTCCAGGAACCCTCAGTCCAGATGCATGATACCTCTGATTGAGCCCCACACGTGCTCTACTTGCAAAATGTCAAATTGGACCCTGATCCTGCAGATGCAGTGGATGTGGACATAGAACATATCGATAAACTCATCCTCACGCGCCAGTGCGGTTGCTGTCTCACTGGCGTCACAGTTCTCTTTGCTCTATTGAAAGTACCCACCAAAACCAACAACGCACTCTAGATCCCTGAGTTGAACGAGAGCCATCATACGTAGCCCTATCCCTCTTTTTCCGCTGCCTCTGCTAGCTCAGATTTGGCAGCTCGGATCTTGGTCTCAGATTCAAATGTGGGGATATTTTGAGCTGATTTCTTTGAGTTCTGTCAGCCAAGAATCTGCTGTGCACTCTTCTTACACTCAGCGCATCACCTTCAAGCCCATGCCTGCTGCCCGCTTGAGAGTGTGCTTCCAAGGAAAACAGAGTTTCACCTTTGATGCTCCATTACCAGAGGTCAGATCCTGCACTTGTTTCCATTCTCTACTTTGCCTTTTCCTGCTTCCGGTTTTTCTGAGGCCTCATCCTGTCTTTGGAAGTAACAGACCGCTCTTTAGCTAGTGTCCTTTGCCAAGGGCTGGGTGAGTGTTTGTTTACAATATTTTGTTTATGGTAGCTAGTGAGAGCAGTTTGCACTGGTTCTCTTCCTACTGGGCATCGACAAATCAACACTTTTCACAAATAATTCACAGAAATTGTATATTTGTTTCGCTCCGTTTTCTTTACAGCCATGGTCGGAGTGTTTGTCTGAAGACACCAGCTTTGAACTTATGATGACAAGGCAGTTGCAGTCTTTAAGAAGGTTTATAGTATCGATTTACGTGTTTTGGGATTTATATGAAAGTGAAGTTAGTTTTTGAAAACTACCAAATGAACCTAGAAGCCAGACTTGACAATATGTGTAAGAATTTGTCAGCACTAAGGAAAAAACAGTCAGTCTCAATGTAAAATAGCAGTCCAAAAGTTTGAAGGGGACATGCCAACCCTTTTCTCTTGAAGCCTCCAACAACAAAAGGAACAATGAAATAACTATTGGAACCATGATATAACCCCCAACCTGGGTTTCGCTTCTGCACCTGGTGCCCTTTATTCCCAATGACACATACTAGGCAATGCTGGCATTTCAAGGGGTAACATTCCTCTCTAGGAATATACAAGAAAATCTAAACAGAATATAAACATTTAGGCTTGATTCCAGAAGCACCTATAGGCATTTAACTATGAGAAACCTGCTGCAGCTATGCTATGTTATTGAGAGCCAGGTGCTCTTCTATCAGTGCTGAGAAGTCTTAATCATCTGATCATGTTGGGTAAAGCAATTTAACACAACCAAATCTGCACCTGCAAGATATAGTGCACCCGGGCTTGAAGGAAGTGAATGAATGTCCACATAACCTGTGACTTATTGTGTTTGGTGCCTTTTAAAGTTCAGTTCACTATCTGAATTTTAATATTTTCCTGTACTGTCATGAAAATCTGAGGCCTAATACATATTCAAGTTCACTCAAAGATTCCCCTCACTTCCCACACTCCTTTCAGCCCAAAGTATACATAACCCCAGCATTTCCTGAATCTACGGGAAGGTCATTATTTCTTTGTGTGAGCTAAGTATTCAATTCCTATCTATTTTAGTGGATATTATATGACCTTTAAGGAGTTCACTCTTGTTCACCGAGTGTGAAGGAGGAGGAACACTGATTCTAGTAGGGGCTTGATCTCCTCCTACTGGATTCATAGCAGCTCAGTTTCTGATCCATTGAAATGGATGCCTGAGTAGAGTGGAGGGAAGAGAATGTGACTGATAGCTAGGCACAAACGTGGGAATAGGCTTACCTGAGCTTGGTGCATTTCGGTCTGAATGATTCTTAACTGCCCCTTGGGATGTGTGGATTCTCATGACCTCTTCCAAGAACATGAGCGCTTTTATCATCTCTGCCATCTCTTCTCTTTTAGACGTCAGGAATATTGGACCCGTTCTTGGAGCAGATAATCGAGTAACTTTCTCAAGGGCACGTTGACTCTCCGTATGTTTCTTCCAGTATCACCGAGGTTCAGTAGGTCTCATGAATGTCTTTCGAGCCTGGTATGCTCTAGAGATGTCTCCAAGCCGATAATCTCCACTGTAGCAGAACAACTTTCATCAATGTGTTCGCACATCTCCTCAATCCATGCAGCCAGTGTTTCTGCCAGCTTCTCTTCGTGTCTCCCATAAAGTCGACGTCAACAGGACTGGGCAAGTCTGAAAATACTTCGGAGCCTCACCAGTAAGCTAATGAGTGGCAGATCTTCCACTGTCTGCCCTTTCAGATTCTGGGAACTGACCTGTGAACTCAGGTCTCAGGGCAGCAGCAGTATCTCGAACTTACTCAGCTTCCCGAACAAAAGACCTAAGCCAATCTCCACATAGGGTAGCAGACCCAATATTAAACTGATCCACCCACAGAATACTGCCCAGTTACCTTGGATCCACCAGCTGCAACACGCCTCGTGGTACACACCAAAATTCCACCTGGAATCCAACCGGTAAGTGCCATCCCCAGTGGTTGATGCATCAAGTCCTTGTTGGGGGTGATGTCGCATTAGACGAGATTTTCCTAAGGGAAATGTGATTCTATCCACAAGGGTCCCATGGTCCTTTTCTCTTCCCTCTTTCCTTTTTTTCAGATCTGTATACACTGTACAAAAGGAGGGAAGTGTGTCCATGATCATTTTATGAATTCACACTTATTAATCTTTCTAAAAGTTCACAGTACACAGAGACCGACTCAAGGAAACTCATGTTTGTTTCATATCCATTCACCCAGATTACATATCCGTCTGTTGCTTTCTGCTGAAACACCCACACTCTCAGAACATGGATCCATTTGTTCATGGGGGCTGAAATTCCTAGAAATGAAACCAGTCCCTACGTGCACATTCCTGTCTGTCTCTTTTGCTCTTAGTACAGTTTTGCAGAGCTACTTGTCTTTGTTATAGGCTTATGCCATTTCTTCTCTACGTAGGGTAGAATTAGGCATTCGTTCATCCTGTTGGAAGACTTGTAAGTCTATATCCCGTTCTCTGACCCACTCTTATTCAAAACCGTCATTTGGGTTGGCTCACGATATGCACTTCTTGATCAGTATCTATGAATAGTAATGCACGCGTCTGTTTTTGGAATACAAGTGTGTTGAGTACATGCTAACAGCGATAATAGGTCGATGCGTGCTGAAGGATCCTTGACATCACTTTGAGTATTTTGTCTTGAATAATCATGGTTGTTTGGTATATGTCAGCCAACTGTAACCTTTTGGTGTTTGTTTGTCTGATTGTTTTGCAAACACATTAGGCCATGCATCTCTCCTTTTGCTTCAGACAGTCATGAAAGCTGATTCACTTATGATAGTGCTTAAAATCAACTATGATTTCCTGCTACTCTCTCCCATGTTTAGGATTTTGATGTCCTCCTTTCCTTTTTCTTCTTCTTTGCAACTCAGGCTCTTCTTGCTTTGCAATAATGGTTTTTTTATTTCCATTTCATCTTGCTACTTTTCTACTCAGGGTAGGATTCTCAATTTTTGTTGTAGGATCAGTCTCAAACTGCTGAATTCTTTTAAGGTTTGCCGGTCAGTGAAATTCCCTAGCTTTGCCGTTGTTATAAACGGCGGTAATTTGGCATAGGCTAGCCTAGATTGCAGCTTTTTCTCATTCAGGATATGGTCTATGTCCTGGCACTGCTCCCCGTGCTGCAAAATTTCCGCCGAGATATCAGCTGAAACCCCTCTGGAAGTTCTGATGTGAATAAGTTGCTTTCCTCGAGGTGCATTTTACATCACTGGGATGATCATGAAGTTTGTTTATTTGAATTCTACAGCTGCTTGATGGTCTATTGGTATTCCACCTCTTTTGGATGCTGTGTACTTCCTGAATTCGTATAGATGATACTTTCTTGGCTTTCAGCAATTTCATTCTGATTTTTCTACAAATTCCTTTTCAGAATTTATTATATTATCACTTGCTTTTCCATTTGTGAATCCTATGATTCCTATTCTTACCTGGTGTGTCTTAACCCAGGATTCAACAGTGATGTTAGCGTTGGTTTGCACTTGCTTTTCTGTGTCTTCTTCTGATGGAGGGATTTCTGTTCCCCTGTCCTCACAGTCATTCACGAGTCCCTCTGCATTATGTAGTCTGCTTAGGATTGACTGTAGCCCAGTTTTTATCTCATCCATTTAGTTTTCTGATACTATTTGAATCTTCTTTAGAGTTTCTCTTCCCCTTTTCTGGTATTCTGCCTTTTGTGATTCTGAGGCACTGTGGTTCTTCAGTGTTTCCCTCACCTCCATTTTCAGAGCTTGCTCTGGTATCGTTTTGCCGTCTACTTGTTTGAAAGCTTATTTTTTGGGCCTTCAATCTCTTTGGAACTGAAAATGTTAATTTCTGTTTCTTTTACTATACTTCTTTTATTCCACAGGTCATGTACTATCATATATCTAATATAGACCTATGGGGCTTGGTTAAGTGCAAACTTTAGACTTATTGGTGTATGCAATTCCATGGTATTTCTGTGAGGATAATTTTCCCTAGACCTTGATGCCATGCCCTGTTCCTGTGTGTGTTTTCTGGTATATCTCTAAATCCTGGTGTTGCCTTTGTTGTGATGAACACGCCATACTGTTTCAGTTAGTAGAACCTCATTTTTATTACACTAATATCACAATTCTGAAAGTGCACATGGCACTTCCTCTAGTGGAAATGAAGCTTCTATAGGTTTTCAGCTCTGCATTCTTCTGTATGTCATTTTGAAGTGTATCCAAAACAGCCAACATAGAGTGCGCTTGTACTTTCTACTGCCACGGGAATGTCCCAATGTTACCAGTTCTTCCCAGAGCTTCTCTGTCTACAGAAACACCAGTGGAAGCATATGTATGGATGTGATACTTCGGGGCCTGCTGGGATGATCCTGCATTCCGACCTATGTGTCCTTGGTGCAGTACCATGTCAGTGCCGTCCAAAATGTAGCATCTGCATTTGGGTTATATTGCTGTAAGAAATGCTTCACCTTCTCATGCTGTGGACTTTGACAACTCTTCCTAGTTCTCTAATTCTTGAGTTATGGGTTCACAAAGGCAACCACAGAGCTGTTCCCCATCCTCTGCCTCAAACCAGAGTTTAATCCCTATCCAGGTTATGAATGTAACAGATCCTAAATTTTTTAATACTTATTTCAAACCCAATGCCCCCAGGAACCCTCAGTCCAGATGCATGATACCTCTGATTGAGCCCCACACGTGCTCTATTGGCAAAATGTCAAATTGGACCCTGGTCCTGCAGATGCAGTGGATGTGGCCATTAGACATTTTGATAAATTCAACCTCACGTGCCAGTGCGTTTGCTGTCTCACTGAGGTCACAGTTCCCTTTGCTCTCTTGAAAGTACCCACCAAAACGCACATCGCACTCTAGATCCCTGAGTTGTGCGAGAGCCATCATCCGTAGCCCTACCCCGCTTTTTCCGCTGCGTCTGCTTGCTCAGATTTGGCAGCTCGGATCTTGGTCTCAGATTCAATTGTGGGGATATTTTGAGCTGATTTCTTTGAGTTCTTTCAGCCAAGCATCTGCTGTGCACTCTGCTAATACTCAGCACATCACCTTCAATCCCAAGCCTGCTGCCAGCTTGAGAGTGTGCTTCCAAATAAAACAGAGTTTCACCATTGATGCTCCATTACCAGAGGTCAGATCCTGCACTGGTTTCCATTCTCTACTTTGCCTTTTCCTGCTTCCGGTTTTTCTGAGGCCTCATCCTGTCTTTGGAAGTAACAGACCACTCTTCGGAAAGTGTCCTTGCCAAGGGCTGGGTGAGTGTGTTTTTACAATATTTTGTGTATGGTAGCTAGTGAGAGCAGTTTGCACTTGTTCTCTTCCTACTGGGCATCGACAAATCAACACTTTTCACAAATAATTCACAGAAATTGTATATTTGTTTCGCTCCGTTTTTTTACAGCCATCGTCGGAGGGATTTTCCGAACACTCCAGCTTTGACCTTGGTTGACAAGGCAGTTGCAGTCTTTAAGAAAGTTAACAGTATCAATTTATATGTTTTCAGATTTATATGAAAGTGAATTTAGTTTTTGAAAATTACCAAATCAACCTAGAAGCCAGTCTTGAATATTTCTGTAAGAATTTGTCAGCTCTAAGGAAAAACAGACAGTCTCAATGTAAAATAGTAGTCCAAAAGTTTGAAGGGGACATGCCAACTCTTTTCTCTTGAAGCCTCCAACAACAATAGGAAGAATGAAATACCTATTGGAACCATGAAATAACCCCCATTCTGGGTTTCCCTTGTGCACCTGGTGCCCTTTAATCCCAATGACACATACTAGGCAATGTTGGCATTTCAAGGGGTAACATTCCTCTGTAGGAATATACAAGAAAATCTAAACAGAATATATAGATTTTGGCTTGATTCCAAAAGCACCCAGAGGCATTTAACTATGAGAAACCTGCTGCAGCTATGCTATGTTATTGAGAGCCAGGTGCTCTTCTATCAGTGCTGAGAAGTCTTAATCATCTGATCATGTTGGGTAAAGCAATTTAACACAACCAAATCTGCACCTGCAAGATATAGTGCACCCGGGCTTGAAGGAAGTGAATGAATGTCCACATAACCTGTGACTTATTGTGTTTGGTGCCTTTTAAAGTTCAGTTCACTATCTGAATTTTAATATTTTCCTGTACTGTCATGAAAATCTGAGGCCTAATACATATTCAAGTTCACTCAAAGATTCCCCTCACTTCCCACACTCCTTTCAGCCCAAAGTATACATAACCCCAGCATTTCCTGAATCTACGGGAAGGTCATTATTTCTTTGTGTGAGCTAAGTATTCAATTCCTATCTATTTTAGTGGATATTATATGACCTTTAAGGAGTTCACTCTTGTTCACCGAGTGTGAAGGAGGAGGAACACTGATTCTAGTAGGGGCTTGATCTCCTCCTACTGGATTCATAGCAGCTCAGTTTCTGATCCATTGAAATGGATGCCTGAGTAGAGTGGAGGGAAGAGAATGTGACTGATAGCTAGGCACAAACGTGGGAATAGGCTTACCTGAGCTTGGTGCATTTCGGTCTGAATGATTCTTAACTGCCCCTTGGGATGTGTGGATTCTCATGACCTCTTCCAAGAACATGAGCGCTTTTATCATCTCTGCCATCTCTTCTCTTTTAGACGTCAGGAATATTGGACCCGTTCTTGGAGCAGATAATCGAGTAACTTTCTCAAGGGCACGTTGACTCTCCGTATGTTTCTTCCAGTATCACCGAGGTTCAGTAGGTCTCATGAATGTCTTTCGAGCCTGGTATGCTCTAGAGATGTCTCCAAGCCGATAATCTCCACTGTAGCAGAACAACTTTCATCAATGTGTTCGCACATCTCCTCAATCCATGCAGCCAGTGTTTCTGCCAGCTTCTCTTCGTGTCTCCCATAAAGTCGACGTCAACAGGACTGGGCAAGTCTGAAAATACTTCGGAGCCTCACCAGTAAGCTAATGAGTGGCAGATCTTCCACTGTCTGCCCTTTCAGATTCTGGGAACTGACCTGTGAACTCAGGTCTCAGGGCAGCAGCAGTATCTCGAACTTACTCAGCTTCCCGAACAAAAGACCTAAGCCAATCTCCACATAGGGTAGCAGACCCAATATTAAACTGATCCACCCACAGAATACTGCCCAGTTACCTTGGATCCACCAGCTGCAACACGCCTCGTGGTACACACCAAAATTCCACCTGGAATCCAACCGGTAAGTGCCATCCCCAGTGGTTGATGCATCAAGTCCTTGTTGGGGGTGATGTCGCATTAGACGAGATTTTCCTAAGGGAAATGTGATTCTATCCACAAGGGTCCCATGGTCCTTTTCTCTTCCCTCTTTCCTTTTTTTCAGATCTGTATACACTGTACAAAAGGAGGGAAGTGTGTCCATGATCATTTTATGAATTCACACTTATTAATCTTTCTAAAAGTTCACAGTACACAGAGACCGACTCAAGGAAACTCATGTTTGTTTCATATCCATTCACCCAGATTACATATCCATCTGTTGCTTTCTGCTGAAACACCCACACTCTCAGAACATGGATCCATTTGTTCATGGGGGCTGAAATTCCTAGAAATGAAACCAGTCCCTACGTGCACATTCCTGTCTGTCTCTTTTGCTCTTAGTACAGTTTTGCAGAGCTACTTGTCTTTGTTATAGGCTTATGCCATTTCTTCTCTACGTAGGGTAGAATTAGGCATTCGTTCATCCTGTTGGAAGACTTGTAAGTCTATATCCCGTTCTCTGACCCACTCTTATTCAAAACCGTCATTTGGGTTGGCTCACGATATGCACTTCTTGATCAGTATCTATGAATAGTAATGCACGCGTCTGTTTTTGGAATACAAGTGTGTTGAGTACATGCTAACAGCGATAATAGGTCGATGCGTGCTGAAGGATCCTTGACATCACTTTGAGTATTTTGTCTTGAATAATCATGGTTGTTTGGTATATGTCAGCCAACTGTAACCTTTTGGTGTTTGTTTGTCTGATTGTTTTGCAAACACATTAGGCCATGCATCTCTCCTTTTGCTTCAGACAGTCATGAAAGCTGATTCACTTATGATAGTGCTTAAAATCAACTATGATTTCCTGCTACTCTCTCCCATGTTTAGGATTTTGATGTCCTCCTTTCCTTTTTCTTCTTCTTTGCAACTCAGGCTCTTCTTGCTTTGCAATAATGGTTTTTTTATTTCCATTTCATCTTGCTACTTTTCTACTCAGGGTAGGATTCTCAATTTTTGTTGTAGGATCAGTCTCAAACTGCTGAATTCTTTTAAGGTTTGCCGGTCAGTGAAATTCCCTAGCTTTGCCGTTGTTATAAACGGCGGTAATTTGGCATAGGCTAGCCTAGATTGCAGCTTTTTCTCATTCAGGATATGGTCTATGTCCTGGCACTGCTCCCCGTGCTGCAAAATTTCCGCCGAGATATCAGCTGAAACCCCTCTGGAAGTTCTGATGTGAATAAGTTGCTTTCCTCGAGGTGCATTTTACATCACTGGGATGATCATGAAGTTTGTTTATTTGAATTCTACAGCTGCTTGATGGTCTATTGGTATTCCACCTCTTTTGGATGCTGTGTACTTCCTGAATTCGTATAGATGATACTTTCTTGGCTTTCAGCAATTTCATTCTGATTTTTCTACAAATTCCTTTTCAGAATTTATTATATTATCACTTGCTTTTCCATTTGTGAATCCTATGATTCCTATTCTTACCTGGTGTGTCTTAACCCAGGATTCAACAGTGATGTTAGCGTTGGTTTGCACTTGCTTTTCTGTGTCTTCTTCTGATGGAGGGATTTCTGTTCCCCTGTCCTCACAGTCATTCACGAGTCCCTCTGCATTATGTAGTCTGCTTAGGATTGACTGTAGCCCAGTTTTTATCTCATCCATTTAGTTTTCTGATACTATTTGAATCTTCTTTAGAGTTTCTCTTCCCCTTTTCTGGTATTCTGCCTTTTGTGATTCTGAGGCACTGTGGTTCTTCAGTGTTTCCCTCACCTCCATTTTCAGAGCTTGCTCTGGTATCGTTTTGCCGTCTACTTGTTTGAAAGCTTATTTTTTGGGCCTTCAATCTCTTTGGAACTGAAAATGTTAATTTCTGTTTCTTTTACTATACTTCTTTTATTCCACAGGTCATGTACTATCATATATCTAATATAGACCTATGGGGCTTGGTTAAGTGCAAACTTTAGACTTATTGGTGTATGCAATTCCATGGTATTTCTGTGAGGATAATTTTCCCTAGACCTTGATGCCATGCCCTGTTCCTGTGTGTGTTTTCTGGTATATCTCTAAATCCTGGTGTTGCCTTTGTTGTGATGAACACGCCATACTGTTTCAGTTAGTAGAACCTCATTTTTATTACACTAATATCACAATTCTGAAAGTGCACATGGCACTTCCTCTAGTGGAAATGAAGCTTCTATAGGTTTTCAGCTCTGCATTCTTCTGTATGTCATTTTGAAGTGTATCCAAAACAGCCAACATAGAGTGCGCTTGTACTTTCTACTGCCACGGGAATGTCCCAATGTTACCAGTTCTTCCCAGAGCTTCTCTGTCTACAGAAACACCAGTGGAAGCATATGTATGGATGTGATACTTCGGGGCCTGCTGGGATGATCCTGCATTCCGACCTATGTGTCCTTGGTGCAGTACCATGTCAGTGCCGTCCAAAATGTAGCATCTGCATTTGGGTTATATTGCTGTAAGAAATGCTTCACCTTCTCATGCTGTGGACTTTGACAACTCTTCCTAGTTCTCTAATTCTTGAGTTATGGGTTCACAAAGGCAACCACAGAGCTGTTCCCCATCCTCTGCCTCAAACCAGAGTTTAATCCCTATCCAGGTTATGAATGTAACAGATCCTAAATTTTTTAATACTTATTTCAAACCCAATGCCCCCAGGAACCCTCAGTCCAGATGCATGATACCTCTGATTGAGCCCCACACGTGCTCTATTGGCAAAATGTCAAATTGGACCCTGGTCCTGCAGATGCAGTGGATGTGGCCATTAGACATTTTGATAAATTCAACCTCACGTGCCAGTGCGTTTGCTGTCTCACTGAGGTCACAGTTCCCTTTGCTCTCTTGAAAGTACCCACCAAAACGCACATCGCACTCTAGATCCCTGAGTTGTGCGAGAGCCATCATCCGTAGCCCTACCCCGCTTTTTCCGCTGCGTCTGCTTGCTCAGATTTGGCAGCTCGGATCTTGGTCTCAGATTCAATTGTGGGGATATTTTGAGCTGATTTCTTTGAGTTCTTTCAGCCAAGCATCTGCTGTGCACTCTGCTAATACTCAGCACATCACCTTCAATCCCAAGCCTGCTGCCAGCTTGAGAGTGTGCTTCCAAATAAAACAGAGTTTCACCATTGATGCTCCATTACCAGAGGTCAGATCCTGCACTGGTTTCCATTCTCTACTTTGCCTTTTCCTGCTTCCGGTTTTTCTGAGGCCTCATCCTGTCTTTGGAAGTAACAGACCACTCTTCGGAAAGTGTCCTTGCCAAGGGCTGGGTGAGTGTGTTTTTACAATATTTTGTGTATGGTAGCTAGTGAGAGCAGTTTGCACTTGTTCTCTTCCTACTGGGCATCGACAAATCAACACTTTTCACAAATAATTCACAGAAATTGTATATTTGTTTCGCTCCGTTTTTTTACAGCCATCGTCGGAGGGATTTTCCGAACACTCCAGCTTTGACCTTGGTTGACAAGGCAGTTGCAGTCTTTAAGAAAGTTAACAGTATCAATTTATATGTTTTCAGATTTATATGAAAGTGAATTTAGTTTTTGAAAATTACCAAATCAACCTAGAAGCCAGTCTTGAATATTTCTGTAAGAATTTGTCAGCTCTAAGGAAAAACAGACAGTCTCAATGTAAAATAGTAGTCCAAAAGTTTGAAGGGGACATGCCAACTCTTTTCTCTTGAAGCCTCCAACAACAATAGGAAGAATGAAATACCTATTGGAACCATGAAATAACCCCCATTCTGGGTTTCCCTTGTGCACCTGGTGCCCTTTAATCCCAATGACACATACTAGGCAATGTTGGCATTTCAAGGGGTAACATTCCTCTGTAGGAATATACAAGAAAATCTAAACAGAATATATAGATTTTGGCTTGATTCCAAAAGCACCCAGAGGCATTTAACTATGAGAAACCTGCTGCAGCTATGCTAGGCTATTGAGAACCAGGTGCTCTTCTATCAGTGCTGAGAAGGCTTAATCATCCGATCATGTTGGGGAAAGCAATTTAACACAACCAAGTCTGCACCTCCAAGATATACTGCACCAGGGGCTTGACGGAATTGAATGACTGTCCACATAACATGTGTCTTTAAAGTTTTTGGCGACTTTTACAGTTCAGTTCACTCTGACTTCTAATATTTTCCTGTACTGTCTTGAAAAACTGAGGCCTAATACATATTCAAGTTCATTCAAATATTCCCCTTATTTCCCACACTCCTTTCAGCCCAAAGAATACATAAACCCAGCATTTCCTTAATCTAAGGGAAGGTCATCATTTCATTGTGTGAGCTAAGTATTCAATTCCTATCTATTTCAGTCGAGAGTATTTGACCTTTAAGGATTTCACAGTTGTTCACCGAGTGTGAATGAGGAGGAACTCTGATTCTATTAGGGGCTTGCTCTCCTCCTAATGGATTCATTGCAGCTCAGGTTCTGATCCTATGAAATGGATGCTTGAGTGGAGTGGAGGGAAGAGCATGTGATTGATAGCTAGGCACAAACGTGGGAATAGGCTTACCAGAGCTTGTTGCATTTCAGTCTGAATGGTTCGTAAATGCCCCTTGGGATGTGTGGATTCTCACGACCTCTTCCAAGAACATGAGCGCTTTTATCATCTCTGCCATCTCTTCTATTTTAGACGTCAGGAAACTTGGACCCGTTCTTGGAGCTGAGAATCGAGTTACTTTCTGAAGGGCACGTTGACTCTACTTATGTTTCTGCCAGTATCAGCGAGGTTCAGTAGGTCTCATGACTTTCTTTCGAGCCTTGTATGCTCTAGAGATGTCTCCATGCCGATATTCTCCACTGTAGCAGAACAACTTTCATCAATGTGTTCGCACATCTCCTCAATCCATGCAGCCAGTGTTTCTGCCAGCTTCTCTTCGTGTCTCCCATAAAGTCGACGTCAACATGACTGGGCAAGTCTGAAAATACCTCGGAGCCACACCAGTAAGCTGATGACAGGCAGATCTTCCACTGTCTGCCCTTTCAGATTCTGGAAACTGACCCGTGAACTCAGGTCTTTGGGGGGCAACAGTATCTCGAACTTACTCAGATTCCCGAAAAAAAGACCTAAGCCAATCTACACATAGGGCAGCAGACCCACCATCAAACTGATCCACCCACAGAATACTGCCCAGTTAAGTTGGATCCACCATCCTCAGCAAGCCTCATGGTACACACCAATATTCCACCTGGAATCCAACCGTTAACTGCCATCCCCAGTGGTTGATGCATCAAGTCAGTGTTGGGTTTGAAGCTGCATTAAACGAGAGTTTCCTAAGGGAAATGTGATTCTATCCAGAAGGGTACCGTTGTCCTTTTCTCTTCCCTCTTTCCTTTTGTTCAGATCTGTATACACAGTACAAACGGAGGGAATAGTGTCCATGATCAGTTTATGGATTCACACCAATTTAAACTTTCTAACAGTTCACAGTAAATGGAGACCCACTCAAGGAAACTCATGTTTGTGTAATATGCATTCACCCAGATTACAAATACGTCTGTTGCTTTCTGCTGAAACACCCACTCTTTCAGAACATGGATCCATTTGTTACATGGGGCTGAAATTCCTAGAAATGAAACCAATCCCAACGTGAACTTTCCTGTCTGTCTCTTTTGCTCTTAGTTAAGTTTTGCAGAGCTACTTGTCTTTGTTATAGTCTTATGCCATTTCTTCTCTACGTAGGGTAGAATTAGGCATTCATTCATCCTGTTGGAAGACTTCTAAGACTATATCCATTTCTATGACCCACTCTTATTCAAAACCGACATTTGGGTTGGCTCACGATATGCACTTCTGGATCAGTATTTATGAATATTAATGCACGCGTCTGTTTTCGGAATACAAGTTTGTTGAATACATGGTAAAAGCGATAATAATTCGATGTGTGCTGAATGATCCTTGACATCATTTTGAGTATTTTGTCTTGAATAATCATGGTTGTTTGGTATATGTCAGCCAGCTTTAACCTTTTGGTCTTTGTTTGTTTGTCTGATTGATTGTTTTGCAAACACATTAGGCCATGCATCTCTCGTTTTGCGTCAGACAGTCATGTAAGCTGATTCACTTAAGATAGTGCTTAAAATCACCTATGATTTCCTGCTACCCTCTCCCATCTTTAGGATTTTGATGTCCTCCTTGCCTTCTTCTTCTTACTTCTTTGCAACTCAGGCTCTTCTTGCATTTGCAATAATAGTTTTGTTATTTCCATTTCATCTTGCTACTTTCTACTCAGGGTAGGATTCTCAATTTTTGTATTAGGATCGGTCTCAAACTGCTGAATTCTTTTAAGGTTTGACTGTCAGTGAAATTCCATAGCTCTGCCGTTGTTATAAACGGCGGTCATTTGGCATAGGCTAACCTAGATTGCAGCTTTTTCTCATTCAGGATATGGTCTATGTCCTGGCACTCCTCCCTGTGCTGAAAAATTTCTGCCGAGATATCAGCTGAAACCCATCTGGAGGTTCTGTTGTGACTAAGTTGCTTTCCTCGAGGTGCATTTTACATCACTGGGATGATCATGAAATTTGTTTATTTGAATTCTACAGCTGCTTGTTGGTCTATTGGTATTCCACCTCTTTTGGACGCTGTGTACTTCCTGAATTCGTATAGATGATACTTTCTTGGCTTTCAGCAAGTTTCATTCTGATTTTTCTACAAATTCCTTTTCAGAATTTATTATTTTATCTCTTGCTTTTCCATTTGGGATTCCTATGAGTCTTATTCTTACCTGCCTTCTCTTCACCCAGGATTCAACAGTGATGTTAGCATTGGTTTGCACTTGCTTTTCTGTGTCTTCTTCTGATCGACGGATTTCTGTTCCCCTGTCCTCACAGTCATTCACGAGTCACTCTGCATTATGTAGTCTGCTTAGGATTGACTTTAGCCCAGTTTTTATCTCATCCATTGAGTTTTCTGATACTGTTGGATTCTTCTTTAGAGTTTCTCTTCCCCTTTTCTGGTATTCTGCCTTTTGTGATTCTGAGGCACTGTGGTTCATCAGTGTTTCCATCACCTCAATTTTCAGAGCTTGCTCTGGTATCGTTTTGCCGTCTAGTTGTTTGAAAGCTTATTTTTTGGGCCTTCAATCTCTTTGGAACTGAAAATGGTACTTCCTGTTACTTTTAGTATACTTCTTTTACTCTAAAGATCAGGAACTATCATGTATTTAATATAGACTTATAGGGCTTGGTTAAGTGCAAACTTTAGACTCTTTGGTGTACACAATTCCATGGTATTTCTGTGAGGATAATTTTCACTAGATCTTGATGCCATACCCAGTTCCTGTCTGTGTTGTCTGGTATATCTCTAAATCCTGGTGTTGCATTTGTTGTGATGAAAACACCATACCGCTTCAGTTAGTAGAATCTCATTTTTTTACACTAATCTCACAATTCTGAAAGTGCACAGGGCACTTCCTCTAGTGGAAATGAACCTTCTATAGGTTTTCAGCTCTGCATTCTTCTGTATGTCATTTTGAAGTGTCTGCAAAACAGCCAACGTAGAGTGCGCTTGTACTTTCTACTGCCACGGGAATGTCCCAATGTTACCAGGTCTTCCCAGAGCTTCTCTGTCTACAGAAACACCAGTGGAAGCATATGAATGGATGTCATATTTCAGGGCCTGCTGGGATGATCCTGCAGACCGACCTATGTTTCCTCGGTGCAGTACACTGTCAGTGCCGTCAAAAATGTAGCATCTGCATTTGGGTGATAATGCTGTAAGAAATGCTTCATCTTCTCATGCTGTGGACTTTGACAACTTTTCCTATTTCTCCCATTCTTGAGTAATGTGTTCATGCCGTCCAAAATGTAGCATCTGCATTTGGGTGATAATGCTGTAAGTAATGCTTCATCTTCTCATGCTGTGGACTTTGAGCACTCTTCCTAGTTCTCTCATTCTTGAGTAATGGGTTCACGAAGGCAACCACAGAGCTGTTCCGCATCCTCTGCCTCAAACCAGAGTGTAATCCCAATCCAGGTTATGAATATAGCAGATCCTAAATCTTTTAATACTGATTTCATACCCAATGCCCCCAGGAAACCTCAGTCCAGATGCATGATACCTCTGATTGAGCCCCACACGTGCTCTATTGGCAAAATGTCAAATTGGACCCTGGTCCTGCAGATGCAGTGGATGTGTACATAGAACATATCGATAAACTCATCCTCACGCGCCAGTGCTGTTGCTGTCTCACTGGCGTCACAGTTCTCTTTGCTCTATTGAAAGTACCCACCAAAACTAACAACGCACTCTAGATCCCTGAGTTGAACGAGAGCCATCATACGTAGCCCTATCCCTCTTTTTCCGCTGCCTCTGCTAGCTCAGATTTGGCAGCTCGGATCTTGGTCTCAGATACAAATGTGGGGTTATTTTGAGCTGATTTCTTTGAGTTCTGTCAGCCAAGAATCTGCTGTGCACTCTTCTTACACTCAGCGCATCACCTTCAAGCCCATGCCTGCTGCCTGCTTGAGAGTGTGCTTCCAAGGAAAACAGAGTTTCACCTTTGATGCTCCATTACCAGAGGTCAGTTCCTGCACTTGTTTCCATTCTCTACTTTCCCTTTTCCTGCTTCCGGTTTTTCTGTGGCCTCATCCTGTCTTTGGAAGTAACAGACCGCTCTTTAGCTAGTGTCCTTTGCCAAGGGCTGGGTGAGTGTTTGTTTACAATATTATGTTTATGGTAGCTAGTGAGAGCAGTTTGCACTGGTTCTCTTCCTACTGGGCATCGACAAATCAACACTTTTCACAAACAATTCACAGAAATTGTATATTTGTTTCGCTCCGTTTTCTTTACAGTCATGGTCGGAGTGTTTGTCTGAAGACACCAGCTTTGACCTTATGATGACAAAGCAGTTGCAGTCTTTAAGAAGGTATATAGTATCAATTTACGAGTTTTGGGATTTATATGAAAGTGAAGTTAGTTTTTGAAAATTACCAAATCAACCTAGAAGCCAGACTTGACAATATGTGTAAGAATTTGTCAGCACTAAGGAAAAACAGACAGCCTCAATTTAAAATAGCAGTCCAAAAGTTTGAAGGGGACATGCCAACTCTTTTCTCTTGAAGCCTCCAACAACTATAGGAAGAATGAAATAATTATTGGAACCATGAAATAACCCCCATTCTGGGTTTCCCTTGTGCACCTGGTTACCTTTACTCCCAATGACACATACTAGGCAATGTTGGCATTTTAAGGGGTAACATTCCTCTGTAGGAATATACATGAAAATCTAAACAGAATATATATATATTGGCTTGATTCCAAAAGCACCTAGAGGCATTTAACTATGAGAATCCTGCTGCAGCTATGCTAAGCTATTGAGAACCAGGTGCTCTTCTATCAGTGCTGAGAAGGCTTAATCATCCGATCATGTTGGGGAAAGCAATTTAACACAACCAAGTCTGCACCTCCAAGATATAGTGCACCCGGGGCTTGACGGAAATGAATGACTGTCCACATAACCTGTGTCTTTAAAGTTTTTGGCGACTTTTACAGTTCAGTTCACTATCTGACTTCTAATATTTTCCTGTACTGTCTTGAAAAACTGAGGCCTAATACATATTCAAGTTCATTCAAAGATTCCCCTCACTTCCCACACTCCTTTCAGCCCAAAGAATACATAACCCCAGCATTTCGTTAATCTAAGGGAACGACATCATTTCTTTGTGTGAGCTAAGTATTCAATTCCTCTCTATTTTAGTCGAGAGTATTTGACCTTTAAGGAGTTCACTGTTGTTCACCGAGTGTGAAGGTGGTGGAAATCTGATTCTAGTAGGGGCTTGCTCTCCTCCTAATGGATTCATTGCAGCTCAGGTTCTGATCCTTTGAAATGAATGCCTGAGTGGAGTGGAGGGAAGAGCATGTGATTGATAGCTAGGCACAAACGTGGGAATAGGCTAACCTGGGCTTGGTGCATTTCAGTCTGAATGATTCGTAAATGCCCCTTGGGATGTGTGGATTCTCACGACCTCTTCCTAGAACATGAGTGCTTTTATCATCTCTGCCATCTCTTCTCTTTTAGACTTCAGGAATCTTGGACCCGTTCTTGGAGCTGAGAATCGAGTTACTTTCTCAAGGGCACGTTGACTCTCCTTATGTTTCTCCCAGTATCAGCAAGGTTCAGTAGGTCTCATGACTGTCTTTCGAGCCTGGTATGCTCTAGAGATCTCTCCATGCTGATATTCTCCACTGTAGCAGAACAACTTTCATCAATGTGTTCGCACATCTCCTCAATCCATGCAGCCAGTGTTTCTGCCAGCTTCTCTTCGTGTCTCCCATAAAGTCGACGTCAACAGGACTGGGCAAGTCTGAAAATACCTCGGAGCCTCACCAGTAAGCTGATGACAGGCAAATCTTCCACTGTCTGCCCTTTCATGTTCTGGAAACTGACCCGTGAACTCAGGTCTTTGGGCAGCAGCAGTATCTCGCACTTACTCAGTTTCCCGAACAAAAGACCTAAGCCAATCTCCACATAGGGCTGCAGACCCAGCATCAAACTGATCCACCCACAGAATTCTGCCCAGTTACCTTGGATCCACCAGCCGCAACAAGCCTCGTGGTACACCCAAACATTCCACCTGGAATCCTTCCGGTAACTGCCATCCCCAGTGGTTGATGCATCAAGTCAGTGTTGGGGGTGATGCTGCATTAGAGGAGAGTTTCCTAAGGGAAATGTGATTCTATCCAGAAGGGTCCCATTGACCTTTTCTCTTCCCTCTTTCCTTTTGTTCAGATTTGTATACACAGTACAAACGGAGGGAATAGTGTCCATGATCAGTTTATGGATTCACACCTATTTAAACTTTCTAACAGTTCACAGTACACGGAGACCCACTCAAGGAAACTCATGTTTGTGTAATATCCATTCACCCAGATTACATAGCCTTCTGTTGCTTCCTGCTGAAACACCCACACTCTCAGAACATGGATCCATTTGTTTCATTGGGGCTGAAATTCCTAGAAATGAAACCAATCCCAACGTGCACATTCCTGTCTGTCTCTTTTGCTCTTAGTTCAGTTTTGCAGAGCTACTTGTCTTTGGTATAGTCTTATGCCATTTCTTCTCTACGTAGGGAAGAATTAGTCATTCATTCATCCTGTTGGAAGACTTCTAAGACTATATCGCTTTCTATGACCCACTCTTATTCAAAACCGTCATTTGGTTTGGCTCACGATATGCACTTCTGAATCACTATATATGAATAGTAATGCACACGTCTGTTTTCGGAATACAAGTTTTTTGAGTACATGGTAACAGCGATAATAGTTCGATGCGTGCTGAATGACACTTGACATCACTTTGAGTATTTTGTCTTGAATAATCATGGTTGTTTGGTATATGTCAGCCAGCTGTAACCTTTTGGTGTTTGTTTGTTTGTCTGATTGTTTGTTTTGCAAACACATTAGGCCATGCATCTCTCGTTTTGCGTCAGACAGTCATGTAAGCTGATTCACTTAAGATATTGCTTAAAATCACCTATGATTTCCTGCTACCCTCTCCCATCTTTAGGATTTTGATGTCCTCCTTGCCTTCTTCTTCTTACTTCTTTGCAACTCAGGCTCTTCTTGCATTTGCAATAATGGTTTTGTTATTTCCATTTCACCTTGCTACTTTTCTACTCAGGGTAGGATTCTCAATTTTTGTTTTAGGATCAGTCTCAAACTGCTGAATTCTTTTAAGGTTTGCCTGTCAGTGAAATTCCCTAGATCTGCCGTTGGTTTATACGGCGGTCATTTGGCATAGGCTACCCTAGATTGCAGCTGTTTCTCATTCAGGATATAGTCTATGTCCTGGCACTCCTCCTCGTGCTGCAAAATTTCTGCCGAGATATCAGCTGAAACCCCTCTGGAGGTTCTGTTGTGACTAAGTTGCTTTCCTCGAGGTGCATTTTACATCACTGGGATGATCATGAATTTTGTTTATTTGAATTCTACAGCTGCTAGTTTGTCTATTGGTATTCCACCACTTTTGGACGCTGTGTACATCCTGAATTCGTATAGATGAGACTTTCTTGGATTTCAGCAAGTTTCATTCTGATTTTTCTACAAATTCCTTTTCAGAATTTATTATTTTATCACATGCTTTTCCATTTGGGAATCCTATGAGTCCTATTCTTACCTGCCTTGTCTTCACCCAGGATTCAACAGTGATGTTAGCGTTGGTTTGCACTTGCTTTTCTGTGTCTTCTTCTTATCGAGGGATTTCTGTTCCCCTGTCCTCACAGTCATTCACGAGTCCCTCTGCATTATGTAGTCTGCTTAGGATTGACTTTAGCCCAGTTTTTATCTCATCCATTGGGTTTTCATATACTATTGGGTTCATGTTTAGAGTTTCTCTTCCCCTTTTCTGGTATTCTGCCTTTTGTAATTCTGAGGCACTGTGGTTCATCAGTGTTTTCCTCACCTCCATTTTCAGAGCTTGCTCTGGTGTCGTTTTGCCGTCTAGTTGTTTGAAAGCTTATTTTTTGGGCCTTCAATTTCTTTGGAACTGAAAATGTTACTTCCTGTTTCTTTTACTATACTTCTTTTACTCTAAATATCAGGTACTATCATGTATTTAATATAGACTTATATTGATGGTTAAGTGCAAGCTTTAGACTCTTTGGTGTGCACAATTCCATGGTATTTCTGTGAGGATAATTTTCCCTAGACCTTGATGCCATGCCCTGTTCCTGTGTGTGTTGTCTGTTATATCTCTAAATCCTGGTGTTGCCTTTGTTGTGATGAACACACCATACCGCTTCAGTTATTAGAACCTCATTTTTATTACACTAATCTCACAATTCTGAAAGTGCACAGGGCACTTCCTCTAGTGGAAATGATGCTTCTATAGGTTTTCAGCTCTGCATTCTTCTGTATGTCATTTTGAAGTGTATGCAAAACAGCCAACGTAGAGTGCGCTTGTACTTTCTACTGCCACAGGAATGTCCCAATGTTACCAGTTCTTCCCAGAGCTTCTCTGTCTACAGAAACACCAGTGGAAGCATATGTATGGATGTCATACTTCAGGGCCTGCTGGGATGATCCCGCAGACAGACCTATGTGTCCTCGGTGCAGTACCCTGTCAGTGCCGTCCAAAATGTAGCATCTGCATTTGGGTGATAATGCTGTAAAAATGCTTCATCTTCTCATGCTGTGGACTTTGACCACTCTTCCTAATTCTCTCATTCTTGAGTTATGGGTTCACGAAGGCAACAACAGATCTGTGCCTCTTCCTCTGCCTCAAACCAGATTGTAATCCCAATCCAGGTTATGAATGTAGCAGATCCTAAATCTTTTAATACTGATTTCAAACCCAACGCCCCCAGGAACCCTCAGTCCAGATGCATGATACCTCTGATTGAGCCCCACACGTGCTCTATTGGCAAAATGTCAAATTGGACCCTGCTCCTGCAGATGCAGTGGATGTGGCCATAGGACATATCGATAAACTCAACCTCTCGCGCCAGTGCGGTTGCTGTCTCGCTGAGGTCACAGTTCTCTTTGCTCTCTTGAAAGTACCCACCAAAACCCACAACGCACTCTAGATCCCTGAGTTGTGCGAGAGCCATCATCCGTAGCCTTACCCCTCTTTTTCGCTGCCTCTGCTAGCTCAGATTTGGCAGCTCGGATCTTGGTCTCAGATTCAATTGTGTGGATATTTTGAGCTGATTTCTTTGAATTCTGTCAGCCAAGCATCTGCTGTGCACTCTGCTAATACTCAGGGCATCACATTCAATCCCATGCCTGCTGCCAGCTTGAGAGTGTGCTTCCAAGTAAAACAGAGTTTCACCTTTGTTGCTCCATTACCAGAGGTCAGATCCTGCACTGGTTTCCATTCTCTACTTTGCCTTTTCCTGCTTCCATTTTTTCTGAGGCCTCATCCTGTCTTTGGAAGTAACAGACCACTCTTCGGAAAGTGTCCTTGCCAAAGGCTGGGTGAGTGTGTGTTTACAATGTTTAATGTATAGTAGCTAGTTAGAACAGTTTGCACTGGTTCTCTTCCTACTGGGCATCGACA
The DNA here is from genome assembly GCF_036321535.1 of Camelus dromedarius. Lineage (NCBI taxonomy): Eukaryota > Metazoa > Chordata > Mammalia > Artiodactyla > Camelidae > Camelus > Camelus dromedarius. Next base: position 358,463 of record NC_087457.1, read on the forward strand.
AATCAACACTTTTCACAAATAATTCACAGAAATTGGATATTTGTTTCGCTCCGTTTTTTTACAGCCATCGTCGGAGTGGTTTTCCGAAGACTCCAAATTTGACCTTATGTTGACAAGGCAGTTTCAGTCTTTAAGAAAGTTAACAGTATCAATTTACATGTTTTGGGATTTATATGAAAGTGAATTTACTTTTTGAATATTACCAAATCAACCTAGAATCCAGACTTGACAATGTCTGTAAGATTTTGTCAGCTCTAAGGAAATACAGACAGTCTCAATGTAAATTAGCAGTCCAAAAGTTTGAAGGGGACATGTCAACTCTTTTCTCTTGAAGCCTCCAACAACAAAAGGAAGAATGAAATACCTATTGGAACGATGAAATAACCCCTATTCTGGGTTTCACTTGTGCACCTGGTGCCAATTACTCCCAATGACACATACTAGGCAATGTTGACATTTCAAGGGGTAACATTCCTCTCTAGGAATCTACAAGAAAATCTAAACAGAATATATATATTTAGGCTTGATTCCAAAAGCACCTAGAGGCATTTAACTATGAGAAACCTGCTGCAGCTATGCTAGGCTATTGAGAACCAGGTGCTCTTCTATCAGTGCTGAGAAGGCTTAATCATCCGAACATGTTGGGTAAAACCATTTAACACAACCAAGTATGCACCTCCAAGATATAGTGCACCCGGGGATTGACGGAAGTGAATGACTGTCCACATAACCTGTGTCTTTAATGTGTTTTGTGAAATTTACAGTTCTGTTCACTATCTGACTTCTAATATTTTCCTGTACTGTCTTGAAAAACTGAGGCCTAATACATATTCAAGTTCATTCAAAGATTCCCCTCATTTCCCACACTGTTTTCAGCCCAAAGAATACATAACCCCAGCATTTCCTTAATCTAAGGGAAGGACATCATTTCTTTGTGTGAGCTAAGTATTCAATTCCTATCTATTTCACTCGAGAGTATTTGACCTTTAAGGAGTTCACTGTTGTTCACCGAGTGTGAAGGAGGGGGAACTCTGATTCTAGTAGGCGCTTGCTCTACTCCTACTGGATTCATTGCAGCTCAGGTTCTGATACTTTGAAATTGATGCCTGAGTGGAGTGGATGTAAGAGCATGTGATTGTTACCTAGGCACAAACGTGGGAATAGGCTTACCTGGGCTTGGTGCATTTCGGTCTGAATGATTCGTATATGCCCCTTGGGATGTGTGGATTCTCACGACTTCTTCCTAGAACATGAGTGCTTTTTTTCATCTCTGCCATCTCTTCTCTTTTAGACTTCAGGAATCTTTGACCCGTTCTTGGAGCTGAGAATCGATTTACTTTCTGAAAGACACGTTGACTCTCCTTATGTTTCTGCCAGAATCAGCGAGGTTCATTAGGTCTCATGACTGTCTTTCGAGCCTTGTATTCTCTAGAGATGTCTCCATGCCAATATTCTCCACTGTAGCAGAACAACTTTCATGAATGTTTTCGCACATCTCCTCAATCCATGCAGCCTGTGTTTCTGCCAGCTTCTCTTCGTGTCTCCCATAAAGTCGACATCAACAGGACTGGGCAAGTCTGAAAATACCTCGGAGCATCACCAGTAAGCTGATGACAGGCAGATCTTCCACTGTCTGCCCTTTCAGATTCTGGAAACTGACCCGTGATCTCAGGTCTTTGTGCAGCAGCAGTATCTCGAACTTACTCAGATTCACGAACAAAAGACCTAAGCCAATTTCCACATACGGCAGCAGACCCACCATCAAACTGATCCACCCACAGATTTCTGCCCAGTTACCTTGGATCCACCAGCCGCAACAAGCCTCGTGGTACACACCATCAGTCCACCTGGAATCCAACCTGTAACTGCCATGACCAGTGGTTGATGCATCAAGTCAGTTTTGGGGGTGATGCTGTATTTGATGAGAGTTTCCTAAGTTAAATTTGATTCTATCCAGAAGGGTCCCATTGTCCTTTTCTCTTCCCTCTTTCCTTTTGTTCAGATCTGTATACACAGTACAAATGGAAGGAATAGTGTCCATGATCAGTTTATGGATTCACACGTATTTAAACTTTCTAATAGTTCACAGTACATGGAGACCCACTCAAGGAAACACATGTTTGTGTAATATCCATTCACCCAGATTACATATACGTCTGTTGCTTTCTGCTGAAAAACCCATACTTTCAGAACACGGATCCATTTGTTTCATGGGGGCTGAAATTCCTAGAAATGAAACCAAACCCAACGTGCACTTTCCTGTCTATCTCTTTTGCTCTTAGTTCAGTTTTGCAGAGCTACTTGTCTTTGTTATAGTCTTATGCCATTTTTTCTCTACGTAGGGTAGAATTAGTCATTCATTCATCCTGTTGGAAGACTTCTAATTCTATATCCCTATATATGACCCACTCTTATTCAAAACCGTCATTTGGGTTGGCTCAAGATATGCACTTCTGGATCAGTATCTATGAATAGTAATGCACGTGTCTGTTTTCGGAATACAAGTTTGTTGAGTACATGGTAACAGCGATAATAGGTCGATGCGTGCTGAAGGATCCTTGACATCATTTTGAGTAATTTGTCTTGAATACTCATGGTTGTTTGTTATATGTCAGCCAATTGTAACCTTTTGGTGTTTGTTTGTTTGTCTGATTGTTTGTTTTGCCAACACATTAAGCCATGCATCTCTCGTTTTGTTTCAGACAGTCATGTAATCTGATTCACTTAAGATAGTGCTTAAAATCAACTATGATTTCCTGCTACCCTCTCCCATCTTTAGGATTTTGATGCCCTCCTTGCCTTCTTCATCTTACTTCTTTGCAACTCAGGCTCTTCTTGCATTTGCAATAATGGTTTTGTTATTTCCATTTCATCTTGCTACATTTCTACTCAGGGTAGGATTCTCAATTTTTGTTTTAGGATCAGTCTCAAAGTGCTGAATTCTTTTAAGGTTTGCCTGTCAGTGAAATTCCCTAGATCTGCCGTTGTTATAAACGGCGGTCATTTGGCATAGGCTACCAAAGATTGCAGCTTTTTCTCATTCAGGTTATGGTCTATGTCCTGGCACTGCTCCCCGTGCTGCAAAATTTCTGCTGAGATATCAGCTGAAACGCCTCTGGATGTTCTGTTGTGACTAAGTTGCTTTCCTCGAGGTGCATGTTACATCACTGGGATGCTCATGAAATTTGTTTATTTGAATTCTACAGCTGGTTTTTGTTCTATTGGTGTTCCACCTCTTTTGGACGCTGTGTACTTCCTGAATTCGTATAGTTGTTATTTTCTTGGCTTTCAGCAAGTTTCATTATGATTTTTCTACAAATTCCTTTTCAGAATTTATTATTTTATCTCTTGCTTTTCCATTTGGGAATCCTATGATTCCTATTCTTACCTGCCTTGTCTTCACCCAGGATTCAACAGTGATGTTAGCGTTGGTTTACACTTGCTCTTCTGTGTCTTCTTCTGATCGAGGGATATCTGTTCCCTTGTCCTCACAGTCATTCACGGGTAACTTTGCATTATGTAGTTTGCTTAGGATTGACTTTAGCCCAGTTTTTATCTCATCCATTGAGATTTCAGATACTATTGGGTTCATGTTTAGAGTTTCTCTTCCCCTTTTCTGGTATTCTGCCTTTTGTGATTCTGAGGCACTGTGGTTCATCAGTGTTTTCCTCACCTCCATTTTCAGAGCTTGCTCTGGTATCGTTTTGCCGTCTAGTTTTTTAAAGCTTATTTTTTGGGCCTTCAATCTCTTTGGAAGTGGAAAAGGTACTTCCTGTTTCTTTTACTATACTTCTTTTACTCTACAGGTCAGGTACTATCATTTATTTAATATAGACTTACATGGCTTCGTTAAGTGCAAATTTTAGACTCTTGGTGTACACAATTCCATGGTCTTTCTGTGAGGACAATTTTCCCTAGACCTTGATGCCAAGCCATGTTCCTGTGTGTGTTGTCTGTTATATCTCTAAATCCTGGTGTTGCCTTTGTTTTGATGAACACGCCATAGTGTTTCAGTTAGTAGAACCTCATTTTTATTACACTAATCTCACAATTCTGAAAGGGCATATAGCTCTTCCTCTAGTGGAAATGAAGCTTCTATAGGTTTTCAGCTCTGCATTCTACTGTATGTCATTTTGATGTGTCTCCAAATCAGCCTGCTTAGAGTGCGTTTGTTTTTTCTACTGCCATGGGAATGTCCCAATGTTACCAGATATTCCCAGAGCTTCTCTGTCTACAGAAACACCAGTGGAAGCATATGTATGGATGTCATACTTCAGGGCCTGCTGGGATGATCCCGCAGACCGACCTATCTATCCTTGGTGCAGTAAACTGTCAGTGTCGTCGAAAATGTAGCATGTGCATTTGGGTGATAATGCTGTAAGAAATGCTTCATCTTCTCATGATGTGGACTTTGACCACTCTTCCTAATTCTCTCATTCTTGAGTTATGGGTTCACGAAGGCAAACACAGAGCTGTTCTGCATCCTCTGCCACAAACCACACTGTAATCCCAATCCAGGTTATGAATGTAGCAGATCCTAAATATTTTAGTACTGATTTCAAACCCAACGCCCACTGGAACCCTCAGTCCAGATGCATGATACCTCTGATTGAGCCCCACACTTGCTCTATTGGCAAAATATCAAATTATACCCTTGTCATTCAGATGCAGTTGATGTGGACATTGGACATATTGATAAACTCAAACTCACGCGCCAGTGCTGTGGCTGTCTCCCTGAGTTCACAGTTCTCTTTGCTCTCTTGAAAGTACCCACCAAAACCCACATTGCACTCTAGATCCCTGAGTTCTGCGAGAGGCATCATCCGTAGCCCTATCCCAATTTTTCCGCTGCCTCTGCTAGCTCAGATTTGGCAGCGCGGATCTTGGTCTCAGATTCAATTGTGGGGATATTTTGAGCTGATTTCTTTGAGTTCTGTCAGCCAAGCATCTGCTGTGCACTCTTCTAACTCTCAGCGCATCAACTTCAATCCTGCTGCCCGCTTGAGATTGTGCTTCCAATGAAAACAGAGTTTCACCTTTGATGTTCCATTACCAGAGGTCAGATCCTGCACTGGTTTCCATTCTCTACTTTGCCTTTTCCTGCTACCAGGATTTCTGACGCCTCATCCTGTCTTTGGAAGTAACAGACCACTCTTAGGCAATTGTCCTGTGCCAAGGGCTGTTAGATTGTTTGTTTACAATGTTTTGTGTATGGTAGCTAGTGAGAAGAGTTTGCAGTGGTTCTCTGCCTACTGGGCATTGATAAATCAACACTTTCCACAAATAATTCACAGAAATTTGATATCTGTTTCGCTCTGTTTCTCTACAGCCATGGTCGGAAAATTTGTCCGAAGACTCCAGCTTTGACATTATGTTGATAAGGCAGTTGCAGGCTTTAAGAAGGTTTATAGTATCGATTTACATGTTTTGGTATTTATATGAAATTGAAGTTAGTATTTGAAAATTACCAAATCAATCTAGAAGCCAGACTTGACAATATCTTTAACATTTTGTCATGTCTAAGGAAAAAACAGAGAGACTCAATGTAAAATAGCAGTCCAAATTTTGAAGTGGACATGCCAACTCTTTTCTCTTGAAGCCTCCAACAACAAAAGGAAAAATGAAATACCTATTGGAACCATGAATTAACCCCCAACCTGGGTTTCCCTTGTGCATGTGGTGCCCTTTGCTCCCAATGACACATACTAGGCAATGTTGGCATTTCAAGGGGTAACATTCCTCTGTAGGAATATACAAGACTATCTAAATAGAATATACACATTTAGGCTTGATTCCAAAAGCACCTAGAGGCATTTAACTTTGTGAAACCTGCTGCAGCTATGCTATGGTATTGAGAACCAGGTGTTCTTCTATCAGTGCTGAGAAGTCTTAATCATCCGATCATGTTAGGTAAAGCAATTTAACACAACCAAGTGTGCACCTCCTAGATATATTGAACCCGGGGCTTGACGGAAGGGAACGAAGGTCCACATAACAAGTGTCTTTAATGGGTTTGGCGAGTTTTAGATTTCAGTTCACTATCTGACTTCTAATATTTTCCTGTACTCTCTTGAGAAACTGAGGCCTAATATATATTCAATTTCAGTCAAAGATTCCCCACACTACCCACACTCCTTTCAGCCTTCAGCCCAAAGAATACATAACCCCAGCATTTCCATAATCTAAAGGAAGGTCATCATTTCTTTGTGTGAGCTAAGTATTCAATTCCTATCTATTTCAGTCGAGAGTATTTGACCTTTAAGTAGTTCACTGTTGTTCACCGAGTGTGAAAGAGGAGGAACTATGATTCTAGTAGGGGCTTGCTCTCCTCCTACTGGATTCACTGAAGCTCAGGTTCTGATCCTTTGAAATGGATGCCTGAGTGGAGTGGAGGGAAGAGCATGTGATTGATAGCTAGGCACAAACGTGGGAATAGGCTTACATGGGCTTGGTGCATTTCGGTCTGAAAGATTCGTAAATGCCCCTTGGGATGTGTGGATTCTCACGACCTCTTCCTAGAATATGAGCGTTTTATCATCTCTGCCATCTCTTCTCCTTTAGACGTCAGGAATCTTGGACCCGTTCTTGGAGCTGAGAATCGAGTTACTTTCTCAAGGGCACGTTGACTCTCCTTATGTTTCTGCCAGTATCAGCAAGGTTCAGTAGGTCTCATGACTGTCTTTCAAGACTGGTATGCTCTAGAGATCTCTCCATGCCGATATTCTCCACTGTAACAGAACAACTTTCATGAATGTGTTCGCACATCTCCTCAATCCATGCAGCCAATGTTTCTGCCAGCTTCTCTTCGTGTCTCCCATAAAGTCGACGTCAACAGGAGTGGGCAAGTCTGAAAATACCTCGGAGCCTCACCAGTAAGCTGATGACAGGCACATCTTCCACTGTCTGCCCTTTCAGATTCTGGAAACTGACCCGTGAACTCAGGTCTTTGGGCAGCAGCAGTATCTCGATCTTACACAGCTTCACGAACAAAAGACCTAAGCCAATCTCCACATAGGGCAGCAGACCCACCATCAAACTGATCCACCCACAGAATTCTGCCCAGTTACCTTGGATCCACCAGCCGCAACAAGCCTCGTGGTACACACAAACATTCCACCTGGTATCCAACCGGTAACTGCCATCCCCAGTGGTTGATTCATCAAGTCAGTGTTGGGGGTGATGCTGCATTAGACGAGAGTTTCCTAAGGGAAATGTGATTCTATCCACAAGGGTCCCATGGTCCTTTTCTCTTCCCTCTTACCTTTTGTTCAGATCTGTATACACAGTACAAAGCGAGGGAATTGTGTTCATGTTCAGTTTATGGATTCACACCTATTTAAACTTTCTAACAGTTCACAGTACACAGAGACCCACTCAAGGAAACTTATGTTTGTGTCATATCCATTCACCCAGATTACATATCCGTCTGTTGCTTTCTGCTGAAACACCCACACTCTCAGTACATGGATCCATTTTTTTCATGGGGTCTGAAATTCCTAGAAATGAAACCAATCCCAACGTGCTCTTTCCTGTCTGTCTCTTTTGCACTTAGTACTATTTCACAGAGCTACTTGTCTTTGTTATAGTCTTATGCCATTTCTTCCCTACGAAGCGTAGTATATGGCATTCATTCTTTCTGTTTGAAGACTTGTAAGTCTATATCCCGTTCTCTGACCCACTCTTATTCAAAACCGTCATTTGGGTTGGATCACGATATGCATTTCTGGATCAGTATCTGTGAATAGTAATGCACGCGTCTGTTTTCTGAATACAACTGTGTTGAGTATATGCTAACAGCGATAATAGGTCGATGCGTGCTGAATGATCCTTGCCATCACTTTGAGTATTTTGTCTTGAAATATCATGGTTGTTTGATATATGTCAGGCAACTGTAAACTTTTGGTGTTTCCTTGTTTGTCTGATTGTTATATTTGCAAACACATTAGGCCATTCAACTCTCCTTTTGCTTCATACAGACTGTCATGTAAGCTGATTCACTTAAGATAGTGCTTAAAATCACCTAGGATTTCCTGCTACCCTCTCCCATCTTTAGGATTTTGATGTCCTCCTTGCCTTCTTCTTCTTACTTCTTTGCAACTCAGGCTCTTCTTGCATTTGCAATAATGGTTTTGTTATTTCCATTTCATCTTGCTACATTTCTACTCAGGGTAGGATTCTCTATTTTTGTTTTAGGATCAGTCTCAAACTGCTGAATTCTTTTAAGGTTTGCCTGTCACTGAAATTCCCTAGCTCTGCCGTTGTTATAAATGGCGGTCATTTGGCATAGGCTACCCTAGATTGCAACATTTTCTAATTCAGGATATGGTCTATGTCCTGGCACTCCTCCCCGTGCTGCAAACTTTCTGCCGAGATATCAGCTGAAACCCCTCTGGAGGTTCTGTTGTGACTAAGTTGCTTTCCTCGAGGTGCATTTTACATCACTGGGATGATCATGAAATTTGTTTATTTGAATTCTACAGCTGCTTGTTGGTCTATTGGTTTCCACCTCTTTTGGACGATGTGTACATCCTGAATTCGTATAGATGATACTTTCTTGGCTTTCAGCAAGTTTCATTCTGATTTTTCTACAAATTCCTTTTCAGAATTTATTTTATCTCTTGCTTTTCCATTTGGGAATCCTATATCCTATTCTTACATGCTTAGTCTTAACCCAGGACTCAACATTGATGTTAGCGTTGGTTTGCACTTGCTTTTCTGTGTCTTATTTGATGGAGGGATTTATGTTCCCCTGTCCTCACAGTTATTCACGAGTCCCTCTGCATTAAATACTCTCCTTAGGATTGACTTTAGCCCAGTTTTTTTCTCATCCATTGAGTTTTCAAATTCTATTGTGTTCATGTTTAGAGTTTCTCTTCCCCTTTTCTGGTATTCTGACTTTTGTGATTCTGAGGCACTGTGGTTCATCAGTGTTTTCCTCACCTCCATTTTTAAGAGCTTGCTCTGGTATCGTTTTGCCTTCTAGTTGTTTGAAAGCTTATTTTTTGATCCTTCAATCTCTTTGGAACTGAAAATGTTATTTCCTGTTTCTTTTACTATACTTCTTTTTCTCTACAGGTCAGGTACTATCATGTATCTAATATAGACCCATAGGGCTTGGTTATGTGCAAACTTTAGACACTTTGGTGAATGCAATTCCATGGTATTACAGTGAGGACAATTTTCCCTCGACCTTGATTCCATGCCCTGTTCCTGTGTGTGTTGTCTGGTATATATCTAAATCCTGGTGTTGCCTTTGTTGTGATGAACACACCATACTGTTTCAGTTAGTAGAACCTCATTTTTATTACACTAAACTCACAATTCTGAAATTGCACAGGGCAGTTCCTCTAGTGGTAATGAAGCTTCTATAGGTTTTCAGCTCTACATTCTACTGTATGTCATTATGATGTTTCTCCAAAACAGCCAACATAGAGGTCGCTTTTAGTTTCTACTGCCATGGGAATGTCCCAATGTTACCAGTTCTTCCCAGAGCTTCTCTGTCTACAGAAACACCAGTGGAAGCATATGTATGGATGTCATTCTTCAGGGCCTGCTGGGATGATCCCGCAGACCGACCTATTTGTCCTCGGTGCAGTACCATGTCAGTGCCGTCCAAAATGTAGCATCTGCATTTGGGTGATAATGCTGTAAGAAATGCTTCATCTTCTCATGCTGTGGACTTTGACCACTCTTCCTAATTCTCTCATTCTTGAGTTATGGGTACACGAAGGCAACGACAGAGCTGTTCTGCATCGTCTGTCTCAAACCAGAGTGTAATCCCAATCCAGGTTTTGAATGTAGCAGATCCTAAATATTTTAGTACTGGTTTCAAACCCAACGCCCACTGGAACTCTCAGTCCAAATGCATGATACCTCTGATTGAGCCCCACACGTGCTCTATTGGCAAAATGTCAAATTGGACCCTGGTCCTGCAGATGCAGTGGATGTGGCCATAGGAGATACCGACAAACTCATCCTCACGCGCCAGTGCTGTTGCTGTCTCCATGAGGTCACAGTTCTCTTTGCTCTCTTGAAAGTACCCACCAAAACCCACAACGCACTCTAGATCCCTGAGTTCTGCGAGAGCCATCATCCGTAGCCATATCCCAGTTTTTCCGCTGCCTCTGCTAGCTCAGATTTGGCAGCTCGGATCTTGGTCTCAGATTCAATTGTGGGGATATTTTGAGCTGATTTCTTTGAGATCTGTCAGCCAAGCATCTGCTGTGCACTCTTCTAACACTCCGCGCATCACCTTCAATCCCATGCCTGCAGCCCGCTTGAGAGTGTGCTTCTAAGGAAAACAGAGTTTCACTTTTGATGCTCCATTACCAGAGGTCAGATCCTGCACTGGTTTCCATTCTCTACTTTGCCTTTTCCTGCTTCCGGTTTTTCTGAGGCCTCATCCTGTCTTTGGAAATAACAGACCACTCTTCAGAAAGTGTCCTTGACAAGGGCTGCGTGAGTGTGTGTTTACAATATTTTGTGTATGGGAGCTAGTGAGAGCAGTTTGCACTTGTCCTCTTCCTACTGGGCATCGACAAATCAACACTTCTCACAAATAATTCACAGAAATTGGATATTTGTTTCGCTCCATTTTTTTTACAGCCATCGTCGGAGGGTTTTTCCGAAGACTCCAGCTTTGACCTTATGTTGACAAGGCAGTTGCAGTCTTTAAGAAAGTTAACAGTATCAATTTACATGTTTTGGGATTTATATGAAAGTGAATTTAGTTTTTGAAATTTACCAAATCAACCTAGAAGCCAGAGTTGACAATTTCTGTAAGATTTTGTCAGCTCTAAGGAAAAACAGACAGTCTCAATATAAAATAGCAGTCCCAAAGTTTGAAGGGGACATGCCAACTCTTTTCTTTTGAAGCCTCCAACAACAAAAGGAAGAATGAAATACCTATTGGAACCATGAAATAACCCCCATTCTGGGTTTCCCTTGTGCACCTGGTGCCCTTTACTCCCAATGACACATACTAGGCAATATTGGCATTTCAAGGGCTAACATTCCTCTCTAGGAATATACAAGAGTATCTAAACATAATATATATATTTTGGATTGATTCCAAAAGCACCTAGAGGCATTTAACTATGAGAAACCTGCTGCAGCTATGCTAGGCTATTGAGAACCAGGTGCTCTTCTATCAGTGCTGAGAAGGCTTAATCATCCGATCATGTTGGGTAAAAAAATTTAACACAACCAAGTCTGAACCTCCAAGATATAGTGCACCCGGGACTTGACGGAAGTGAATGACTGTCCACATAAATTGTGTCCTTAATGTGTTTGGCGACTTTTACTGTTCAGTTCACTATCTGACTTCTAATATTTTCCTGTACTGTCTTGAAAAACTGAGGCCTAATACATATTCAAGTTCATTCAAAGATTCCCCTCAATTCCCACACTCCTTTCAGCCTTCAGCCCAAAGAATACATAACCCCAGCATTTCCATAATCTAAAGGAAGGTCATCATTTCTTTGTGTGAGCTAAGTATTCAATTCCTATCTATTTCAGTCGAGAGTATTTGACCTTTAAGTAGTTCACTGTTGTTCACCGAGTGTGAAAGAGGAGGAACTATGATTCTAGTAGGGGCTTGCTCTCCTCCTACTGGATTCACTGAAGCTCAGGTTCTGATCCTTTGAAATGGATGCCTGAGTGGAGTGGAGGGAAGAGCATGTGATTGATAGCTAGGCACAAACGTGGGAATAGGCTTACATGGGCTTGGTGCATTTCGGTCTGAAAGATTCGTAAATGCCCCTTGGGATGTGTGGATTCTCACGACCTCTTCCTAGAATATGAGCGTTTTATCATCTCTGCCATCTCTTCTCCTTTAGACGTCAGGAATCTTGGACCCGTTCTTGGAGCTGAGAATCGAGTTACTTTCTCAAGGGCACGTTGACTCTCCTTATGTTTCTGCCAGTATCAGTGAGGTTCAGTAGGTCTCATGAATGTCTTTCAAGACTGGTATGCTCTAGAGATCTCTCCATGCCGATATTCTCCACTGTAACAGAACAACTTTCATGAATGTGTTCGCACATCTCCTCAATCCATGCAGCCAATGTTTCTGCCAGCTTCTCTTCGTGTCTCCCATAAAGTCGACGTCAACAGGAGTGGGCAAGTCTGAAAATACCTCGGAGCCTCACCAGTAAGCTGATGACAGGCAGATCTTCCACTGTCTGCCCTTTCAGATTCTGGAAACAGACCCGTGAACTCAGGTCTTTGGGCAGCAGCAGTATCTCGATCTTACACAGCTTCACGAACAAAAGACCTAAGCCAATCTCCACATAGGGCAGCAGACCCACCATCAAACTGATCCACCCACAGAATTCTGCCCAGTTACCTTGGATCCACCAGCCGCAACAAGCCTCGTGGTACACACCAACATTCCACCTGGAATCCAACCGGTCACTGACATCTCCTGTGGTTGATGCATCAAGTCAGTGTTGGGGGTGATGCTGCATTAGACGAGAGTTTCCTAAGGGAAATGTGATTCTATCCAGAAGGGTCCCATTGTCCTTTTCTCTTCCCTCTTTCCTTTGTTCAGATCTGTATACACAGTACAAACGTAGGGAATAGTGTCCATGATTAGTTTATGTATTCACACCTATTTAAACTTTCTAATAGTTCACAGTACACGGAGACCCACTCCAGGAAACTCATGTTTGTGTAATATCCATTCACCCAGATTACATATCCGTCTGTTGATTTCTGCTGAAACACCCACTCTTTCAGAACATTGATCCATTTTTTTCATGGGGGCTGAAATTCCTAGAAATGAAACCAATCGCAACGTGCACTTTCTTGTCTGTCTCTTTTGCCGTTAGTTCAGTTTTGCCGAGCTAGTTGTCTTTGTTATAGGCTTATGCCATTTCTTCTCTACGTAGGGTAGAATTAGTCATTCATTCATCCTGTTGGAAGACTTCTAAGTCTGTATCCCTTTCTATGACCCACTGTTGTTGAAAACCGTCATTTTGTTTGGGTCAAGATATGCACTGCTGGATCAGTATCTATGAATACTAATGCACGCGTCTGTGTTCTGAATACAAGTGTTTTGAGTACATGCTAGCCGCGATACTGGGTCATTGCGTGATGAATGATCCTTGACATCACTTTGAGAATTTGTTTTGAATAATCATGGTTATTTTGTATATGTCAGCCATCTGTAAATTTTGTTGTTTGTTTGTCTGATTGTTTGTTTGTTTGCAAACACATTAGGCCATGCATCACTCCATTTGCTTGAATCACAGAGTCATATATGTGAATCACTTAAGATAGTGCTTAAAATCACCTATGATTTCCTGCTACCCTCTCCCATCTTTAGGATTTTGATGTCCTCCTTGCCTTCTTCTTCTTACTTCTTTGCAACTCAGGCTCTTCTTGCATTTGCAATAATGGTTTTGTTATTTCCATTTCATCATGCTACTTTTCTACTCAGGGTAGGATTCTCAGTTTTTGTTTTAGGATCAGTCTCAAACTGCTGAATTCCTTGAAGGTTTGCCTTTCAGTGAAATTCCCTAGATCTGCCCTTGTTATAAACGGCGGTCATTTGGCATAGGCTACCCTAGATTGCAGCTTTTTCTCATTCAGGATATGGTCTATGTCCTCGCACTTCTACCCGTGCAGCAAAATTTCTGCCGAAATATCAGCTGAAACCCCTCTGGAGGTTCTGTTGGGACTAAGTTGCTTTCCTCGAGGTGCATTTTACATCACTGGGATGATCATGAAATTTGTTTATTTGAATTCTACAGCTCCTTGTTGGTCTATTGGGATTCCACCTCATTTGGACGCTGTGTACTTCCTGAATTCGTATAGATGATCCTTTCTTGGATTTCAGCAAGTTTCATTCTGATTTTTCTACAAATTCCTTTTCGGAATTTATTATTTTATCACATGCTTTTCCATTTGGGAATCCTATGATTCCTATTCTTACCTGCCTTGTCTTCACCCAGGATTCAACAGTGATGTTTGCGTTGGTTTGCACTTGCTTTTCTGTGTCTTCTTCTGATCGATTGATTTCTGTTCCCCTGTCATCACAGTCATTCACGAGTCCCTCTGCATTATGTAGTCTGCATAGGACTGACTTTAGCCCAGTTATTATCTCACCCATTGAGTGTTCTGTCATTATTGTTTTCTTCTTTAGACTTTCTCTTCCCCTTTTCTGGTATTCTGCCTTTTGTTTTTCAGAGGCTCTGCTGTTCATCATTGTTTTCCTCACTTCCATTTTCAGTGCTTTCTCTGGTAGCGCTTTGCCGTCTATTTGTTTGAAAGCTTATTTTTTGTGCCTTTAATCACTTTGGAACAGAAAATGGCACTTCCTGGTTTTTTTACTATACTTCTTTTTCTCTACTCTTCAAGTACTATCAGGTATGTAGTATAGACTTATAGGGCTTGGATTTATCAAAACTTTAGAGTAATTGGTGTAAGCAATTTCATGGCATTTCTGAGAGGACAATTTTCCCTAGACCTTGATGCTATGCCCTGTTCCTGTGTGTGTTGTCTGTTATATCTCTAATTGCTGGTGTTCCCTTTGTTGTGATGAACACACCATAATATTTCAGTTAGTAGAACCTCATTTTTATTACCCTAATCTCACAGTTCTGAAAGGGCACAAGGCACTTCCTCTACTTGAAATGAAGCTTCTATATGTTTTCAGGTCTTCATTCCTCTGTACGTCATTTTGGAGTGTCTTCAAAGGAGCCAACATAGAGTGCGCTTGTTCTTTCTACTGCCATGGGAATGTCCCAATGTTACCTGTTCTTCCCAGAACTTCTCTGTCTGCAGAAACACCAGTGGAAGCATATGTATGGATGTCATACTTCAGGGCCTGCTGGGATGATCCCGCAGACCGACCTATGTGTCCTTGGTGCAGTACCCTGTCAGTGCCGTCCAAAATGTAGCATCTGCATTTGGGAGATAATGCTGTAAGAAATGCTTCATCTTCTCATGCTGTGGACTTTGACCACTCTTCCTTGTTCTCTCATCCTTGAGTCATGGGTTCACGAAAGCAAACACAGAACTTTTCCTTATCCTCTGCCTCAAACCAGACCGTTATCCAAGTCTAGGTTACGAATATAGCGGATCCTAAAACTTTTAATACTGATTTCAAACCCAACGCCCCCTGGAACCCTCAGACCAGATGCATGATATCTCTGATTGATCCCCACACGTGCTGTTTTGGCAAAATATCAAATTGGTCTCTGGTCCTGCAGATGCAGTGGATGTGGCCATAGGACATATCGATAAACTGAACCTCACGCGCCAGTGCGGTTGCTGTCTCACTGAAGTCACAGTTCTCTTTGCTCTCTTGAAAGTACCCACCAAAACCCACAACGCACTCTAGATCCCTGAGTTCTGCGTGGGCCATCATCCGTACCCCTATCCCTCTTTTTCGCTGCCTCTGCTAGCTCAGATTTGGCAACTCGGGTCTTGGTCTCAGATTCAATTGTGGGGATATTTTGTGCTAATTTTTTAGGTTCTGTCAGCCAAGCATCTGCGGTGCACTCTTCTAACACTCAGCGCATCACCTTCAATCCCATGCTTGCTGCCTTCTTGAGAGTGTGCTTCCAAGGTAAACAGTGTTTCACCTTTGATGCTCCATTACCAGAGGTCAGATCCTGCACTGGTTTCCATTCTCTACTTTGCCTTCTCCTTCTCCCAGGTCTTCTGAGTCCTCATCCTGTCTTTGGAATAACAGACCACTCTTATGCAAGTGTCCTGCGCCAAGGTCTGGGTGAGTGCATGTTTACAATGCTGTGTGTATGGGAGCGAGTTAGAGCAGTTTGCACTTGTTCTCTGCCTACTGGGCATCGATAAATCAACACTTTCCACATATAATTCACAGAAATTGGATGTTTGTTTAGCTCCGTTTTCTATACAGCCATGGTCCAAGGTTTTGTCCGAAGACTCCTGCTTTGAGGCTAGGGGAGGCTGGGTCACATGTTTCCCTCCATCCCCAGCCCAGCTGGAAGCCTGAAAGATGCCCAGGTCAGCCCGTGGCCCTTTTTCCACCCTGCTCCACCCTGGCCTGTCCAAATGCCACATGGCCCTGTCATACATCTGGCTGGCAAGCGTTCCTTGGGGTAGAGCATCTATCCCCTCTTCTCCACATTTGCCCCCTGCCTGGTGCCCCTCTATATCTGCCCTCCCGCTCTCCCGGCCTCTCAGCGCCATCTCCCCTCTTCCTCCCCATAGTGTTTCAACGTTTTCCTGCCTTTGGTGAGATGGGGTCATTTCTCTCAAGGGTCGTTTTAAATATGCAGATTTTTAAATTTTTATTTTATTGAATTATATTCAGTTTACAATTTTGTGTCAATTTCTGGTGTACAGCTCAATGCTTCAGTCATACAATAACATTCGTATATTCATTTTCATGTCCTTTCTCACCATGAGCTACTACATGATTTTGACTATGGTTCCCTGTGCTGTGTGGTATAAACTTGTTGCTTTATTTTATATTTACAACTCACTATCTGCAAATCTCGAACTCCCAGTCTATCCTTTCCCACCCTGTTCCCCTCTGATAACCATGAGTTTGTTTTCTAAGTCTGTTTAATTTTAGATTCCACATGAGTGTTGTCATATGGTGTTTTTCTTTCTTTCTGGCTTACTTCACTTAGAATGATGTTTTCCAGGGCCATCCATGTTGCTCCAAATGGCATGATATTATTTTTTATGGCTGAGTAGTATTCCATTGTATACATGACATGGCTTCTGTATCCAGTCATCTGTTGCTGGACATTTAAGCTGTCTCCATGTCTTGGCTATTGTAAATAGTGCTATGAACATTGGGGTGCTGGTGTCTTTCTGTATTAATGCTTCCTTTGGATATATGCCTAGGAGTGGGATTATTGTATCATATAGTAAGGGTATTTTTAGTTTTTTGAGGACTCTCCATACCATTTTCCATAACTGCTGTACCAAACTACATTCCCACCGACAGTGTACAGGGATTCACTGTTTTCCACACCCTCTCTAGCATTTACCATTTGAATATTCATGCTTTAATTATTTTATTGCAGCAGCAACATGTAAGAATGAAAAAGTGGCATCCTGGTGGCTGGGGGATGAGCCTGTGTGTGTGTCCCTGTGCATGTGTGTATGTTCCTGTATGTGTGTACATGTCCCTGTGTGTACATGTGTGCCCTCCATGTGCCTGCATGGGGGTGGGGAGTGGGGCTGGAGCCTGTGTGTGTGACTGACATCTCAGGCACGTGGGCCTGGAGGGGTGTGCGAGGCTGTGATGCTGGGCTGAGAGGCTGTGACCTGACCAAGGCCACACAGCCCATCTTGGGGCCCAGGGCCCCACCCTTGCTTCCAGGCCTGTCACCAATCAGCTGGGGTGTCCCCTGCCATGACACAGGGCTTGGAGTCCTGACCCTAAGGGCCCCACAACTTCCCTCAGGAGGAGGGGTCTCTGGGGCAGGAGGAGGTGGCTGGGCTTGGCATGGGGAGGGGGGAGCAGGGAATCCAAGGGGGTGAGCATGGCTCTGGAGTTTGGGGGTGACCATCAGCAGTGAGGTGAGGGGAGTAAGAAGGGCCTCCTCACCAGGACTGAGTTTGTCACCCTGGCCAAGGGAGCCACTCTTCTGCACAAGGGCCAATTTTGAAAAATGTGGAAAACCAAGTTTCAGGCTCCATGGTAGATAAGTCCCATTCCAGACGGAAATAACAGGATGTGACCCCGTAAAAAGTAGTGAGCGCACGTGAGCCACCGCCTTGCCCAGAAAGGAATTCCCCCGAGAGCCAGAGCTCACCCCACACCCACCCAGGGGACTGGGAGTCCTGGAGTGATGGCCCTGCTGGGGTCCCACTACCCAGGAAGATGGGGAGAAGGGCCGCTTGTCATACAGTCGAGGCCCAAGGAGGGGAAGAGACCTGCCCAGGTCACCCAGCACAGGAGGGCAGTCGGGTGGGACCCAGGACTTCGGGCTTGTCATAGGCCCCCTTCTTAGGAAAGGGGCACAGGCCTGCCTGGGAAAGAAGCATCGGGTAAGTGAATAACCCTGCAGACAGGGCCAAGTTGGCTGGCTGGCCGAGCCTCAGTTTCCCCTCTGTGGAACAGGGGACGGGAAAGCGCCTGCTCACAGGGTCTCTGTGAAGCTAGAGATGGTGCTGCTGTGGTGCTGGGGAGAGCCCTCCTGGTCCTCCTTACCTTGGAAGTGGCCAGAGGGCCCTTCCTGAGGGCCGATGGTGCCTGTCTAGCTGGGTGGGCTGCTGGTCCCTGCGGCCCTGACAGTGGCAGCTACACGGCTTGGTGAAGGATGGGCCAACTCCCCTTCCCAGGCACCCTGGCCCATCATCCCCCACCACGCACCCTGGGCTGGCTCCCTCTTTCCTTCCTGCCTCCTCTTGTCTCTGCTTCCCCCCACCTGGTGTCCCTCTCTTGTCACCTCCTGTCCCTCTCTAGGACTTGACCCCCACCTTTCTCTCTCTCACTCACACACTGTCTCTCCCTGCGTGTGTCTTTCTCTGCCTCTCCCCCAGGCCCTCAGGCCCTGAGCTCAGGTCTAGCCCTGTCCAGGGCCACAGAGCCACAGGGCCACATCTCTCCCAGCACTCCCACCCTCACAGTGATGTTCCAGCCCCAGCTCTGCTCACAGTGGAGGAGCCTGGTTACAGAGCTGCTCCTGCTGGCATTTGCTGCTGCATCGCTGATCCCCCCCACTTCCCGGGCAGTGCAGCAGTCTCACCTTGACCTGTTTGTGGCCCAGCCTGTACCCCAGAGCTGCTGCAGGGCTGGCTGCCTCCCCCACCTGGAAGGAGGGAGGGCCCAGTGGGCTCCAGGGACAGCTGGCGCAGAGTGGAGTGGACTCTTTTTATGCCCAACACCTTCTCCCTGGCAGTGGTGGCACCCCAACCACTGACCCTGCCCGGCCCACCTCAGAGTCAGGAGGCTGTGGGAGGATGAAGAGCTCTCATGGGGCCCACTGAGAGCACTGCCGCCCTCAGCCCCCCTCAGGGTCTGCCTGGAGCCGGGGCTGCCGGGCAGCTGACGCGGGGTGGGGGCACGGGCCTGGTCAGTGCAGGGCCTCTCGCTGGACACCCATGGCCTCCCTGCACCTCATCCGTTCCTCACCATGAGACACGGCCACTTCATTCTGGTCATCTAGCTCATGACCGGACACCCCTGTGACTGACAGGCCCCACATGCCCAGTGAGTGTTTACCAACTGAAGCAGCCCAGCCATCACTAGATCTAGACACAGGCTGTACCCACCACCCAGGAGGAGCCCCGGGGCCCCTGTGGTCACTGCTGCCCTGAAGGGGTAACCTTGCATCTGCCCTGTCATCTTAGTTCCTGCTGGTTTGTGAGTTGTGTGCCCGTGAATCACTGCGTGCCCTCAAGAGGGTGTGACCACTAGTCCTCCAGGAAGCAGACACTGACACAGAGAGAACTGTGACAATTTCATTAGGGGTGACAATAGGAGAGAATAGCAGAGTGGGCAGGTTGGAGCAGGGAAACATTCGGGCCGTAATGCACCTCTGACATCTTCTCTAAACACATCATTGCCACAGCTGAGGGGCCCCTTCATGTGGCAAATGGACTGTGCTGTAAGGCAAAAAGAGTTATTTATTTTAATAGGATCTTATTTTTTCCTGATTTTGTCTTCTCTAATGTATGTATGGCCTCTGACGGACACTGTAGTCTGTGTGTGCATCTCCCTGTCTATACAGAATGAAAATAATTATTTTTCATCTCAGACACAGATCTCAAAATGTGCACATTCTCATTATTTTATTTCCTTCTTTAACTAGTAAAACCTAATATTTAATAGAAGAAAGGGACCTTTTGCCTTATGTTTAAAGCAGAGAATGGTAAGCTCTGGGCCTGAGCTCTTATATCTTCAGTTTAATTTAATGTACTTCCTAAGGTCTCTTTTGATGATTCTGTGTGCAGACACTTTCTTTTAAACTATGAGAATGCTGAGTGAGAAATATGTCCCAGTCATTTTGCAAAACAATGT
Source organism: Camelus dromedarius (assembly GCF_036321535.1). Lineage (NCBI taxonomy): Eukaryota > Metazoa > Chordata > Mammalia > Artiodactyla > Camelidae > Camelus > Camelus dromedarius. Next base: position 378,429 of record NC_087457.1, read on the forward strand.
GTGTGCTTGACCCAACCCTCCTCACAATGACGTCAGGGACCAGCGTTACCCCCGGCTCACAGAGAACAACGCTGAGACCCTGTGGGGGCCCCACTGAGTCTTGGTGTTAGGGGATGAACTGCAAGAACTCAAAGAATCAGAAATTGGATCTTGTGACATAAATGTGGAGATGCCAAGCTGACAGTGGGCATGGTGACAGGAGGGAGCAGGGGTGTAGGGACAGGGGTCCTACAGGGTGTCTCCTGATCACCCCTGACTTCCCCCAAAGAACCTGCCTCATGCTGAAGGGCAAGGCACCTGCTCAGCTGATCTAAATCCTGCCTGCACTTTTCAAATCACTGGGGCAAAAGAAAACTTCAGCCACACAAATTACCCTGAAAAAACAAGCTAAATTTCAGTTTCTCTGATATCCAGAGATTTCATCCAGACCCAGAACTTTCAGAAACCCTAGAGAACAATCATCTTTATATGAGGTTGTGAACTGAGGGCTTTCTGGAGGTACTGGGTTCTGAAGGGGATACGTGCATGGCTGCACTGAGTCCCCTGCACACACACGTGGCTCTGAGTGGACCTCACGCCGCATTCACACGGCCCACCTGAGCTGCCCGCCCTGCCAGGAGTGACCTTCCAGCTCCATCTGAGTGAACCCAACAAACGCCCACTGGGCAGCCCTTCAATTTCTTTCTTCCCCTCCACACCCTCTTATTCACTCCTGTGTGGCTCACGTGTCCCTCTTCTGCACTCTGAGGCCCTGCACGGGCACATCTGCTATGGTGACAAGCTGTCTGCTGTGAATGTCTCTCTCCTTCGCTCGCTCCCTTACCCCTCGAGGCAACCCCATGAGCCCCTGAAGTTAGGGGTGTGCTTCACCCCTCACAGAGCACATCACATGGTCCATGCAAGAGGCACATCTGCCAAACTGGGACTTCAAATTCATTTGATATTCTGTCAAAAGTCTCTTCTGTTCTATACAAGAGACATCTGCTTCCCAGGTCAGGATGGGGAAATGACACAGTCCATCAGATGTGTGTGCTGGGAAGCTAGACAGACGTCACAATGTCCCAAGTCAGATTTCCTCAGGCATCGCAAGGCCCTGGAGTGCCATCTCCCATTCTGCAAAGACTCGACAAGGGAGCAGAAGCACATGCTCTCATCTTACCGAGTGCTGTAACTGGTGGTGGTGGTGGTGGTGGTGGGTGAGACTGCATAGGCCACAACAGAGGTGGGGGTGGCGGTGATGAATAGCCTCTGAGAAGTGACGCTGGGTGTCCCATCGGGTGAGGCACACCAAGTGGTCCTGCACAAGTACCGGGACATCGGGAATCCACAGTGACCTGCAGAACAGAAGAGAGAGCTGTGTTGGATGACAGACAAAAGGAACAACACCTACAGAACCTGAAACCCAATGCAGCAGCTGTCAGCACCGGGCACCCTCCCCTCCACCGGGTGCCCAGACAGCAGCACAGGGCCACACACTCGACCTTGGGGATAAAACACTGTTGCCACATGACACCGCCGGTGTCTGTAAGTGGAGGAAGGCGAGAGTCCTGCCTGAGATGATGTACAGTGGTTCCAGCAAATTGATAAAGTAGGACCTCCCAAACAGGAAGCCTCTCTGTGCAGGACAACCCACCCTGACACCTTCCCCAGCTCCACAGAAGCATGGTCTGCATGAACCAGAAACACAGAGAAAGAAAGGAAGTGAAGGCCTGGTTTTCCACATAGAATCAGAGCCGCACCTGGGTACTTGCTCTATCTGCAGGACCCTGCCAGACCCTCTCTACTCCCTGATCACAAAGGGCCCTCCTCTGCCAGCAGGAGCTTCCCCTGGGTGCAATGAGCTCTGAGGAGCTGGGCATCCCGCAGTCCTGTGGGGGAGCTGGCAAAGTGCTTCTGAGGGGACAAGGCTGTCCTCAGAAGGGAGTCAGTCTCCGCTACAATCATCCTTATTCGCAGGGATGTCTGGATTTTAAGTTCGCTAGGAAAAGCACACTACATTTTTCATATGGGAAAGGGAAGTGGGAAGTCTCAATCCTGCAAACACCAACGGGATTTTAGCTCATGTGGAAAATCCCACGGTGTGTGATGAGACAGAGAAGAAGCTGTGACAGCTTCCAGGGCAGAACCGACCCACCGCGGGATGGAGAACATGATGCCAGGACTGTGGTGCAAATTGGTCCTGCAGGGAAGTAGGCATTTTCATGGCGGGCACTTGCCCTTCTAGACTCAATTCCCTACTACAAATGCACCATCTCTGTGAGTCAGGCTTTTCTGCCCAAGAGTACAACTGGAGGCAGAGGGGAAGGCACCTTTACCACCACAGAAGAGACAGTGATGGCCTGTGATATTACCACACCCAGGAAGACTCAAAGTTGCACAAACACCACGGTGTAAGGATGGAGGGGTGGCTTAGATCAGTTTTCAGTTACAAGGAATTGAATGGGCATTATACAAAGGAGAATCCCACAGATTGAGCCAGGAAACCATTCAAAGAATGACAACAGGAACCGGTCTCAGTGAAACAGGAGCAATTCCAAGAGAAGAAGGAAAAAAGGAGTTAACCAAGCCAGGAGAAGTCAGTATGGAGCAAGGGCTCACCATTCTTATGCTATTTTAAGAAAAACACTGTCAAAACCTGAGGTCTTCAGCCCTCATGCACTCCCTCGCTGATGGCTTCTGCAAGTAACACTCAAGGTGAGAGGGGGAGAGGAAAAGCCAATGGAAACTGGGCAAGAGTATGAATTTGAAAACAAAAAGAAATGACAGACTCATAATAGAACAAACAGTCTGCAGACGAGGCCACAAGAGGCTGCTGCAAAAACAAAAAGAATAAATATCCCAGAAACACATTCACCGAAAAAGACCTCCCAATTTATCTAGGCCTCTGTGGTCGCCTCAGGAGGGTGGGAGTTACCGTTGAACACAGGAGACACACGAGATTCTGAATAGGAAAAAAACACAGAAAGGATGTAGGATTAGGCTAATCAGAGCAGAAAATATTAAAGGAAAACAAAAATTTGAGCCTTCTTTCCCATATGACAATCGCTCTCATATCACACCGAGTGGGAGACAGGTCTCAGGACCCTTGACTGAAGAGACCACAGGCCCCGGGTTCGGGTGTTTCTTCCATAACCGATCATCGGGTGTGGAAGGTCAGGGCTCCACTCGCTGCAGACAGTGACAGGGGCGGGCTTGTCCTCCAGGGAGCCCGGAACGTGGTGTCTGTTGAAGGCCCGTATGCAGAACAGACACGTCTGCCCTCCGTCAGAGGACCCTCTTTCCCTCTACAACAGACACCTCCCTCCCCAGGGCAGGACGGGGAAGACGCGGTCCATCAAGTGCGTCTGCTAAGGGACCATAGGGACACGGCCGTGAGCCCAGTCACGGCCGCCCGTGCACGGGGAAGCCCCGGAGAGAAATCTGCCCTTCTTCTGCAGTGACTCAAGGAAGAAACAGAGGACTATGCTTTCCTCTAACCGAGCGGAGCAGCTGGCGGTGGGGGGCGAGGTTGCACAGGGCACCAAGGGGGACCAGGTGCAGGTGCACAGCTGGGCGACGACGGGCCGCACCCGGGGCAGGCCACGTAGGCTGGTCCTCGGAAAGGTTGGGGCCCTGTGGCCCACGGGGTGACCTGCAGGACAGAAGGGAGGGCTGGGTTGGATGACAGACAAAAGCGCCAACACCGACAGGAGACGAAACCAAACGCAGCAGCTGTCGGCACCGGGCACCCTCCCCTCCACCGGGTGCCCAGAGAGCAGCACGGTGCCACACGCTCCGCCCAGGCCTCTGGGGCCTGCCTGCAGCCTGGGCCGCATAGGGGGACACGGGGATACGACCCTGACACAGCACGTCGCCGCCGCCGCTGTCTCCAAGTGGAGGAAGCCAAGGGTCCTCCTGCCCGAGAGGCTGAACACAGAGCTTCCAGCACACGGGCAAACTAGCGCCTTCCCAACAGCCAGCCGCTCTGGTTGGGACGGCCCTCCCCGCCACCTTCCCCAGCTCCACGCAAGCATGCCCGGCGCGAAACAGGAACACGGACACGGGACGGATATGAAGAGCTCATTCTCCACACAAGCAAGCAGAGCCGCACCAGGGTCAACACTCTGCCTGCAGGGCTCTGCCTGCAGGAACCTGCCAGGCCCTCCCTGCCCTATCCTCACAAAGGGCCCTCCTCCTCCACGCAGGGGCTGCCCCTGGGCGCAAAGAGCCCTGGGGAGCTGGGCATCCCCGAGTCCTGCCGTGGAGCTGGCCAAGGGCTCCCGAGGGGACAAGGCTGTCCTCAGAAGGGACTCAGGCTCCGCTACAATCATCCCTATCCTCAGGTACGTCTGGATTTTACTTTTGCTACGGAACGCACCCTACATGCGTGATACGGGAGAGTGACGTGGGGAGTCTCAACTCCACACCTGACACCAAAGGGACTGTACCAGCTCATGCACAAATCCCCACGGTGTGCCATGAGACCCACGAACAGCTGTGACAGCTTCCATGGCAGGCCCGACCCGGCGCAAGGTGGGGGAGAAACACAACATACGCACTCTGGTGCGCATCGGAATTCCCCCGCAGGGAAGGAGGCATTTTCACGGCGGGCTCTTTCCCTTCCAGGCTCTATTCCCTACTACAAAGGCACCATCTCCGAGAGCCAGGCTTTTCTGCCCACAGTAAAACTGGAGGCAGTGGCAAAGACACACTTACCTCCCAAGAAAAGACAGTGACTGGCAGTTAAGTTTACCACACCCAGGAAGACACCAAAGTGCACAAAGCACACCGTACAAAGCTGGAGGGAGGGCTTTGCCCCTTTCCAGTTACCAGGATCTGAATGGACATTCTAAACAGGAGAATCACCTGGCCTGAGCCGGGAAACCAGTCAAAAGAACGACGACACAGAAATCCGTCTCAGTGACCCAGGAGTATCCCTAGGTGCAGGAGGTCAGGAAGGAGTCAGCCGAGCAAGGAGATGTCTGTGTAGAGCGAGGGCTCAACCTCCTCATGAAGTTTCGAGAAAACCACAGTCAATGTCTGCGGGCCCCGTCTCCTAAGCACTCCCTCATGGCTCCTGCAGGCACCAGCCAAGGCGACGGGCTCCCGGGAGAAGCAGTCCACTGGCTCCTGGGCAAGAGTTTTGAGTCTGAAAAAGGCAGCGACACGCCACGCCAGACCCGTCACAGGACACACAGTCTGCAGACGAGGCCAGGAACGGCTGCCGGGAGAATGGGAAGATCACCTTTCCCAGGACGAGGCCAAACAGAGCATGACCACCCCACTTCCCTGGGCCTCCGGAGCCGCCGCATGTGGGCGGGAGCTGCCGGGCCACACCGGAGCCGCGCCAGGTCCCGCGTCGGCTAAAAACCACAGAAAAGGATGGAGGATTAGGCTTTCCTGCGAAGACACTGCTGAAGCGAAACAAAAACTTTGCGCCTTCCTTCCATCCTTCCTTCCCCGTATCACACTCGTTACTTGGAGGAACTGGACACTGACCCCAGGAACTCCTGCATGCTAAGCCCGCATTCTCTCTACTGATTTGCTACATATACACTTCCCCTCAGAGCACACTATATTCTAGGTACAGAGAACAAGAAATTCCAGCGATGTTCACTAACTTACCCAGTGTATAATAAGCTCCGTGTGCTCCACCAACAGAGGTCAGTGTTTTATGATCCGTCAGCTCCTGCGGAGCCACTTCTACAGTCCCAGTAGCGTACTCCAGTTTTGTAATTTCGGGTTTAGTTGCCCTTTCCTAGGAACACAAAACAAGATAAATCAGGAACCGAACTTCAGATCATGTGCCTACGCTTAGTCAGTCAGGTAGACAACAGTTATTTACCGAAGCTATCAGAACATAAGCCCTATCCTGGGAGAAGCTGGCGGTACAAATAAAAGGCAGATTCTCCTCTCTGTTCTGACAGAGGCACAGGATCCATGAAAACACATCAGCACAGAAAAGTTTCAACAGCCCTACAACTGAGGTGAACGGGTACAGTAACGCCACAAAGGACAGGAGAGTCCGCTGCACGTGGATATCTCAGGGAATGCTGGGAAGACCGCACTGTTTCGTAAAAGAGAGATCCAGCTCAGAGGGGGGATGTGGAAGGGCTTTGGGGAAGGATAGCCTGAGTTAAAGGAGCAGGTGGGAAACAGCGTAAGGCATTAAGGAAACTAGACCACTGTTTCTGGCGGTGGAAGGGGAAGACAAAACATGCTGCCTTGAAAATGAAATATCACTTAATTAATTTCAACTGAGGACGGCTAAACAAGAACCAACACCAAGATGCACCTAACTTTCCCAGGGATGAATTTCTTTTCAATATCCTCTAATGAACTTTAAGGGAAAGACCCTGAAAACAAGAATGCCCATACAGACACTGGCTTCACTAGGTGAGTCTGGAAGTTGAACACAAGTGCATTATCCAGTCCTACGGCATTAAGCACAGAATCACATCCTAAACTGTAAGTTAAAAGCATAAGTCAAAAATTCTCATCAGCAGATGCAAACGTGAAAATGCACACTCACACCAACCCCCGGTTTAGGTCTCAGAATCCCCTGGTACTTATATAGTCACACAAGGATATTAAGAATAAGAGACTGTACCTCATCCCAGGAAGATTCTCTTCCTCTCTCTTCTGTAAAGTGGCGCACTGACACACCATCTGTAAAATGTAGTTACAGGTACATTAATGAGAATTTTCATGATTGTATATTAAAAGCACCATGTGCGTCTATCTCCGTTCGTGGATGTGTCAAAACAAAAGTGGCAGAAAAGACTTTCAAAGAGTTAGAGCATTTTCTGAAAAAAATGCTTAAGTCACGGTTGGGATATATTTCAAACCAAGTAGTAAGAGGAAAACACGTAAAATAATGGATATGGAAGTTGGGTTTGCGCACTATGTATTTCTAACATTTGAATTTTGCTCTTGTTTTTGTTTTTACTTTTATTCTGTTTTTAAATGGAGGTACCGGGAATGAGCACACGGAATTCGGCATGCTAAGCAAGTATTCTATTTACCACTAACCTATGTAATTCCCCGAGTCAACTAGCTTCTCGGCAAAGATAAAATAAAATACAAAACACTCATTCACGGTTCACTGCCTTACAAAACATGTTAGTTTGCTGAAGCGCAAAAGATCTTTGAGGCCTTCTTCCCCGTGTCACACTAAGTCTCACATCAGACCGAGAGGGAGACAGGTCTCAGGACACTTGACTGAAGAGACCACAGGCACCGGGTTCGGGTGTGTCTTCAATAACCGATCATCGGCTGTGGAAGTTCAGGGCTCCAATCGCTGCAGACAGTGACAGGTGCGGGCTTGTCCTCCAGGGAGCCCGGAACGTGGTGTCTGTTGAAGGCCCGTGTGCAGAAACGACACGTCTGCCCTCCATCAGAGGACCCTCTTTCCCTCTACAACAGACACCTCCCTCCCCAGGGCAGGACGGGGAAGACGTGTTCCAGCAAGTGCGTCTGCTAAGGGACCAGAGGTACACGGCCGTGAGCCCAGTCACGGCCGCCCGTGCACGGGGAAGCCCCGGAGAGCGATCTGCCCTTCTTCTGCAGGGACTCAAGGAAGAAACAGAGGACTATGCTTTCCTCTTACCGAGTGGAGCAGCTGGAAGTGGGGGGCGAGGTTGCACAGGGCACCAAGGGGGACCAGGTGCAGGTGCCCAGCTTGGCGACGACGGGCCGCACTCGGGCCAGGCCACGCAGGCTGGTCTTCGGAAAGGTTGGGGCCCTCCAGCCCAAGGGGTTACCTGCAGGAAGTAAGGGATGGCTGGGTTGGATGACAGACAAAAGCGCCAACACCGACAAGAGCCGAAACCCAACGCAGCAGCCGTCGGCACCGGGCACCCTCCACTCCACCGGGTGCCCAGAGATCAGCACGGTGCCACACGCTCCGCCCAGCCCTCAGGGGCCTGCCTGCAGCCTGGGCCGCACAGGGGGACACGGGGATAAGACCCTGAAGCCGCAAGTCGCCGCCGCCACTGTCTCCAAGTGGAGGAAGCCAAGGGTCCTCCTGCCCGAGAGGCTGCACACAGAGCTTCCAGCACACGGGCAAACTAGAACCTTCCCAACAGCCAGCTGCTCTGGGCAGGACGGCCCTCCCCGCCACCTTCCCCAGCTCCACGCAAGCTTGCCCGTCGCGGACTAGGAACACGGACATGGGACGGATGTGAAGAGCTCATTCTCCCCACGAGCAAGCAGAGCCGCACCAGGGTGACCGCTCTGCCTTCAGGGCTCTGCCTGCAGGGCTCTGCCTGCAGGGCTCTGCCTGCAGGACCCTGCCAGGCCCTCTCTGCCCCCTCCTCACAAAGGGCCCTCCTCCTCCACGCAGGGGCTGCCCCTGGGCGCAAAGAGCCCTGGGGAGCTGGGCATCCCCGAGTCCTGCCGTGGAGCTGGCCAAGGGCTCCCGAGGGGAAAAGGCTGTCCTCATAATGGACACAGGCTCCGCTACAATCATCCCTATCCTCAATGACGTCTGGATTTTACGTTCGCTACGGAACGCACCCTACCTCCGCGCTACGGGAGATTGACGTGGGGAGTCTCAACCCCACACCTGACACCAAAGGGACTCTACCAGCTCGTGCGCAAAACCCCACGGTGTGCCATGAGAAAGACGAGCAGCTCTGACAGCTTCCAGGGCAGGCCCGACCCGGCGCAGGGTGGGGGACAAACACAACGTACGCACTCTGGTGCGCATCGGAATTCTCCCGCAGGGAAGGAGGCATTTACACGGAGGGCTCTTTCCCTTCCAGCCTCTATTCCCTACTACAAACGCACCATCTCCGAGAGCCAGGTTTTCTGCCCAGAGAACAACTGGAGGCAGCAGAAAAGACACACTTACCTCCCGAGAAAAGACAGTGTCGGGCTGTGACGTTTACCACAACCAGGAAGACTCCAAGTTGCACAAACCACACCGTACAAACATGGAGGGAGGGCTTTGCCCCTTTTCAAGTTACCAGGATCTGAATGGACATTCTAAACAGGAGAATCACCTGGCCTGAGCCGGGAAACCAGTCAAAAGAACGACGACACAGAAATCCGTCTCAGTGACCCAGGAGCAACCCTAGGTGCAGGAGGTCAGGAAGGAGTCAGCCGAGCCAGGAGAAGTCAGTGTGGAACGAGGGCTCACTCTCCTCACGCTGCTTCGAGAAACCCACAGTCAAAGTCTGCGGGCCCCGGCTCCTAAGCACTCCCTCATGGCTCCTGCAGGCACCAGCCAAGGCGACGGGCTCCCGGGAGAAGCAGCCCACTGGCTCCTGGGCAAGTGTTTTGAGTCTGAAGAAGGCAGCGACATGCCACGCCAGACACGTCACAGGACACACAGTCTGCAGACGAGGCCAGGAACGGCTGCCGGGAGAACGGGAAGATCACCTTTCCCAGGACGAGGCCCAACAGAGCATGACCACCCCACTTCCCTGGGCCTCCGGGGCCGCCGCAGGTGGGCGGGCGCTGCCGGGCCACACCGGAGCCGCGCCAGGTCCCGCGTCGGCTAAAAACCACAGAAAAGGATGGAGGATTAGGCTTTCCTGCGAAGACACTGCTGAAGCGAAACAAAACCTTTGCGCCTTCCTTCTTCCTTCCTTCCCCGTATCACACTCGTTTCTTGGAGGAACTGGATACTGACCCCAGGAACTCCTGCATGCTAAGCCCGCATTCTATCTACTGATGAGCTTCATATACCCTTCCCCCCAGAGCACAATACTTTCTAGGCACAGAGAACAAGAAATGCCAGCCACGTTCACTAAGTTACCCAGTGTATAATAAGCTCAGTGTGCTCCACCAACAGAGGTCAGATTTTTATGATCCGTCAGCTCCTGTGGAGCCACTTCTACAGTCCCAGTAGCGTAATCCAGTTTTGTCATTTCGGGTTTAGTCGCCCCTTCCAAGGAACACAAAACAAGATAAATCAGGAACCGAACTTCAGATCATGTGCCTACGCTTAGTCAGACAGGTAGACAACAGGTTATTTACTGAAGCTATCAGAACATAAGCCCTATCCTGGGAGAAGCTGGCAGTACAAATAAAAGGATGATTCTCCTCTCTGTTCTGCCAGAGGCACAGGATCCATGAAAACAAATCAGCACAGAAAAGTTTCAACAGCTCTACAACTGAGGTGAACGGGTACAGTAACGCCACAAAGCACAGGAGAGTCCGCTGCACGTGGATAGCTCAGGGAATGCTGGGAAGACCGCACTGTTTCGTAAAAGAGAGATCCAGCACACAGTTGGTTTGTGGAGGGGCTTTGGGGAAGGGCAGCCTGAGTAAAAAGAGCAGGTGGGAAACAGCGTAAGGCATTAAGGGAACTAGACCACTGTTACTGTCGGTGGAATGGGAAGACAAAACATGCTGAATTCAAAATGAAACATCACTTAATTAATTTCAAGTGAGTTCGGCTAAAACAACAACCAACACCAAGATGCACCTAACTTTCCCAGGGATGAATTTCTTTTCAATATCCTCTAATGAACTGTAAGGGAAAGACCCTGAAAACAAGAATGCCCATACAGACACTGGCTTCATTAGTTGAGTCTGGAAAATGAACACAAGTGCATTATCCAGTCCTACGGCATTAAGCACAGAATCACATCCTAAACTGTAAGTTAAAAGCATAAGTAAAAATTTCTCATCAGCAGATGCAAACGTGAAGATGCACACTCACACCAACCCCCGGTTTAGGTCTCAGAATCCCCTGGTACTTATATAGTCACACAAGGACATTAACAACAAGAGACTGTAACTCATCCCAGGAAGATTCTCTTCCTCTCTCTTCTGTAAAGTGGCGCACTGACACACCATCTGTAAAATGTAGTTACAGGTACATTAATGAGAATATTCACGAATGTATAATAAAATCACAATGTGCGTCTATCTTCGTTCGTGGATGTATCAAAACAAAAGTGGCAGAAAATACTTTCAAAGAGTTAGAGCATTTTCTGAAAAAAATGCTTAAGTCACGGTTGGGATATATTTTACACCAAGTAGTAAGAGGAAAACACGTAAAAAGAATGGATTTTGAAGTTGGGTTTTCGCACTATGTATTTCTAACTTTTGAAGTTTGCTCTTGTTTTTATTCTTTTCTTCTTTTTATAAATGTAGGTACCGGGAATGAGCACACGGAATTCGGCATGCTAAGCAAGCATTCTATTTACCACTAACCTATGTAATTCCCCGAGTCAACTAGCTTCTCGGCATAGATAAAATAAAATACAAGACACTCTTTCATGGTTCACTGCCTTACAATACATGTTAGTTTGCTGAAGCGCAAAAGAACTTTGAGGCCTTTTTCCCCGTATCACACTAAGTCTCACATCAGACCGAGTGGGAGACAGGTCTCAGGAGCCTTGACTGAAGAGACCACAGGCCCCGGGTTCGGGTGTGTCTTCCAGAACCGATCATCGGCTGTGGAAGGTCAGGGCTCCAATCGCTGCAGACAGTGACAGGGGCGGGCTTATCCTCCAGGGAGCCCGGAACGTGGAGTCTCTTGAAGGCCCGTGTGCAGAAACGACACGTCTGCCCTCCATCAGAGGACACTCTTTCCCTCTACAACAGACACCTCCCTCCCCAGGGCAGGGAAGGGAGACACGGTCCATCAAGTGCTTCTGCTAAGGGACCAGAGGGACACGGCCTTGAGCCCAGTCACGGCCGCCCGTGCACGAGGAAGCCCCGGAGAGCGATCTGCTCTTCTTCTGCAGTGACTCAAGGAAGAAACAGAGGACTATGATTTCCTCTTACTGAGCGGAGCAGCTGGCGGTGGGGGGAGAGGTTGCACAGGGCACCAATGGGGACCAGGTGCAGGTGCCCAGCTGGGCGACGACGGGCCGAACCCCGGTCAGGCCACGCAGGCTGTTCCTCGGAAAGGTTGGGGCCCTCCGGCCCACGGGGTGACCTGCAGGACAGAAGGGAGGGCTGGGTTGGATGACAGACAAAAGCGCCAACACAGACAAGAGCCGAAACCCAACGCAGGAGCCGTCGGCACTGGGCACCCTCCCCTCAACCTGGTGCCCAGAGAGCAGCACGGTGCCACACTCACCGCCCAGCCCTCTGGGGCATGCCTGCAGCCTGGGCCGCACAGGGGTACACGGCGATTCGCCCCTGATGCCGCACGTCGCCGCTGCCGCTGTCTCCAAGTGGAGGAAGCCAAGGGTCCTCCTGCACGAGAGGCTGCACACAGAGCTTCCAGCACACGGGCAAACTAGCGCCTTCCAAACAACCAGCCGCTCTGGGAGGGACGGCCCTTCCCGCCACCTTCCCCAGCTCCACGCAAGCTTGCCCGGCGGGGACCAGGTACACCAACACGGGACGGAAGTGAAGAGCTCATTCTCCACACGAGCAAGCAGAGTAGCACCAAGGCCACCGCTCTGCCTGCAGGGCTATGCATGCAGGGATCTGCCTGCAGGGCTCTGCCTGCAGGACCCTGCCAGGCCCTCTCTGCCCCCTCCTCACAAAGGGCCCTCCTCATCCACGCAGGGGCTGCCCCTAGGTGCAAAGAGCCCTGGGGAGCTGGGCATCCTGGAGTCCTGAGGCGGAGCTGGCCAAGGGCTCCCGAGGGGACAAGGCTGTCCTCAGAAGGGACTCAGGCTCCGCTACAATCATCCCTATCCTCAGGGACGTCTGGATTTCACATTCGCTACGGAATGCACCCTACCTGCGTGCTAAGGGAGAGTGAAGTGGGGAGTCCCAACCCCACACCTGACACCAAAGGGACTGTACCATCTCGTGCGCAAAATCCCACCGTGTGCCATGAGACCGACGAGCAGCTATGACAGCTTCCAGGGCAGGATTGACGAGGAGCAGGGTGGGGGACAAACACAACGTACGCACTCTGGTGCGCATCAGAATTCCCCCGCAGAGAAGGAGACATTTTCACGGAGGGCTCTTTCCCTTCCAGCCTCTATTCCCTACTACCAACGCACCATCTCCGAGAGCCAGGCTTTTCTGCCCACAGTACAACTGGAGGCAGCGGCCAAGACACACTTACCTCCCGAGAAAAGACAGTGTCGGGCTGTGACGTTTACCACACCCAGGAAGACTCCAAGTTGCACAAAGCACACCGTACAAAGCTGGAGGGAGGGCTTTGCCCATTTTCCAGTTACCAGGATCTGAATGGACATTCTAAACAGGAGAATCACCTGGCCTCAGCCGGGAAACCAGTCAAAAGAACGACGACACAGAAATCCGTCTCAGTGACCCAGGAGAAACCCTATGTGCAGGAGGTCAGGAAGGAGTCAGCCGAGCCAGGAGAAGTCAGTGTGGAGATAGGGCTCACTCTCCTCACGCTGCTTCGAGAAACCCACAGTCAAAGTCTGCGGGCCCCGGCTCCTAAGCACTCCCTCATGGCTCCTGCAGGCACCAGCCAAGGCGACAGGCTCCCGGGAGAAGCAGCCCACTGGCTCCTGGGCAAGAGTTTTGAGTCTGAAAAAGGCAGCGACACGCCACGCCAGACACGTCACAGGACACACAGTCTGCAGTCGAGGCCAGGAACGGCTGCCGGGAGAACGGGAAGATCACCTTTCCCAGGACGAGGCCCAACAGAGCATGACCACCCCACTTCCCTGGGCCTCCGGGGCCGCCGCAGGTGGGCGGGCGCTGCCGGGCCACACCGGAGCCGCGCCAGGTCCCGCGTCGGCTCAAAACCACAGAAAAGGATGGAGGATTAGGCTTTCCTGCGAAGACACTGCTGAAGCGAAAAAAAATCTTTGCGCCTTCCTTCTTTCCTTCCTTCCCCGTATCACACTCGTTTCTTGGAGGAACTGGATACTGACCCCAGGAACTCCTGCATGCTAAGCCCGCATTCTCTCTATTGCTGAGATACATATACCCTTCCCCCCAGAGCACACTAGTTTCTAGGCACAGAGAACAAGAAATGCAAGCCAAGTTCACTAACATACCCAGTGTATAATAAGCTCCATGTGCTCCACCAACAGAGGTCAGTGTTTTATGATCCGTCAGCTCCTGCCGAGCCACTTCTACAGTCCCAGTAGCGTACTCCGGTTTTGTAATTTCGGGCTTAGTCGCCCCTTCCTAGGAACACAAAACAAGTTAAATCAGGAACCGAACTTCAGATCATGTGCCTACGTTTATTCAGTCAGGTAGACAACAGTTATTTACCGAAGCTATCAGAACATAAGCCCTATCCTGGGAGAAGCTGGTGGTACAAATAAAAGGCAGATTCTCCTCTCTGTTCTGCCAGAGGCACAGGATCCATGAAAACAAATCAACACAGAAATGTTTCAACAGCTATACAACTGAGGTGAACGGGTAAAGAAATGCCACAAAGGACAGGAGAGTCCGCTGCACATGGAGAGCTCAGGGAATGCTGGGAAGACCGCACTGTTTCGTAAAAGAGAGATCCAGCGCAGAGGGGGGATGTGGAGGGGCTTTGGGGAAGGGCAGCCTGAGTAAAAGGAGCAGGTAGGATCAGCGTAAGGCATTAAGGAAACTAGAACACTTTTACTGGCGTTGGAAAGGGAAGACAAAACATGCTGCCTTTAAAATGAAACATCACTTAATTAAAGCCAAGTGAAGACGGCTAAAACAAGAACCAACACCAAGATGCACCTAACTTTCCCAGGGATGAATTTCTTTTCAATATCCTCTAATGAACTGAACGGGAAAGACCCTGAAAACAAGAATGCCCATACAGACACTGGCTTCACTAGGTGAGTCTGGAAAATGAACACAAGTGCATTATCCAGTCCTACGGCATTAAGCACAGAATCACATCCTAAACTGTAAGTTAAAAGCATAAGTCAAAAATTCTAATCAGCTGTTGCAAACGTGAAGATGCACACTCACACCAACCCCCGGTTTATGTCTCAGTATCCCCTGGTACTTATATAGTCACACAAGGACATTAACAACAAGAGACTGTACCTCATCCCAGGAAGATTCTCTTCCTCTCTCTTCTGTAAAGTGGCTCACTGACACACCATTGTAAAATGTAGTCACAGGTACATTAATGAGAATATCCACGAATGTATATTAAAACAACCATGTGCGTCTATCTCCGTTCGTGGATGTGTCAAAACAAAAGTGGCAGAAAAGACTTTCAAACAGTTAAAGCATTTTCTGAAAAAAATGCTTACGTCACGGTTGGGATATATTTCAAACCAAGTAGTAAGAAGAAAACACGTAAAAAGAATGTATATGGAATTTGGGCTTGCGCACTATGTATTTCTAACATTTGAAGTTTGCTCTTGTTTTAGTTTTTTCTTTTCTTCTGTTTTTAAATGGAGGTACCGGGAATGAGCACACGGAATTCGGCATGCTAAGCAAGCATTCTATTTACCACTAACCTATGTAATTCCCCGAGTCAACTAGCTTCTCGGCATAGATAAAATAAAATACAAAACACTCTTTCACAGTTCACTGCCTTACAAAACATGTTAGTTTGCTGAAGCGCAAAAGATCTTTGAGGCCTTCTTCCCCGTATCACACTAAGTCTCACATCAGACCGAGTGGGAGACAGGTCTCAGGACCCTTGACTGAATAGAACACAGGCCCCGGGTTCGGGTGTGTCTTCCATAACCGATCATCGGCTGTGGAAGGTCAGGGCTCCACTCGCTGCAGACAGTGACAGGGGCGGTCTTGTCCTCCAGGGAGCCCGGAACGTGGTGTCTGTTGAAGGCCCGTGTGCAGAACCGACACGTCTGCCCTCCGTTAGAGGACCCTCTTTCCCTCTACAACAGACACCTCCCTCCCCAGGGCAGGACGGGGAAGACGCGGTCCATCAAGTGCGTCTGCTAAGGGACCAGAGGGACACGGCCGTGAGCCCAGTCACGGCCGCCCGTGCACGGGGAAGCCCCGGAGAGCGATCTGCACTTCTTCTGCAGTGACTCCAGGAAGAAACAGAGGACTATGCTTTCCTCTTACCGAACGGAGCAGCTTGCGGTGGGGGGCGAGGATGCACAGGGCACCAAGTAGGACCAGGTGCATGTGCCCAGCTGGGCGACGACGGGCCGCACCCGTGCCAGCCCACGCAGGCTGGTCCTCGGAAAAGTTGGGGCCCTCCGTCCCACGGGGTGACCTGCAGGACAGAAGGGAGGGCTGGTTTGGATGAAAGACAAAAGCGCCAAGACCGACAAGAGCCGAAACCCAACGCAGCAGCCGTAGGCACCGGGCACCCTCCCCTCCACCGGGTGCCCAGAGAGCAGCACGGTTCCACACGCTCCACCCAGCCTTCTGGGGCCTGCCTGCAGCCTAGGCCGCACAGGGGGACACGGGGATATGACTCTGACGCCGCACGTCGACGACGCCGCTGTCTCCAAGTGGAGTAAGCCAAGGGTCCTCCTGCCCGAGAGGCTGCAAACAGAGGTTCCAACACACGGGCAAACTAGTGACTTCCCAACAGCCAGCCGCTTTGGGCGGGACGGCCCTCCCAGCCACCTTCCCCAGCTCCACGCATGCTTGCCCGGCGCGGACCAGGAACACGGACACGGGACGGACTTGAAGACCTCATTCTCCACAGGAGCAAGCAGAGCTTCACCAGGGTCACCGCTCTGCCTGCAGGGCTATGCCTGCAGGGCTCTGCCTGCAGGGCTCTGCCTGCAGGGCTATGCCTGCAGGGCTCTGCCTGCAGGGCTATGCCTGCAGGACCCTGCAAGGCCCTCTCTGCCCCCTCCTCAGAAAGGGCCCTCCTCCTCCACGCAGGGGCTGCCCCTGGGCGCAAGAGCCCTGGGGTGCCTGGCATCCCGGAATCCTGCGGCGGAGCTGGCCAAGGGTTCCCGAGGGGCAAGGCTGTCCTCAGAAGGTACTCAGGCTCTGCTATAATCATCCCTATCCTCAGTTACGTCTGGATTTTACGTTCGCTACGGAACGCACCCTACCTGCGTGCTACGGGATACTGACGTGGGGAGTCTCAACCCCACACCTGACACCAAAGGGACTGTACCAGCTCGTGCGCAAAACTCCACGGTGTGCCATGAGACCGACGAGCAGCTCTGACAGCTTCCAGGGCAGGCCCGACCCGGCGCAGGGTGGGGAGAAACACAACGTACGCACTCTGGTGCGCATCGGAATTCCCCCGCAGGGAAGGAGGCATTTTCACGGCGGGCTCTTTCCCTTCCAGGCTCTATTCCCTACTACAAACGCACCATCTCCGAGAGCCAGGCTTTTCACCCCACAGTACAACTGGAGGCAGCGGCCAAGACACACTTACCTCCCGAGAATAGACAGTGTCGGGCTGTGACGTTTACCACACCCAGGAAGACTCCAAGTTGCACAAAGCACACCGTACAAAGCTGGAGGGAGTGCTTTGCCCATTTTCCAGTTACCAGGATCTGAATGGACATTCTAAACAGGAGAATCACCTGGCCTGAGCCGGGAAACCAGTCAAAAGAACGACACAGAAATCCGTCTCAGTGACCCAGGAGCAACCCTAGGTGCAGGAGGTCAGGAAGGAGTCAGCCGAGCCAGGAGAAATCAGTGTGGAGATAGGGCTCACTCTCCTCACGCTGCTTCGAGAAACTCACAGTCAATGTCTGCGGGCCCCGTCTCCTAAGCACTCCCTCATGTCTCCTGTAGGCACCAGCCAAGGCGACGGGCTCCCAGGAGAAGCAGCCCTCTGGCTCCTGGGCAAGAGTTTTGAGTCTGAAAAAGGCAGCGACACGCCACGCCAGACCCGTCACAGGACACACAGTCTGCAGACGAGGCCAGGAACGGCTGCCGGGAGAACGGGAAGATCACCTTTCCCAGGACGAGGCCCAACAGAGCATGACCACCCCACTTCCCTGGGCCTCCGGGGCCGCGGCAGGTGGGCGGGCGCTGCCGGGCCACACCGGAGCCGCGCCAGGTCCCGCGTCGGCTAAAAACCACAGAAAAGGATGGAGGATTAGGCTTTCCTGCGAAGACACTGCTGAAGCGAAACAAAACCTTTGCGCCTTCCTTCCTTCCTTCCTTCCACGTATCACACTTGTTTCTTGGAGGAACTCGATACTGACCCAAGGAACTCCTGCATGCTAAGCCCGCATTCTCTCTTCTGCTGAGCTACATATACCCTTCCCCCCAGAGCACACTAGTTTCTAGGCACAGAGAACAAGAAATGCCAGACACGTTCACTAAATTACCCAGTGTATAATAATCTCCGTGTGCTCCACCAACAGAGGTCAGTGTTTTATGATCCGTCAGCTCCTGCGGAGCCACTTCTACAGTCCCAGTAGCGTACTCCGGTTTTGTAATTTCGGGCTTAGTCGCCCGTTCTTAGGAACACAAAACAAGATAAATCAGGAACCGAACTTCAGATCATGTGCCTACGCTTAGTCAGTCAGGTAGACAACAGTTATTTACCGAAGCTATCAGAACATAAGCCCTATCCTGGGAGAAGCTGGCGGTACAAATAAAAGGCAGATTCTCCTCTCTGTTCTTCCAGAGGCACAGGATCCATGAAAACAAATCAGCACAGAAAAGTTTCAACAGCTCTACAACTGAGGTGAACGGGTACAGAAATGCCACAAAGGACAGGAGAGTCCGCTGCAGGTGGATAGCTCAGGGAATGCTGGGAAGACCGCACTGTTTCTTAAAAGAGAGATCCAGCGCAGAGGGGGGATGTGGAGGGGCTTTGGGGAAGGGCAGCCTGAGTAAAAATAGCAGGTGGGAAACAGCGTAAGGCATTAAGGAAACTAGACCACTGTTACTGGCGGTGGAATGGGAAGACAAACATGCTGCCTTGAAAATGAAACATCACTTAATTAATTTCAAGTGAGGACGGCTAAAACAAGAACCAACACCAAGATGCACCTAACTTTCCCAGGGATGAATTTCTTTTCAATATCCTCTTATGAACTGTAAGGGAAAGACCCTGAAAACAAGAATGCCCATACAGACACTGGCTTCACTAGGTGAGTCTGGAAAATGAAAACAAGTGCATTATGCATTCCTACGGCATTAAGCACAGAATCACATCCTAAACTGTAAGTTAAAAGCATAAGCCAAAAATTCTCATCAGCAGATGCAAACGTGAAGATGCACACTCACACCAACCCCCGGTTTATGTCTCAGAATCCCCTGGTACTTATATAGTCACACAAGGACATTAACAACAAGAGACTGTACCTCATCCCAGGAAGATTCTCTTCCTCTCTCTTCTGTAAAGTGGCGCAATGACACACCATTTGTAAAATGTAGTTACAGGTACATTAATGAGAATATTCACGAATGTATATTAAAACCACCATGTGCGTCTATCTCCGTTCGTGGATGTGTCAAAACAAAAGTGGCAGAAAAGACTTTCATATAGTTAGAGCATTTTCTGAAAAAATGCTTAAGTCACGGTTGGGATATATTTCAAACCAAGTAGTAAGAGGAAAACTCGTAAAAAGAATGGATATGGAAGTTGGGTTTGCGAACTATGTATTTCTAACATTTGAAGTTTGCTCTTGTTTTAGTTTTTTCTTTTCTTCTGTTTTTAAATGGAGGTACCGGGAATGAGCACACGGAATTCGGCAAGCTAAGCAAGCATTCTATTTACCACTAACTTATGTAATTCCCCGAGTCAACTAGCTACTCGGCATAGATAAAATAAAATACAAAACACTCTTTCACTGTTCACTGCCTTACAAAACATGTTAGTTTGCTGAAGCGCAAAAGATCTTTGAGACCTTCTTCCCCGTAACACATTAAATCTCATATCACACCGAGTGGGAGACAGGTCTCAGGAACCTTGACTGAAGAGACCACAGGCCCTGGGTTCGGGTGTGTTTTCCATAACCGATCATCAGCTGTGGAAGTTCAGGGCTCCACTCGCTGCAGACAGTGACAGGGGCGGTCTTGTCCTCCAGGGAGCCCGGAACGTGGTGTCTGTTGAAGGCCCGTGTGCAGAACCGAAACGTCTGCCCTCCGTTAGAGGACCCTCTTTCCCTCTACAACAGACACCTCCCTCCCCAGGGCAGGACGCGGAATACGCGGTCCATCAAGTGCGTATGCTATGGTACAAGAGGGACACGGCCGTGAGACCAGTCACGGCCGCCCGTGCACGGGGAAGCCCCGGAGAGCGATCTGCCCTTCTTCTGCAGTGACTCAAGGAAGAAACAGAGGTCTATGCTTTCCTCTTACCGAGCGGAGCAGCTGGCGGTGGGGGGCGAGGTTGCACAGGGCACCAAGGGGGACCAGGTGCAGGTTCCCAGCTGGGCGACGATGGGCCGCACCCGGGGCAGGCCACGCAGGCGGGTCCTCGGAAAGGTTGGGGCCCTCTGGCCCACGGGGTGACCTGCAGGGCAGAAGGGGGGGCTGGTTTGGATGATAGACAAAAGCGCCAACACCGACAAGAGCCGAAACAAAACGCAGCAGCCGTCGGCACCGGGCACCCTCCCCTCCACCGGGTGCCCAGAGAGCAGCACGGTGCCACACGTTCTGTCCAGCCCTCTGGGGCCTGCCTGCAGCCTGGGCCACACAGGGGGACACGGGGATACGACCCTGACGCCGCACGTCGCCGCCGCCTCTGTCTCCAAGTGGAGGAAGCCAAGGGTCCTCCTGCCCGAGAGGCTGCACACAGAGCTTCCAGCACACGGGCAAACTAGCGCATTCCCAACTGCCAGCCGCTCTGGGGGGGATGGCCATCCCCGCCACCTTCCCCAGCTCCACGCAAGCTTGCCCGTCACGAACCAGGTACACGGACACGGGACGGACGTGAAGAGCTCATTTTCCACACGAGCAAGCAGAGCCGCACCAGGTTCACCGCTCTGCCTGCAGGGCTCTGCCTGCAGGGTTCTGCCTGCAGGGCTCTACCTGCAGGTCTCTGCCTGCAGGACCCTGCCAGGCCCTCTCTGCCCCTCCACACAAAGGGCCCTCCTCCTCCACGCAGGGGCTGCCCCTGGGCGCAAAGAGCCCTGGGGTGCCTGGCATCCCGGAGTCCTGCGGCGGAGCTGGCCAAGGGCTCCCGAGGGGCAAGGCTGTCCTCAGAAGGGTCTCAGGCTCTGCTACAATCATCCCTATCCTCAGTGACGTCTGGATTTTACGTTCGCTACGGAACGCACCCTACTTGCGTGCTACGGGAGAGTGACGTGGGGAGTCTCAACCCCACACCTGACACCAAAGGGACTCTACCAGCTCGTGCGCAAAACCCCACGGTGTGCCATGAGACCAACGAGCTGCTCTGACAGCTTCCAGGGCAGGCCCGACCCGGCGCAGGGTGGGGGACAAACATAACGTACGAACTCTGGTGCGCATCGGAATTCCCCCGCAGGGAAGGAGGCATTTTCACGGCGGGCTCTTTCCCTTCAAGCCTCTATTCCCTACTAAAAACGCACCATCTCCGAGAGCCAGGCTTTTCACCCCACAGTACTACTGGAGGCAGCGGCCAAGACACACTTACCTCCCGAGAATAGACAGTGTCGGGCTGTGACGTTTACCACACCCAGGAAGACTCCAAGTTGCACAAAGCACACCGTACAATGCTGGAGGGAGGACTTTGCCCATTTTCCAGTTACCAGGATCTGAATGGACATTCTAAACAGGAGAATCACCTGGCCTGACCCGGGAAACCAGTCAAAAGAACGACGACACAGAAATCCGTCTCAGTGACCCAGGAGCAACCCTTGGTGCAGGAGGTGGAAGGAGTCAGCCGAGCCAGGAGAATTCAGTGTGGAGCGAGGGTTCACTCTCCTCACGCTGCTTCGAGAAACCCACAGTCAAAGTCTGCGGGCCCCGGCTCCTAAGCACTCCCTCATAGCTCCTGCAGGCACCAGCCAAGGCGACGGGCTCCCGGGAGAAGCAGCCCACTAGCTCCTGGGCAAGAGATTTGAGTCTGAAAAAGGCAGCGACACGACACGCCAGACCCGTCACAGGACACACATTCTGCAGACAAGGCCAGGAACGGCTGCCGGGAGAACGGGAAGATCACCTTTCCCAGGACGAGGCCCAACAGATCATGACCACCCCACTTCCCTGGGCCTCCGGGGCCGCGGCAGGTGGGCGGGCGCTGCCGGGCCACACCGGAGCCGCGCCAGGTCCCGCGTCAGCTCAAAACCACAGAAAAGGATGGAGGATTAAGCTTTCCTGCGATGACACTGCTGAAGCGAAATAAAACCTATGCGCCTTCCTTCCTTCCTTCCTTCCCCGTATCACACTCGTTTCTTGGAGGATCTGGATACTGACCCCAGGAACTCCTGCATGCTAAGCCCGCATTGTCTCTACTGCTGAGCTACATATACCCTTCCCCCCAGAGCACACTAGTTTCCAGGCACAGAGAACAAGAAATGCCAGCCACGTTCACTAACTTACCCAGTGTATAATAAGCTCCGTGTGCTCCACCAACAGAGGTCAGTGTTTTATGATCCGTCAGCTCCTGCGGAGCCACTTCTACAGTCCCAGTAGCGTACTCCGGTTTTGTAATTTCGGGCTTAGTCGCCCCTTCCTAGGAACACAAAACAATATAAATCAGGAACCGAACTTCAGATCATGTGCCTACGCTTAGTCAGTCAGGTAGACAACAGTTATTTACCGAAGCTATCAGAACATAAGCCCTATCCTGGGAGAAGCTGGCGGTACAAATAAAAGGCAGATTCTCCTCTCTGTTCTGCCAGAGGCACATGATCCATGAAAACAAATCAGCACAGAAAAGTTTCAACAGCTCTACAACTGAGGTGAACGGGTACAGTAACGCCACAAAGGACAGGAGAGTCCGCTGCACGTGGAGAGCTCAGGGAATGCTGGGAAGACCGCACTGTTTTTTAAAAGAGAGATCCATCACAGAGGGGGGATGTGGAGGGGCTTTGGGGAAGGGCAGCCTGAGTAAAAGGAGCAGGTGCGAAACAGCGTAAGGCATTAAGGAAACTAGACCACTGTTACTGGCGGTGGAATGGGAAGACAAAACATGCTGCCTTGTTAATGAAACATCACTTAATGAATTTCAAGTGAGGACGGATAAAACAAGAACCAACACCAAGATGCACCTAAATTTCCCAGGGATGGATGTCTTTTCAATATCCTCTAATGAACTGTAAGGGAAAGACCCTGAAAACAAGAATGCCCATACAGACACTGGCTTCATTAGGTGAGTCTGGAAAATGAACAAAGGTGCATTATCTAGTCCAACGGCATTAAGCACAGAATCACATCCTAAACTGTAAGTTAAAAGCATAAGTCAAAAATTCTATTCAGCAGATCCAAACGTGAAAATTTAAACTCACACCAACCCCCGGTTTATGTCTCAGTATCCCCTGGTAAATATATAGTCACACAAGGGCATTAACAACAAGAGACTTTACCTCATCCCAGGAAGATTCTCTTCCTCTCTCTTCTGTAAAGTGGCGCACTGACACACCTTTTGTAAAATGTAGTTACAGGTACATTAATGAGAATATTCACGAATGTATATTAAAACCACCATGTGCGTCTATCTCCGTTCGTGGATGTGTCTAAACAAAAGTGGCAGAAAAGACTTTCAAAGAGTTAGAGCATTTTCTGAAAAAAATGCTTAAGTCACGGTTGGGATATTTTTCAAACCAAGTAGTAAGAGGAAATCACGTAAAAAGGATGCATATGGAATTTGTGTTTGCGCACTATGTATTTCTAACATTTGAAGTTTGCTCTTGTTTTTGTTTTTTCTTTTCTTCTGTTTTTAAATGGAGGTACCGGGAATGAGCACACGGAATTCGGCATGCTAAGCAAGCATTCTATTTACCACTAACCTATGTGATTCCCCGAGTCAACTAGCTTCTCGGCATAGATAAAATAAAATACAAAACACTCTTTCACGGTTCACTGCCTTACAAAACATTTTAGTTTGCTGAAGCGAAAAGATTTTTGAGGCCTTCTTCCCCGTATCACACTAAGTCTCACATCAGACCGAGTGGGAGACAGGTCTCAGGACCCTTCACTGAAGAGACCACAGGTCCCGTGTTCGGGTGTGTCTTCCATAAACAATCATCGGCTGTGGAAAGTCAGGGCTCCACCCGCTGCAGACCGTGACAGGGTCTTGCTTGTCCCCCAGGGAGCCCGGAACGTGGTGTCTGTTGAAAGCCCGTGTGCAGAACCGACACGTCTGCCCTCCATCAGAGAACCCTCTTTCCCTCTACAACAGACACCTCACTCCCCAGGGCAGGACGGGGAAGACGCGGTCCATCAAGTGCGTCTGCTAAGGGACCAGAGGGACATTGCCGTGAGCCCAGTCACGGCCGCCCGTGCACGGGGAAGCCCCGGAGAGCGATCTGCCCTTCTTCTGCAGTGACTCCAGGAAGAAACAGAGGACTATGCTTTCCTTTTACAGAGCGGAGCAGCTGGTGCTGGGGGGCGCGGTTGCAAAGGGCACCAAGGGGGACCAGGTGCAGGTGCCCAGCTGGGCGACGACGGGCCGCACCCGGGGTAGGCAACGCAGGCTGGTCCTCGGAAAGTTTGGGGCCCTCCGGCCCACGGGGTGACCTGCAGGACAGAAGGGAAGGCTGGGTTGGATGACAGACAAAAGCGCCAACACCGACAAGAGCCGAAACCCAACGCAACAGCCGTCGGCACCGGGCACCCTCAACTCCACCGGGTGCCCAGAGAGCAGCACGGTGCCACACGCTCCGCCCAGCTCTCTGGGCCCTGACTGCAGCCTGGGCCGCACAAGGGGACATGGGGATACGACCCTGATGCCACACGTCGCCGCCGCCGCTGTCTCCAAGTGGAGGAAGCCAAGGGTCCTCCTGCCAGAGAGGCTGCACATAGAGCTTCCAGCACACGGGCAAACTAGCGCCTTCCCAACAGCCAGCCGCTTTGGGCAGGATGGACCTCTTCGACACCTTCCCCATCTCCACGCAAGCTTGCCCGTCACGGACCAGGAACACGGACACGGGACGGACGTGAAGAGCTCATTCTCCACACGAGCAAGCAGAGCCGCACCAGGGTCACCGCTCTGCATGCAGGGCTCTGCCTGCAGGGCTCTGCCTCCAGGGCTCTGCCTGCAAGGCTATGCCTGCAAGGCTATGCCTGCAGGGCTCTGCCTGCAGGACCCTGCCAGGAACTCTCTGCCCCCTCCTCACAAAGGGCCCTCCTCCTCCACGCAGGGGCTGCCCCTGGGCGCAAAGAGCCCTGGGGTGCCTGGCATCCCGGAGTCATGCTGCGGAGCTGGCCAAGGGCTCCCGAGGGGCAAGGCTGTCCTCAGAAGGTACTCAGGCTCTGCTACAATCATCCCTATCCTCAGTTACGTCTGGATTTTACGTTCGCTACTGAACGCACCCTACCTGCGTGCTACGGGAGACTGACGTGGGGAGTCTCAACCCCACACCTGACACCAAAGGGACTGTACCAGCTCGTGTGCAAAACCCCACGGTGTGCCATGAGATCGACGAGCAGCTCTGACAGCTTCCAGGGCAAGCCCGACCCGGCGCAGGGTGGGGGACAAACACAACGTACGCACTCTGGTGCGCATCGGAATTCCCCCGCAGGGAAGGAGGCATTTTCACGGCGGGCTCTTTCCCTTCCCGCCTCTATTCCCTACTACAAACGCACCATCTCCGAGAGCCAGGCTTTTCTGCCCACAGTACAACTGGAGGCAGCGGCCAAGTCACACTTACTTCCCGAGAATAGACAGTGTCGGGCTGTGACGTTTACCACAGCCAGGAAGACTCCAAGTTGCACAAAGCACACCGTACAAAGCTGGAGGGAGTGCTTTGCCCATTTTCCAGTTACCAGGATCTGAATGGACATTCTAAACAGGAGAATCACCTGGCCTGAGCCGGGAAACCAGTCAAAAGAACGACGACACAGAAATCCGTCTCAGTGACCCAGGAGCAAACCTAGGTGCAGTATGTCAGGAAGGAGTCAGCCGAGCCAGGAGAAGTCAGTGTGGATATAGGGCTCACTCTCCTCACGCTGCTTCGAGAAACCCACAGTCAAAGTCTGCGTGCCCCGGCTCCTAAGCACTGCCTCATGGCTCCTGCAGGCACCAGCCAAGGCGACGGGCTCCCGGGAGAAGCAGCCCACTGGCTCCTGGGCAAGAGTTTTGAGTCTGAAAAAGGCAGCGACACGCCATGCCAGACCCGTCACAGGACACACAGTCTGCAGACGAGGCCAGGAACGGCTGCCGGGAGAACGGGAAAGACACCTTTCCCAGGACGAGGCCCAACAGAGCATGACCACCCCACTTCCCTGGGTCTCCGGGGCCGCCGCAGGTGGGCGGGCGCTGCCGGGCCACACCGGAGCCGTGCCAGGTCCCGCGTCGGCTAAAAACCACAGAAAAGAATGGAGGATTAGGCTTTCCTGAGAAGACACTGCTGAAGCGAATCAAAACCTTTGCGCCTTTCTTCTTTCCTTCCTTCTCCGTATCACACTCGTTTCTTGGAGGAACTGGATACTGACCCCAGGAACTCCTGCATGCTAAGCCCGCATTCTCTCTTCTGCTGAGCTACATATACCCTTCCCCCCAGAGCACACTAGTTTCTAGGCACAGAGAATAAGAAATGCCAGCCACGTTCACTAACTTACCCAGTGTATAATAAGCTCCGTGTGCTCCACCAACAGAGGTCAGTGTTTTATGATCCGTCAGCTCCTGCGGAGCCACTACTACAGTCCCAGTAGCGTACTCCGGTTTTGTAATTTCGGGCTTAGTCGCCCGTTCTTAGGAACACAAAACAAGATAAATCAGGAACCGAACTTCAGATAATGTGCCTACGCTTAGGCAGTCAGGTAGACAACAGTTATTTACCGAAGCTATCAGAACATAAGCCCTATCCTGTGAGAAGCTGGCAGTACAAATAAAAGGCAGATTCTCCTCTCTGTTCTGCCAGAGGCGCAGGATCCAAGAAAACAATCAGCACTGAAAAGTTTCAACAGCTCTAAAACTGAGGTGAACGGGTACAGTAACGCCACAAAGGACAGGAGAGTCCGCTGCACGTGGAGAGCTCAGGGAATGCTGGGAAGACCGCAGTGTTTCGTAAAAGAGTGATCCGGCACAGAGAGGGGATGTGGAGGGGCTTTGGGGAAGGGCAGCCTGAGTAAAAGGAGCAGGTGCGAAACAGCGTAAGGCATTAAGGAAACTAGACCACTGTTACTGGCGGTGGAATGGGAAGACAAAACATGCTGCCATGTAAATGAAACATCACTTAATGAATTTCAAGTGAGAACGGCTAAAACAAGAACCAACACCAAGATGCACCTAACTTTCCCAGGGATGAAATTCTTTTCAATATCATCTAATGAACTGTAAGGGAAAGACCCTGAAAACAAGAATGCCCATACAGACACTGGCTTCAATAGGTGAGTCTGGAAAATGAACAAAACTGCATTATCCAGTCCTACGGCATTAAGCACAGAATCACATCCTAAACTGTAAGTTAAAAGCATAAGTTAAAAATTCTCTTCAGCAGATGCAAACTTGAAAATGTAAACTCACACCAACCCCCGGTTTAGGTCTCAGAATCCCCTGGTAAATATATAGTCACACAAGGACATTAACAACAAGAGACTTTACCTCATCCCAGGAAGATTCTCTTCCTCTCTCTTCTGTAAAGTGGCGCACTGACACACAATTTGTAAAATGTATTTACAGGTACATTAATGAGAATATTCACTAATGTATATTAAAACCACCATGTGCGTCTATCTCCGTTCGTGGATGTGTCTAAACAAAAGTGGCAGAAAAGACTTTCAAAGAGTTAGAGCATTTTCTGAAAAAAATGCTTAAGTCACGGTTGGGATATATTTCAAACCAAGTAGTAAGAGGAAATCACGTAAAAAGAATGCATATGTAATTTGTGTTTGCGCACTATGTATTTCTAACATTTGAAGTTTGCTCTTGTTTTTGTTTTATCTTTTCTTCTGTTTTTAAATGGAGGTACCGGGAATGAGCACACGGAATTCGGCATGCTAAGCAAGCATTCTATTTACCACTAACCTATGTGATTCCCCGAGTCAACTAGCTTCTCGGCATAGATAAAATAAAATACAAAACACTCTTTCACGGTTCACTGCCTTACAAAACATGTTAGTTTGCTGAAGCGCAAAAGATCTTTGAGGCCTTCTTCCCCGTATCACACTAAGTCTCACATGAGACCGAGTGGGAGACATGTCTCAGGTCCCTTGACTGAATAGAACACAGGCCCCGGGTTCGGGTGTGTCTTCCATAACCGATCATCGGCTGTGGAAGGTCAGGGCTCCACTCGCTGCAGACAGTGACAGGGGCGGGCTTGTCCTCCAGGGAGCCCGGAACGTGGTGTCTGTTGAAGGCCCGTGTGCAGAACCGACACGTCTGCCCTCCGTCAGATTACCCTCTTTCCCTCTACAACAGACACCTCCCTCCCCAAGGCAGGACGGGGAAGACGCGGTCCATCAAGTGCGTCTGCTAAGGGACCAGAGGGACACGGCCGTGAGCCCAGTCACGGCCGCCCGTGCACGTGGAAGCCCTGGAGAGCGATCTGCCCTTCTTCTGCAGTGACTCCAGGAAGAAACAGAGGACTATGCTTTCCTCTAACCGAGCGGAGCAGCTGGCGGTGGGGGGCGATGTTGCACAGGGCACCAAGGGGGACCAGGTGCAGGTGCCCAGCTGGGCGACGACGGGCCTCACCAGGGGCAGGCCACGCAGGCTGGTCCTCGGAAAGTTTGGGGCCCTCTGGGCCATGGGGTGACCTGCAGGACAGAAGGGAGGGCTGGGTTGGATGAAAGACAAAAGCGCCAACACCGACAAGAGCCGAAACCCAAAGCAGCAGCCGTCGCACAGGGCACCCTCCCCTCCACCGGGTGCCCAGAGAGCAACACGGTGCCACACTTTCTGTCCAGACCTCTGGGGCCTGCCTGCAGCCTGGGCCGCACAGGGGGACACGGGGATACGACCCTGAGCTGCACGTCGTCGCCGCCGCTGTCTCCAAGTGGAGGAAGCCAAGGGTCCTCCTGCCCGAGAGGCTGCACACAGAGCTTCCAGCACACGGGCAAACTAGTGCCTTCCCAACATCCAGCCGCTCTGTGTGGGACGGCCCTCCCCGACACCTTCCCCAGCTCCACGCAAGCTTGCCCGGCGCGGACCAGGAACACGGACACGGGACGAACGTGAAGAGCTCATTCTCCACACGAGCAAGCAGAGCCGCACCAGGGTCACCGCTCTGCCTGCAGGGCTCTGCCTGCAGGACCCTGCAAGGCCCTCTCTGTCCCGTCCACACAAAGGTCCCTCCTCCTTCACGCAGGGGCTTCCCTGGGCGCAAAGAGCCCTGGGGAGCTGGGCATCCCCGAGTCCTGCGGCGGAGCTGGCCAAGGGTTCCGGAGGGGACAAGGCTGTCCTCAGAAGGGACTCAGGCTCCGCTAGAATCATCCCTATCTTCAGGGACGTCTGGATTTTATGTTCGATACGAAACGCACCCTACCTGCGTGCTACGGGGGAGTGACGTGGGGAGTCTCAACCCCACACCTGACACCAAAGGGACTGTACCAGCTCATGCGCAAAACCCCACGGTGTGCCATGAAACCGACGAGCAGCTCTGACAGCTTCCAGGGCAGGCCCGACCCGGCGCATTGTGGGGGACAAACAAAACGTACGCACTCTGTTGCGCATCGGAATTCCCCCGCAGGGAAGGAGGCATTTTCACGGCGGGCACTTTCCCTTCCAGCCTCTATTCCCTACTACAAACGCACCATCTCCGAGAGCCAGGCTTTTCTGCCCACAGTACAACTGGAGGCAGCGGCCAAGACACACTTACCTCCTGAGAAAAGACAGTGTCGGGCTGTGAAGTTTACCACACCCAGGAAGAATCCAAGTTGCACAAAACACACCGTACAAAGCTGGAGGGAGGGCTTTGCCCCTTTTCCAGTTACCAGGATCTGAATGGACATTCTAAACAGGAGAATCACCTGGCCTGAGCCGGGAAACCAGTCAAAAGAACGACGACACAGAAATCCGTCTCAGTGACCCAGGAGCAACCCTAGGTGCAGGAGGTCAGGAAGGAGTCAGCCGAGCCAGGAGAAGTCAGTGTGGAGCGAGGGCTCACTCTCCTCACGCTGCTTCGAGAAACCCTCAGTCAAAGTCTGTGGGCCCCGGCTCCTAAGCACTCCGTCATGGCTCATGCAGGCACCAGCCAAGGCGACGGGCTCACAGGAAAAGCATCCCACTGGCTCCTGGGCAAGAGTTTTGAGTCTGAAAAAGGCAGCGACACGCAACGCCAGACCCGTCACAGGACACACAGTCTGCAGACGAGGCCAGGAACGGCTGCCGGGAGAACGGGAAGATCACCTTTCCCAGGACGAGGCCCAACAGAGCATGACCACCCCACTTCCCTGGGCCTCCGTGGCCGCCGCAGGTGGGCGGGCGCTGTCGGGCCAAACCGGAGCCGCGCAAGGTCCCACGTTGGCTCAAAACCACAGAAAAGAATGGAGGATTAGGATTTCCTGCGAAGACACTGCTGAAGCGAAACAAAATCTTTGCGCCTTCCTTCCTTCCTTCCTTCCCCGTATCACACTCGTTTCTTGGAGGAACTGGATACTGACCCCAGGAACTCCTGCATGCTAAGCCCGCATTCCCTCTAATGCTGAGCTACATATACCCTTCCCCCCAGAGCACACTAGTTTCTAGGCACAGAGAACAAGTAATGCCAGCCACGTTCACTAACTTTCCCAGTGTATAATAAGCTCCTTGTGCTCCACCAACAGAGGTCAGTGTTTTATGATCCGTCAGCTCCTGTGGAGCCACTTCTACAGTCCCAGTAGCGTGCTCCGGTTTTGTAATTTCGGCCTTAGTCGCCCCTTCCTAGGAACACAAAACAAGATAAATCAGGAACCGAACTTCAGATCATGTGCCTACGCTTAGTCAGTCAGGTAGACAAAAGTTATTTACCGAAGCTATGAGAACATAAGCCCTATCCTGGGAGAAGCTGGCGGTACAAATAAAAGGCAGATTCTCCTCTCTGTTCTGCCAGAGGCACATGATCCATGAAAACAAATCAGCACAGAAAAGTTTCAACAGCTCTACAACTGAGGTGAACGGGTGCAGTAACGCCACAAAGGACAGGAGAGTCCGCTGCACGTGGATAACTCAGGGAATGCTGGGAAGACCGCACTGTTTCGTAAAAGAGAGATCCAGCGCAGAGGGGGGATGTGGAGGGCCTTTGGGGAAGGGCAGCCTGAGTAAAAGGAGGAGGTGGGAAACAGCGTAAGGCATTAAGGAAACTAGACCACTGTTACTGGCGGTGGAATGGGAAGACAAAACATGCTGCATTGAAAATGAAACATCACTTAATTAATTTCAAGTGAGGACGACTAAAACAAGAACCAACACCAAGATGCACCTAACTTTCCCAGGGATGAATTTCTTTTCAATAACCTCTAATGAACTGTAAGGGAAAGACCCTGAAAACAAGAATGCCCATACAGACACTGGCTTCATTAGGTGAGTCTGGAAAATGAAGAAAAGTGCATTATCGAGTCCTACGGCATTAAGCACAGAATCACATCCTAAACTGTAAGTTAAAATCATAAGTCAAAAATTCTCATCAGCAGATGCAAACGTGAAGATGCACAGTCACACCAACCCCCGGTTTATGTCTCAGAATCCCCTGGTAGTTATAGAGTCCCACAAGGTCATTAAAAACAACAGACTGTACCTCATCCCGGGAAGATTCTTTTCCTCTCTCTTCTGTAAAGTGGCGCACTGACACACCATCTGTAAAATGTAGTTACAGGTATATTAATGAGAATATTCACGAATGTATATTAAAACCACCATGTGTGTCTATCTCCGTTTGTGGATGTGTCAAAACAAATGTGGCAGAAAAGACTTTCAAAGAGTTAGAGCATTTTCTGGAAAAAATGCTTAAGTCACGGTTGGGATATATTTCAAACCAAGTAGTAAGAGGAAAACACGTATAAAGAATGGATATGGAAGTTGGGTTTGCTCACTATGTATTTCTAACATTTGAAATTTGCTCTTGTTTTAGTTTTTTCTTTTCTTCTGTTTTTAAATGGAGGTACCGGGAATGAGCACACGGAATTCGGCATGCTAAGCAAGCATTCTATTTACCACTAACCTATGTAATTCCCCGAGTCAACTAGCTTCTCGGCATAGATAAAATAAAATACAAAACAGTCTTTCACGGTTCACTGCCTTACAAAACATGTTAGTTTGCTGAAGCACAAAACATCTTTGAGGCCTATTACCCCGTATCACACTAAGTCTCACATCAGACCGAGTGGGAGACAGGTCTCAGAACCCTTGACTGAAGAGACCACAGGCCCCGGGTTCGGGTGTGTTTTCCATAACCGATCATCGGCTGTGGAATGTCAGGGCTCCACACGCTGCAGACAGTGACAGGGGCGGGCTTGTCCTCCAGGGAGCCCGGAACGTGGTGTCTGTTGAAGGCCCGTGTGCAGAACCGACACGTCTGCCCTCCGTCAGAGGACCCTCTTTCCCTCTACAACAGACACCTCCCTCCCCAGGGCAGGACGGGGAAGACGCGGTCCATCAAGTGCGTCTGCTAAGGGACAAGATATACACGGCCGAGTGCCCAGTCACGGCCGCCCGTGCACGGGGAAGCCCCGGAGAGCGATCTGCCCTTCTTCTGCAGTGACTCCAGGAAGAAACAGAGGACTATGCTTTTCTCTAACCGAGCGGAGCAGCTGGCGGTGGGGGGCGATGTTGCACAGGGCACCAAGGGGGACCAGGTGCAGGTGCCCAGCTGGGCGACGACGGGCCTCACCAGGGGCAGGCCACGCAGGCTGGTCCTCGGAAAGTTTGGGGCCCTCCGGGCCATGGAGTGACCTGCAGGACAGAAGGGAGGGCTGGGTTGGATGAAAGACAAAAGCGCCAACACCGACAAGAGCCGAAACCCAAAGCAGCAGCCGTCGCACAGGGCACCCTCCCCTCCACCGGGTGCCCAGAGAGCAGCACGGTGCCACACGTTCTGTCCAGCCCTCTGGGGCCTGCCTGCAGCCTGGGCCGCACAGGGGGACACGGGGATACGACCCTGAGCTGCACGTCGTCGCCGCCGCTGTCTCCAAGTGGAGGAAGCCAAGGGTCCTCCTGCCCGAGAGGCTGCACACAGAGCTTCCAGCACACGGGCAAACTAGCGCCTTCCCAACAGCCAGCCGCTCTGGGCGGGACGGCCCTCCCCGCCACATTCCCCAGCTCCACGCAAGTTTGCCCGTCGTGGACCGGGAATACGAACACGGGACGGACGTTAAGAGCTCATTCTCCACACGAGCAAACAGAGCCGCACCAGGGTCACCGCTCTGCCTGCAGGGTTCTGCCTGCAGGACTCTGCCTGCAGGGCTTTGCCTGCAGGACCCTGCCAGGCCCTCTCTGTCCCGTCCACACAAAGGGCCCTCCTCCTTCACGCAGGGGCTTCCCTGGGCGCAAAGAGCACTGGGGAGCTGGGCATCCCCGTGTCCTGCGGCGGAGCTGGCCAAGGGTTCCGGAGGGTACAAGGCTGTCCTCAGAAGGGACTCAGGCTCCGCTACAATCATCCCTATCCTCAGGGACGTCTGGATTTTATGTTCGATACGGAACGCACCCTACCTGCGTGCTACGGGGGAGTGACGTGGGGAGTCTCAACCCCACACCTGACACCAAAGGGACTGTACCAGCTCGTGCGCAAAACCCCACGGTGTGCCATGAGACCGACGAGCAGCTCTGACAGCTTCCAGGGCAGGCCCGACCCGGCGCAGTGTGGGGGACAAACACAACGTACGCACTCTGGTGCGCATCGGAATTCCCCCGCAGTGAAGGAGGCATTTTCACGGCGGGCACTTTCCCTTCCAGCCTCTATTCCCTACTACAAACGCACCATCTCCGAGAGCCAGGCTTTTCTGCCCACAGTACAACTGGAGGCAGCGGCCAAGACACACTTACCACCTGAGAAAAGACAGTGTCGGGCTGTGAAGTTTACCACACCCAGGAAGACTCCAAGTTGCACAAAACACACCGTACAAAGCTGGAGGGAGGGCTTTGCCCCTTTTCCAGTTACCAGGATCTGAATGGACATTCTAAACATGAGAATCACCTGGCCTGAGCCGGGAAACCAGTCAAAAGAACGACGACACAGAAATCCGTCTCAGTGACCCAGGAGCAACCCTAGGTGCAGGAGGTCAGGAAGGAGTCAGCCGAGCGAGGAGAAGTCAGTGTGGAGCGAGGGCTCACTCTCCTCACGCTGCTTCGAGAAACCCACATCAAAGTCTGCGGGCACCGGCTCCTAAGCACTCCCTCATGGCTCCTGCAGGCACCAGCCAAGGCGACGGGCTCCCGGGAGAAGCAGCCCACTGGCTCCTGGGCAAGAGTTTTGAGTCTGAAAAAGGCAGCGACACGCCACGCCAGACCCGTCACAGGACACACAGTCTGCAGTCGAGGCCAGGAACGCCTGCCGGGAGAACGGGAAGATCACCTTTCCCAGGACGAGGCCCAACAGAGCATGACCACCCCACTTCCCTGGGCCTCCGGGGCCGCCGCAGGTGGGCGGGCGCTGCCGGGCCACACCGGAGCCGCGCCAGGTCCCGCGTCGTCTCAAAACCACAGAAAAGGATGGAGGATTAGGCTTTCCTGCGAAGACACTGCTGAAACGAAACAAAATCTTTGCGCCTTCCTTCCTTCCTTCCTTCCCCGTATCACACTCGTTTCTTTGAGGAACTGGATACTGACCCCAGGAACTCCTACATGCTAAGCCCGCATTCTCTCTATTACTGAGCTTCATATACCCTTCCCCACAGTGCACACTAGTTTCTAGGCACAGAGAACAAGAAATGTCAGCCACGTTCACTAACATACCCAGTGTATAATAAGCTCCGTGTGCTCCACCAACAGAGGTCAGTGTTTTATGATCCGTCAGCTCCTGCGGAGCCACTACTACAGTCCCAGTAGCGTACTCCGGTTTTGTAATTTCGGGCTTAGTCGCCCCTTCCTAGGAACACAAAACAAGTTAAATCAAGAACCGAACTTCAGATCATGTGCCTACGTTTAGTCAGTCAGGTAGACAACAGTTATTTACCGAAGCTATCAGAACATAAGCCCTATCCTGGAAGAAGCTGGCGGTACAAATAAAAGGCAGATTCTCCTCTCTGTTCTGCCAGAGGCACAGGATCCATGAAAACAAATCAGCACAGAAAAGTTTCAACAGCTCTACAACTGAGGTGATCGGGTACAGTGACGCCACAAAGGACAGGAGGGTCCGCTGCACATGGAGAGCTCAGGGAATTCTGGGAAGACCGCACTGTTTCTTAAAAGAGAGATCCAGCGCAGATGTGGGTTGTGGAGGGGCTTTGGGGAAGGGCAGCCTGAGTAAAAGGAGCAGGTGGGATCAGCGTAAGGCATTAAGGAAACTAGACCACTTTTACTGGCGTTGGAATGGGAAGACAAAACATGCTGCCTTGAAAATGAAACATCACTTAATTAAAGTCAAGTGAAGACGGCTAAAACAAGAACCAACACCAAGATGCACCTAACATTCCCAGGGATGAATTTCTTTTTAATATCCTCTAATGAACTGAAAGGGAAAGTCCCTGAAAACAAGAATGCCCATACAGACACTGGCTTCAATAGGTGAGTCTGGAGAATGTACACAAGAGCATTATCCAGTCCTACGGCATTAAGCACAGAATCACTTCCTAAACTGTAAGTTAAAAGCATAAGTCAAAAATTCTCATCAGCAGTTGCAAACGTGAAGATGCACAATCACAACAACCCCCGGTTTATGTCTCAGAATCCCCTGGTTCTTATATAGTCACACAAGGACATTAACAACAAGAGACTGTACCTCATCCCAGGAAGATTCTCTTCCTCTCTGTTCTGTAAAGTGGCGCACTGACACACCATTTGTAAAATGTAGTTACAGGTACATTAATGAGAATATCCACGAATGTATATTAAAACCACCATGTGCGTCTATCTCCGTTCGTTGATGTGTCAAAACAAAAGTGGCAGAAAAGACTTTCAAATAGTTAGAGCATCTTCTGAAAATAATGCTTAAGTCACGGTTGGGATATATTTCAAACCAAGTAGTAAGAAGAAAACACATAAACGGAATGGACATGGAATTTGGGTTTGCGCACTATGTATTTCTAACATTTGAAGTTTGCTCTTGTTTTAGTTTTTTCTTTTCTTATGTTTGTAAATTGAGGTAACGGGAATGAGCACACGGAATTCGGCATGCTAAGCAAGCATTCTATTTACCACTAACCTATGTAATTCCCCGAGTCAACTAGCTTCTCGGCATAGATGAAATAAAATACAAAACACTCTTTCACAGTTCATTGCCTTACAAAACATGTTAGTTTGCTGAAGCGCAAAAGATCTTTGAGGCCTTCTTCCCCGTATCACACTAAGTCTCACATGAGACCGAGTGGGAGACAGGTCTCAGGTCCCTTGACTGAATAGAACACAGGCCCCGGGTTCGGGTGTGTCTTCCATAACC
The DNA here is from genome assembly GCF_036321535.1 of Camelus dromedarius. Classification (NCBI taxonomy): domain Eukaryota; kingdom Metazoa; phylum Chordata; class Mammalia; order Artiodactyla; family Camelidae; genus Camelus; species Camelus dromedarius. The sequence continues at coordinate 414,707 of NC_087457.1, forward strand.
GATCATCGGCTGTGGAAGGTCAGGGCTCCACTCGCTGCAGACAGTGACAGGGGCGGGCTTGTCCTCCAGGGAGCCCGGAACGTGGTGTCTGTTGAAGGACGGTGTGCAGAACCGACACGTCTGCCCTCCGTCAGATTACCCACTTTCCCTCTACAACAGACACCTCCCTCCCCAAGGCAGGACGGGGAAGACGCGGTCCATCAAGTGCGTCTGCTAAGGGACCAGAGGGACACGGCCGTGAGCCCAGTCACGGCCGCCCGTGCACGGGGAAGCCCTGGAGAGCGATCTGCCCTTCTTCTGCAGTGACTCCAGGAAGAAACAGAGGACTATGCTTTCCTCTTACCGAGCAAAGCAGCTGGCAGTGGGGGGCGAGGTTGCACAGGGCACCAATGGGGACCAGGTGCAGGTGCCCAGCTGGGCGACGACAGGCCTCACCCGGGGCAGGACACGCAGGCTGGTCCTCGGAAATGTTGGGGGCCCTCCGGCCCACGGGGTGACCTGCAGGACACAAGGGACGGCTGGGTTGGATGACAGACAAAAGCGCCAACACCGACAAGAGACGAAACCAAACGCAGCAGCCGTCGGCACCGGGCACCCTCCCCTCCACCGGGTGCCCAGAGAGCAGCATGGTGCCACACGCTCCGCCCATCCCTCTGGGGCCTGCCTGCAGCCTGGGCCGCACAGGGCGACACGGGGATACGACCCTGACGCCGCACGTCGCCGCCGCCACTGTCTCCAAGTGGATGAAGCCAAGGGTCCTCCTGCCCAAGAGGATGCACACAGAGCTTCCAGCACACGGGCAAACAAGCGCCTTCCCAACAGCCAGCCGCTCTGGGCGGGACGGCCCTCCCCACCACCTTTCCCAGCTCCACGCAAGCTTAAACGGCGCGGAGCAGGAACACGGACACGGGACGGAAGTGAAGAGCTCATCCTCCACACGAGCAAGCAGAGCCGCACCAGGGTCACCGCTCTGCCTGCAGGGCTCTGCCTGCAGGTCTCTGCCTGCAGGGCTCTGCCTGCAGGAACCTGCCAGGCCCTCTCTGCCCCCTCCACACAAAGGGCCCTCCTCCTCCACGCAGGGTCTGCCCCTGGGCGCAAAGAGCCCTGGGGAGCTGGGCATCCCGGAGTCTGCGGCGGAGCTGGCCAAGGGCTCCCGACGGGACAAGGCTGTCCTCAGAAGGGACTCAGGCTCCGCTACAATCATCCCTATCCTCAGGGACGTCTAGATTTTACGTTCGCTACGGAACGCACCCTACATGCTTGCTACGGGAGAGTAATGTGGGGAGTCTCAACCCCATACCTGACACGAAAGGGACTGTACCAGCTCGTGCGCAAAACCCCACGGTGTGCCATTAGACTGACGAGCAGCTCTGACAGCTTCCAGGGCAGGCCAGACCCGGCGCAGTGTGGGGGACAAACACAACGTACGCACTCTGGTGCGCATCGGAATTCCCCCGCAGGGAAGGAGGCATTTTCACGGTGGGCTCTTTCCCTTCCAGCCTCTATTCCCTACTACATACGCACCATCTCCGAGAGCCAGGCTTTTATGCCCACAGTACAACTGGAGGCAGCGGCCAAGACACACTTACCTCCCGAGAAAAGACAGTGTCAGGCTGTGATTTTACCACACCCAGTAAGACTCCAAGTTGCACAAAGCACACCGTACAAAGCTGGAGGGAGGGCTTTTCCCCTTTTCCAGTTACCAGGATCTGAATGGACATTCTAAACAGGAGAATCACCTGGCCTGAGCCGGGAAACCAGTCAAAAGAACGACGACACAGAAATCCGTCTTAGTGACCCAGGAGCAACCCTAGGTGCAGGAGGTCAGGAAGGAGTCAGCCGAGCCAGGAGAAGTCAGTGTGGAGCGAGGGCTCACTCTCCTCACGCTGCTTCGAGAAACCCTCAGTCAAAGTCTGCGGGCCCCGGCTCCTAAGCACTCCCTCATGGCTCCTGCAGGCACCAGCCAAGGCGACCGTCTCCCGGGAGAAGCATCCCACTGGCTCCTGGGCAAGAGTTTTGGGTCTGAAAAAGGCAGCGACACGCCACTCCAGACCCGTCACAGGACACACAGTCTGCAGACGAGGCCAGGAACTGCTGCCGGGAGAACGGGAAGATCACCTTTCCCAGGACGAGGCCCAACAGAGCATGACCACCCCACTTCCCTGGGCCTCCGGGTCCGCCGCAGGTGGGCGGGCGCTGCCGGGCCACACCGGAGCCGCGCCAAGTCCCGCGTCGGCTAAAAACCACTGAAAAGGATGGAGGATTAGGCTTTCCTGCGAAGACACTTCTGAAGCGAAACAAAACCTTTGCGCCTTCCTTCCTTCCTTCTTTCTCCGTATCACACTCGTTTCTTGGAGGAACTGGATACTGACCCCAGGAACTCCTGCATGCTAAGCCCGCATTCTCTCTACTGCTGAGCTACATATACCCTTCCCCCAAGAGCACACTAGTTTCTAGGCACAGAGAACAAGAAATGCCAGCCACGTTCACTAACTTACCCAGTGTATAATAAGCTCCGTGTGCTCCACCAACAGAGGTCGGTGTTTATGATCCGTCAGCTCCTGCGGAGCCACTTTTACAGTCCCAGTAGCGTACTCCGGTTTTGTAATTTTGGGCTTAGTCGCTCCTTCCTAGGAACACAAAACAAGATAAATCAGGAACCGAACTTCAGATAATGTGCCTACGCTTAGTCAGTCAGGTAGACAACAGTTATTTACCGAAGCTATCAGAACATAAGCCCTATCCTGGGAGAAGCTGGCGGTACAAATAAAAGGCAGATTCTCCTCTCTGTTCTGCCAGAGGCACAGGATCCATGAAAACAAATCAGCACAGAAAAGTTTCAACAGCTCTACAACTGGGGTGAACGGCTACAGTAACGCCACAAAGTACAGGAGAGTCCGCTGCACGTGGATAGCTCAGGGAATGCTGGGAAGACCGCACTGTTTCGTAAAAGAGAGATCCAGCGCAGAGGGGGGATGTGGAGGGGCTTTGGGGAAGGGAAGCCTGAGTAAAAGGAGCAGGTGGGAAACAGCGTAAGGCATTAAGGAAACTAGAACATTGTTACTGGTGGTGTAATTGGAAGACAAAACATGCTGCCTTGAAAATGAAACATCACTTAATTAATTTCAAGTGAAGACGGCTAAAACAAGAACCAACACCAAGATGCACCTAACTTTCCCAGGGATGGATTTCTTTTCAATATCCTCTAATTAACTGTAAGGGAAAGACCCTGAAAACAAGAATGCCCATACAGACTCTGGCTTCACTATGTGAGTCTGGAAATTGAACACAAGTGCATTATCCAGTCCTACTGCATTAAGCACAGAATCACATCCTAAACTGTAAGTTAAAAGCATAAGTCAAAAATTATCATCAGCAGATGCAAACGTGAAGATGCACACTCACACCAACCCCCTGTATATTTCTCAGAATCCACTGGTACTTATATAGTCACTCAAGGACATTAACACCAAGAGACTGTACCTCATCCCAGGAAGATTCTCTTCCTCTCTCTTCTATAAATTGGCACACTGACACACAATCTGTAAAATGTAGTTACAGGTACTTTAATGAATATATTCATTAATGTATATTAAAAACACCATGTGCGTCTATCTCCGTTCGTGGATGTGTCAAAACAAAAGTGGCAGAAAAGACTTTCAAAGAGTTAGAGCATTTTCTGAAAAAAATGCTTAAGTCACGGTTGGGATATAATTCAAACCAAGTAGTAAGAGGAAAACACGTAAAAAGAATGCATATGGAAGTTGGATTGGCGCACTATGTATTTCTAACATTTGAAGTTTGCTCTTGTTTTTGTTTTTTCTTTTCTTGTGTTTTTAAATGGAGGTACCGGGAATGAGCACACGGAATTCGGCATGCTAAGCAAGCATTCTATTTACCACTAACCTATGTAATTCCCCGAGTCAACTAGCTTCTCGGCATAGATAAAATAAAATACAAAACACTCTTTCACGGTTCACTGCCTTACAATACATGTTAGTTTGCTGAAGCGCAAAAGATTTTGAGGCCTTCTTCCCCGTATCACACTATGTCTCACATCAGACCGAGTGGGAGACAGGTCTCAGGACCCTTGACTGAAGAGACCACAGGCCCTGGGTTGGGGTGTGTCTTCCATAACCAATCATCAGCTGTGGAAGGTCAGGGCTCCACTCGCTGCAGACAGTGACAGGGGCGGGCTTGTCCTCCAGGGAGCCCGGAACGTGGTGTCTGTTGAAGGCCCATGTGCAGAACCGACACGTCTGCCCTCCGTCAGAGGACCATCTTTCCCTCTACAACAGACACCTCCCTCCCCAGGGCAGGACGGGGAAGACGCGGTGCATCAAGTGCGTCTGCTAAGGGACCAGAGGGACACGGCCGTGAGCCCAGTCACGGCCGCCAGTGAACGGGGAAGACCCGGAGATCGATCTGCCCTTCTTCTGCACTGACTCAAGGAAGAAACAGAGGACTATGCTTTCCTCTTACCGAGCGGAGCGGCTGGCGGTGGGGGGCGAGTTTGCACAGGGCACCAAGGGGGACCAGGTGCAGGTGCCCAGGTGGGCGACGAAGGGCCGCACCCGTGGCAAGCCACGCAGGCTGGTCCTCGGAAACGTTGGGGCCCACCGGCCCACGGGGTGACCTGCAGGTCAGAAGGGAGGTCTGGGTAGGATGACAGACAAAAGCGCCAACACAGACAAGAGCCGAAACCCAACGCAGCAGCCTTCGGCACCGGGCACCCTCGCCTCCACCAGGTGCCCAGAGAGCAGCACGGTGCCACACGCTCCGCCCAGCCCTCTGGGGCCTGCCTGCAGCCTGGGCCGCACAGGGGGACACGGGGATACGACCCTGACGCAGCACGTCGCCGCCGCCGCTCTCTCCAAGTGGAGGAAGCCAAGGGTCCTCCTGCACGGGAGGCTGCACACAGAGCTTCCAGCACACCGGCAAACTAGCGCCTTCCCAACAGCCAGCCACACTGGGCGGGACGGCCCTCCCCGCCACCTTACCCAGCTCCACGAAAGCTTGCCCGGCGCGGACCAGGAACACGGACACGGGACGGACGTGAAAATATCATTCTCCACAAGAGCAAGCAGAGCCGCACCAGGGTCACCGCTCTGCCTGCAGGGCTCTGCCTGCAGGGCTCTGCCTGCAGGGCTCTGCATGTAGGAAACTGCCAGGCCCTCTCTGCCCCCTCCTCACAAATGGCACTCCTCCTTCACGCAGGGGCTGCCCCTGGGCGCAAATAGCACTGGGGAGCTGGGCATCCCGGTGTCCTGCGGCGGAGCTGGCCAAGGGCACCCGAGGGGACAAGGCTGTCCTCTGAAGGGACTCAGGCTCCGCTACAATAATCCCTATCCTCAGGGACGTCTAGATTTTACGTTCGCTACGGAACGCACCCTACCTGAGTGCTACGGGAGAGTGACGTGGGGAGTCTCAAACCCACACCTGACACCAAAGGGACTGTACCAGCTCGTGCGCAAAACCCCACGGTGTGCCATGAGACCGACGAGCAGCTCTGACAGCTTCCAGGGCAGGCCCGATCCGGCGCAGGGTGTGGAACAAACACAACGTACGCACTCTGGTGCGCATCGGAATTCCCCCGGAGTGAACGAGGCATTTTCACGGCGGGCTCTTTCCCTTCCAGCCTCTATTCCCTACTACAAACGCACCAAATCCGAGAGCCAGGCTTTTCTGCTCAGAGTACAACTGGAGGAAGCGGCCAAGACACAGTTACATCCCGAGAAAAGACAGCGTCAGGCTGTGACTTTTACCACACCCAGGAAGACTCGAAGTTGCAAAAAGCACACTGTACAAAGCTGGAGGTAGGGCATTGCCACATTTCCAGTTACCAGGATCTGAATGGACATTCTAAACAGGAGAATCACCTGGCCTGAGCCGGGAAACCAGTCAAAAGAATGACGACACAGAAATCCGTCTCAGTGACCCAGGAGCAACCCCAGGTGCAGGAGGTCAGGAAGGAGTCAGCCGAGCCAGGAGAATTCAGTGTGGAGCGAGGGCTCACCCTCCTCACGCTGCTTCGAGAAACCCACAGTCAAAGTATGCAGGCCCCGGCTCCTAAGCACTCCCTCATGGCTCCTGCAGGCACCAGCCAAGGCGACGGGCTCCCGGGAGAAGCAGCCCACTGGCTCCTGGGCAAGAGTTTTGAGTCTGAAAAAGGCAGCGACACGCCACGCCAGACCCGTCACAGGACACACAGTCTGCAGACGAGGCCAGGAATGGCTGCCGGGAGAATGGGAAGATCACCTTTCCCAGGACGAGTCCCAACAGAGCATGACCACCCCACTTCCCTGGGACTCCGGGGCCGCGGCAGGTGGGCGGGCGCTGCCGGGCCACACCGGAGCCGCGCCAGGTCCCGCGTCGGCTAAAAACCACAGAAAAGTATGAAGGATTAATCTTTCCTGCGAAGACACTGCTGAAGCGATAAAAAACCTTTGCGCCTTCCTTCCTTCCTTCCTTCCCCGTATCACACTCGTTCCTTGGAGGAACTGGATACTGACCCCAGGGACTCCTGCATGCTAAGCCCGCATTCTCTCTACTGCTGAGCTACATATACCCTTCCCCCCAGAGCACACAAGTTTCTAGGCACAGAGAACAAGAAATGCCAGCCACGTTCACTAACTTACCCAGTGTATAATAAGCTCCGTGTGCTCCACCAACAGAGGTCAGTGTTTTATGATCCGTCAGCTCCTGCGGAGCCACTTCTACAGTCCCAAAAGCGTACTCCGGTTTTGTAATTTCGGGCTTAGTCGCCCGTTCTTAGGAACACAAAACAAGATAAATCAGGAACCGAACTTCAGATAATGTGCATACGCTTAGTCAGTCAGGTAGACAACAGTTATTTAAAGAAGCTATCAGAACATAAGCCCTATCCTGGGAGAAGCTGGCGGTACAAATAAAAGGCAGATTCTCCTCTCTGTTCTGCCAGAGGCACAGGATACATGAAAACAAATCAGCACAGAAAAGTTTCAACAGCTCTACAACTGAGATGAACGGGTACAGTAACGCCACAAAGGACAGGAGAGTCCGCTGCACGTGGATAGCTCAGGGAATGCTGGGAAGACCGCACTGTTTCGTAAAAGAGAGATCCAGCGCAGAGTGTGGTTGTGGAGGGGCTTTGGGGAAGGGCAGCCTGAGTAAAAGTAGCAGATGGGAAACAGCTAAGGCATTAAGGAATCTAGACCACTGTTACTGGCGGGGGAATGGGAAGACAAACATGCTGTCTTGAAAATGAAACATCACAAAATTAATTTCAAGTTAGGACGGCTAAAACAAGAACCAACACCAAGATGCACCTAACTTTCCCAGGGATGAATTTCTTTTCAATATCCTCTAATGAACTGTAAGGGAAAGACCCTGAAAACAAGAATGCCCATACAGACACTGGCTTCACTAGGTGAGTCAGGAAAATGAACACAAGTGCATTATCCAGTCCTGCGGCATTAAGCACAGAATCACATCCTAAACTGTAAGTTAAATGCATAAGTGAAAAATTCTCATCTTCAGATGCAAACGTGAAGATGCACACTCAATCCAACCCCCAGTTTATGTCTCAGAATCCCCTGGTACTTATATAGTCACACAAGGACATTAACAACAAGAGACTGTACCTCATCCAAGGAAGATTCTCTTCCCCTCTATTCTCTAAAGTGGCGCACTGACACACCATCTGTAAAATGCAGTTACAGGTACATTAATGAGAATAAACACGAATGTATATTTAAACAACCATGTGCGTCTATCTCCGTTCGTGGATGTGTCAAAACAAAAGTGGCAGAAAAGACTTTCATATAGTTAGAGCATTTTCTGAAAAAAGTGCTTAAGTCACGGTTGGGATATATTTCAAACCAAGTAGTAAGAGGAAAACACGTAAAAAGGATGGATATGGAATTTGGGTTTGCGCACTATGTATTTCTAACATTTGAATTTTGCTCTTGTTTTAGTTTTTTGTTTTCATCTGTTTTTAAATGGAGGTACCGGGAATGAGCACACGGAATTCGACATGCTAAGCAAGCATTCTATTTACCACTAACCTATGTAATTCCCCGAGTCAACTAGCTTCTCGGCATAGATAAAATAAAATACAAAACACTCTTTCACGGTTCACTGCCTTACAAAACATGTTAGTTTGCTGAAGCACAAAAGACCTTTGAGGCCTTCTTCCCCGTATCACACTAAGTCTCACATCAGACCGAGTGGTAGGCAGGTGTCAGGACCATTGACTGAAGAGACCACAGGCCTCGGGTTCGGGTGTGTCTTCCATAACCGATCATCGGCTGTGGAAGGTCAGGGCTCCACTCGCTGCAGACAGTGACAGGGGCGGGCTTGTCCTCCAGGGAGCCCGGAACGTGGTGTCTGTTGAAGGCCCGTGTGCAGAACCGACACGTCTGCCCTCCGTAAGAGGACCCTCTTTCCCTCTACAACAGACACCTCCCTCCCCAGGGCAGGACGGGGAAGACGCGGTCCATCAAGTGCGTCTGCTAAGGGACCATAGGCACACGGCAGTGAGCCCAGTCACGGCCGCCTGTGAATGGGGAAGACCCGGAGATCGATCTGCCCTTCTTCTGCAGTGACTCAAGGAAGAAACAGAGGACTATGCTTTCCTCTTACCGAGCGGAGCAGCTGGCGGTGGGGGCGAGTTTGCACAGGGCACCAAGGGGGAACAGGTGCAGGTGCCCAGCTGGCCGACGACGGGCCGCACCCGGGGCAGGCCACACAGGCTGGTCCTCGGAAAGGTTGGGGCCCTACGGCCCACGGGGTGACCTGCAGTACAGAAGGGAATGCTGGGTTGGAAGACAGACAAAAGCGCCAACACCGACAAGAGCCGAAACCCAACGCAGCAGCCTTCGGCACCGGGCACCCTCCACACCACCGGGTGCCCAGAGAGCAGCACGGTGCCACACGCTCCGCCCAGCCCTCTGGGGCCTGCCTGCCGCCTGCGCCGCACAGGGGGATACGGGGATACGACCCTAACGCCGCACGTCTCCGCCGCCGCTGTCTCCAAGTGGAGGAAGCCAAGGGTCCTCCTCCCAGAGAGGCTACGCACAGAGCTTCCAGCACACGGGCAAACTAGCGCCTTCCCAACAGCCAGCCGCTCTGGGCGGGACGGCCCTCCTCGCCACCTTAATCAGCTCCACGCAATCTTGCCCGGCGCGGACCAGGAACACGGACACGGGACGGACGTGAAGAGCTCATTCTCCAGAAGAGGAAGCAGAGCCGCACCAAAGTCACCGCTCTGCCTGTAGGGCTCTGCCTGCAGGGCTCTGCCTGCAGGACCCTGCCAGGCCCTCTCTGTCCCCTCCTCACAAAGGGCCTTCCTCCTCCACGCAGGGGCTGCCCCTGGGCTCAAATAGCACTGGGGACCTGGGCAACCCGGAGTCCTGCGGCGGAGCTGGACAAGGGCTCCCGAGGTGACAAGGCTGTCCTCAGAAGGGACTCAGGCTCCACTACAATCATCCCTATCCTCAGGGACGTCTGGATTTTACGTTCGCTACGGAACGCACCCTACCTGCGTGCTACGGGAGAGGGACGTGGGGAGTCTCAACCCCACACCTGACACCAAAGGGACTGTACCAGCTCGTGCGCAAAACCCCACGGTGTGCCATGAGACCGACGAGCAGCTCTTACAGCTTCCAGGGCAGGCCCGACCCGGCGCAGGGTGGGGGACAAACACAACGTACGCGCTCTGGTGCGCATCGGAATTCCCCCGCAGGGAAGGAGGCATTTTCACGGCGGACTCTTTCCCTTCCAGCCTCTATTCCCTACTACAAACGCACCATCTCCGAGAGCCAGGCTTTTCTGCCCACAGTACAACTGGAGGCAGCGGCCAAGACACACTTACCTCCCTAGAAAAGACAGTGTCGGGCTGTGACGTTTACCACACCCAGGAAGATTCCAAGTTGCACAAAGCACACCGTACAAAGCTGGAGGGAGGGCTTTGCCCCATTTCCAGTTACCAGGATCTGAATGGACATTCTAAATAGGAGAATCACCTGGCCTGAGCCGGGAAACCAGTCAAAAGAACGACGACACAGAAATCGGTCTCAGTGACCCAGGAGCAACCCTAGGTGCAGGAGGTCAGGAAGGAGACAGCCGAGCCAGGAGAAGTCAGTGTGGAGAGAGGGCTGACTCTCCTCACGCTGCTTCGAGAAATCCTCAGCCAAAGTCTGTGGGCCACGGCTCCTAAGCACTCCGTCATGGCTCCTGCAGGCACCAGCCAAGGGGACGGGCTCCCAGGAAAAGCATCCCACTGGCTCCTGGGCAAGAGTTTTGAGTCTGAAAAAGGCAGCGACACGCAACGCCAGACCAGTCACAGGACACACAGTCTGCAGACGAGGCCAGGAACGGCTGCCGGGAGAACGGGAAGATCACCTTTCCCAGGACGAGGCCCAACAGAGCATGACCACCCCACTTCCCTGGGCCTCCGGGGCCGCCGCAGGTGGGCGGGCGCTGTCGGGCCACACCGGAGACGCGCCAGGTCCCGCGTCGGCTCAAAACCACAGAAAAGAATGGAGGATTAGGATTTCCTGCGAAGACACTGCTGAAGCGAAACAAAATCTTTGCGCCTTCCTTCCTTCCTTTCTTCCCCGTATCACACTCGTTTCTTGGAGGAACTGGATACTGACCCCAGGAACTCCTGCATGATAAGCCCGCATTCCCTCTAATGCTGAGCTACATATACCCTTCCCCCCAGAGCACACTAATTTCTAGGCACAGAGTACAAGGAATGCCAGCCACGTTCACTAACTTACCCAGTGTATAATAAGCTCCGTGTGCTCCACCAACAGAGGTCAGTGTTTTATGATCCGTCAGCTCCTGTGGAGCGACTTCTACAGTCCCAGTAGCGTGCTCCGGTTTTGTAATTTCGGCCTTAGTCGCCCCTTCCTAGGAACACAAAACAAGATAAATCAGGAACCGAACTTCAGATCATGTGCCTACGTTTAGTCAGTCAGGTAGACAAAAGTTATTTACCGAAGCTATGAGAACATAAGCCCTATCCTGGGAGAAGCTGGCGGTACAAATAAAAGGCAGATTCTCCGCTCTGTTCTGCCAGAGGAACAGGATCCATGAAAACAAATCAGCACAGAAAAGTTTCAAAAGCTCTACAACTGAGGTGAACGGGTGCAGTAACGCCACAAAGGACAGGAGAGTCCGCTGCACGTGGATAGCTCAGGGAATGCTGGGAAGACCGCACTGTTTCGTAAAAGAGAGATCCAGCGCAGAGGGGGGATGTGGAGGGGCTTTGGGGAAGGGCAGCCTGAGTAAAAGGAGCAGGTGGGACACAGCGTAAGGCATTAAGGAAACTAGACCACTGTTACTGGCGGTGGAATGGGAAAACAAAACATGCTGCCTTGAAAATGAAACATCACTTAATTAATTTCAAGTGAGGACGGCTAAAACAAGAACCAACAACAAGATGCACCTAACTTTCCCAGGGATGATTTTCTTTTCAATAACCTCTAATGAACTGTAAGGGAAAGACCCTGAAAACAAGAATGCCCATACAGACAATGGCTTCACTAGGTGAGTCTGGAAATTGAACAAAAGTGCATTATCCAGTCCTACGGCATTAAGCACAGAATCACATCCTAAACTGTAAGTTAAAAGCATAAGTAAAAAATTCTCATCAGCAGATGCAAACGTGAAGATGCACAGTCACACCAACCCCCGGTTTATGTCTCAGAATCCCCTGGTACTTATAGAGTCACACAAGGACATTAAAAACAAGAGACTATACCTCATCCCGGGAAGATTCTTTTCCTCTCTCTTCTGTAAAGTGGCGCACTGACACACCATCTGTAAAATGTAGTTACAGGTACATTAATGAGAATATTCGCGAATGTATATTAAAACCACCATGTGCGTCTATCTCCGTTTGTGGATGTGTCAAAACAAAAGTGGCAGAAAAGACTTTCAAAGAGTTAGAGCATTTTCTGGAAAAAATCCTTAAGTCACGGTTGGGATATATTTCAAACCAAGTAGTAAGAGGAAAACACGTATAAAGAATGGATATGGAAGTTGGGTTTGCTCACTATGTATTTCTAACATTTGAAGTTTGCTCTTGTTTTAGTTTTTTCTTTTCTTCTGTTTTTAAATGGAGGTACCGGGAATGAGCACACGGAATTCGGCATGCTAAGCAAGTATTCTATTTACCACTAACCTATGTAATTCCCCGAGTCAACTAGCTTCTCGGCATAGATAAAATAAAATACAAAACACTCTTTCATGGTTCACTGCCTTACAAAACATGTTAGTTTGCTGAAGCACAAAACATCTTTGAGGCCTATTTCCCCGTATCACACTAAGTCTCACATCAGACCGAGTGGGAGACAGGTCACAGGACCCTTGACTGAAGAGACCACAGGCCCCGGGTTCGGGTGTGTTTTCCATAACCGATCATCGACTGTGGAATGTCAGGGCTCCACACGCTGCAGACAGTGACAGAATCGGGCTTGTCCTCCAGGGAGCCCGGAACGTGGTGTCTGTTGAAGGCCCGTGTGCAGAACCGACACGTCTGCCCTCCGTCAGAGGACCCTCTTTCCCTCTACAACAGACACCTCCCTCCCCAGGGCAGGACGGGGAAGCCGCGGTCCATTAAGTGCGTCTGCTAAGGGACCAGAGGGACACGGCCGTGAGCCCATTCACGGCCGCCCGTGCACGGGGAAGCCCCGGAGAGCGATCTGCCCTTCTTCTGCAGTGACTCAAGGAAGAAACAGAGGACTATGCTTTCCTCTTACCGAGCGGAGCAGCTGGCGGTGGGGGGCGAGTTTGCACAGGGCACCAAGTGGGACCAGGTGCAGGTGCCCAGACGGGCGACGACGGGCTTCACCAGGGGCAGGCTACGCAGGCTGGTCCTCGGAAAGGTTAGGGCACTCCGGCCCATGGGGTGACCTGCAGGACAGAAGGGAGGGATGGGTTGAATGACAGACAAAAGCGCCAACACCGACAAGAGCCGAAACCCAACGCAGCAGCCGTCGGCAAAGGGCACCCTCTCGTCCACTGGGTGCCCAGAGAGCAGCACGGTGCCACACGCTCCGCCCAGCCCTCTGGGGCCTGCCTGCAGCCTGGGCCGCACAGGGGGACACGGGGATACGACCCTGAAGCCGCACGTCGCCGCCGCTGCTGTATCCAAGTGAAGGAAGCCAAGGGTCCTCCTGCCCGAGAGGCTGCACACAGAGCTTCCAGCACACGGGCAAACTAGCGCCTTCCCATAAGCCAGCCGCTCTGGGCGGGACGGCCCTCCCCGCCACCTTCCCCATCTCCACGCAAGCTTGCCCCGCGCGGACCAGGAAAACGGACATGGAACGGACGTGAAGAGCTCATTCTCCACACCAGCAAGCAGAGCCAAACCAGGGTCACCGCTCTGCCTGCAGGGCTCTGCCTGCAAGGCTCTGCCTGCAGGGCTCTGCCTGCAGGACCCTGCCAGGCCCTCCCTTCCCCCTCCTCACAAATGGCCCTCCTCCTCCAAGCAGGGGCTGCCTCTGGGCGCAAAGACCCTGGGGAGCTGGGCATCTTGGAGTCCTGCGGCGGAGCTGGCCAAGGGCTCCCGATGGGACAAGGCTGTCCTCAGAAGGGACTCAGGCTCTGCTACAATCATCCCTATCCTCAGGGGCGTCTGGATTTTACGTTTGATACGGAACGCATCCTACCTGCATGCTACGGGAGAGTGACGTGGTGAGTCTCAACACCACACCTGACACCAAAGGGACTGTACCAGCTCGTGCGCAAAACACCACGGTGTGCCATGAGACCGACGAGCAGCTCTGACAGGTTCCAGGGCATGCCCCACCCGGCGCAGGGTGGGGGACAAACACAACGTACGCACTCTGGTGCGCATCGGAATTCCCCGCAGGGAAGGAGGCATTTTCACGGTGGGCTCTTTCCCTTCCAGCCTCTATTCCCTACTACAAACGCACCATCTCCGAGAGCCAAGCTTTTCTGCCCAGAGTACAACTGGAGGCAGCGGCCAAGGCACACTTACCTCCCTAGAAAATACAGTGTCGGGCTGTGATTTTACCACACCCAGGAAGAATCCAATTTGCACAAAGAACACCGTATAAAGCTGGAGGGAGGGCTTTGCCCCTTTTCCAGTTACCAGGAACTGAATGGACATTCTAAACAGGAGAATCACCTGGCCTGAGCCGGGAAACCAGTCAAAAGAACGACGACACAGAAATCCATCTCAGTGACCCAGGAGCAACCCTAGGTGCAGTAGGTCAGGCAGGAGTCAGCCGAGCCAGGAGAAGTCAGTGTGGAGCGAGGGCTCACTCTCCTCACGCTGCTTCGAGAAACACACAGTCAAAGTCTGCGGGCACCGGCTCCTAAGCACTCCCTCATGGCTCCTGCAGGCACCAGCCAAGGCGACGGGCTCCCGGGAGAAGCAGCCCACTGGCTCCTGGGCAAGAGTTTTGAGTCTGAAAAAGGCTGCAACATGCCACGCCAGACCCGTCACAGGACACACAGTCTGCAGACGAGGCCAGGAACGGCTGCCGGGAGAACGGGAAAATCACCTTTCCCAGGACGAGGCCCAACAGAGCATGAACACCCCACTTCCCTGGGCCTCCGGGGCCTCCGCAGGTGGGCGGGCGCTGCCGGGCCACACCGGAGCCGCGCCAGGTCCCGCGTCGGCTCAAAACCACAGAAAAGGATGGAGGATTAAGCTTTCCTGCGAAGACAATGCTGAAGCGAAACAAAAACTTTGCGCCTTCCTTCCTTCCTTCCTTCCCCGTATCACACTCGTTTCTTGGAGGAACTGGATACTGACCCCAGGAACTCCTGCATGCTAAGCCCGCATTCTCTCTACTTCTGAGCTACATATACCATTCCCCCCAGAGCACAATAGTTTCTAGGCACAGAGAACAAGTAATGCCAGCCAATTTCAATAACTTACCCAGTGTTTAATAAGTTCCGTGTGCTCCACCAACAGAGGTCAGTGTTTTATGATCTGTCAGCTCCTGCGGAGCCAATTCTACAGTCCCAGTAGCGTACTCCCGTTTTGTAATTTCGGGCTTAGTCGCCCCTACCTAGGAACACAAAACAAGATAATTCAGGAACCGAACTTCAGATCATTTGCCTACGTTTAGTCAGTCAGGTAGACAACAGTTATTTACCGAAGCTATGAGAACATAAGCCCTATCCTGTGAGAAGCTGGCGGTACAAATAAAAGGCAGATTCTCCTCTCTGTTCTGCCAGAGGCACAGGATCCATGAAAACAAATCTGCAAAGAAAAGTTTCAACAGCTCTACAACTGACGTGAACGGGTACAGTAACGCCACAAAGGACAGGAGAGTCCGCTGCACGTGGATAGCTCAGTGAATGGTGGGAAGACCACATTGTTTCGTAAAAGAGAGATCCAGCGCAGAGGGGTGATGTGGATGGGTTTGGGGAAGGGAAGCCTGAGTAAAAGGAGCAGGTGTGAAACAGTGTAAGGCATTAAGGAAACTAGACCACTGTTACAGGCGGTGGAATGGGAAGACAAAGATGCTGCCTTGAAAATGAAACATCACTTAATTAATTTCAAGTGAGGACGGCTAAAACAAGAACCAACAACAAGATGCACCTAACATTCCCAGGGATGAATTTCTTTTCAATATCCTCTAATGAACTGTAAGGGAAAGACCCTGAAAACAAGAATGCCCATACAGACACTGGCTTCATTAGGTGAGTCTGGAAATTGAACACAAGTGCATTATTCAGTCCTACGGCATTAAGCACAGAATCACATCCAAAACTGTAAGTTAAAAGCATAAGTCAAAAATTCTCATCAGCAGATGCAAACGTGAAAATGCACACTCAAACCAACCCGTGGTTTATGTCTCAGAAACCCCTGGTAATTATATAGTCACACAAGGACATTAACAACAAGAGACTGTACCTCATCCCAGGAAGATTCTCTTCCTCTCTCTTCTGTAAAGTGGCGCACTGACACACCATCTGTAAAATGTAGTTACAGGTACATTAATGAGAATATTCACGAATGTATACTAAAACCACCATGTGCGTCTATCTCCGTTCGTGGATGTGTCAAAACAAAAGTGGCAGAAAAGACTTTCAAAGAGTTAGAGCATTTTCTGGAAAAAATGCTTAAGTCACGGTTGGGATATATTTCAAACCAAGTAGTAAAGGAAAACTCGTAAAAAGAATGGATATGGAAGTTGGGTTTGCGAACTATGTATTTCTAACATTTGAAGTTTGCTCTTGTTTTAGTTTTTTCTTTTCTTCTGTTTTTAAATGGAGGTACCGGGAATGAGCACACGGAATTCGGCATGCTAAGCAAGTATTCTATTTACCACTAACCTATGTAATTCCCCGAGTCAACTAGCTTCTCGGCATAGATAAAATAAAATACAAAACACTCTTTCATGGTTCACTGCCTTACAAAACATGTTAGTTTGCTGAAGCACAAAACATCTTTGAGGCCTATTTCCCCGTATCACACTAAGTCTCACATCAGACCGAGTGGGAGACAGGTCACAGGACCCTTGACTGAAGAGACCACAGGCCCCGGGTTCGGGTGTGTTTTCCATAACCGATCATCGGCTGTGGAATGTCAGGGCTCCACACGCTGCAGACAGTGACAGAATCGGGCTTGTCCTCCAGGGAGCCCGGAACGTGGTGTCTGTTGAAGGCCCGTGTGCAGAACCGACACGTCTGCCCTCCGTCAGAGGACCCTCTTTCCCTCTACAACAGACACCTCCCTCCCCAGGGCAGGACGGGGAAGCCGCGGTCCATTAAGTGCGTCTGCTAAGGGACCAGAGGGACACGGCCGTGAGCCCATTCACGGCCGCCCGTGCACGGGGAAGCCCCGGAGAGCGATCTGCCCTTCTTCTGCAGTGACTCAAGGAAGAAACAGAGGACTATGCTTTCCTCTTACCGAGCGGAGCAGCTGGCGGTGGGGGGCGAGTTTGCACAGGGCACCAAGTGGGACCAGGTGCAGGTGCCCAGACGGGCGACGACGGGCTTCACCAGGGGCAGGCTACGCAGGCTGGTCCTCGGAAAGGTTAGGGCACTCCGGCCGATGGGGTGACCTGCAGGACAGAAGGGAGGGATGGGTTGAATGACAGACAAAAGCGCCAACACCGACAAGAGCCGAAACCCAACGCAGCAGCCGTCGGCAAAGGGCACCCTCTCGTCCACTGGGTGCCCAGAGAGCAGCACGGTGCCACACGCTCCGCCCAGCCCTCTGGGGCCTGCCTGCAGCCTGGGCCGCACAGGGGGACACGGGGATACGACCCTGAAGCCGCACGTCGCCGCCGCTGCTGTATCCAAGTGAAGGAAGCCAAGGGTCCTCCTGCCCGAGAGGCTGCACACAGAGCTTCCAGCACACGGGCAAACTAGCGCCTTCCCATAAGCCAGCCGCTCTGGGCGGGACGGCCCTCCCCGCCACCTTCCCCATCTCCACGCAAGCTTGCCCCGCGCGGACCAGGAAAACGGACATGGAACGGACGTGAAGAGCTCATTCTCCACACCAGCAAGCAGAGCCAAACCAGGGTCACCGCTCTGCCTGCAGGGCTCTGCCTGCAAGGCTCTGCCTGCAGGGCTCTGCCTGCAGGACCCTGCCAGGCCCTCCCTTCCCCCTCCTCACAAATGGCCCTCCTCCTCCAAGCAGGGGCTGCCTCTGGGCGCAAAGACCCTGGGGAGCTGGGCATCTTGGAGTCCTGCGGCGGAGCTGGCCAAGGGCTCCCGATGGGACAAGGCTGTCCTCAGAAGGGACTCAGGCTCTGCTACAATCATCCCTATCCTCAGGGGCGTCTGGATTTTACGTTTGATACGGAACGCATCCTACCTGCATGCTACGGGAGAGTGACGTGGTGAGTCTCAACACCACACCTGACACCAAAGGGACTGTACCAGCTCGTGCGCAAAACACCACGGTGTGCCATGAGACCGACGAGCAGCTCTGACAGGTTCCAGGGCATGCCCCACCCGGCGCAGGGTGGGGGACAAACACAACGTACGCACTCTGGTGCGCATCGGAATTCCCCCGCAGGGAAGGAGGCATTTTCACGGTGGGCTCTTTCCCTTCCAGCCTCTATTCCCTACTACAAACGCACCATCTCCGAGAGCCAAGCTTTTCTGCCCAGAGTACAACTGGAGGCAGCGGCCAAGGCACACTTACCTCCCGAGAAAATACAGTGTCGGGCTGTGATTTTACCACACCCAGGAAGAATCCAATTTGCACAAAGAACACCGTATAAAGCTGGAGGGAGGGCTTTGCCCCTTTTCCAGTTACCAGGAACTGAATGGACATTCTAAACAGGAGAATCACCTGGCCTGAGCCGGGAAACCAGTCAAAAGAACGACGACACAGAAATCCGTCTCAGTGACCCAGGAGCAACCCTAGGTGCAGTAGGTCAGGCAGGAGTCAGCCGAGCCAGGAGAAGTCAGTGTGGAGCGAGGGCTCACTCTCCTCACGCTGCTTCGAGAAACACACAGTCAAAGTCTGCGGGCACCGGCTCCTAAGCACTCCCTCATGGCTCCTGCAGGCACCAGCCAAGGCGACGGGCTCCCGGGAGAAGCAGCCCACTGGCTCCTGGGCAAGAGTTTTGAGTCTGAAAAAGGCTGCAACACGCCACGCCAGACCCGTCACAGGACACACAGTCTGCAGACGAGGCCAGGAACGGCTGCCGGGAGAACGGGAAAATCACCTTTCCCAGGACGAGGCCCAACAGAGCATGAACACCCCACTTCCCTGGGCCTCCGGGGCCTCCGCAGGTGGGCGGGCGCTGCCGGGCCACACCGGAGCCGCGCCAGGTCCCGCGTCGGCTCAAAACCACAGAAAAGGATGGAGGATTAAGCTTTCCTGCGAAGACAATGCTGAAGCGAAACAAAAACTTTGCGCCTTCCTTCCTTCCTTCCTTCCCCGTATCACACTCGGTTCTTGGAGGAACTGGATACTGACCCCAGGAACTCCTACATGCTAAGCCCGCATTCTCTCTACTTCTGAGCTACATATACCATTCCCCCCAGAGCACAATAGTTTCTAGGCACAGAGAACAAGTAATGCCAGCCATTTTCAATAACTTACCCAGTGTTTAATAAGTTCCGTGTGCTCCACCAACAGAGGTCAGTGTTTTATGATCTGTCAGCTCCTGCGGAGCCAATTCTACAGTCCCAGTAGCGTACTCCCGTTTTGTAATTTCGGGCTTAGTCGCCCCTACCTAGGAACACAAAACAAGATAAATCAGGAACCGAACTTCAGATCATTTGCCTACGTTTAGTCAGTCAGGTAGACAACAGTTATTTACCGAAGCTATGAGAACATAAGCCCTATCCTGTGAGAAGCTGGCGGTACAAATAAAAGGCAGATTCTCCTCTCTGTTCTGCCAGAGGCACAGGATCCATGAAAACAAATCTGCAAAGAAAAGTTTCAACAGCTCTACAACTGACGTGAACGGGTACAGTAACGCCACAAAGGACAGGAGAGTCCGCTGCACGTGGATAGCTCAGTGAATGGTGGGAAGACCACATTGTTTCGTAAAAGAGAGATCCAGCGCAGAGGGGTGATGTGGATGGGTTTGGGGAAGGGAAGCCTGAGTAAAAGGAGCAGGTGTGAAACAGTGTAAGGCATTAAGGAAACTAGACCACTGTTACAGGCGGTGGAATGGGAAGACAAAACATGCTGCCTTGAAAATGAAACATCACTTAATTAATTTCAAGTGAGGACGGCTAAAACAAGAACCAACAACAAGATGCACCTAACATTCCCAGGGATGAATTTCTTTTCAAAATCCTCTAATGAACTGTAAGGGAAAGACCCTGAAAACAAGAATGCCCATACAGACACTGGCTTCATTAGGTGAGTCTGGAAATTGAACACAAGTGCATTATCCAGTCCTACGGCATTAAGCACAGAATCACATCCAAAACTGTAAGTTAAAAGCATAAGTCAAAAATTCTCATCAGCAGATGCAAACGTGAAAATGCACACTCAAACCAACCCGTGGTTTATGTCTCAGAAACCCCTGGTAATTATATAGTCACACAAGGACATTAACAACAAGAGACTGTACCTCATCCCAGGAAGATTCTCTTCCTCTGTCTTCTGTAAAGTGGCGCACTGACACACCATCTGTAAAATGTAGTTACAGGTACATTAATGAGAATATTCACGAATGTATACTAAAACCACCATGTGCGTCTATCTCCGTTCGTGGATGTGTCAAAACAAAAGTGGCAGAAAAGACTTTCAAAGAGTTAGAGCATTTTCTGAAAAAAATGCTTAAGTCACGGTTGGGATATATTTCAAACCAAGTAGTAAGAGGAAAACACGTAAAAAGAATGGATATGAAAGTTGGGTTTGCGCACTATGTATTTCTAACATTTGAAGTTTGCTCTTGTTATAGTTTTTTCTTTTCTTCTGTTTTTAAATGGAGGTACCGGGAATGAGCACACGGAATTCGGCATGCTAAGCAAGCATTCTATTTACCACTAAACTATGTAATTCCCCGAGTCAACTAGCTTCTCGGCATAGATAAAATAAAATACAAAACACTCTTTCACGGTTCACTGCCTTACAAAACATGTTAGTTTGCTGAAGTGCAAAAGATCTTTGAGGCCATCTTCCCCGTATCACACTAAGTCTCACATCAGACCAAGTGGGAGACAGGTCACAGGACCCTTGACTGAAGAGACCACAGGCCCCGGGTTCGGGTGTGTCTTCCATAACCGATCATCGGCTCTGGAAGTTCAGGGCTCCACTCGCTGCAGACAGTGACAGGGCAGGGCTTGTCCTCCAGGGACCCCGGAACGTGGTGTCTGTTGAAGGCTCGTGTGCAGAACCGACACGTCTGCCCTCCATCAGAGGACCCTCTTTCCCTCTACAACAGACACCTCCCTCCCCAGGGCAGGACGGGGAAGACGCAGTCCATCAAGTGCGTCTGCTAAGGGACCAGACGTACACGGCCTTTAGGCCAGTCACGGCCGGCCGTGCACGGGGAAGCCCCGGAGAGCGATCTGCCCTTCTTCTGCAGTGACTCAAGGAAGAAACAGAGGACTATGCTTTCCTCATACCGAGCGGAGCAGCTGGCGGTGGGGGGCGAGGTTGCACAGGGCACCAAGTGGGACCAGGTGCAGGTGCCCAGCTTGGCGACGACGGGCCACACCCGGGGCAGGCTACGCAGGCTGGTCCTCGGAAAGGTTGGGGCACTCTGGCCCACGGGGTGACCTGCAGGACAGAAGGGAGTGCTGGTTTGGATGACAGACAAAAGCGCCAACACCGACAAGGGCCGAAACCCAACGCAGCAGCCGTCGGCACCGGGCACCCTCACCTCCACCGGGTGCCCAGAGAGCAGCACGGTGCCACACGCTCCGCCCAGCCCTCTGAGGCCTGCCTGCAGCCTGGGCCGCACAGGGGACACGGGGATATGACCCTGAAGCCGCACGGCGCGGCCGCCGCTGTCTGCATGTGGAGGAAGCCAAGGGTCCTCCTGCCCGAGAGGCTGCACACAGAGCTTCCAGCACACGGGCAAACTTGCGCCTTCCCAACAGCCAGCCGCTCTGGGCGGGACGGCCCTCCCCGCCACCTTCCTCAGCTCCATGCAAGCTTGCCCAGCGCGGACAAGTAACACGGACACGGGACGGACGTGAAGAGCTCATTCTCCACACGAGCAAGCAGAGCCGCATCAGGGTCACCTCTCAGCCTGCAGGGCTCTGCCTGCAGGGCTCTGCCTGCAGGGCTCGGCCTGCAGGACCCTGCCAGGCCCTCTCTGCCCCCTCCTCACAAAGGGCCCTCTTCCTCCACGCAGGGGCTGCCCCTGGGCGCAAAGAGCCCTGGGGAGCTGGGCATCCCGGAGTCCTGTGGCGGAGCAGGCCAAGGGCTCCTGAGGGGACAAGGCTGTCCTCAGAAGGGACTCAGGCTCCGCTACAATCATCCCTATCCACAGGGACGTCTGGATTTTACGTTCGCTACAGAACGCACCCTACCTGCGTGCTACGGGAGAGTGACGTGGGGAGTCTCAACACCACACCTGACACCAAAGGGACTGTACCAGCTCATGCGCAAAACTCCACGGTGTGCCATGAGACCGACGAGCAGCTCTGACAGCTTCCAGGGCAAGCCCGACCCGGCGCAGGGTGGGGGACAAACACAACGTACGCACTCTGGTGCGCATCGGAATTCCCCCGCAGGGAAGGAGGCATTTTCACGGCGGGCTCTTTCCCTTCCAGCCTCTATTCCCTACTACACTCGCACCATCTCCGAGAGCCAGGCATTTCTGCCCAGAGTAAAGCTGGAGGCAGCGGCCAAGACACACTTACATCCGGAGAAAAGACAGTGTCGGGCTGTGACGTTTACCACACCCAGGAAGACTCCAATTTGCACAAAGCACACCGTACAAAGCTGGAGGGAGGGCATTGACACTTTTCCAGTTACCAGGATCTGAATGGACATTCTAAACAGGAGAACCACCTGGCCTGAGCCGGGAAACCAGTCAAAAGAACGAAGACACAGAAATCCGTCTCAGTGACCCAGGAGCAACCCTAGGTGCAGGAGGTCAGGAAGGAGTCAGCCGAGCCAGGAGAAGTCAGTGTGGAGCGAGGGCTCACTCTCCTCACAATGCTTTGAGAAACCCACAGTAAAAGTCTGCAGGCCCCGGCTCCTAAGCACTCACTCATGGCTCCTGCAGACACCAGCCATGGCGACGGGCTCCCAGGGAAGCAGCCCACTGGCTCCTGGGCAAGAGTTTTGAGTCTGATAAAGCCAGCCACACGCCACGCCAGACCCGTCACAGGACAAACAGTCTGCAGACGAGGCCAGGAACGGCTGCCGGGAGAACGGGAAGATCACCTTTCCCAGGACGAGGCCCAACAGAGCGTGACCACCCCACTTCCCTGGGACTCCGGGGCCACCGCAGGTGGGCGGGCGCTGCCTGACCACACCGGAGCCTCGCCAGGTCACGCGTCGGCTAAAAACCACAGAAAAGGATGGAGGATTAGGCTTTCCTGCGAAGACACTGCTGAAGTGAAACAAAAACTTTGCGCCTTCCTTCCTTCCTTCCTTCCTTCCCCGTATCACACTCGTTTCTTGGAGGAACTGGATACTGACCCCAGGACCTCCTGCATGCTAAGCCGGCATTCTCTCTACTGCTGAGCTACATATACCCTTCCCACCAGAGCACACTAAATAGTAGGCACAGAGAACAAGAAATGCCAGCCACGTTCACTAACTTACCCAGTGTATAATAAGCTCCGTGTGCACCACCAACAGAGGTCAGTGTTTTATTTTCCGTCAGCTCCTGCGGAGCCACTTCTACAGTCCAAGTAGCGTACTCCGGTTTTGTAATTTCGGGATTAGTCGCCCCTTCCTAGGAACACAAAACAAGATAAATCCGGAACCGAAATTCAGATCATTTACCTACGTTTTGTCAGTCAGGTAGACAACAGTTATTTACCGAAGCTATCAGAATATAAGCCCTATCCTGGGAAAAGCTGGCGGTACAAATAAAAGGCAGATTCTCCTCTCTGTTCTGCCAGAGGCACAGGATCCATGAAAACAAATCAGCCCAGAAATGTTTCAACAGCTTTACAACTGAGGTGAACGGTTACAGTAACGCCACAAAGGACAGGAGAGTCCGCTGCACGTGGATAGCTCAGGAAATGCTGGGAAGACCGCACTGTTTCGTAAAAGAGAGATCCAGCGCAGAGGGGGGATGTGGAGGGGCTCTGGGGAAGGGCAGCCTGAGTAAAAGGAGGAGGTGGGAAACAGCGTAAGGAATTAAGGAAACTAGACCACTATTACTGGCGGTGGAATGGGAAGACAAAACATGCTGCCTTGAAAATGAAACATCACTAAATTAATTTCAAGTGAGGACGGCTAAAACAAGAACCAACACCAAGATGCTCCTAACTTTCCCAGGGATGAATTTCTTTTCAATATCCTCTAATGAACTCTAAGGGAAAGACCCTGAAAATAAGAATGCCCATACAGACACTGGCTTCAATAAGTGAGTCTGGAAAATGAACACAAGTGCATTATCCAGTCCTACGGCATTAAGCACAGAATCAAATCCTAAACTGTAAATTAAAAGCATAAGTCCAAAATTGTCAACAGCAGATGCAAACGTGAAGATGCACAGTCACACCAACCCCCGGTTTATGTCTCAGAATCCCCTGGTACATATATAGTCACACAAGGACATTAAAAACAAGAGACTGTACCTCATCCCAGGAAGATTCTCTTCCTCTGTCTTCTGTAAAGTGGCGCAATGACACACCATCTGTAAAATGTAGTTACAGGTACATTAATGAGAATATTCACGAATGTATATTAAAACCACCATGTGCGTCTATCTCCGTTCGTGGATGTGTCAAAACAAAAGTGGCAGAAAAGACTTTCAAAGAGTTAGAGCATTTTCTGAAAAAAATGCTTAAGTCACGGTTGGGATATATTTCAAACCAAGTAGTAAGAGGAAAACACGTATAAAGAATGGATATGGAAGTTGGGTTTGCGCACTATATATTTCTAACATTTGAAGTTTGCTCTTGTTTTAGTTTTCTCTTTTCTTCTGTTTTTAAATGGAGGTACCGGGAATGAGCACACGGAATTCGGCATGCTAAGCAAGCATTCTATTTACCACTAAACTATATAATTCCCCGAGTCAACTAGCTTCTCGGCATAGATAAAATAAAATACAAAACACTCTTTCACGGTTCACTGCCTTACAAAACATGTTAGTTTGCTGAAGCGCAAAAGATCTTTGAGGCCTTCTTCCCCGTATCACACTAAGTCTCACATCAGACCGAGTGGGAGACAGGTCTCAGGACCCTTGACTGAAGAGACCACAGGCCCCGGGTTCGGGTGTGTCTTCCATAACCGATCATCGGCTGTAGAAATTCAGGGCTCCACTCGCTGCAGACAGTGACGGGGGCGGGCTTGTCCTCCAGGGATCCCGGAACGTGGTGACTGTTGAAGGCCTGTGTGCAGAACCGACACGTCTGCCCTCCGTCAGTGGACCCTCTTTCCCTCTACAACAGACACCTCCCTCCCCAGGGCAGGACGGGGAAGACGCGGTCCATCAAGTGCGTCTGCTAAGGGACCAGAGGGACACGGCCGTGAGCCCAGTCACGGCCGCCCGTGCACGGGGAAGCCCCGGAGAGCGATCTGCACATCTTCTGCAGTGACTCAAGGAAGAAACAGAGAACTATGCTTTCCTCATACCGAGCGGAGCAGCTGGCGGTTGGGTCGAGGTTGCACAGGGCACCAATGGGGACGAGGTGCAGGTGCCCAGCTGTGCGACGACGGGCCACACCCGGGTCAGGCTACGCAGGCTGGTCCTCGGAAAGGTTGGGGCACTCCGGCCCACGGGGTGACCTGCAGGACAAGAAGGGAGGGCTGGGTTGGATGACAGACAAAAGCGGCAACACCGACAAGAGCAAAAACCCTACGCAGCAGCCGTCGGCACCAGGCACGCTCCCCTCCACCGGGTGCCCAGAGAGCAGCACTGTGCCACACGCTCCACCCAGCCCTCTGGGGCCTGCCTGCAGCCTGGGCCGCACAGGGGGACACAGGGATACGACCCTGAGGCCGCACGTCGCCGCCGCCGCTGTCTCCAAGTGGAGGAAGCCAAGGGTCCTCCTGCCCGAGAGGCTGCACACAGAGCTTCCAGCACACGGGCAAACTAGCGCCTTCCCAACAGCCAGCCGCTCTGGGCGGAACGGCCCTCCCCGCCAACATCCCAAGTTCCACGCAAGCATGCCCGGCGCGGACCAGGAACACGGACACGGGACGGACGTGAAGAGCTCAGTCTCCACACGGGCAAGCAGAGCCGCACCAGGGTCATCGCTTTGCCTGCAGGGCTCTGCCTGCAGGGCTCTGCATGCAGGGCTCTGCCTGCAGGACCCTGCCAGGCCCTCTCTGCCCCCTCCTCACAATGGGCCCTCCTCCTCCACGCAGGTGCTGCCCCTGGGCGCAAAGAGAACTGGGGAGCTGGGCATCCCGGAGTCCTGCGGCGGAGCTGGCCAAGGGTTCCCGAGGGGACAAGGCTGTCTTCAGAAGGGACTCAGGCTCCACTACAATCATCCCTATCCTCAGGGACGTCTGGATTTTACGTTCGCTACGGAACGCACCCTACCTGCGTGCTACGGGAGAGTGACGTGGGGAGTCTCAACCCCACACCTGACACCAATGGCACTGTACCAGCTCGTGCGCAAAACCCCACGGTGTGCCATGAGACCGACGAACAGCTCTGACAGCTTCCAGGGCAGGCCCGACCCGGCGCAGGGTGGGGGACAAACACAACGTACGCACTCTTGTGGGCATCGGAATTCCCCCGCAGGGAAGGAGGCATTTTCACGGCGGGCTCTTTCCCTTCCAGCCTCTATTCCCTACTACAAAGGCACCATCTCCGAGAGCCAGGATTTTCTGCCCACTGCACAACTGGAGGCAGCGGCCAAGACACACTTACCTCCCGAGAAAAGACAATGTCGGGCTGTGACGTTTACCACAGCCAGGAAGACTCCAAGTTGCACAAAGCACACCGTACAAAGCTGGAGGGAGGGCTTTGCCCCTTTTCCAGTTACCAGGATCTGAGTGGACATTCTAAACAGGAGAATCACCTGGCCTGAACCGGGAAACCAGTCAAAAGAACGACAACAAAGAAATCCGCCTCAGTGACCCATGAGAAACCCTAGGTGCAGGTGGTCAAGAAGGAGTCAGCCGAGGGAGGAGAAGTCAGTGTGGAGCGATGGCTCACTCTCCTCACACTGCTTCGAGAAACCCACAGTCAAAATCTGCGAGCCCCGGCTCCTAAGCACTCCCTCATGACTCCTGCAGGAACAAGCCATGGCGACGGGCTCCCGGGAGAAGCAGCTCACTGGCTCCTGGGCAAGAGTTTTGAGTCTGAAAAAGGCAGCGACACGCCACGCCAGACCCGTCACAGGACACACAGTCTGCAGACGAGGCCAGGAACGGCTGCTGGGAGAACGGGAAGATCACCTTTCCAAGGATGAGGCCCAACAGAGCATGACCACCCCACTTCCCTGGGCCTCCGTGGACGCCGCAGGTGGGCGGGCGCTGCCGGGCCACACCGGAGCCGCGCCAGGTCCCGCGTCGGCTAGAAACCACAGAAAAGGATGGTGGATTAGGTTTTCCTGCGAAGACACTGCTGAAGAGAAACAAAAACTTTGCGCCTTCCTTCATTCCTTCCTTCCCCGTATCACACTCGTTTCTTGGAGGAACTGGATACTGACCCCAGGAACTCCTGCATGCTAAGCCTGCATTCTCTCTACTGCTGATCTACATATACCCTTCCCCCCAGAGCACACTAATTTCTAAGCACAGAGAAAAAGAAACGCCAGCCACCTTCAATAACTTACCCAGTGTATAATAAGCTCCGTGTGCTCCACCAACAGAGGTCAGTGTTTTATGATCCGTCAGCTCCTGCGGAGCCACTCCTACAGTCCCAGTAGCGTACTCCGGTTTTGTAA
The DNA here is from genome assembly GCF_036321535.1 of Camelus dromedarius. NCBI lineage: Eukaryota > Metazoa > Chordata > Mammalia > Artiodactyla > Camelidae > Camelus > Camelus dromedarius. The sequence goes on from NC_087457.1 coordinate 442,142, forward strand.
TTTCGGGCTTAGTCGCCCCATTCTAGGAACACAAAACAAGATAAATCAGGAACCGAACTTCAGATCATGTGCCTACGCTTAGTCAGTCAGGTAGACAACAGTTATTTAATGAAGCTATCAGAACATAAGCCCTAACCTGGGAGAAGATGGCGGTACAAATAAAAGGCAGATTCTCCTCTCTGTTCTGCCAGAGGCACAGGATCCATGAAAACAAATCAGCACAGAAAAGTTTCAACAGCTATACAAATGAGGTGAATGGGTACAGTAAAGCCACAAAGGACACGAGAGTCCGCTGCACGTGGATAGCTCAGGGAATGCTGGGAAGACCGCACTGTTTCGTAAAAGGAAAATCCAGCGCAGAGGTGGGATGTGGAGGGGCTTTGGGGAAGGGCAGCCTGAGTAAAAGCAGCAGGTGGGAAACAGCGTAAGGCATTAAGGTACCTAGACCACTGTTACTGGCGGTGGAATGGGAAGACAAATCATGCTGCCTTGAAAATGAAACATCACTTAATTAAATTCAAGTGAGGATGGCTAAAACAAAAACCAACACCAAGGTACACCTAATTTTCCCAGGGATGAATTTCTTTTCAATATCCTCTAATGAACTGTAAGGGATAGACCCTGAAAACAAGAATGCCCATACAGACCCTGGCTTCACTAGGTGAGTCTGGAAAATGAACACAAATGCATTATCCAGTCCTACTGCATTAAGCAAAGAATCAAATCCTAAATTATAATTTAAAAGCATAAGTCAAAAATTCTCATCGTCAGATGCAAATTTGAAGATGCACACTCACACCAACCCCCGGTTTATGTCTCAGAAACCCCTGGTACTTATATAGTCACACTAGGACATTAACAACAAGAGACTGTACCTCATCCCAAGAAGATTCTCTTCCTCTCTGTTCTGTAAAGTGGCGCACTGACACACCATCTGTAAAATGTAGTTACAGGTACATTAATGAGAATATTCACGAATGTATAATAAAACCACCATGTGCGTCTATCTCCGTTCGTGGATGTTTCAAAACAATAGTGGCAGAAAAGACTTTCAAAGAGTTAGAGCATATTCTGAAAAAAATGCTTAAGTCACGGTTGGGATATATTTCAAACCAAGTAGTAAGACGAAAACACGAAAAAAGAATGCATATGAAAGTTGGGTTTGCGCACTATGTATTTCTAACATTTGAAATTTGCTCTTGTTTTTGTTTTTTTTTTTCATCTGTTTTTAAATGGAGGTACCGGGATTGAGCACACGGAATTCGGCATGCTAATCAACCATTCTATTTACCACTATACAATGTAATTCCCCGAGTCATCTAGCTTATCCGCTTAGATAAAATAAAATACAAAACACTCTTTCACGGTTCACTGCCTTACAATCATGTTAGTTTTCTGAAGCGCAAAAGATCTTTAAGTCCTTCTTCCCCGTATCAGAAAAAGTCTCACATCAGACCGAGTGGGAGACAGATCACAGGACCCTTGACTGAAGAGACCACAGGCCCTGGGTTCGGGTGTGTCTTCCATTAAAGATCATCGGCTGTGGAAGTTAAGGGCTCCATTCGCTGCAGACAGTGACAAGGGCGGGCTTGTCCTCCAGGGAGCCCGGAACGTGGTGTCTGTTGAAGGCCCGTGTGCAGAATCGACACGTCTGCCCTCCGTCAGAGGACCCTCTTTCCCTCTACAACATACACCTCCCTCCACAGGGCAGGACGGGGAATACGCGGTCCATCAAGTGCGTCTGTAAGGGACCAGGGGGACAAGGCCGTGAGCCCAGTGAAGGCCGCCCGTGCACGGGGAAGCCCCGGAGAGTGATCTGCCCTTCTTCTGCAGTGACTCAAGGAAGAAACAGAGGACTATGCTTTCCTCTGACCGAGCGGAGCAGCTGGCGGTGGGGGGCGAGGTTGCACAGGGCAACAAGGGGGACCAGGTGCAGGTGCCCAGCTGGGCGACGACGGGCCGCACCCGGGGCAGGCCACGCAGGCTGGTCCTCGGAAAGTTTGGGGCCCTCCGGCCCACGGGGTGACCTGCAGGACAGAAGGGAGGGCTGGGTTGGATGACAGACAAAAGCGCCAACACCGACAAGAGCCTAAACCCAACGCAGCAGCCGTCGGCACCGGGCACCCTCCCCTCCACCGGGTGCCTAGAGAGCAGCACGGTGCCACACGCTCTGCCCATCCCTCTGGGGCCTGCCTGCAGCCTGGGCCGCACAGGGGGACACGGGGAAAAGACACTGACGCCGCACGTCGCCGCCGCCGCTGTCTCCAAGTGGAGGAAGCCAAGGGTCCTCCTGCCCGAGAGGCTGCACACAGAGCTTCCAGCACACGGGCAAACTAGCGCCTTCCCAACAGCCAGCCGCTATGGGCGGGACGGCCCTCCCCGCCACCTTCCCCAGCTCCACGCAAGCTTGCCCAGCGCGGACCAGGAACACGGGACGGACGTGAAGAGCTCATTCTCCACACGAGCAAGCAGAGCCGCACCAGGGCCACCGCTCTGCCTGCAGGGCTCTGCCTGCAGGGCTCTGCCTGCAGGGCTCTGCCTGCAGGACCCTGCCAGGCCCTCTCAGCCCCCTCCTCACAAATGGCCCTTCTCCTCCACGCAGGGGCTGCCCCTGGGCGCAAAGAGCGCTGGGGAGCTGGGCCTCCTAGAGTCCTGCGGCGGAGCTGGCCAAGGGCTCCCGAGGGGACAAGGCTGTCCTCAGAAGGGACTCAGGCTCCGCTACAATCATCCCTATACTCAGGGACGTCTGGATTTTACGTTCGCTACGGAACGCACCCTACCTGCGTGCTACGGGAGAGTGACGTGGGGAGTCTCAACACCACACCTGACACCAAAGGGACTGTACCAGCTCGTGCGCAAAACCCCTCGGTGTGCCATGAGACCGAAGAGCAGCTCTGACAGCTTCCAGGGCAGGCCCGACCTGGCGCAGGTTGGGGGACAAACACAACGTACGCACTCTGGTGCGCATCGGAATTCCCCCGCAGGGAAGGAGGCATTTTCACGGCGGGCTCTTTCCCTTCCAGCCTCTATTCCCTACTACAAACGCACAATCTCCGAGAGCCAGGCTTTTATGCCCACAGTACAATTGGAGGCAGCGGCCAAGACACACTTACCTCCCGAGAAAAGACAGTGTCGGGCTGTGACGTTTACCACACCCAGGAAGACTCAAAGTTGCACAAAGCACACCGTACAAACCTGGAGGGAGGGCTTTGCCCCTTTTCCTGTTACCAGGATCTGAATGGACATTCTAAATAAGAGAATCACCTGGCCTGAGCAGGGAAACCAGTCAAAAGAACGACGACACAGAAATCCGTCTCAGTGACCCAGGAGCAACCCTAGGTGCAGGAGGTCAGGAAGGAGTCAGCCGAGCCAGGAGAAGTCAGTGTGGAGCGAGGGCTCACTCTCCTCACGCTGCTTCGAGAAAAAAACAGTCAAAGTCTGCGGGCCCCGGCTCCTAAGCACTCCCTCATGGCTCCTTCAGGCACCAGCCAAGGCGAAGGGCTCCCGGGAGAAGCAGCCCACTGGCTCCTGGGCAAGAGTTTTGAGTCTGAAAAAGGCAGCGACACGCCACTCCAGACCCGTCACAGGGCACACAGTCTGCAGACAAGGCCAGGAACGGCTGCCTGGAGAACGGGAAGATCACCTTTCCCAGGACGAGGCAAAACAGAGCATGACCACCCCACTTCCCTGGGCCTCCGGGGCCGCCGCAGGTGGGCGGGCGCTGCCGGGACACACCGGTGCCGCGCCAGGTCCCGCGTCGGCTGAAAACCACAGAAAAGGATGGAGGATTAGGCTTTCCTACGAGGACACTGCTGAAGCGACACAAAACCTTTGCGCCTTCCTTCCTTCCTTCCTTCCCGTATCACACTCGTTTCTTGGAGGAACTGGATACTGACCCCAGGAACTCCTGCATGCTAAGCCCGCATTCTCTCTACTGCTGAGCTACATATACCCTTCCCCCCAGAGCACACTAGTTTCTAGGCACAGAGAACAAGAAATGCCAGCCACGTTCACTAACTTACCCAGTGTATAATAAGATCCGTATGCTCCACAAACAGAGGTCAGTGTTTTATGATCCGTCAGCTCCTGCGGAGCCACTTCTACAGTCCCAGTAGTGTACTCCGGTTTTGTAATTTCGGGATTAGTCGCCCCTTCCTAGGAACACAAAACAAGATAAATCAGGAACCGAACTTCAGATCATGTGCCTACGCTTAGTCAGTCAGGTAGACAACAGTTATTTACCGAAGCTATGAGAACATAAGCCCTATCCTGGGAGAAGCTGGCGGTACAAATAAAAGGCAGATTCTCCTCTCTGTTCTGCCAGAGGCACAGGATCCATTAAAACAAATCAGCACAGAAAAGTTTCAACAGCTCTACAACTGAGGTGAACGGGTACAGTAACGCCACAAAGGACAGGAGAGTCCGCTGCACGTGGATAACTCAGGGAATGCTGGGAAGACCGCACTGTTTCGTAAAAGAGAGATCCAGCGCAGAGGGGGGATGTGGAGGGGCTTTGGGGAAGGGCAGCCTGAGTAAAAGCAGCAGGTGGGAAACAGCGTAAGGCATTAAGGAAACTAGACCACTGTTACTGGCGGTGGAATGGGAAGACAAAACATGCTGCCTTGAAAATGAAGCATCACTTAATTAATTTCAAGTGAGGACGGCTAAAACAAGAACCAACACCAAGATGCACCTAACTTTCCCAGGGATGAATTTTTTTCAATATCCTCTAATGAACTGTAAGGGAAAGACCCTGAAAACAAGAATGCCCATACAGACACTGGCTTCACTAGGTGAGTCTAGAAAATGAACACAAGTGCATTATCCAGTCCTACGGCATTAAGCACAGAATCACATCCTAAACTGTAAGTTAAAAGCATAAGTCAAAAATTCTCTTCAGCAGATTCAAATGTGAAAATGCACACTCACACCAACCCCCGTTTTATGTCTCAGAATACACTGGTACTTATATAATCACACAAGGACATTAACAACAAGAGACTGTACTTCATCCCAAGAAGATTCTCTTCCTCTCTCTTCTCTAAAGTGGCGCACTGACACACCATCTGTAAAATGTAGTTACAGGTACATTAATGAGAATATACACGAATGTATATTAAAACCACCATGTGCGTCTATCTCCGTTCGTGGATGTGTCAAAACAAAAGTGGCAGAAAAACTTTCAAAGAGTTAGAGCATTTTCTGAAAAAAATGCTTAAGTCACGGTTGGGATATATTTCAAACCAAGTAATAAGAGGAAAACTCGTAAAAAAAATTGATATGGAATTTGGGTTTGCGAACTATGTATTTCTAACATTTGAAGTTTGCTCTTGTTTTTGTTTTTTCTTTTCTTCTGTTTTTAAATGGAGGTACCGGGAATGAGCACACGGAATTCGGCATGCTAATCAAGCATTCTATTTACCACTAACCTATGTCCTTCCCCGAGTCAACTAGCTTCTCGTCATAGATAAAATAAAGTACAAAACACTCTTTCACGGTTCACTGTGTTACAAAACATGTTAGTTTGCTGAAGCACAAAAGATCTTTGAGGCCTTCTTCCCCGTATCACACTAAGTCTCACATCAGACCGAGTGGGAGACAGGTCTCAGGACCCTTGACTGAAGAGACCACAGGCCCCGGGTTCGGGTGTGTCTTCCATAATCGATCATCGGCTGTTTAAGGTCAGGGCTCCACTCGCTGCAGACAGTGACAGGGGCGGGCTTGTCCTCCAGGGAGCCCGGAACGTGGTGTCTGTTGAAGGCCCGTGTGCAGAACCGACACGTCTGCCCTCCGTCAGAGGACCCTCTTTCCCTCTACAACAGACACCTCCCTCCCCAGGGCAGGACGGGGAAGACGCGGTCCATCAAGTGCGTCTGCTAAGGGACCAGAGGGACACGGCCGTGAGCCCAGGTACGGCCGCCCGTGCACGGGGAAGCCCCGGAGAGCGATCTGCCCTTCTTCTGCAGTGACTCCAGGAAGAAACAGAGGACTATGCTTTCCTCTTACCGAGCGGAGCAGCTGGCGGTGGTGTCGAGGTTGCACAGGGCACCTAGGGGGACCAGGTGCAGGTGCCCAGCTTGGCGACGACGGGCCGCACCCGGGGCAGGCCACGCAGGCTCGTCCTCGGAAAGTTTGGGGCCCTCCGGCCCACGAGGTGACCTGCAGGACAGAAGGGAGGGCTGGGTTGGATGACAGACAAAAGCGCCAACACCGACAGGAACCGAAACCCAATGCAGCAGCCGTCGGCACCGGGCACCCTCAGATCCACCGGGTGCCCAGAGAGCAGCACGGTGCCACACGCTCCGCCCAGCCCTCTGGGGCCTGTCTGCAGCCTGGGCCGCACAGGGGGACACGGGGATACGACCCTGACGCCGTACATCGCCGCCGCCGCTGTCTCCAAGTGGAGGAAGCCAAGGGTCCTCCTGCCCGAGAGGCTGCACACAGAGCTTCCAGCACACGGGCAAACTAGCGCCTTCCCAACAGCCAGCCGCTCTGGGCGGGACGGCCCTCCCCGCCACCTTCCCCAGCTCCACGCAAGCTTGCCCGGCGCGGACCAGGAACACGGACACGGGACGGACGTGAAGAGCTCATTCTCCACACGAGCAAGCAGAGCCGCACCAGGGCCACCGCTCTGCCTGCAGGGCTCTGCCTGCAGGGCTCTGGCTGTAGGGCTCTGCCTGCAGGACCCTGCCAGGCCCTCTCAGCCCCCTCCTCACAAATGGCCCTTCTCCTCCACGCAGGGGCTGCCCCTGGGCGCAAAGAGCGCTGGGGAGCTGGGCCTCCTAGAGTCCTGCGGCGGAGCTGGCCAAGGGCTCCCGAGGGGACAAGGCTGTCCTCAGAAGGGACTCAGGCTCCGCTACAATCATCCCTATACTCAGGGACGTCTGGATTTTACGTTCGCTACGGAACGCACCCTACCTGCGTGCTACGGGAGAGTGACGTGGGGAGTCTCAACACCACACCTGACACCAAAGGGACTGTACCAGCTCGTGCGCAAAACCCCTCGGTGTGCCATGAGACCGAAGAGCAGCTCTGACAGCTTCCAGGGCAGGCCCGACCTGGCGCAGGTTGGGGGACAAACACAACGTACGCACTCTGGTGCGCATCGGAATTCCCCCGCAGGGAAGGAGGCATTTTCACGGCGGGCTCTTTCCCTTCCAGCCTCTATTCCCTACTACAAACGCACAATCTCCGAGAGCCAGGCTTTTATGCCCACAGTACAATTGGAGGCAGCGGCCAAGACACACTTACCTCCCGAGAAAAGACAGTGTCGGGCTGTGACGTTTACCACACCCAGGAAGACTCAAAGTTGCACAAAGCACACCGTACAAAGCTGGAGGGAGGGCTTTGCCCCTTTTCCTGTTACCAGGATCTGAATGGACATTCTAAATAAGAGAATCACCTGGCCTGAGCAGGGAAACCAGTCAAAAGAACGACGACACAGAAATCCGTCTCAGTGACCCAGGAGCAACCCTAGGTGCAGGAGGTCAGGAAGGAGTCAGCCGAGCCAGGAGAAGTCAGTGTGGAGCGAGGGCTCACTCTCCTCACGCTGCTTCGAGAAAAAAACAGTCAAAGTCTGCGGGCCCCGGCTCCTAAGCACTCCCTCATGGCTCCTTCAGGCACCAGCCAAGGCGAAGGGCTCCCGGGAGAAGCAGCCCACTGGCTCCTGGGCAAGAGTTTTGAGTCTGAAAAAGGCAGCGACACGCCACTCCAGACCCGTCACAGGGCACACAGTCTGCAGACAAGGCCAGGAACGGCTGCCTGGAGAACGGGAAGATCACCTTTCCCAGGACGAGGCAAAACAGAGCATGACCACCCCACTTCCCTGGGCCTCCGGGGCCGCCGCAGGTGGGCGGGCGCTGCCGGGACACACCGGTGCCGCGCCAGGTCCCGCGTCGGCTGAAAACCACAGAAAAGGATGGAGGATTAGGCTTTCCTACGAGGACACTGCTGAAGCGACACAAAACCTTTGCGCCTTCCTTCCTTCCTTCCTTCCCGTATCACACTCGTTTCTTGGAGGAACTGGATACTGACCCCAGGAACTCCTGCATGCTAAGCCCGCATTCTCTCTACTGCTGAGCTACATATACCCTTCCCCCCAGAGCACACTAGTTTCTAGGCACAGAGAACAAGAAATGCCAGCCACGTTCACTAACTTACCCAGTGTATAATAAGATCCGTATGCTCCACAAACAGAGGTCAGTGTTTTATGATCCGTCAGCTCCTGCGGAGCCACTTCTACAGTCCCAGTAGTGTACTCCGGTTTTGTAATTTCGGGATTAGTCGCCCCTTCCTAGGAACACAAAACAAGATAAATCAGGAACCGAACTTCAGATCATGTGCCTACGCTTAGTCAGTCAGGTAGACAACAGTTATTTACCGAAGCTATGAGAACATAAGCCCTATCCTGGGAGAAGCTGGCGGTACAAATAAAAGGCAGATTCTCCTCTCTGTTCTGCCAGAGGCACAGGATCCATTAAAACAAATCAGCACAGAAAAGTTTCAACAGCTCTACAACTGAGGTGAATGGGTACAGTAACGCCACAAAGGACAGGAGAGTCCGCTGCACGTGGATAACTCAGGGAATGCTGGGAAGACCGCACTGTTTCGTAAAAGAGAGATCCAGCGCAGAGGGGGGATGTGGAGGGGCTTTGGGGAAGGGCAGCCTGAGTAAAAGCAGCAGGTGGGAAACAGCGTAAGGCATTAAGGAAACTAGACCACTGTTACTGGCGGTGGAATGGGAAGACAAAACATGCTGCCTTGAAAATGAAGCATCACTTAATTAATTTCAAGTGAGGACGGCTAAAACAAGAACCAACACCAAGATGCACCTAACTTTCCCAGGGATGAATTTTTTTCAATATCCTCTAATGAACTGTAAGGGAAAGACCCTGAAAACAAGAATGCCCATACAGACACTGGCTTCACTAGGTGAGTCTAGAAAATGAACACAAGTGCATTATCCAGTCCTACGGCATTAAGCACAGAATCACATCCTAAACTGTAAGTTAAAAGCATAAGTCAAAAATTCTCTTCAGCAGATTCAAATGTGAAAATGCACACTCACACCAACCCCCGTTTTATGTCTCAGAATACACTGGTACTTATATAATCACACAAGGACATTAACAACAAGAGACTGTACTTCATCCCAAGAAGATTCTCTTCCTCTCTCTTCTCTAAAGTGGCGCACTGACACACCATCTGTAAAATGTAGTTACAGGTACATTAATGAGAATATACACGAATGTATATTAAAACCACCATGTGCGTCTATCTCCGTTCGTGGATGTGTCAAAACAAAAGTGGCAGAAAAACTTTCAAAGAGTTAGAGCATTTTCTGAAAAAAATGCTTAAGTCACGGTTGGGATATATTTCAAACCAAGTAATAAGAGGAAAACTCGTAAAAAAAAATGATATGGAATTTGGGTTTGCGAACTATGTATTTCTAACATTTGAAGTTTGCTCTTGTTTTTGTTTTTTCTTTTCTTCTGTTTTTAAATGGAGGTACCGGGAATGAGCACACGGAATTCGGCATGCTAATCAAGCATTCTATTTACCACTAACCTATGTCCTTCCCCGAGTCAACTAGCTTCTCGTCATAGATAAAATAAAGTACAAAACACTCTTTCACGGTTCACTGTGTTACAAAACATGTTAGTTTGCTGAAGCACAAAAGATCTTTGAGGCCTTCTTCCCCGTATCACACTAAGTCTCACATCAGACCGAGTGGGAGACAGGTCTCAGGACCCTTGACTGAAGAGACCACAGGCCCCGGGTTCGGGTGTGTCTTCCATAATCGATCATCGGCTGTTTAAGGTCAGGGCTCCACTCGCTGCAGACAGTGACAGGGGCGGGCTTGTCCTCCAGGGAGCCCGGAACGTGGTGTCTGTTGAAGGCCCGTGTGCAGAACCGACACGTCTGCCCTCCGTCAGAGGACCCTCTTTCCCTCTACAACAGACACCTCCCTCCCCAGGGCAGGACGGGGAAGACGCGGTCCATCAAGTGCGTCTGCTAAGGGACCAGAGGGACACGGCCGTGAGCCCAGGTACGGCCGCCCGTGCACGGGGAAGCCCCGGAGAGCGATCTGCCCTTCTTCTGCAGTGACTCCAGGAAGAAACAGAGGACTATGCTTTCCTCTTACCGAGCGGAGCAGCTGGCGGTGGTGTCGAGGTTGCACAGGGCACCTAGGGGGACCAGGTGCAGGTGCCCAGCTTGGCGACGACGGGCCGCACCCGGGGCAGGCCACGCAGGCTCGTCCTCGGAAAGTTTGGGGCCCTCCGGCCCACGAGGTGACCTGCAGGACAGAAGGGAGGGCTGGGTTGGATGACAGACAAAAGCGCCAACACCGACAGGAACCGAAACCCAATGCAGCAGCCGTCGGCACCGGGCACCCTCAGATCCACCGGGTGCCCAGAGAGCAGCACGGTGCCACACGCTCCGCCCAGCCCTCTGGGGCCTGTCTGCAGCCTGGGCCGCACAGGGGGACACGGGGATACGACCCTGACGCCGTACATCGCCGCCGCCGCTGTCTCCAAGTGGAGGAAGCCAAGGGTCCTCCTGCCCGAGAGGCTGCACACAGAGCTTCCAGCACACGGGCAAACTAGCGCCTTCCCAACAGCCAGCCGCTCTGGGCGGGACGGCCCTCCCCGCCACCTTCCCCAGCTCCACGCAAGCTTGCCCGGCGCGGACCAGGAACACGGACACGGGACGGACGTGAAGAGCTCATTCTCCACACGAGCAAGCAGAGCCGCACCAGGGCCACCGCTCTGCCTGCAGGGCTCTGCCTGCAGGGCTCTGGCTGTAGGGCTCTGCCTGCAGGACCCTGCCAGGCCCTCTCAGCCCCCTCCTCACAAATGGCCCTTCTCCTCCACGCAGGGGCTGCCCCTGGGCGCAAAGAGCGCTGGGGAGCTGGGCCTCCTAGAGTCCTGCGGCGGAGCTGGCCAAGGGCTCCCGAGGGGACAAGGCTGTCCTCAGAAGGGACTCAGGCTCCGCTACAATCATCCCTATACTCAGGGACGTCTGGATTTTACGTTCGCTACGGAACGCACCCTACCTGCGTGCTACGGGAGAGTGACGTGGGGAGTCTCAACACCACACCTGACACCAAAGGGACTGTACCAGCTCGTGCGCAAAACCCCTCGGTGTGCCATGAGACCGAAGAGCAGCTCTGACAGCTTCCAGGGCAGGCCCGACCTGGCGCAGGTTGGGGGACAAACACAACGTACGCACTCTGGTGCGCATCGGAATTCCCCCGCAGGGAAGGAGGCATTTTCACGGCGGGCTCTTTCCCTTCCAGCCTCTATTCCCTACTACAAACGCACAATCTCCGAGAGCCAGGCTTTTATGCCCACAGTACAATTGGAGGCAGCGGCCAAGACACACTTACCTCCCGAGAAAAGACAGTGTCGGGCTGTGACGTTTACCACACCCAGGAAGACTCAAAGTTGCACAAAGCACACCGTACAAAGCTGGAGGGAGGGCTTTGCCCCTTTTCCTGTTACCAGGATCTGAATGGACATTCTAAATAAGAGAATCACCTGGCCTGAGCAGGGAAACCAGTCAAAAGAACGACGACACAGAAATCCGTCTCAGTGACCCAGGAGCAACCCTAGGTGCAGGAGGTCAGGAAGGAGTCAGCCGAGCCAGGAGAAGTCAGTGTGGAGCGAGGGCTCACTCTCCTCACGCTGCTTCGAGAAAAAAACAGTCAAAGTCTGCGGGCCCCGGCTCCTAAGCACTCCCTCATGGCTCCTTCAGGCACCAGCCAAGGCGAAGGGCTCCCGGGAGAAGCAGCCCACTGGCTCCTGGGCAAGAGTTTTGAGTCTGAAAAAGGCAGCGACACGCCACTCCAGACCCGTCACAGGGCACACAGTCTGCAGACAAGGCCAGGAACGGCTGCCTGGAGAACGGGAAGATCACCTTTCCCAGGACGAGGCAAAACAGAGCATGACCACCCCACTTCCCTGGGCCTCCGGGGCCGCCGCAGGTGGGCGGGCGCTGCCGGGACACACCGGTGCCGCGCCAGGTCCCGCGTCGGCTGAAAACCACAGAAAAGGATGGAGGATTAGGCTTTCCTACGAGGACACTGCTGAAGCGACACAAAACCTTTGCGCCTTCCTTCCTTCCTTCCTTCCCGTATCACACTCGTTTCTTGGAGGAACTGGATACTGACCCCAGGAACTCCTGCATGCTAAGCCCGCATTCTCTCTACTGCTGAGCTACATATACCCTTCCCCCCAGAGCACACTAGTTTCTAGGCACAGAGAACAAGAAATGCCAGCCACGTTCACTAACTTACCCAGTGTATAATAAGATCCGTATGCTCCACAAACAGAGGTCAGTGTTTTATGATCCGTCAGCTCCTGCGGAGCCACTTCTACAGTCCCAGTAGTGTACTCCGGTTTTGTAATTTCGGGATTAGTCGCCCCTTCCTAGGAACACAAAACAAGATAAATCAGGAACCGAACTTCAGATCATGTGCCTACGCTTAGTCAGTCAGGTAGACAACAGTTATTTACCGAAGCTATGAGAACATAAGCCCTATCCTGGGAGAAGCTGGCGGTACAAATAAAAGGCAGATTCTCCTCTCTGTTCTGCCAGAGGCACAGGATCCATTAAAACAAATCAGCACAGAAAAGTTTCAACAGCTCTACAACTGAGGTGAACGGGTACAGTAACGCCACAAAGGACAGGAGAGTCCGCTGCACGTGGATAACTCAGGGAATGCTGGGAAGACCGCACTGTTTCGTAAAAGAGAGATCCAGCGCAGAGGGGGGATGTGGAGGGGCTTTGGGGAAGGGCAGCCTGAGTAAAAGCAGCAGGTGGGAAACAGCGTAAGGCATTAAGGAAACTAGACCACTGTTACTGGCGGTGGAATGGGAAGACAAAACATGCTGCCTTGAAAATGAAGCATCACTTAATTAATTTCAAGTGAGGACGGCTAAAACAAGAACCAACACCAAGATGCACCTAACTTTCCCAGGGATGAATTTTTTTCAATATCCTCTAATGAACTGTAAGGGAAAGACCCTGAAAACAAGAATGCCCATACAGACACTGGCTTCACTAGGTGAGTCTAGAAAATGAACACAAGTGCATTATCCAGTCCTACGGCATTAAGCACAGAATCACATCCTAAACTGTAAGTTAAAAGCATAAGTCAAAAATTCTCTTCAGCAGATTCAAATGTGAAAATGCACACTCACACCAACCCCCGTTTTATGTCTCAGAATACACTGGTACTTATATAATCACACAAGGACATTAACAACAAGAGACTGTACTTCATCCCAAGAAGATTCTCTTCCTCTCTCTTCTCTAAAGTGGCGCACTGACACACCATCTGTAAAATGTAGTTACAGGTACATTAATGAGAATATACACGAATGTATATTAAAACCACCATGTGCGTCTATCTCCGTTCGTGGATGTGTCAAAACAAAAGTGGCAGAAAAACTTTCAAAGAGTTAGAGCATTTTCTGAAAAAAATGCTTAAGTCACGGTTGGGATATATTTCAAACCAAGTAATAAGAGGAAAACTCGTAAAAAAAAATGATATGGAATTTGGGTTTGCGAACTATGTATTTCTAACATTTGAAGTTTGCTCTTGTTTTTGTTTTTTCTTTTCTTCTGTTTTTAAATGGAGGTACCGGGAATGAGCACACGGAATTCGGCATGCTAATCAAGCATTCTATTTACCACTAACCTATGTCCTTCCCCGAGTCAACTAGCTTCTCGTCATAGATAAAATAAAGTACAAAACACTCTTTCACGGTTCACTGTGTTACAAAACATGTTAGTTTGCTGAAGCACAAAAGATCTTTGAGGCCTTCTTCCCCGTATCACACTAAGTCTCACATCAGACCGAGTGGGAGACAGGTCTCAGGACCCTTGACTGAAGAGACCACAGGCCCCGGGTTCGGGTGTGTCTTCCATAATCGATCATCGGCTGTTTAAGGTCAGGGCTCCACTCGCTGCAGACAGTGACAGGGGCGGGCTTGTCCTCCAGGGAGCCCGGAACGTGGTGTCTGTTGAAGGCCCGTGTGCAGAACCGACACGTCTGCCCTCCGTCAGAGGACCCTCTTTCCCTCTACAACAGACACCTCCCTCCCCAGGGCAGGACGGGGAAGACGCGGTCCATCAAGTGCGTCTGCTAAGGGACCAGAGGGACACGGCCGTGAGCCCAGGTACGGCCGCCCGTGCACGGGGAAGCCCCGGAGAGCGATCTGCCCTTCTTCTGCAGTGACTCCAGGAAGAAACAGAGGACTATGCTTTCCTCTTACCGAGCGGAGCAGCTGGCGGTGGTGTCGAGGTTGCACAGGGCACCTAGGGGGACCAGGTGCAGGTGCCCAGCTTGGCGACGACGGGCCGCACCCGGGGCAGGCCACGCAGGCTCGTCCTCGGAAAGTTTGGGGCCCTCCGGCCCACGAGGTGACCTGCAGGACAGAAGGGAGGGCTGGGTTGGATGACAGACAAAAGCGCCAACACCGACAGGAACCGAAACCCAATGCAGCAGCCGTCGGCACCGGGCACCCTCAGATCCACCGGGTGCCCAGAGAGCAGCACGGTGCCACACGCTCCGCCCAGCCCTCTGGGGCCTGTCTGCAGCCTGGGCCGCACAGGGGGACACGGGGATACGACCCTGACGCCGTACATCGCCGCCGCCGCTGTCTCCAAGTGGAGGAAGCCAAGGGTCCTCCTGCCCGAGAGGCTGCACACAGAGCTTCCAGCACACGGGCAAACTAGCACCTTCCCAACAGCCAGCCGCTCTGGGCGGGACGGCCCTCCCCGCCACCTTCCCCAGCTCCACGCAAGCTTGCCCGGCGCGGACCAGGAACACGGACACGGGACGGACGTGAAGAGCTCATTCTCCACACGAGCAAGCAGAGCCGCACCAGGGCCACCGCTCTGCCTGCAGGGCTCTGCCTGCAGGGCTCTGGCTGTAGGGCTCTGCCTGCAGGACCCTGCCAGGCCCTCTCAGCCCCCTCCTCACAAATGGCCCTTCTCCTCCACGCAGGGGCTGCCCCTGGGCGCAAAGAGCGCTGGGGAGCTGGGCCTCCTAGAGTCCTGCGGCGGAGCTGGCCAAGGGCTCCCGAGGGGACAAGGCTGTCCTCAGAAGGGACTCAGGCTCCGCTACAATCATCCCTATACTCAGGGACGTCTGGATTTTACGTTCGCTACGGAACGCACCCTACCTGCGTGCTACGGGAGAGTGACGTGGGGAGTCTCAACACCACACCTGACACCAAAGGGACTGTACCAGCTCGTGCGCAAAACCCCTCGGTGTGCCATGAGACCGAAGAGCAGCTCTGACAGCTTCCAGGGCAGGCCCGACCTGGCGCAGGTTGGGGGACAAACACAACGTACGCACTCTGGTGCGCATCGGAATTCCCCCGCAGGGAAGGAGGCATTTTCACGGCGGGCTCTTTCCCTTCCAGCCTCTATTCCCTACTACAAACGCACAATCTCCGAGAGCCAGGCTTTTATGCCCACAGTACAATTGGAGGCAGCGGCCAAGACACACTTACCTCCCGAGAAAAGACAGTGTCGGGCTGTGACGTTTACCACACCCAGGAAGACTCAAAGTTGCACAAAGCACACCGTACAAAGCTGGAGGGAGGGCTTTGCCCCTTTTCCTGTTACCAGGATCTGAATGGACATTCTAAATAAGAGAATCACCTGGCCTGAGCAGGGAAACCAGTCAAAAGAACGACGACACAGAAATCCGTCTCAGTGACCCAGGAGCAACCCTAGGTGCAGGAGGTCAGGAAGGAGTCAGCCGAGCCAGGAGAAGTCAGTGTGGAGCGAGGGCTCACTCTCCTCACGCTGCTTCGAGAAAAAAACAGTCAAAGTCTGCGGGCCCCGGCTCCTAAGCACTCCCTCATGGCTCCTTCAGGCACCAGCCAAGGCGAAGGGCTCCCGGGAGAAGCAGCCCACTGGCTCCTGGGCAAGAGTTTTGAGTCTGAAAAAGGCAGCGACACGCCACTCCAGACCCGTCACAGGGCACACAGTCTGCAGACAAGGCCAGGAACGGCTGCCTGGAGAACGGGAAGATCACCTTTCCCAGGACGAGGCAAAACAGAGCATGACCACCCCACTTCCCTGGGCCTCCGGGGCCGCCGCAGGTGGGCGGGCGCTGCCGGGACACACCGGTGCCGCGCCAGGTCCCGCGTCGGCTGAAAACCACAGAAAAGGATGGAGGATTAGGCTTTCCTACGAGGACACTGCTGAAGCGACACAAAACCTTTGCGCCTTCCTTCCTTCCTTCCTTCCCGTATCACACTCGTTTCTTGGAGGAACTGGATACTGACCCCAGGAACTCCTGCATGCTAAGCCCGCATTCTCTCTACTGCTGAGCTACATATACCCTTCCCCCCAGAGCACACTAGTTTCTAGGCACAGAGAACAAGAAATGCCAGCCACGTTCACTAACTTACCCAGTGTATAATAAGATCCGTATGCTCCACAAACAGAGGTCAGTGTTTTATGATCCGTCAGCTCCTGCGGAGCCACTTCTACAGTCCCAGTAGTGTACTCCGGTTTTGTAATTTCGGGATTAGTCGCCCCTTCCTAGGAACACAAAACAAGATAAATCAGGAACCGAACTTCAGATCATGTGCCTACGCTTAGTCAGTCAGGTAGACAACAGTTATTTACCGAAGCTATGAGAACATAAGCCCTATCCTGGGAGAAGCTGGCGGTACAAATAAAAGGCAGATTCTCCTCTCTGTTCTGCCAGAGGCACAGGATCCATTAAAACAAATCAGCACAGAAAAGTTTCAACAGCTCTACAACTGAGGTGAACGGGTACAGTAACGCCACAAAGGACAGGAGAGTCCGCTGCACGTGGATAACTCAGGGAATGCTGGGAAGACCGCACTGTTTCGTAAAAGAGAGATCCAGCGCAGAGGGGGGATGTGGAGGGGCTTTGGGGAAGGGCAGCCTGAGTAAAAGCAGCAGGTGGGAAACAGCGTAAGGCATTAAGGAAACTAGACCACTGTTACTGGCGGTGGAATGGGAAGACAAAACATGCTGCCTTGAAAATGAAGCATCACTTAATTAATTTCAAGTGAGGACGGCTAAAACAAGAACCAACACCAAGATGCACCTAACTTTCCCAGGGATGAATTTTTTTCAATATCCTCTAATGAACTGTAAGGGAAAGACCCTGAAAACAAGAATGCCCATACAGACACTGGCTTCACTAGGTGAGTCTAGAAAATGAACACAAGTGCATTATCCAGTCCTACGGCATTAAGCACAGAATCACATCCTAAACTGTAAGTTAAAAGCATAAGTCAAAAATTCTCTTCAGCAGATTCAAATGTGAAAATGCACACTCACACCAACCCCCGTTTTATGTCTCAGAATACACTGGTACTTATATAATCACACAAGGACATTAACAACAAGAGACTGTACTTCATCCCAAGAAGATTCTCTTCCTCTCTCTTCTCTAAAGTGGCGCACTGACACACCATCTGTAAAATGTAGTTACAGGTACATTAATGAGAATATACACGAATGTATATTAAAACCACCATGTGCGTCTATCTCCGTTCGTGGATGTGTCAAAACAAAAGTGGCAGAAAAACTTTCAAAGAGTTAGAGCATTTTCTGAAAAAAATGCTTAAGTCACGGTTGGGATATATTTCAAACCAAGTAATAAGAGGAAAACTCGTAAAAAAAATTGATATGGAATTTGGGTTTGCGAACTATGTATTTCTAACATTTGAAGTTTGCTCTTGTTTTTGTTTTTTCTTTTCTTCTGTTTTTAAATGGAGGTACCGGGAATGAGCACACGGAATTCGGCATGCTAATCAAGCATTCTATTTACCACTAACCTATGTCCTTCCCCGAGTCAACTAGCTTCTCGTCATAGAT
Organism: Camelus dromedarius; assembly: GCF_036321535.1. Taxonomy (NCBI): domain Eukaryota; kingdom Metazoa; phylum Chordata; class Mammalia; order Artiodactyla; family Camelidae; genus Camelus; species Camelus dromedarius. Next base: position 460,025 of record NC_087457.1, read on the forward strand.
AAAATAAAGTACAAAACACTCTTTCACGGTTCACTGTGTTACAAAACATGTTAGTTTGCTGAAGCACAAAAGATCTTTGAGGCCTTCTTCCCCGTATCACACTAAGTCTCACATCAGACCGAGTGGGAGACAGGTCTCAGGACCCTTGACTGAAGAGACCACAGGCCCCGGGTTCGGGTGTGTCTTCCATAATCGATCATCGGCTGTTTAAGGTCAGGGCTCCACTCGCTGCAGACAGTGACAGGGGCGGGCTTGTCCTCCAGGGAGCCCGGAACGTGGTGTCTGTTGAAGGCCCGTGTGCAGAACCGACACGTCTGCCCTCCGTCAGAGGACCCTCTTTCCCTCTACAACAGACACCTCCCTCCCCAGGGCAGGACGGGGAAGACGCGGTCCATCAAGTGCGTCTGCTAAGGGACCAGAGGGACACGGCCGTGAGCCCAGTCACGGCCGCCTGTGCACGGGGAAGCCCCGGAGAGCGATCTGCCCTTCTTCTGCAGTGACTCAAGGAAGAAACAGAGGACTATGCTTTCCTCTTACCGATCGGAGCAGCTGGTGGTGGGAGGCGAGGTTGCACAGGGCACCAAGGGGGACCAGGTTCAGGTTCCCAGCTGGGTGACGACTGGCCGCTCACGGGGCAGTCCTCGTGGGCTGCTCCTCTGAAATATTGGGGCTCTCCTTCCCACGGGGTGACCTGCGATACATAAATGATGGCTTTGTTGAATTAGAGACAAAATGCCAACACCGACAAGAGCCGTAACCCAACGCAGCAATCGTCATTACCGTGCACCCTCCCCTGCACTGGGTGCCCAGTTGGCATCTACGCTGACTGCACTCCTTCAGCGCTGGGCCTGCCTGCATTCTGGGCTTCTCAGGAGGCTTTGGCGTTAAAATACTTTCCCCAATCTTCACTGTGATTACTGGGCATACTTATCCCCTAATTCCCAATCCACAGGCAAAGGCACGAATGATTTGTTCAAAAGGAAAATGCTAGTTCCAGAGATTATTCAATACAAAATGAACACTTGAACACAAGTGAATAAAATTACTTACTTTGTTTTCCTCTGCCTCCTGAGCCGGAAAGGCGGTGCCATTCCTAACTGGGGTGCCACCCGGCCCTGAAGCTGTGAAGTGAGAGCAGCGCTTAAGGCGGATTCTATCTGACAGATGCCGTGCGGGGAAAGCACGAGCCGAGCCCTTCGTGCCGTCCTACAGGAACTCTCACTCCCGCCCACACCCCGTGCTCTTCACAGAGGCCGCAGGTCTCCCTTCCACCTCATTTGACCCCGAGGACGAGGGGAGACTGGACCCCTGTCCCATGACGAGGACACCACAGGGCCTAGATTTAGTTGTTTTCATAGCTAATCACCCTGGATGGGGTCTCAGGGCTCAGATCACTGGCAACCAACACTTACACAGTGGACTCACAGCACACTTCAGGGCAAATCAGTCTGTATACAGATTATACATTAAAGTAAGAAGGGTATTTTGTAGGAAGAGTATCATCAACCCCTGACTGTGAGCTCCACCTCTTCCTCCTCAGCCTGTTGGTAAACTGTTAAAAGCCTTCTCTCTGACAGCGCATGTCTTGTATAAGTGACCAGATGTCACGTAATCATTTATGAAAGAAGTAGCCTCAATGACTTATGTTGTAATAATCGGCAAAAGAATGGTGAGTTACATGGAGTAGCTGGTGGGAGACTTTAGAGTTACATGTTAACTCTGGGGGAGTGAGGCTACGTTGTCATGTCACTTACTAACTGGCTACTCTAGGTCACTGTGCAAGCTTTATTATAAGAACGAAGGGACCTGCAAAATTAGTGAAGAAATGCCTGCTGCCTTAAAACAGATCTTGAATAGAATATTTATCCACCAAGGCAAATGAAGAAAAATGTTTTTCTCGTTATGACATACTGCCTTCATTCTAAAACGTCATCCATGTTATTTTCCTGAAATGAGAAGAAAATTCAGCCTTCAAAACCGTGTCCAGGCGGGAAGAGAGGGCTGACACTCATGTCTTCTAGTGCACAGAAACCAGCCATGCCAGCCACGCCAGGCAACCAAGAGACTGGGGGGCGGCCCGCAGTCCCTGGAGGGGCGTAAGCTCCACCGCTCACAGGGGACAGAGCCCTGCTGGCTGGTGGCATTTAAAGAAAACAGCATCTTGTCACCCAGCTGTGAACCTGTTCCCCACAGTGAGTGTGTGGTGTGGTGTCCAGGAAACCCGACAACTACCCATGGGGACAAGCAGCCCACTGGGCTGCTCCTGCTGCAGAAATGGAGCTGCCGCACTTCACAGTGCGCTCCTTACCTCTCAGGGGAGGGTGCAGCCTGTACGGTCCTCCTGGAGTTGGATCCTGCCTCATGTATTCCTCTGCCTGCCTCCGTCTGCAGATTGCATCCAATCTTAAAGATAAAGAATGGCTTCAATACAAATTACACCACCAATTCCTCTACTAGGCACAAAACAACCAGTCCTTAAAAATCTCAAAACACCCGTAAAAATGTGTCAAAATTCTGTACCTCTGTTTCAGGTGGGCAACTTCCCTTCTCAGCTCAGAGGAGTTTTCCCTTCTCAGGTCAGAGTTTTCCCTTCTCAGGTCAGAGTTTTCCCTTCTCAATTCAGAGATTTCCCTCTCCAGCTCCTGAGACCTGAGCTGTGGGAGAAAAACACATCCACGTTCAGTTGTGGCCGACTGTGCACAAAGGGAAGGAAGGAAACAAATTTTTACTGAGCTGTCTTGGGCCTTCTTCTCGGCAAGAGTGACCTGAAAAAGTCAACACATCAAGAAACACCATATGGCTAGGGGTTCTCAGGGCCATAATAACTGTCTGCATCAGGTGCTGAGGACTCGGTGTGTCAGGAGGAAGGCAGGTTACCTGGTGTCTCCAAATGATCTCTGCTTCCCGCATTTGCCCGTGACATTCTTCAAGTCTTATCCTATGAGTTACAAATTGTTCCATCAGAGAAGACACAATGCTGGGTATGCTGTTAAATAATCTGCCCCAGTCCATGTTATCTGCACTGCACACTCACACACATCATCTCACCACTCAAGACACACTGCACATGGCTGCAGAAGCACAGCAGGTGCAAAGCTGTCGCTGCAGCCACTCCTTCCGTCACTGTTACTGAACGCCTGCCCGGTTCTGCGCTGACACAACTCCCCCTCCCGTTCTCAGCATTTCCCTCACGTGTCCTGTGCTGAGCATCTTTCATCACAAAGCTTGATTCTTCCTTTCCTTACATCCTGACCCTACTTCTTACACCTGGGTCTCCCCAGCAGCACGGGAATTTTTATTGGTCCGACTGACGCTACACTAAACTGCTATCCTCAGGGTGAGAACGGTTTATAGCACCTTCAGAAACATCTCTGTGAACCGTCTCTCCTCTCAGTCTGGCCAGCACTGGAACCAGGAAATTCTTAGTAACTTAATACTTTTTAAAGTTAAACGTTTAACTTAACATATGCAAAACTTAACACTTTTCCTCCTGTGTGAAGCCATGTATACAAATGTCTTTTGTTTGGGTCAGTTTATGATATTGTGTCTAAACATTTTAGAAAAGTTTTCAAAAAATCCAACAGGTGTTTTCAGAGCCGCAGGTGCAGAGGAGCTGAACTCACTTGTACCATCTTGTCTCCTCTTCAGCCAATTTTGCCTCCTCCTTTGCTGCCAACAGCTGCTGCTTTCCCACCAGCTCACATCCGTTCATGTCCACCTTCCTGAGAGGGGAAAGAAACTCTGAAATTCTGCCAGTTTCCCTCCCAGAAACTGGAAGGGAAGAATTCCAGGTTCCTTTCGCCCTTCCCCATAAATGCTCAGGCTGATAAATACACAGGAAAGAATTAAAGTACCCCCACTAATAAATATGAAAAAGCTACACTCAGGCCTCTGGCAAGTGTTTGGTATCTGGGCTTCCCTTCAGCGTCCCCACCCCTAATCATTTATGCATAAAGTAAACACACAGGAAAAGCCCACGTGAGGTGTGCTCTGCGCCCCCCCACCAGGCTCAGGTTCCTGTGCCTGGGACAGCACGAGCTCACTGTGTTTCAACGTGGGAATCAGGGTCTGACCAAGTCATCACAACCAAACACATTAGGGTAAAGCAAGCGTTCATGACTTGTTTGATTTCTCCCACAAAGAGCCCAGATTTCAGTCAAAACCTGGAGCAAAACCTGATCCTTTAGGAAATATAAGGAACTGTTTGTATTTGAAAGCGGGTTAATGGGTGTGATGTCCATGACCTCTCCCTGAGAATGACAGGAAACTCTGGACAAATTATGAAATCCATGATCAAATGTACCAAATTGCTAACAAGCCAGAAAGGGACATGAGGCCAAGATGGAGAAGAAGAAAGCCCAGGACTGGGCCCACCTTCCCTGGGGGTCACCCGGTAACTGCAGAGGAAACCACTGAGATGCAGAGCAGCCCGGCAGCCGGTGCCCCCTATGCACAGGCACCGCAGTCAGGCAGCTGTAGCTCACTGTCCGTCAGCGAAGGTGATCCCTAGAGAGACCCACAGGACTTAGCTGGGATCCACGAGAGCTATATGCCAGAAACAAAGGTGGACAGGAGACACACGGGCCTCACGAAAGCTGGCTGCACTGACTGATCTCAGCTGCTAACCGGGTTAACAGGATGTAGCGCTGCTGGCGCCCTGACCACCTGCCAGCTGTAATGCCCACCTTCTCTGCAGCAAGTTAACCTCACACGAGGCCTCAAATATTCTCTATTTTCTACCCAATGTCTAGAGTTTATTAAAAATGATAGACACGTGGCAGGTCATGACACTTTGATGTGGTTGAAACCTAAGGACAATAAAAATGGACCTAGGGGGATCCAGATAATGAAGTGACTAAATCTGGTCCAAGAACCCGCTAAAATCTCAAACTAAATACAAACAAGACTCTGGTAACCAGTTAGAATGAACAGAAGCAGCAGATTACAGAAATCAAGGTCGAAAAATAAATGCACATCTGTACTGATTGAATATGGTAAAGCAAATATGGTGGTAAGTATTCTGAAACGTATTACAATATCCACATAACTCCACACATTCATTCACACATTGTCATAATTAACACGGGAATGTCTTACCCTTCAGTGTCCATAGATCTCTGTCCACTGATTTCATCAAGGACACTTACTTTCTTCACCTGCCTTTGGAAACCGTCTTCCTCACGTTCTTTCAGAGATCCCGATGCAGCATGGTGGTCTTGCATTTTCTTTTTACCCTCTATAAACATAAAACAACTGGCTTTGTGTGTGCACATGTGCACTCAAGAGCTTGGCTGTGCTGGGGAGTGGAGAAAGGAGAGAATTCTGAAGGCAGGAATCCCCTTTTTACCTTCCCAGTGCAAATTCATTGCTATTACAGGCATGTTTCATTTTATTGCCCTCCCTGGTAATGCATATTTTTAAACAATTGAAGATTTGTAACAACCCTGAGTACAGCAATTCCATTGGTGACATTTTTTTCTGGCAGCATTTGCTCATTTCTTATCTCTGTGTCACATTTTTGTAGTTTCTGAAATATTTGGTTCTTTATCATTTTAATTAAAACAGGCATGACATTCCTTTAAGGCAAAGCCTAATCCAGCGGAAGTCCCTAGTTCTCAGCAATTCTATAAACCCTGAGAGAGGTGAAGAGGCTTCAGAATAAAAGTGTGAAGCCAGCAGTGGTTGGCCCATGAAGTTTAAGGCAAGATTCCATCTCCACTGCATACCTGTGCAAGGTAAGGCGGGAAGAGCTGACCCAGAGGCTGCTGCAAGTGCTCCAGGAGATGAAGCTAAGGCAGCTAATGAAGGTGGCTGCACTAAACAACAGGTTTTCAATGCAGAGAACTGCAAGGGGAGGCCACCCAGCACCATCACAGCTGGAGAGAAGTCAGCGCCTGGCATCAAGGCTTCAATGGACAGGCTGATTTTCCCGTTAGAGGCTAACGAAGCCAATATTCATTTAACATTATGAAAATCCTATGTCCCATGAGAATCAAGTGAAATCTACTCTGTGCTCTATAAATAGAACAAAGCCTGAATGACAGCACATCTATTTACAACATGAATATTTTAGCCCATTGTTGAGACCTACTGCTCAGAAAACAAAACAAAACACACAAAAAAAATTCTTTCAAAATATTACTGCTCATGGACAATGCACAAGTCATCCAGGAGCTCTGATGGAGATGCATGAGATGAATGCTGTTTCCATGCTTAACACGACATCTATTCTGCAGCCCATGAATCAGGAGTAATTATGACTTTCAAGTCTTATTATTTAAGAAATACATTTTGGAAGGCTTTAGCTGCCATAGACAGTGACACCAATGATGGGTCTGGGCAAATGAATGGAAAATTTTCTGGAAAGGATTCACCATTTTACATGCCATTAAGAACATTCGTGATTCATGGGAAGAAGTCAAAATATCAACATGAACTGGGGTTTGGAAGGAATTGATTCCAATCCTGATGTATGACTTTGAAGGGCTCAAGAATTCAGTGCAGGAAGGAGCTGCAGATGTGCTGAAAATAGCAGGAGAACTAGAGTTACAAGTGGAGCCTGAAGATATGACTGATTGGCTGCAACCTCATGATAAAATGTGCATGAATGAGGAGCTGCTTCTTATGGACAAGCAAAGAAATTGGTTTCTTGAGATGGAATCAACTGGTGAAGATGCTGTGAAGAAGGTTGAAATAACAAAGGACTTAGAAGAGCGTATGAACTTAGCTGATAAATTACCACAGGGTTTGAGAGGACTGACTCCAATTTGGAAAGAATTTCTACTGTGTGTAAAATGTGTCAAATTGCCTGTGACAGAGGACTTGTTCCTGAAAGGAAGAGAGAATACTGTCACAAACTTCATTGTGGTCTTATGTTAAGAAATTGCAAAAGCCACACCAATCTTCAGCAACTGCCACAATGACCAGTCAGCAGCCACCAATGTTAATTCAAGGCCATCCACCAAAATGACTGTAACTCAATAAAAAAAAGTTAAAAAAAAAAAACATCCACCAACAAAAAGATTAAACCTCACTAAAGGCTCCAATGATGGCTAGCAGTTTTTAGTAATAAAGAGTATTTTCATTAAGTTATGAACATTGGGGTTTTTAGACACAGTGGTATTGCTCACTTAATAGACTACAGTATAGTGTAAACTTAACTGTTCTTTGCACTGGAAAACCAAAAAAAAAAAAAACCCCAAAAATAAGTTATTTAACTCTCTTTATTATATTTATTTTATTCTAGGGGTCTAGAACTGAAGCCACAACATCTCCCAGGAATCCTGTATGTAAGGTTTTCTTCCCAACAAGCAACATACCTTCCAGGCTGCAGTCCCTTGTTGTCACAGCTCGCTGCATCGAATCCTCAGATCTGGTCTTCGAAACACCTGGCTGTAAGATAGATATGAGAAGACATTCAAGAAGTACTGATCCACAGCAATGTGCACATACTTAACATGAGAGGAATCATACGCTTGGAATCAGCTAAGATGGGCCATCTGCTTTCCGTGTGTTACAGCACAATTAAACACTGACACAGTGATGCTTGGTTCTCTGAGGTAAGCATCTCTGGGGGTGAGTAACAATCCTTACTCTCTTCTTGATGCTGAGCTGAACGTCCTCTTGCACATGCATTTCTTCAGATTTCACTGTGGCTTCACAGACATGAGATTTATTAAGAGCAATTTCAACTTAAAACATTCTCATTGGTGACTAAATTCCCAAGAAAAATAATTTGAGTAGATATCAACATTTAATCTTCTAAGACATGAGATTGTTGTTCCTTGTGAAAGCTAATGTGTACAGTGGAAATCCTGCTGCAACTGGAGGCATTTACCTCAAATTCCTGAAGTGTTCATTGAAACAGCACCTTTCAAGTTCTCTGGAGATGTTCCTTTTTCCAGTATCTTCACACAGGACAGAAATAAAGTATGTACTAAGATTTCAATGAAAACTCAGGGTGATATGTTTAAAAAGTGTAATTTTTTTTCCAGAAACAAAGTATTTTGTTAACTGCAAAACAAACCATAGAAAATAAATATATTAGCCCTGGTACATGTCCAAAAACTTTGGTGAGCATTCTCTCCAGAAGATATTAAGGCAGTGAAATGATTCTGAACATACAAATTTTATAAAGAAAGGAAAGCAAGTGTTATATGTTCCCTTACATATGCTTGAAAGCATCTGAGACTTTCCCTGAATTTCGGTTTGGGGCTGAAGACAGTGCTCCATTTGAGAGTTTACAGCAGACAGGGCCTCTTCCTTCAAGTTCTAGCAACGGGCATCCTAGCAGCTCATTCTGACCCTTTGCATCTTGCATTTCCTTCTTCAGCTGGTCCTCTTCCACTGCCAGCCGGCCAATCTCTTCCAGAAAGTCTTGGTTTGTTCTGATGGGCAGTTGCTTCTCTTCAACCCTTTTGGAATCCTGTCCCTTCTCAGCCAGTACCCACAACTACGCCTAAGTTTCCTGTGATGGCAGCTGATACAGGCTGGGCCCAGGACAAATGTCAAGCCCATAAAGAAATGTGGAAAAAAGACCTCCAGGCACAGATTTTTCTTCACCTCCACAGGCTTCCTCCTCCCTGGACAATGGAGGGCACGACTGGACGACAAGAGGAAGCAAGGGTGGGAAACTGCTCATGTCAAAGAGCTCACAAATGAGTGTTGCTGGTGAAATATAAACAAAGTTTACCCAAATTCACATGGAAAATTCTCTGTTTAACATCAACAGGGCAAGGAGCTGTGCACCTAGTCTAGTAACTTCCTTAACCTCTCAGGTATTTCCTGGCATCTTCTGTGTATCTTGGAGGGCAGTGTGAGTGGTGAGAAAACTCTCTAGGTTGTGAAAATAAGACATATTTCCTAGTTTCTGAAATAGAAAAAGTCACAGAGGTTTTAGTCCATGAAATTCTGGGTCATTGTTCACAGGGAATTTCCGCTCCTGGGCTCTCACACTCTGTTGTGGTCAAAAGCAGGAGGAGCAGGTGCACGCAGCTCGCCCAGGGCTCAAAAAGCCTCAGAAGCCTGGCTATGGTCAAAGTGGCAGCTCTTACCAGGTGTGGGTTCTTGGCGTTCTGGTCCCTCACTGCCTGCAGCTTAGCTCAAACAATCTGAATGATGTCATTCAAATTTTCATTCACCTTCTCAATGGCTTTCAAGCTCTCATTCAATGAAACATTGAATTAGTAACAATTACTCATTACTTTCATTTCTATTTTCAGAATGTAATCTAACAAGAGGTTCGTACCTTAAACTTCAGTGCTTTCTCAGAGGGCAGCTTCTTTTGCCTGATTGCCTCCTCTAAGCATTTCTTTGCGTTGTTGGTCTATGCAAAAATGTAATGAAGGAAACAGAATTACAAATACTAATTACACTGCTAGCTGAACCTATCTTGTGTGTGACCCCTTCCACTAATACAGAAAGTGGTGCTTTACATCTACAACACTTGCTTTGTTTATTTTTTTACTGATATATAGTCAGTTACAATGTGTCAATTTTCTGGTGTAAAGCATGTTTCAGTTACATATATATATACACCTATGTTTGTCTTCACATTCTTTTTCATTATAGATTACAAGATATCAAGTAGAGTTCCCTGTGCTCTACAGAAGAAATTTGTTTTTTGGTTTTTTTTTTTTTTTTTTATCTAGGACACTTGCTTTGAACCTAGACCTCTTATGGAACACATGGAACAGGACAGTAGGATGAAGGAAAAGAGAGCCAAATAACTGAACTGCCAGAGTGGGGAGGAACTGAAGGTAAAATCACAAAAAAAAAAAAAGCAAAAGGAGAAAGATACCTTCTGCACCCAAGCAGATATATTTTCTGCAAGTTCTCTGTTTTCATTCTCCAAATTCTTGCTCTGCTCAGTCATCTGCTTTAAAGTAACTAAAAGGAGATGAAGCAATTTCTCATATTGGCAAGAAAACCCAGTAGAATAGAATTATCATGATTTATTAGCAGTAGAGACATATCTGGCTGGCACTATGAGTATAATTAACCTTTTAGCTTTTCTACTGTGCCTAAAGGAAGCAAATCTTAGTGGCATTCTAAATGTGAGATCATTGAGATTCCTAGTTTAATTTTTTTCAAAGATGCAGAAACACAATAAAAAGTCTTCCCCTAAATTCTCTCCCAGCTATAAGCACCATTCTTAGAAAATTCAATCATTCAAATACTTCTGACATCACCAGAGATGAAAAAGAAAAACCAAGCATCCTGTCCCCTTAACATTCTCCCCTCCAATTACTAAGGTAAGTAAACATGCCCCTGCTTAAAAAAATAGAACCCTTATCCCACGCAGGTTCACCCCACAGCCAGGCCCTATCTGCAACACCACAGAAGGCAAGTTCAAAACGTTGCCTGACTGGGCCTGCACTGGCCTCCAGTGTCTTCCTGCTGCCTGGAAGATCGTCTTTCATGAAAATCATGTTGGGGGCCCTGAAGGACAAGGTCGCTGGAATTAAACACTTTGGTACCATGTGGGCTTCCCCACCTAGTCACTGGAGGACCTGGATAACACACAGGCCCTAAATGACAAGCTTTTCTATCGCCAGGAAGAGAATGTTACCATCACTGCTTCAGGAAAGCAGCACATGTAAAACAGCCAGTCACAGGCGACTCCATGTGTGAAGCTCTAGAACGCAGCCCTCAGAACCAGACTCCTCTCTCAGGCATCTAAGTCCCTCATCTGACCACACAGTGCACACGCGTCTTCTGTCTGCCCAGTGGTGATGCTCTGATGCTGAGATCCCTCTTCTCAGCACCAGCCCTTCTGCATCAACTGTCACCAACAGCAGCCCTTGAGGGCCTACTGAGTGCCGGGCAGCCACCCTGCCCATCACGCACAGCCCCACTCGGTCAGCAGAGTGTGAAGCCTGCATAGAAAGCATCATCCTCAGGCTGAATCACTTCCATTAAGTCCCCACTGCCATGAATGGCTCCTTTCACTTATGAGTCACAGCCCATGGATGCCCCTCTGCTGTGACACACACAGCCTGGCTACATCTGCATCCCTCCCTCAGCCTGGAGAGTCCTGACAGGCTCAAGTAGTGTTTCAGCATCTTTACTTTTCACCAAGAGCCAGCTCATATTAGGGACACACTCCGAACATTAGACTCTTCTCATCACCTGCTTCCTCAAGTTTGCTATGCAAAATTAAACTCATCCTAGTCTCCCTACTCCTGTGACCCTCCTGGCCTCTTAGCTCAATAGATGTCAACTTCCTCTACGATGTCATTTAGACACCATTGCAGGAGTAAAATTTTCAAGAGTTGAGAAGTCAGTTAGACATCAGAAGTCATTGTGTTTACTCTTAGTTGAATTAAAATCCACATCAAATCCTGGTATTGAGAAAATATTACAAAGGAAACTAAACCCTAATACCTTACCTTGACACACTGGAGGCTTTACCTAGGAGAGGAAGAAACATTAAATTTGAAGTCAAAACATATAATTAGTAAATCTATAATTTCTAATATACTATCAAAACAGTAATCCATTGAAATCACAATTATCACTTTGGTACAGCATAACAATTAATATGATTAAAAATCAGGAAAAATCAGAATTTCCTACTTAAGGCATGATCTTTCACTCACCATTTCTGATAGCACAATGGTAAATAACATTTTAGAACAAAAGATCTGCTTACATTCTATTAAATAAACGTCACTCTATTCAATTTTCATAACGCATATTCACATTTAACAACACTGAACTATATTATTTTCATGATATGTTGTTGTAATGCATCATTTATCTAATTTTTTTTGTCAAACCAAACATCCACACTTAAGTCCAGAACCTGGATAGTTGTGTAACCTTCAAAAGAGAGAGAGAGACAGAGAGGAGAAAACTAAAAGAAAAATAAAGGCAAAATCTTTATACTAAGATTAAGATACACCCCTTTCATTCAATGAAAGGTTTTCTGAAATCTTATACAGAGTTGACTGTTGAATTGATAAGCAATTGTAACATATGAGGTCGTAAGATTTGTCAAGACCACTAAAAACAAACGGACATCAAATGAGACATCAGACGAGAATGAAAGTGAGTAATGGCTGTAGTGAAACCACACACAGCAGCAGGATGGACAGCGACCATTTTCGAGAAGCGAACGTGCTTCTTGACTCAGATACAAGTCATCGTATGAAGAGTAATAGTCCAGAAAAACCCAGGCAGGACTCCACTGTAATACCATGTAAAGACACATTTCCCTGACCCTTAACACATATTTCTTCATTCAAAACTTTAAGTGATGATCAGAGACTGAGGCCAGCCCCTAACCTTGCCAAGATATTGGAGAATCATCACAGTGTCGAAGATCCAGTGGCAATAATGTGGCAATAGATGAATGCATCCATGGAGGGCAAACAGAAAACCACAGATGTTCCCTTAACTTCACACTTGCTCAGGAACACTGAGCTTCCCTGTCCCCTGTCACCCAACACACAGGCAGGGGCAGGTGGAGAGATAGATGGGCTCGCCAAATACTTAACCTTCCTGTTTTGTTATTGAAGAGAAGAGTTTATAAATTGCCATTGTCTCATTGAGAATATACTGTTGACTTGCTCAATGAGTTCTTACTATAAAGATTTTGCAACAAATTTCCATTTCAAAACTAATTTGTGTTCAAGTTAGTAATCTAAAAGGAAACAAAGAAAAGACTCCTGGATTCTGGCCCAGGCAGGCAAATAAAATGTCCAGTGACTATAAAAATTCCTATTAGGTGTGATTAAAAGGACATTGTCAGGTACTTTAGTAATACTCACAGCAAGGACGGTCCTCCAGACGAACAAGAGAAAAATAGAAACTCCCCAGGAGGCAGCAAGAAGAATAAGCTTCCACAGAAGTTCATAAACATCAGACGCAGGATGGAAAAGGAGAATCAGAGTGTCGAGGATCTGAAAAGATATTAGATATAATGAGGAACCTCAAAGACATTCCCAGTGTATATGTCACAGAGAATCATCTTTAGAAACCCTCAACCACATCCTCAGATAGCTCCACAGAGAGGCGAGAAGGGACACTTGAGTTCAAAGGAGCTCTTGGGAGTGTGGGCATGTTTACTGCCTTGATTTGGTAATAGTTTCACTGCTGCACACATACGTCAAATACCTGATACACAAAATGTTAGAGATTTGACTTTGCTGACAGGCACATTGCAAATATTTTTAAAATAGTTAACAGAACTTAACTTATGAATGTAGAAGCCAACTTGAAATTGAAAATAAGCAAACACAAACCTACAGGGCATGGGACGCCTCCATCTTCTATTGTATGTTCATGAAGTACCTGGACAAACCCCTATGAAATGTCTCCAAAAATACACCCAACATGCATGGGGAAAGAGCAATGAAGGTATGTGTTAAAATACAGAGAGATGTACAGAGATGTATTTCTACATTTATAGACTGGACATGAGTGAGAAAGCAGACCAGCTCTTAGAATAATGTCAAAATTACTATTCCAGCAAAAATTAATGATATATTTTAGCCCAACTATCTAAAAACCATGGAGGTTTTCTTCAATATTCACTTTGGTTCTGAACCAGAGCATGTAATGTCAGACTTCTGAAATAAATAGGGATTTGTATAATAGAGTTTTAATCATATTATACAAGATTACACAAAGAATGAAGTTACATAAAAAGAGAACTCAAAATAATCAGTAAAAATAATTTACATGCATATTTCACAGTACTGCACCTACGTCCATTAACAGCCACCAAGAAAATTAATTTGTATTTCTGGAATGTTCAGTCACCAAAACAAAAGCCAAACACATAGTTTTGTAAAAACTAGATTTATAAGTATTATAGGAGGGAATAAATGCACAATGTAATTTGTACTTTATCTAGACACCAAGTTTCAGTCTTGTGCAAAAAAAACCCTCTAGAAAGCAGCCTCTGAAATCAGTAACACTGTCATTGTCAGCTCTCACAGTTGGGGTCAGTAAAATGTGTGCTGGTGGAAAACATGCACTGTCTTTGCATAGCTGCCATCTGAGAGAGCAGTGGATCTCAGCACAAAGGAGAGACATGCAGATAAAAGGCACAAAAACAAACACCATCTAGTCGCTAACTGGTAAAACCCCCTCCACCATGGGCATGCTTGTTACACACGGCACTGTCTGAGTGCTGACGTCAGCAGCTGCCTCCTACCTAAAGTCTATCCATCAGGGCCGATGGACTCAGGTTCTGTCAGCGGCCATGAGCAACGGTGGAGAAGGACAAGTTAGTTTATCCAAATGCTCAAAGATGTGGTAGGGAAAGAGGGCTGACTAACCTGTGAGAACTCAGCCTCATTCACTTTGAGGGAAAAAATCCCAACAAAGATGACCTAGAAACGCCCTCCTTAGTAGGCTCAAAAGAAACAGAACAGACTCTTCTTTGGGTGGAGTGTTCATGTGGCATTGATTCTGCTTCAGTGCAAAGATTGTTCCTGACACTCAGTTTTTCCAGGTCCATAAGAATCTGGTGGAAGCGTATCAGAACAAACCACTTAAATCCATGAGGTGTTCTCAGTCTTTCTTTTTTAGGGTGTGGAGGTGATTTATCCTGACACAGTAAAAATTTCACAGCATGTATCTGAATTTTCTTTATATTTAGACAATTCTAAAGACATGAAGGACACTTTCTGCTTTGGGGAAATCAACATTCTTCACAAGGACATGTCACTAAAAAAAAAGACAACTCGTCCACCTCCTGGTCACATCCCTCCTGAGCATTTCCTCATTGTAAACATCACAGGAGGTTGCAGCCACTGATTTTCACATCAGCTCGGCTCTCAGGGCTCTCCCATCAACCTAGCTGGACACAGAGTCCCTGGGGGCAGCCTCCAAGATAAAAAGGAAAGGGATAACTAAGAATTTGCTAGAAGTCCAATAAAAATAAAAGCAAAAATAAACAAATGGGACCTAATTAAACTTGGAAGCTTTTGCATAGCAATGGAAACCATAAGCAAAACAAAAAGACAACCTACAGAATGGGAGAAAATTTTTGCAAAACATGAAACTGACAAGGGCTTAATCGCCAGAATATAGAAACAAATCATACAACTAAATAAGAAAAAAAAAAAAAAAACTCAATCCAAAAATGGGCAGAAGACCTAAACAAGCAATTGTCCAGTGAAGACATACAAATGGCTAACAGGCACATGAAAAAGTGCTCATTATCACTGATTATCAGAGAATTGCAAATCAAAACTACAATGAGGTATCACCTCACACAAGTCAGAATGGCCATCATTCAAAAGTCCACAAATGACAAATGTTGGAGAGGCTGTGGAGAAAAGGGTACTGTCCTACACCGCTGGTGGGAATGCAGGTTGGTGCAGCCACTGTGCAAAAGTTTGTAGATTCCTCAAAAGACTAAGAATAGACTTACCATATGACCTAATAATCCCACTCCTGGGCATATGTCCAGAAGGAACCCTACTTCAAAAATACACCTGCACCCCAATGTTCATAGCAGCACTATTTACAATAGCCAAGACATGGAAACAGCCTAAATGTCCATCAACAGATGACTGGATAAAGAAGAGGTGGTATATTTATACAATGAAATACTATTTGGCCATAAAAAACCAATATGCCATTTGCAGCAACATGGATGTCCTTAGAGAATGTCATTCTAAGTGAAGTAAGCCAAAAAGAGAAAGAAAAATACCATATGAGTTTGCTCACATGTGGAATCCAAAAAAAAATAAATAAAAAAGAGCATAAATACAAAACAGAAACAGACTCACAGACATAGAATACAAACTTGCGGTTGCCAAGGGGCTGAGGGGTGGGAAGGGACAGATTGGGAGTTTGAAATTTGTAGATACTGACAGGCATATGCAGAATAGATAATCAAGATTATACTGTATATCACAGGGAAATATATACAAGATCTTATGCTAGTTCACAGAGAAAAAAATTCTGACAATGAAAATATGTATGTTCATATATAACTGAAAAACTGTGCTCTACACTAGAATTTGACACACTATTGTAAAATGACTATAACTCAATAAAAATGTAAAAAAAAAAAAAGCTGTGGTATATTTTACACAATAGACTACTACTCAGCCATAAAATTGATAAAATGATGCCATTTGCAGCAACAGGGAATGAATGGACCTGGAGAATGTCATTCTAAGTGAAGTAGTCATAAAGGAAAAGAAAAATACCATATGATATCACTTATATTTGGAATCAAAAAAAAAAAGACAAACTTATTTACAAAACAGAAACAGACTTAGAGCATAGAAAACAAACTTATGGTTACCAGAGGGAAAGGGAGTGGGAAGGGAAAAATTGGAAGTTTGAGATTCATGAATACTAATCTCTATAAAGTAGACAACAACTAGTTTACACTGTACAGCACAGGGAACTCTATTTAATATCTTGTAGTAATTTATGTTAAAAAAAAACAATATGAAAATGAATATATGTATTTTCCTATATGACTGAAGCATTCTGTTGTACATGAGAAATGGACAACATGGTAAACTGACTATACTTCAATAAAAATATTTTAAAATTTATAGGGCTATTGAATATTTTTGTTACATTAAAATTTCTGAAAAGAATACACTTCAAAGAAAAAACAAAGTTGCTGTAAGTTAACAAACCAGAAAGCACAGAGCAGAGATGACATTTCCCTGTTTAACAGACCAGCACCAACCCAGTGCTGAGACCCCACTGCTCCCAGGACTGCCAGACGTCACCACCAGGAAGGGTGCACACACAGGAGAGCACACCACACAGGGACAGAACCGGAACACGCACAACTTGAAGCAGGATCCTGACAAGCTTTCCGGGAGCCAGTCTCACTATGACTTCTAGTAAATAGGAGTTTCTCACTTTTTAAAAAACTGCTTTACTGAGATATAATTCACCCACTCCCCCATTTTAGGCATACAACTCGATGGCTTTTAGGATGTTCACACTTCCTTCTTTGATGCAATAAAGTAACTAATTCAGGTTTCATCCTGTCAACCTGCTGTTTGGTCCAAGAGGTCCTGATAGGACTCAGATCTTGAGGACGCTGGTGGCCAGAGCCACTCTAGGCTGGTCAAGAAACCTGTCCTGAGAGCCTCGGGCTTCACCAACGATGCATTCCCATCAAGGACCCTATGAGAAAGTATCTATTTAACCACAGTGTGAAAGAGCCCAGGAAAAAGGAGGACACCTGATGCCCGATGTTTACTCACAGTTGTATATTCATATCCAGTACACCCCAGCACGTGGGACCAGAACATCCCCATCACCTACATGTCCTGGTCCTCTCAGGTGGGGAGGGGACAGGGGAGGGGAGGGGAGGGTTGGGGAGGGGAGGGGTGGGGGATGGGGTGGGGAGGGTGTGTGACAGGAAGAGGGGTTGGGCACTTGGGAGGAGAAGGGGGTCACAGAAAGGATGAGGGCCAATCAAGCTCTTGAGGGGAGGAAGGAGGGTTCAGTCAGGTCAGGAGGTCAGCAGGTCAGGAAAACAAACAGCAGGCAAGCGGAATCTCAGGAGCAGCTGGAGGGGACCAGACGCCTCCCTCCAAGCCTACTCCTGTCTGAACGCTGCCTTAGCAACGCCCCATGCTTTATGTCCTCTCTCGACCAATCACCTGCCTTTGCCCCTGTGACCTCACAGTGGACATTCTGGGTGACGTCACTTTTACAATGTGCCCCGCCTAACTGATCCCCCACCACCAACTGCCATCTAACCCTGGGTCCTCTCTGCAAAGTTTTCTGACCTTATGCTTTCTGGTCCTGCCCAACTGATGTCCCCTGCCCCCTACATCTTGGGTGCTCCCTCCTCCTTTTCCAAATTCCCAGGATTTCCCTTGGGCAGTGGCTGAAAAACATATTAGGTAGACAATGACAGAACCAGGAGGAATCAAATATACAGGCAAGGTGGGAGGTCCTCTCTCCCCTTCGCTCAGCACTGCACACAAAATGCAGAGAGAATGTCCACAAGACGGAGATCTTAACAGCACACCATCTTAATCACATCGCCACACCCATGTGGCTGTCCTTATCTGTAGTACACTTGTAGGTGACACATTAATTTTAAGTATGAATGTCACAGGCATAAAAATAAGCCCTATGGTTTTTGCCAAAAATATATAAAATTATAAAAATTAATTATATATTGTCACACTCCCTACACTGCCCTTGGGTGATTCACTTACACACAGGTTCAAGGAGGCAGGAACTACCTGGGTGGGACAGAAGCAAAGTTGTGCTTTGGGGCAGTACTGGCTGTGAGGGGGCCTGAGAAAACCTTTTGGGGTGGTGGGAAGACTTGGTGTCTAGATATGGGGGGTGGTTGTGTTCACTCAATCAAGAAATACTGAGCACATGGGGCCTGCCAGTCTCAGGAGTCAGAGAGACCCTCCTGCCCTGTGGGGAGTTGACCCCGACTGCTCACAGGCCCAGTGGGTCTGCGTTTCCAACCACACTGCTGGGCCTTCCTGCTCCCACAGCCGGGCTTCAGGCACTGTGCTGGCTCCAGGATCCCCTGGCCTGGAGGGACTGAGTCCCATCCAGGGTGAGCAGGCTTCAGGGATCCTGGGTCTCCTCCTACTGTCAATCAGAATTCCTTCCAACCCTCAGGAATCGGGACACCCTGTAAATCACCAATTAGCATCATGTCAAAGGTATTGAGGTCTCACACTAAGCAATAAACTGTGCCAACTGACCAAATTCAAAGTGCAGTGTTCCAACTACACAACATTCTCAATAACCCATTTTATGGATGAGAAGACAGAGGGGGTGTGAATCACCTAAGGGTCTCGGGGCTGTGAGTGCTGTAACTTTACCCTGAACTAAGATCTACCTTGGAAAGCGATTCCACCTGGAGCCCATCCTGTGACCTGCTCCCTGAGGTTCTGAGGAAGACCGTTGGCTTTTCCTTGGGAAATTCCTCTTGCAATGACATTAAGTCATGCATCAGTCAGGACAAACGGTGAGGATGTGTTCATTAGGGATCCTGACTCTTAACGGCAAGTCAACTTTGTCTCAGGAAATGGGTCTTCTATTACCATTAATTCGGGCACCAAGGTAAATAAGAGTAACAACATAAAATCCATCATACATATAAGTACTTTTAATTTAAAATATAAATAACTTTATGAACTATAAATGGATGCATTGCATTGGTCCATGACAAACAGGACATTATGTACATTCATTACAAAGAAGTGCTGTCATGGGTGGGGGTGTGGTGACAAGAGCAGGGTCATTTTTAGCAGGGAAGGTTGTCCTACAGCTCTCAGTACAGGGTGGGTAAGTTCACAGTGCTTCTCCCCATGACCAAACTCTCACCACACACACACACACACACACACACACACACACACACACACACACACAGGCAAATGTACATAGATCCTAAAATGACCATCTACCTTCTGATCAGAATAAAGATAAAGATATGTGCTCACATCACCTAACAACACACTGACCACACACACAGTTCCCATAATAACTTCTTAATACTTCAGTTCTATGAGCCTCTGAAGTTCCCCTCACTTGCGCTCACCATCATCTAACAGAAAGAAGTCATAAACAATTCTTCAAGTTTGATTCATTACAGTTCCTCTAAGAACTTATATTATTGCAAGTGTCAGAAGAATATAAAATTCAATTTCAGATGGAGTTTTTGGCTCAGTAGTTTTCATGGTTAAAAGTTTCCACTGACTACACAAAATTATTGGCTCTACTTTTCTCGTTCTGTGCTTCCTGTCCCAACTAAAATTTCCCTATACATCTCGTTATTTTGGATTTCAGTCAGTGGCCTGATAGTGCATTTTGTAGATAGTTTGATTGTTCCTACAGATCTCTATCTATTGATGAGCATTTTATTCTTTTAGTATTAAATAGAACAAATGACTTCCAGTCTACAGCTTTTCCTGTAACTGGAGAAACAATAAAGCTTATACCGACATCACTCACCACTACACTACCAGACTCACAGCTTGTCCTGACTGCACTCTGACCTCCTCTAGTCAGTGTCCAGAAAAATCAAGCCCACACACGTGTGGATGTGACTCTATAGGGCCAGCACGCCCACCTTCTCCATTTACTTACTCTCAGTCGTCACTACTTTCCTATATTTGACCTAGAAGTTGCCCTCCTCCTACCCCTACCCTGAGCATTTCAGAAGAGTAACCTAAAAACTAAACTCTTCATGGCACAAACTGTAATCACATTACTAGTAGCCATAAAGTTAGCCTATGAATGAATTTAAAAGGATTAGAATGAATGTATGATAATTACTTTAAACAAAAACATTTTGACTAATAAAACTGTAATTAACTTCATAATTATCAAATGGCATTAGTCTATTTTACTATCCTTTTTGCATTTACAGTACCCTATATGGATACTAATATATAAATCACACTTAACATCCCCAATTACTATGCTTAGATGGCACAATATCATCATTTTTCATTACAGCCGCTGTCACCACGCTCAGCACCCATTCTACGTGAGCTGGCATAACTCCTGCCATCAGTGCTCCCCGCCTGTGTGGCCGCACCGGGACCGTCACTAACAGCTGTGGGATCCAGCGCCTGCGGTACTGATTGTGTCCAAAATCTTAACCTTCTTCAAGGCTAAAACTCATTATTCCAAACATTATAGTAATACAATTAACACGATTACCAAAATTATATCCTCTGAATTAACACTAAACCTTATGGCCTAGTAACCAGCCTTATCAGCTTTTTGCTCCTGAATCAACTGACACAGCCTCCACTTTTCACTAGCCTCCTTTCTGTTACTGCCTCCACTTGCATCAACAATGTCTCTTCTTCCACCAGCATACACAGCCAGCTGATTTCATCCATCCCAGCAATCATTAACCCCCAAAAGTGTGTCATCACAAGTACCCTTACTACAAACATCCTTAGACTTTCACACTTCACAACTGACCACATTCTATAGTTTAATCAAAACAAAATTAGTCAAAACCCTAATTATTTACTACCCACTGAGAAAATCAGACAAGATGATTAAATTCAGGACTCTGTTTCTTACTGTATGTACTCCTTGGATCATTTTCACTTGTCACTGCATTAATTTTTACCCAGAATCTTGTAGGTTCCTTACATTTTATAATAATTCAACACTAAACTCAGGCAGCATCCATTTCTTAATCTGGTGTTTCCCTATGACTGGCATGAGTAAGAGCATTTAGAGTAAGCAGACTCCTTTAGGACCTGCTCCTTTGGTTCCCAAGGGCTTAACTGGAGTTTGCATTCCTGGACCCAGAGCACCTGCAGTCATGCTGCTCACACGAGGCAGCTGGGGCACATCACACATTATAATATTCAATCCCTTGGAAAACCAGATGGCATATCCTGTCCTTATACTATCTTTACAAAGAATGATCATAACGAGCCCCATCTGTCTGTGCCAGACAGATGTACAGCCACTCCCGCAGGGCTCCCCACCAGCCACAGACAGTAGGAGCTTTGGGCATCCGTGCTCAGACAGCATGATGTCACAGAGGTGCTCCAGCCCTGACAACAACCCACGCCTTATGTCCTGGTCTGAAGCACGTGTCATGCACCCAGGCACAGGGTTCAGAACCAGGACGAGCAGTCCCCTCAGCTGGAGTGAAAACCAGCGAGCTTGCTGGGGCGCTGTAAGATGCGGAGCCACTGCTCTTGAACAGCCTGTGCAGAGGCCCGCTGACTCCCCTTCACGGCAGGGACACAGCAGGCTGAACACTGCCTGGGGCTCTGGCCGGCTGGCAGGGGTGGCTCAGGGGGACCCCTGGACTCCCCCAGGCTCCTGCTCCCTCCCTCCGTTTTCTGGTGCTGCTCCCCACTCAGGTGGAGGCCTCCAATGCCAGTGAGAGTGCACACCGTGGGAGAAAGTGGCGCTGGAGTGGGTGTGGCCCTGTCTCTGAAAAGACGGCCGGCAGTCACGGCCAGCTAGTGTCCCCACACACACTCTGCAGGGAACAGCACCAGCATCAGGGCAGGGCCTGCCATCACCAGAACTCACTTTCCTGTGCACGCCTGATGGGGTGGGGCCAGCTCAGTGGTGCAGCCCCAATTTCTCTGGCCCCAATCCACCCTCTAGCCAAGGTGTGCACACTGGGGAAAAAGTAAAACCAGTACAGAAGTGCTGCTGCAAGCCCTCAGGCCTCAGCCACATCCCAAACCAGAGACTGCCACCACACCCAGGAGAACCCCACTCCCACAGAGATCCTGCTCCAGCCCCACAGGACCCCGTGCCAACCCTGATAGGGCTGGAACAGTCACTGAGCAGAGGAGAAGCCTCTGCTTCAACCTGGAACTGGCTCCAGCCACTCTGACTCCAGCCCTGCCACCCCCATTGCAGCGACTGCCAGCACGTCCCGGGGGAAGAGGGCAGCCCAGGATCACTTCAGGTCCAGCTGTTCCCAACAAACCCACTGGGCACAGAAGACTGCACAGGAATGCTCTCACACAAGGACACCTTTCATTCTGGGGCAGGCAACTGTTTCACCTAATTTCACAGAAATACAGAAAGTTAAAATGAGAAGACACAAGAACACATTTTAAATGAAAGAATAACAAAATAACCATAATGAAAAGAAACAAATACTTTACCTGACAAAGAGGTCAAAGCAATAGCAACAAGAATGATAACTGAACTGGGAAAAAGAAGAGATGAGCAACGGGAGAACTGTCAAAAGAACTAGAATATATAAAAAAGACCAATCAGAGCAGAACTGCAAGTTGTACAGAAGATTAGGCAATGCAGATGATCCATTAGCAATCCGGAAGACAGAATGAAAAACACCCAATCAAAAAAGCAAGAAGAAAAGGCCTGCTACATGAGTTTAAAGCACTTCCGAGACAGCAGCAAGCATAGTAACACTCACATTACAGGAGTCCCTGCAGGGAGAGAGAAAAAGGCTGAGAAAACATTGGATAAAATTAAGGCTGAAAACTTCCCTAATCTGAAGAAAGAAACGAGTATCAAGGCATAGGAATCAGAGAGTCTCAAACAGGATCAGCTGAGACAGACTCACATCAAGACATACCATCATTCAAAAAGCAAAATTTAAAGACAATGATAGAATTCTAAAGGCAGCAAGGAAAAAGGAAAGTGTCACAGAAAAGGAAATCCCTCATGAGTCTTTCAGCTGTCTTTACTGCACATATTTTTTAAATTTACATGTATGTACTGTTCATTGTCTCTAAGACTGTTTAGAGCTTTAGCTTTTTAAACTTATGTAGTTATTAAAGGAATAAAACCAAACACAATAAAAATTCAAAAAGATACACGCATCCCACTATTAACAGCAACACTATTTACAATTGCCAAGACATGAAAGCATCCCAAGTACATATCAACAGATGAATGGATAAAGGAGATTCATCATATGTAGGTAGTGGAATACAATTCACCCATAAGAGAGAAGTGTATTTTTCCTTTTTTGGCCTTCATTCATTTTTAACTTCAAAACCCAGAATTTTAGAACTGGCATAAACATTTCCATTGCATCAAAACCAACAAAATACCTAGCAATAAACTTAACCAAGGAGGTTACGTGTATTCTGAAAACTGTAAAACACTGATGAAGGAAATTGATGATGATACAAAGAAATGGAAATATATCTTATGCTCTTGGGTTGGAAGCAACAACATTATCAAAATGGCCATTTATCCAAGGGAATCTACAGATCCAATGTAACCCCTGTCAACACTCATGGCATTTATCTTGTTCTTTTTTTTTTTTTTTTTTAGCTTTTTTTATTGATTTATAATCATTTTACAATGTGTCAAATTCCAGTGTTCAGCACAATTTTTCGGTCATTCATCGACATATACACACTCATTGTCACATTTTTTTCTCTGTGAGTTATCATAACATTTTGTGTATATTTCCCTGTGCTATACAGTGTAATCTTGTTAATCTATTCTACAATTTTGAAATCCCAGGCTATCCCTTCCCACCCTCCACCCCCCGTTAACCACAAGTCTGTATTCTCTGTCTCTGAGTCTATTTCTGTCCTTTATTTACGCTTTGTTTTTGTTTGTTTGTTTTTGTTTTTGTTTTTTAGATTCCACATATGAGCGATCTCATATGGTATTTTTCTTTCCCTTTCTGGCTTACTTCACTTAGAATGACATTCTCCAGGAGCATCCATGTTGCTGCAAATGGCATTATGTTGTCAGTTTTTATGGCTGAGTAGTATTCCATTGTATAAATATACCACCTCTTCTTTATCCAGTCACCTGTTGATGGACATTTAGGCTGTTTCCATGTTTTGGCTATTGTAAATAGTGCTGCTATGAACATTGGGGTGCAGGTGTGATCCTGAAGTAGATTTCCTTCTGGATACAAGCCCAGGAGTGGGATTCCTGGGTCATATGGTAAGTCTATTCCTAGTCTTTTGAGGAATCTCCACACTGTTTTCCATAGTGGCTGCACCAAACTGCATTCCCACCAGCAGTGTAGGAAGGTTCCCCTTCCTCCACAGCCTCTCCAGCACTTGTCATTTGTGGATTTTTGAATGACGGCCATTCTGACTGGTGTGAGGTGAGACCTCATTGTAGTTTTGATTTGCATTTCTCTGATAATTAGTGATATTGAGCATTTTTTCATGTGCTTTTTGATCATTTGTATGTCTTCCTTGGAGAATTGCTTGGTTAGGTTTTCTGCCCATTTTTGGATTGGGTTGTTTATTTTTTTCTTATTGAGTAGTATGAGCTGCTTATATATTCTGGAGATCAAGCCTTTGTCGGTTTCACTTGCAAAAATTTTCTCCCATTCCGTAGGTTTTCTTCTTGTTTTACTTCTGGTTTCCTTTGCTGTGCAGAAGCTTGTAAGTTTCATTAGGTCCCATTTGTTTATTCTTGCTTTTATTTCTTCTAGGAGAAAATTTTTGAAATGCATGTCAGATAATGTTTTGCCTATGTTTTCCTCTAGGAGGTTATTGTATCTTGTCTTATGTTTAAGTCTTTAATCCATTTTGAGTTTATTTTTGTGTATGGTGTAAGGGAGTGTTCTAGCTTCATTGTTTTACATGCTGCTGTCCAGTTTTCCCAACACCATTTGCTGAAGAGACTGTCTTTATTCCATTGTATATTCTTGCCTCCTTTCTCAAAGATGAGTTGACCAAAAGTTTGTGGGTTCATTTCTGGGCTATATGTCTGTTTTGGTACCAATACCATGCTGTCTTGACTGTAGCTCTATAGTAGTGTCTGAAGTCTGGGAGAGTTATTCCTCCAGCCTCTTTCTTTCTCTTCAGTAATGCTTTGGCAATTCTAGGTCTTTGATGGTTCCATATAAATTTTATTATGATTTGTTCTAGTTCTGTGAAATATGTCCTGGGTTATTGGATAGGTATTGCATTAAATCTGTAGATTACCTTGGGCAGTTTGACCATTTTAACAATATTGGTACTTCCAATCCAAGAGCATGGAATATCTTTCCATTTTTTAAAGTCTTCTTTAATTTCCTTCATCAATGCTTTATAGTTTTCTGTGTATAATTCTTTCACCTCCTTGGATAGATTTATTCCCAGATATTTTATTACTTTGGGTGATATTTTAAAGGGGATTGTTTCTTTACTTTCTTCTTCTGTTGATTTATTGTTAGTGTAAAGAAATGCAACTGATTTTTGAACGTTAATTTTGTAAGCTGCTATCTTGCTGAATTCTTCAATCAGCTCTAGTAGCTTTTGTGTGGACCTTTTAGGGTTTTCTATATATATAGTAACATGTCATCAGCATATAATGACACTTTTACCTCTTCTTTTCCAATTTGGATCCCTTTTATTTCTTTCTCTTGCCTGACTGCTGTGGCTAGGACTTCCAGGACTATGTTGTATAGGAGTGGTGATAGTGGGCATACTTGTCCCAGATTTTAGTGGGAAGCTTTTGAGTTTTTCACCATTGAGTACTATGCTGGCTGTAGGTTTGTCATATATAGCTTTTATTATGTTGAGATATGTTCCCTCTATACCCACTTTGGAGAGATTTTTTATCATAAATGGGTGTTGAATTTTATCAAATGCTTTTTCTGCATCGATTGAGATGATCATGTGGTTTTTGTCCTTTCTCTTGTTGATGTGATGTATTACACTGATTGATTTGCATATGTTGAACCAGTCTTGTGTCCCTGGGATGAACCCCACTTGGTCATGATGTATAATCTTTTTTATGTGTTGTTGGATTCTATTTGCTAGAATTTTGGTGAGGATTTTGGCGTCTATGTTCATCATCATCAGTGATATTGGCCTATAATTCCCTTTTTTTTGTAGTGTCTTTGCCTGGTTTTGGTATCAGGATGATGGTGGCTTCATAGAATGAGTTTGGGAGTATTCCCTCCTTTTCAATCGTCTGGAAGAGTTTGAGAAGGACTGGTATGAATTCTTCTTTGTATGTTTGGTAGAATTCCCCGGTGAAGCCGTCCGGTCCTGGACTTTTATTTGTAGGGAGGTTTTTAATTGCTATTTCTATTTCCTTTCTAGTGATCGGATTGTTCAAGTGATCAGATTCTTCTTGATTCAGTTTTGGTGGACAGTATGTTTCCAGAAACTTGTCCATCTCCTCTAGGTTATCCAGTTTGGTTCCATATAGTTTTTCATAATATTCTTGTTTGATATTCTGTATTTCTATTTTGTTTGTTGTAATTTCTCCATTTTCCTTTCTTATTTTGCTAATTTGTGCTCTCTCTTTTTTCTTCTTTGTGAGTTTGGCCAGAGGTTTGTTGATTTTATTTACTTTTTCAAAAAACCAGCTTTTGGTTTGGTTGATTTTTTCTATGGTCTTGTTAATCTCTATTGTATTTAATTCCCCTCTGATCTATATTATTTCCTTCCTTCTGCTGCTTTTTGGGGCTTTTTGTTCTTCTTTTTGTAATTCATTCAGGTGGTGGGTTAAATTGTTTATTTGAGACTGTTCTTCTTTTTTGAGGAAGGCCTGTATCGCTATAAACTTCCCTCTTAGCACTGCCTTTGCTTTGTCCCATAGGTTTTGAGTGGTTGTGCTTTCATTATCATTTGTCTCAAGGTATTTTTTAATTTCAGCTTTGATTTCCTCATTGATCCATTGTTTTTTCAATAACATATTGTTTAATCTCCATGCTTTCCTTTTTTTTCTCCTTTGTTTCTCTGTTGTTGATTTCAAGTTTCATGGCATTGTGGTCAGTAAAGATGCTTGAGATAATTTCTATCTTCTTAAAATTGTTGATGTTTCTTTTGTGCCCAAGTACATGATGAATCCTGGAAAATGTTCCATGTGCACTTGAAAAGAATGTATATCCTATTTTGGGGGGGTCTAATGCTCTGAAAATATCCACCAAATCTAGTTTTTCTATTGTAGTATTTAATTTCTCTGTTGCCTTGTTTATTTTCTTTCTGGAAGATCTGTCTAGTGATGTTAGTGCAGTGTTAAAATCTCCAACTATGATTGTATTCCCATTAATATCCCCCTTTATCTCTGTTAGTAGTTCTTGTATGTACTTAGGTGCTCCTATATTGGGTGCATATATATTAACAAGTGTAATATCCTCATCTTGTATCATTCCTTTAATCATTATAAAATGTCCTTCTTTATCTTTATGGCCTTTGTTTTAAAGTCTATTTTCTCTGAAATCAGTACTGCAACACCTGCTTTTTTGGCTTTTCCATTTGCATGGAATATCTTTTCCTTCCTTTCACTCTCAATCTATATGTGTCCTTCTCCCTAAAGTGGGTCTCTTGTATGCAGCATATTGAAGTTTCTTGCTTTATTATCCAGTCTGCCACTTTATGTCTTTTGACTGGAGCATTTAGTCCATTAACATTTATAGTAATTATTGATAGATGTGTGTTTATTGCCATTTTGAACTTATCTTTGCAGTTGAATTGTTATATCCTCTTTGTTCCTTTCTTCTTCCTTTTGTGGTTTGGTAATTTTACTTTGTATTATCATGGAATTTATTTAATTTTTGTGACTCCCTTGTAAATTTTTGGCTTGTGGTTACCCTTTTTTTAAATCTATTAACCCATTACTATAACTGTATTTATTAAACTGATAGTAACATGATCTCAAACCCATCCTACTGTTAAAAAAAATTAAAAAAGAAAGAAAAAAATATTCTATATTTCCCTGCCTCCCTCTCCCACTCTCAGTGATTTGTATGTCTTCTTTTATAATTTCGTGTTTACTTTATTTGTAATTCATGAGTTATCACCTTTCCAGTTGTGAGTTTCTCTTTTCTGCAGCATCCTGCTGCTTTTCTATTTAGAATAGCCCTTTCAATATTTCTTTTAGCATGGGTTTAATGTTGCTAAACTCCTGCAGTTTTTTTGTCTGTGAAACTATTTATTTCTCCTTCTATCCTAAAGGATAGCCTTGCTGGATAAAATATCCTAGGCTGCATCTTTTTTTTTTTTTTTCATTCAGGGCTTTGAATATATCTTGCCACTTCCTTCTGGCCTGTAGTGTTTGTGTAGAGAAATCAGCTGAGAGCCTTATGGGGGTTCCCATGTAACTTACTCTTTGCTTTCCTCTTGCTGCCTTTAGAATCCTTTCTTTATCCTTGACTCTGGCCATCTTGATTATGATATGTCTTGGTGTGGGTCTATTTGGGTTCTTCCTGTTTGGGACCCTCTGAGCTTTCTGTATTTGGATATCTGATTCCTTCTTTAAGTTTGGGAAGTTTTCAGTCATGATTTCTTCAAAAACCTTTTCAATCCCCTTTGATCTTTCTTCCCCTTCTGGGACCCCTATTATGCAAAGATTGGGATGCTTTATATTATCCCATAGGTCCCTTATGCTATTTTCAGTATTTTTTATTTGCTTATCTTGTAGTTCTTCCGAATGGGTGCTTTCTATCACCCTGTCTTCTAGACCACTAATTCATTCCTCTGCATTATCTAGTTGACTTTGCACAGCTATTAGATCATTCCTCATCTCTGTCAATGAGTTTACCCATTCTACTTGGCTCTTCTTTATAGCTTCAATTTCATTTTTGACACATTTTATATCTCTAAACACTATCTCTTTTAATTCCTTCAGCAATATGATCACTCCTTTTTTGAAATTTTGATCTAGTAAGCTATCGGTGTCTATTTCATTGATCTTTCTTTCAGGGGATTTCTCTTGTTCTTTTAATTGGGAAACGTTTCTCTGATTCATCTTGCTCATACCTCTCTGGCACAAGGTTTAATCTATCTAATGCCTATTTAGGAATAGATCTTAGGAAAAAAAGAAAAAAAAATAAGAGAGAGAGAGAAAGAATTTTAAAAGAAGGGGGAAAGAGGGTTTGAAAACATTGTATAATGAATAATAGAAGAGCGAGTTGAAGCAGAGTATTAATCGGGTGGAGATGTCCTTTTAAAACCTTAAAAAAAAGGGGGGGAGATGAATAGATGTATTTGAAACCTCTGTCTAATCAATAACAGGACATCAAAACCCAAGAGAAATAGAAATGTATTAAGAGGTAAAAATTAAGAGAGTAATAGAAAATAGAACAGGTAAAAACAGATTTAAAAAAAGAAAAAAAAAAGGGGGGTTGTCGGTGTTCTCCTGGAGTCTGTGTGCTTTTAATATGAAGTCTTTCTGTCTTCGTCCTGTTTTGGAAGCTCAGCTTGCTGTTTTCAGAGGCCCTCCATTGGCGCCCTCTTCTGTGCTGCTCCCAGCACCTGTCGGCAAGCAGATCATGCCTCCTCCTAACACTGGGTCAGGTGCAGCTCTCTGCTGTGGGCGGGCGGGTCGCTGCCCCTCTGGATGCCGCAGTCAGATGTTGCAGACTGGCCGGGTAGGAGGGTGGGTCGTGCCCACTCCCAGGACCTCGGTCAGGGGCTGTGTTCTTGCCCGAAAGGCATGGGGCCGCTCTCACTCTACCTGCGCCTCCGCTGGTAGCTCCACTGCTCTGTGCGGCTGCGCGCTCCGCCCTGGTCGGCGCTTCGCATGTGGGCTCGGGGAGGACCGAGGAACAGCCCTGTCCCTGCTCCGAGCCAGAACACAGCTCCTTGTTTGTCTTTGTGGAGCAAATTCTCTGAGGGACCAGGATGAAAGGATCCTATCTGCCCCGGGCTTTATGTAGGCCAGTCTCAGTCTGGCCTTTGAGGCTGCTAAGCCCTTCGGTGCGGATGCAGGTTTCCCCACCCGCCCCCACCTGGGTGCTAAGCACCAGAGGATATGGCGATATGGCGGCTGTGCCTGAGCCCCGCCTCTCTTCCCCCGAAAACTTTCCAAAGGTTTTCAGAGATAGGGGTATGCACCCTTCCCCGAGAGCACATCAACCTTGCTGTTTTATGGAGGGCCCAGGTTGTTCTGCCCTGTGCACCCACAGCCATGGCACGCAGCCCCTTGCGTTCCACCGGGGCTGCCTCCGTGCAGCCGCCCCCGTCATCCGCCCGGCTTGTGCAGCCTGGCCCTGCCCGCCGCTGCCGGCCCGTCTCTGGCTGGGTGTCGAGGGGACGCTCTTTGCCCGTTTAACTTAGTTCTGTCAGTCAAGGGCTGCTCTGTACAGATCAGAGCCTCGGAGGCTCCCCCTCCGTCCAGCTGGCCTCTCAGTTGGAGAGGGGAGACCCAGCAAGCGAGCGCCAGTCCTCCTTTGCCTCTCCCTCCCCACAGGACCCGTCCCACGCTGCTTTGCCTTTTGTTCTTTCTTTTTTTCCTTTTCTCCTACCAGATTTTTGGCGTCTTTATCTTTTGAAGAGGGCAATGTTCTGTCGGAGTTCCGCAGGTTCTCTGGTTGGCTGAATGGGTCCATAGATGTAGGTCTTGTTGTATGTGTGGGAGAGGGTGAGCCACGAGCATCCCTGTACTCCGCCATCTTCTCCGTCCTCCATCTCTTATTTTATAATTTAAGTGAAATCTAACATTTACTCCTGTTTAATGAAGAATTTGGTAGGTCTTTGGTCCCAGTTCCTGGATGGCAACCCCTAAAGCCTTGAAATTTCCCAAGATAGGAATGTCTTTTCTATTCATGGTGGACCCTTGGATGGCTTGTGTTCATGAGATGACTCAGGATTGGGATTGGCCAGCCAGAGACACCAACCATGTAATTAGAGGAGTGGTGCTTTGAGCTTTGTGACAAATGAGTGACCACCAGGAGAGGAATGGGCTCAATGGTTAGGGCTAAGGAAAGGTTTGAGTTACAGTTAGGGTTTGGGTTAGCCATGTCGGTAGTGACCCAATAAATCATGTCTTTGTAATAAAGCCTCCAGAAAAGACTTGGGGCAATAAAGCTCAGAGCTCCTGTGAGCTTCCTGGTTGGTAACACTCTTGGAGGACTGTCACACTCAGATGCCATGAGGGCAACCCTGAGCCCTTCCCACTGCAGTGCTCTCTACAACAGCTCACCTGATGAGATCTAAGGGCTGCTTCTTGTCTATGCTTTGAGGAGGAGCCCATTCCCTGTACAGAAGGCCCGGTTTGCTGGGGCAGCTGAGGTCCTCTGATGGAGGCTGAAGTTGCACTGGGAAGCAGAAGCAAACAGGTGAGCATCACTGTCACCACGTTTTCACATGTTCTGTTGTTAAAATGTGGTGCTAACACTTCGTGGTCATTTGTAAATAAGGGGCCCTCACTTACCAGGAGGGATGGAGGCACCATATACTTTTTCATAATTCTCACCCAGTATTAATACTAACCCCTTGAGGGTCATTTGCAATGGTGGGTGGAAAGGAACGCTTCAATGTTACAGTCCTGGGACCACCGTGGGTACCTGGTGAGAGCCTTGCAGATGCTTAATGTCCTACAAGCGGGCCAGTCTTCAAAAGCCAAAAAACTAGGCCACCCAAGTGCCCAAACTGCTACAGTGGAGGGACACCTGATGGTGCAGCCCCCTCCTTGGACCCCCAGAGGAACCTGGACTCTGGCTGGTTAGGGGCAGGGTCAATTCTAAAACC
The DNA here is from genome assembly GCF_036321535.1 of Camelus dromedarius. Classification (NCBI taxonomy): domain Eukaryota; kingdom Metazoa; phylum Chordata; class Mammalia; order Artiodactyla; family Camelidae; genus Camelus; species Camelus dromedarius. The sequence continues at coordinate 491,866 of NC_087457.1, forward strand.
CAGGCTTTTTTGTTCCCACAATTCAGTAGATATTCTGTGACAGCACATGGAATATAAACAACAAAGAAACTTGACATGATGTTATATATTTAGCTTACTCAAGAAACAAAATTTAAATCCAGTCATTCTCCTTCCCACCTGGCCTACGTTCCTTTCTCCTGTACTAGAACCAGATTATTACCCATCCAGCCTTAGCATGGGTCCTGACTCCACTTACCTCCCTCCCAAACACCACATGAGATGATTCCTCATCCTGGATGTGGGACCAGCAAGTACAAGAGGCTTTAGTGGAAAAGAACTGGATGTGCGCAGACGCCAACTAAACACTGTAGGATCCTGGTGTCCCACATTATTAATCATGACAGCTGTATGCAAGTGTCCCCAAAGTTCATTTAAGACTCTCACTGCTAATTTTGCTGGGACATAAATATAAAACATGTGGACAGCTGGGCTGGACTGCTATGCTGGGTCTCTGATCCAGGAAGCTCAGTGTCTGCTCCCTGTACCCAGCTCCCTGTTCTGTTCATGCATGTGCATCAAGCAGCTGTTTAGTGTCCATTTTAATATCTTAAACAGTGCATTTCAGTATTGTCTTCATCCACAAATACGTGTACCACACAGTAGTAATGATCAATCTCAGTCTTTGCTTTCTTTGGTCTTAGAGAGTCAGATAAATGGATAGCAAAGATAACAAAGTCATAGAGCACTATAATACAGTATTTCCATTATTTCAATGACAGGATTTATTTAAAGAGCTTAGATATAACATCCTTGCATTTATGGCATCATTAAGCGTCTGAAGCTGTTACATTATAAAAACTTCATTTCATGCGAGATGTTATCCATTAGAGAAGTGCTCCTGAATTTGAGGGGTTGCTGTCATCTCAGACGGAGTCCCTAAAAAATGTCAACACTCTGCAGTATTGCCATCATGACAAGAACCCAGACAGATGAAATTTGGAAAGCCCTGTGGCTTCCTAGTGCACAGACAGAAAATGGTATTTCAGAGGGAAAAGCCTGAATTACAGAAAATGATAAATGAAGTGGTCTAAAATGCATTTCCCTTACAAAGAACTAATACTTATTTGGTTGATAATAACATCTGTCAATAATTATGAAAAGAGCTGACAGATGCATAGTATTTACTATTAGCCAGGGCTGTTCTAACATTGACACAGATTCATTAATCCCCATAGCAACTCTACGAGGTGGGTACTATTATTATCCCCATTTTATTGATGAGGAACTTGATAAACACAGTGGCTAAATGACTTTTACAAGGTCGACAGCGAGAAACCAGCACAGGTGTTCCAGCCTGACTCTGCGCTCTTGGCCACTTCTCTTTTTTTTTTTTTTTTTTTTGTGGCTGGGAGATAATAAGGTAATTATGGTGGGGGGTGGGGAGGTAATTAGGGTTATTGGTTTATTTTAGAGGAGGTGTTGGGGGCTGAACCCAGGACCTTATGCGTGCTAAGCATGCACACCATCACTTGAGCTGTACCCTCCCCTCTCGAGTCTATGCTCTTAGCTGCTAATCCGCACTGCCCCACATGGTAACTCTGGGGGAACTACACTTCATCCATTCGCTTGTTAAACTCAGCCTTCCCGGTGCCTGGGATTTAGCAGTGAACAAAACAACATGGTTCTTGCCCTAAGTGAGCGTCTCGCCTCCTGACATATTGTCTTCATTTTACCCAGGAAGAAACAAGGTCAAGAACATTAGCCTTTTCCTGTTAACACCGGAGGATACATGACGTGCTTTATTTCATTTCTGCCATTTGACTTACACCATGGGGAGGGAAAGCTGCCTTACAGATCCCAGAGCTCACAAGCCTGTTAATCCCGAATTTTTTTTGAACACTATCCCTTAGTTGATACTTGATCTGAGAAAGGATGAAGTAAACCTAAAAAGATTCTAAGAGAGTGTGTGGTTTATACAGGGTAACTAACCAGCCACTGTTTATTATCCTAACAGGAATCTCTAGGCATATTTCTTTTCTTTCTCTTTTTTTCTTTTTATGGGCAGCTTTTAAAAACCAAACCAAACCAACCAAACCAAATCACTGATAATTCAACAGCAGGCTCTAAATCACCCCAAGACAGCTGCTAAACTCGGTTTAGACTTACAATGCAGCTTCTGGTGGCTGGATTGAAGAATGTATCTCTATCCTGAATATAAAAGTCATTCACGCAGCTCTTCTCAAATAGGGAAATGGAAAACTCTTGCTCCAGCTTGATGATACTTTCATCCACTTGGGGGACTTTCAGATAACAGCTGAAATTATCAAAGGCTGAAGACTGGGTTTTCAGATCATTGGGCTTCAGAGGCAATTTTATGTGCAGTATCTCAACGTATGTACAGAGCACCTCCCACAGGGTGTGTACTTTTTGCAAATACAAGCTTTTCATCCAAAACCTATATTGGGAGAATGAAAACACAAACCAGGAAACTAACTATTTTCACATTTTTAGTACACAGGTTTTTCTTACGTTGCTGGTAGTTAAAGCACTTGTGCAAACACACACACATATGACACTGGTAAATGTGAAGATATAATAAAAGTAGATTTGCATACCATCATACATATTTGCCTTAAAGATAATTTCTTTGTTGAAATTACTGAAAAGTTATTTAAAATCCTTGCAGTTCATTCATAAAATAACCAATGTTTTAGATGAAGAAAAGCAAACTTCTTAATTTTTAGTCCAAATTAGTAACTAAAAATAGAAACACCAAAATATTCTTTGCAGTGGTATTGTAATGACAACTTTTTAAATTTCTGAAACCTAGGACTAATTACATATCTGTTCAATATAGTGTTAAACGGCCATTAAAAGGGATTTAAAAGAATTATATTTATTGATATGGAATATATAATAAAAGGAAAAAGCAAAAAAATATGAAATAATAATTTTCCTTCTTGGAAGGGAAAAATATCTACATTTGAATAAAAAAAGTTTAGAAGGATTTTAAGATTCTTAATGTATAATTAAGGTACAGATGATTTTTAATTCCACTGTTCTTTCATTTTCAATTTCTGGGGGTAAATTTTTATAATAAAAAAATCTTTAAAAAGGTTCTTGCATAATTAATAGATATATTTATGACTACATTCTCTGGCTATTAGAAAAGATCTCCTAGCTTTGGATCTGAAACATACATTCCATAATGCAGATTCTGACTTACTCGCCTCCCAGCCCACAGCAAAGGCACGGCTAGTGTGACATGTTTCAAATACCATTCCAGGTAATATGCATGCTCCCAACCAATGGCTGCAAAGGGACTGACACTGATCTGGTTGCTCCCAGCTGCAGACCATCATAGATGATGTTGGATTCATAGGCTCATGTTTTCTCTGTCAAAAGAAACCAGAAAATGTTAGGCTTTTACTTTCACCAAGGGAACAAGTAGTTGTTTGATTTTTTTATGCAAAAATAACAACAAACCAATTTGAACCTGATGAAAAGACATTTGCTCAAAACAGCACAGTAGCAATGAAGGTGCTCTGGCAGGCAGAGATTTGTTGGATTCCTGTGAGTGCTGGACTCCCACATGGAAATCCCTTGGCACTCCAGAAGGCCTGTGGTTGTCCCCATGTGTTTGTGGCCATATGTGGAGCACAAAACTCTCTGGCTTTGCCACAATTTCAAAGCCTTTTTTGGCTTTTGAAAAGTTTTGGACTCAAATGGAGTTTTCTTGAGTCCACTCACTGATGTCATTCACCAGAGTTATAGTCCAGATCTGACATTCTAGACTCTTAAAATCTTGCAGACATTCAAATGGTTCAGGTTTGGATGTATTTACCTCTGCAGGCCTGGACCAAATTCGATAAAGCCACCCGGACAAGTTCAGCAAAATGTAAAGAAATTTTTCTCTCTGCAAGTCTGAAATGTCTGTGAAGCTATAAAAACTTCTGCATCTACAAAAATAGAGAACCAACTCATCAGTAACATATCTATCCATAATGCATGGCCATTTAAAAAAAATACTGTATTAACTGCTATTAAATTCTATCTGGCTTTTGCCAAATTGTGTCCTAAACTGTAAGGAAAGTATATAAATGTAGAGAATTTTTGAGCTTTTAAGAGAAAAAGGAACCCTCCTACTCAGTTGGTGGGAATGTAAATTGGTGCAGCCACTATGGAGGACAGTATAGAGGTTCCTTAAGAAACTAAAAATAGATTTCCATGTCATCCAGCAATCCCATTCATGGGTATATGTCTGGAGAAGAATATAATTCAAAAAGACACATGCACCCCAATGTTCACAGCAGCACTATTTACAATAGCCAAGACACTGAAACAACCCAAATGTTCACTGACAGATGACTGGATAATGAAGGTGTGGTATATTATATAAATATGTATATATACATATATATAAACACACATATATACCCACGCACACACACACACAATGGAATACTGCTCACCCATAAAAGATAAAATAATGCCATTTGCAATAACATGGATGGACCTACAGGGTATTATGCTAAGTGAAATAAGTCAGAGAAAGAAAAACAATTATTCTATGTATTAACTTACATGTATATCTAAAAAATAAAACAAATTAATGACTATAATAAAACAGAAATATACTCACAGGTACACAGAACAGACTGGTGGTTACCAATGAGGAGAAGGAGGAGAGGGGAGGCAGGAAGGGAGTAGGGGATTGAGAGGTAAAAATTACTACGTATATAATGGATAGGTTACAGGGCTGCATCATACAGCACAGGGAAATATAGCCATTATTTTATGGTGACTTTAAATGGAATATAATCTATAAAAATGTTGAGCCTCTGTGTTGTACACCTGAAAATACTAGGATGTAAATCAACTACTCAATTACAAAATTTTTAATCAAAGTTTTCTTTTCATATTATTTGCAATAATTTACAAGCCAGCACTGTCAATAGAAACATAGTGCAAATCACAATTTCCAATAATCCCATTTGGAAAATAAAAAGGAACACGTGAAATTAATTCCTGTAATAATTATATTTATCTCAAAATATCCAATATACTATCATTTAAAAAGTGTGATAAACACTTTTAAAACTTATTAAAAAATATTTTACATTATTTTTTTGTATGAAGTCTTGAAAATCTATTACGTATTTTGCACTTATAAAACATCTCAATTCACAATAGCCACATGTGGTCGGTGGCTACCATACTAGACAGAGCAGATTACACCATTTCCAATTCTGATAAATTACCTGCTCTTACTTATTTAAAAAACTTGCAGAAAAGGCTTTAGATATTCCCTATATCAAACAAAGCAACCTTGACGGGTGTGGAGTATCTTCATTATAAGGTGAAAAATAAAGGTAAGAGAGCCATGGTTACATGTATGTTAATTTAACAATAACTTCTTAATTCATTCAGGACTTTACAATCTTTCTTCATATGCCAAGGATTCACTGTCACTGTGCAATATTTTTCACTATTATCATCTTTGGAATTGAGAGGATTCTGATGACCCTGCTTTGTGCATCTGTACATAAAAGAAAATAACAAAACAGAGAAAAAGACCTTATTAAAGATAATTTAGGGGGGAGGGTATAGCACAAGTGAAAGATCATATTCTTAGCATGCACAAGGGCCTGGGTTCAATCCCCAGTACTTCTTCTAAAAATAAAATGAATAAATAAAAATCTAATTACCACCCCCCTGCAAAAAATTAATTAACTAATTTTAATTTAAAGTTTAAAAATGATAATTTAGTGCAGGCTTATCAGGCTACAAGAGCTACAATGAATGCCCATCCCCCCATTAATTTTGAAGAAGTCTCACAGTATTTCCCAACATAAAGGCTAAAATATAATTCAGAACACTTTCTGATGGTCAGCATGATTTTAACCGAAAAGTAGATAATTACCTCCCTGCTGTCAAAGCTCTGTCAGAGATGGGCACAGAAAATTTAGTAAAAATGATTTTGCAACTACCTTTGAAAGAAATGCTGAGAAATGATCTTTTCTGTTGGATATTAGCCTGCTTTTACATTCTGCAGTAAGCATACGTGTTTACAAACCAGGCAGGAACTAGATCATATTTTACACATACTTTAGAAACTGATTTGAATTTTGCTGTCTACCTGCAAGGCTATTTTTTAAGTACTAACATAAGCTGGCCACTATACTAAATTTTGTTTCCCTGTTTTCTTAATCCTCACAACTCTGTAAGCTGCTATTATTACCCCCATATAACAGATAAAAAGCTTGGGGCAGAAAATAATTAGGGTAACTTGGTAAATGGTGGAGCTGGGTAAGACTGCAGCCAGTGTGACACTCAAGTCCATTCTTCTCACCAATGTCTGATACTGCTACCTACATTCAGCAATGACTGCTGATTTCATATTTAAGTGTGTCATTTCTAAAAGTGCAAAGCTATATTAGTACTCCTGTGTAAATTATTCTTTTGAGATGTGATTGCCAAAAAAACAGAAAGATATAATATCAGGGTACCACTGAGGGGAGGGCGAACTGCATATGGATGGACACAAGGGGACATTTTGGGGACACAGTTTCACAACTCTAGAAATAGCTAAAATGGCTGACTTGAACAATTATAATGTGTGAATTTTATGGCCTGTAAATTGAACCTTAATACAGCTATTAAATTAAGAAACTGGGATACCAAATTAAGACTAAAACACATATATATCACACAAAGAACAAGAGGCAAATATCATTATTTGCTGCGCCATTTTCCTTCATGCAGCTTCCTTTCCTCACCCTTTCCTGAAAGGATGATTCAGTTTTAAAATAGTCTTTTAATTTATTCAGCAAATAATTTTTGACTGCCTACTATGTACCCAGGACTAGTCTAGGCACTTGGAATAGATCAATAAACAAAACAAAAGTCCTGTCCTCACGGAGCTTGGTTGGGGTTTAGCTGGGGTGGGGGTTGGAGATGACAATTCACACAACAGAGCAGCAGAGGAGGTGGCAAGTTAGGAAAGAGGAACCATGGAAAAAAGAAAAAAGGGCAAGGTAAATAGGGTTGAGAGTATGGGATAAGGGTGATGCTGTATTAAATACCAGAGCAGGCCACACAGAGGACTGAGGTTAGGACTAGGACTAGGAGGTGAGAAGTCCCAGGTGGACTTAATAACCATCACCAAGGCCAGCACGCACCTCGCATGTTCCAGAATGGGGGCACAGCTGGAGCTGTGGAGAAGGGTCAGTGCAGATCCTGTACGGCATTGGAGGATGTTGTAAGGACTGTGGCTTTTACCTGGAGTGAAATGGGGAGGTACTGCAGAAGGACGACACAATCTAACTTAGGTATTCAAGGCTCACTTGAGTGCCAGGTGAGAATAGTCAAAATGGTTCAGAGATTAAAAGAGGGAAGCCATTGAGAAGGGCTGTGCAGGAGAAGAGGACAGTGGCTCAGGGCAGGGAAGCAGCAGTGGAGGCAGGAGCCATGGTGAGAAGTGGCTGGGTTCTGGATATGTTTTAAAGGCAGTGTTAAACCAGATCTATAGACAGAATTCTAGTGGTATGTCAGTGAAAGTCAGAATAACTCCAAGATTTTTGACCCAAGCATCTGGAAGGATTAAGTTCCCACTAACTGAATAGGGGAGGCTGCAGAAAGAACCAGTTTGGGGTGGTAGGAGGACCAAGAGCTGTTTTAACACATGTTGGTCTTAAGATATTAGAGTTCCAACTGAAGATGTCAAATCAGCAGAAGATTGTAAGAGTCCAGAGTTGGAGAGAAAAAGTCTAGCGGGAGACAGAACTGTGGGAATCATGGGTCAACAGGTGGTACAGGAAGACATGAAACCCAGGTACTCAAACATTAAGATAACCTGGCATTAACCATAGAAGTTATCCTTGAGGGCCTGCCTACTAGGTGTGGATATCAGTCCTATTTCCCGACCACTCGAGTTTTAAAATGGAACTTACAAATGAATTCGTGCAAGACACTGCCTCCAGTGGGTGGGATCAGAGCTGGAGTGGGAGAATGGGATGTTGCACGCTACTCCCTACGGCAGAATATGTGTGTGTGTGTGTGTGTGTGTGTGTACAACGCATGTGTGTGTGTGCGCAGGGGGATGAGTTACACCTCGCTTAAGAAAAAGAGCTAGTAAGTCTAGAAACCGAAAGATGAAAGAACATCCAGATCTGATAAAGTGAACAGGGGAAACACTGTGTAGTGTAAGACATATCCCCATAATGCCATTTCCCACCATCCTTTCATAAGGAACACAGTTGGAAAGGGGGGAATTATGTAGATACGTGTGATGTACACAAACTTTCTGACTATGTAACACTGAATATCTACATATGTAGCAAGTTAATGATATTTATATCTGCTTCAAGTTTAATAACAAGTTCACAACAGAGGGAAAATAAAATATTGAGGACTGGTAGAAGTATCATAGAAGGCCTTTCAATGTTCAGAATGGAAGCAAAAGCAGCTTCACCGCACAAAGAATGTCATTAATAGTCAAGAATGTTTATATTTGCTTAAGAAATTCAGAGTTACAACTTCCTGCTTTAAAGAATTAACTTTAAGACAGATGCCATACTATAAGCAACGTCTATACTGGTACATTCTTAAAACTATTTTTAGTTCCTGCTTGTTCTGATGTACTCCAGAAATTCTGCAAAGAAAAACTTCTATTCAAAGGCTTAAAGGAATAAAAAAAGAAATAACACTGCATTCTTTTAAGTGTTCTCTGTACCGAAAGTCACCTGCAAATGCAGCACCCTGCCACAGCTCCACATTTTTAACAATAAAGCCCTTAGGGCAATTTTTCAGTTGCTATGTGACTTTGTGTCAGTCTCTCACTCAGAAGCAGAATGCAGTACCAGAAAATGTCACGTCATGTCTAAAACTACAGATGTGGAAGATGAACGGACACCAGGACACAGCTAAGTGGGAGGGTGAAGTTTACCTTCTAAGTTACCGTAAGTGCAGTTACACCTGCTCCCTGCTTCCCCTGTGAAGTGAAGAACTAGTCTTTTCCAGAAAAGCTCTGATTCTGAGAACTGTCTTCTTTAAAATATTTGGAGATTCTTTTTTAAGGTTATTTCACTTTTAAGTCTTTCCCCAACTCTACATCCCATAACAAGTGTTAAAATTATCCAATAGCCTTTTGTTACAGAACATACTCTACAAAAGCTGAGGTTTCCCAGGGTTTGGATCCCAGAAATCTGCTACCAGATAATCCTAAAGCCTTCCTTCCATAACTGACTCTTCTGCCAATTCCCAGCTGTGGGCAAATTCGGCTTCTCAGACCAGGTAACTTTCTAACTCTGCCTACGAACACTCTACTGTCAGTAAAGGAAATCTCAGACAGGAAGCAAACAAAGCCCCTAGTGAGGGTTGCACCTTCAAACAATCAAGACGCCATCACCAAGCAAATATTTAAACCTACTGCAAAACTTCTGAAGACATCTTACAAAAAATGTAGTTTCTATAGATGCATACTATTTGCTCTGGAAGAGTGATTTCCAATAGAGGGAACATAGGACCCCATGACCCAAGCAATTTTTTAAAAATGCACATAACCGTCCCTCTTCACGTGAGGATTCAAGCAAGCCCGTCTCACAGGTCTAGGTGTAATAGAATGACAGCAACTCTAGGAGTGGGGTGAAAAACAGTGAGGTAGACTTTTAGTGAAAGGGGGTGATGTAACAGGCCCCACCGCCCACTTACCTCCCACCACAGGACAATCATCTCAGATCGAGGACAAACACTTTGGGAAACAGAGGTTCTTTATGTTTTTATGGTTTTCTGGTGGAAATAATTCCCTGAGTCATGTGAAGTTGTGGCTGCAAAATTGAACAGGGGACCAGATATTTTCACATTCAAGACACAAATAGCCCCAGGGTGGCCACCATAACTTCTCTCCCTTTTGCCTGTTCACCCCAAAAGCTGCAGGACAATCCTACTTGCAAAGACACTCACCACTTCTCACAAATTCCTGCCAAGTCCACATCAGCAGCTGGTGGTGTCAAAGTCACCATTTGTACTGCTATGAATTCCCTCCATTACTTTATATCCCTTCTATTTTCTCTGTTGTCTTCCTAGCTACACTTGCATTCAGGAGCTGGTTACTGCACTAACATTGCCTCTGTAACCAGTCCAGGATATAGGAAGTAGAGGTTCAACTGTAACCAGTCCCAGAATACTTGTCATGCCACTCTAGTTTTCCAACAAAATACTCTGGTATCCCTCAGCTCACCCAAAGAACCACTGCATTACTTACAGATTGTAAAAGTAGAGGGCTTTCTCTACTGGAAAACACTGTGGTCTGTGGTAGAGATGTGATTTCAGTTTTTGCAACTACTTACAGGCAAAAAGACATGTTCCGCAAATTTTCTTCAAGTGTTTGGAATTTAAACTTTTATTAGATACAGAGCCGGCGGACTAACCGTAATCAATGAACATATGGTCATATTACCAAATAATGTTCATGTCTGCCTTACAGACATGTAAGAACTTGAATTACACTTGCAGCCTGTAGGTCTTTAGAATTGGATGTGAAGCATCCTGTGAGATAAAAAACCTCCTATCCAGTCACAGAACACCTTACAGACAACATCACATTAATGCCACTGAATACATTAGTAGAGTCCATGTATGGTTAAGTTACATCTCCAATTTCTCAGAGCTAGATTGGAGATGTCTAGAAAAGGTGGAAAAGCCCAATTACCAAAACAGCTCAAAAGTTAAAGCAGACTCCTTCACCTCCCAAAGCAGAGGGCAGAGAGGGCATTGCCCACCACCCTGTCCTCCCCCAGGATGTGGCATGTGGGGAAGCAGGCAGGAGTGGGTGGCTGGGACTCGGAGGTGGAAAGGTGATTAAAGGAATAGTGGAACTGCTCTGGTCCTAGAACAACAGAGCTGTAAAAAGCTCGGCTTCAGTTCAACCCTCTCCCTCTCCCACTTTCCCTCCCACCTACGTGACAAACAGCACAGTCAGGCACTTTCTACCCATGACAGTGACTACTAGCAGGAAAGGGACCAGGATAAAAGCATGTCCTATAAAAAATCAGTCTGATTTTAAAGACTATGTCATAAACAATGAATAGCACTGTCAGAGTAGGACACTTGTGAGACGCTCAAATAGGGAGGAGGAGGTTGAGGATCCATTTCCAGCACTTCCATGTCTTTTATCACTCCTATTTCTGACCTTTCCTTTACCACTTTTTGTAGCACTGCCATCACTGGCAGGTAAAGGGGCAGCAATGTGACTTGACCTTTTGGCTGATGGGGCTACATTTCCCAGCACTGGAATGAAAAGGCACTGGAAGAGGAGAAGCTGGAAGATGTGAACCGTGGTCCTGGTCTGTGCCAAACACTAACCAGGTGACCATGGGTTAGGCTGTTAGTCTCTCTGGGCTTCCGGCTGTTTACTTATAAAAGAAGGTTTTGTCATTGCACAAATATATCCAATATGAAATGTAACGCGAAAGTCAAACATAATGATATCTCACCTGCTTGCCTCAGGGAACCGTACAAGCACTGAACACTATGTGAATGTAAACACAGAGTTAAGGAAACTGTTGAGGTAAAGCACTAAACTGAACATGGAGATAAAGTTTTATGGATTTTCTTGGCTTTCTTTTTTAATTGCAACACTGAATTAATAGTTATTAGATATAATCCACACCACCACCCCTGCAAATAAGTAAAGTTGGTAAGCACTGCCTGGATGCCTGCTATTGCCCGATGCTAAGCAGGGTGAGGGGTATAAAGGAGGCTGAACAAGGGAGTCTTCTCCAGTTACCAGCTAAGTGAGGAGATACATTGGAAACCACCCGGGAATGGTACCAAGTCAGTACTCAAAGCCAAGATTACAGGCTACAGATCATAAACACTGCAGGAATACAGAGAGGAGCTAGAAATATTTGGAGTAAATAGGGAAGACTCTATGAAGTGGGTGGGGCTCCAACTAGTTCTCAGGGCAATTCTAAGCTGTTTTAACTGAGGACTGGATAGGAAAATGCTGGTGACTCCTGGTTTTTAATAAGGCACAGGTTACCCTAGGAGGCTAAGTCACATAATGATTGGAACACATAAGGTAAGTCTAAAATGATGGAGGGTCGAGACTACCTGGCTGAGATCTGATTGTGGTAAGTCGTTGACTTGACTCTAGATGTTGGAGTGTCAAAACTGTAGGTTGACTGAAAGGAGGGGAGAGAATATCCAAGAATTCAGCAGAAGGAAAAATTCATGTATCAGGGATGAAAGCTCTTCATCAGAGTATCAGCAATCAGAATAGACACTTGAAACCAAAATCATATAGTTCCAGAAGCCGAAAATATGTGGAGGGTGGTGGGAGAAATATAAATCAAAGATCATTCCAAGCCTTTGGGTATTCAAGACCGGAAGAATGATTATCCCACTGAATAAGTGGAGACGCTGCAAGAAAAAAGATTATGAAATCAGCTTTAGACATGTTGAATCTGACATATAAGCTAAGAGTAGGTGTTCTCTAAGAAGCTCAAATTCAAAATTGAAGCACAGATCTAGAGTACAGGCTTAAGATGCAGATGGACAAGACATGATAAATCTCCTAAAAGAAAACATAGGCAAAACATTATCTGACATAAAACTTAGCAACGTTCTCCTAGGGCAATCTACCCAGGCAATGGAAATAAGAGAAAAAAATAAACAAATGAGACGTAATTTAACTCATAAATTTCATCACAGCAAAGGCAACCATAAGTAAAACAAAAGGGAACAACCACCTACGAATGGGAGAAAATATTTGCAAATGATACGACTAAAAAAGCCTTAATTTTCAGAATATATAAACAGCTCATACAACTTAATAACAAAAAAAAACAAACAACTCAATCCAAAAATAGGTAGAAGACCTAAACAAGCATTTCTCCAATGAAGACACAAATGGCCAATAGGCACATGAAAAAATGCTCAATATCACTAATAAACAGAGAAATTCAAATCAAAACTACAATGAGGTATCAGCTCACAGCAGTCAGAATGGCCATCTCTCAGAAGTTCATGAATTATAAATGCTAGAGAGGCTGTAGAGGGAAGGGAAACACTCTTACACTGCTGGTGGGAATCCAATTTGGTGTAGTCATTATGGAAAGCATGGAAATCCCTCAAAAAACTAAAAGTAGACTTACCCTATGACCCAGCAATATCACATCTGTGTATATAATTGGAAAGAACTCCAATGTGAAAAGATACCTGCACCCCAGTATTCATAGCACCACTGTATACAATAGCCGAGACATGGAGGCAAGCTAAATGTAGCAACAGATGACTGGATAAAGAAGTTGTGGCATATTTATACAGTGGAATACTACTGTACCATGAATAGGACAAAATAAAACCATTTGCAGCAACAAGGATGGAGCTAAAGATCGTCATTCTAAGTGAAAGCAGCCAGAAACAGTGCTACCACTCATATGTGCAATCTAAAAAAAGAAAGAAAAAGACACTGAACTCATCTACAAAACAGAAACAGACTTGCAGACTTAGTAAACAATCTTAAGGTTACCAGGGAAAGGCGATGGGAAGGGATAAATTTGGGAGTTTGAGATTTACAAATGTTAGCCACTATATAGAAAAGTATATTTTAAATAAAGTTTCTTCTGTATAACACAGAAAACTATGTTCATTATCCAGCAATAACCTATAATGGAAAAGCCGATACAGCCACCAACTGAGGAAGCAAGAGAAGAAAGGATTTAGTTATGCTGGGCTAGAGCCCACTTCTAAAATCCTTGTCAGCCACTGAGGCTGCCTCGAGTACGCTGAGCCCTCCTCCCAGGGACAGGCTGACATGACATGTGTCCTGCAAACCTGGGGCAGCAGAGGCCGTCCCCAGGTCTGGCCCTGGGATAGATGGGAGCAAGTCCACCTGCTCCCCTTGGGGCAGCACCCCTACCCACAGCCCCCGGGACCTGACTGCACCGCGCCTGCCTCTCAGGAACCCACTGACTTGAAAACAAGTGATCCACGAACCTGGGGCAGCAGCAGGGAGATGGGCAGAGACCTGGCAAGCGGGTCGACTTGTCCCCATCTCCCCCACGGCCTGTCCAGGGCTCGTCCTCAGCTACTCCTGGCACGGTCCGCAGGTCAGCCTGCTTCTGGTAGGAGGGCACGGTGTGGTCGAAGGTATTGGCGAGGTTTGGGGTCTGCCATTGGGAGCCCGTGGATTTGCTACAAACTCCCCAGCGCATGGCCTGAGCTTGGCCTCTGCTGCCCCAGTTTTGTGGAACTCAGGTTACAGGTCAGCCTGCTCCTGGAAGGTAGGTGCTGTGCTGTCAGGGAAAGGCGGCGGCTGCGATGGCGGGATTGGGGCTGCCCTGTTGGAGCGCGGGGGTTGCGACCATTTCCCGCTGCTTCTGCAGCCATCCCAGCACACTGATCGCACCGAGCCCACCTCCCAGGAGCAGGCTGACTTTTAACATGAGTCCCACAAACCTGGGGATTTACAGGCCGCCCCCAAGGTCAGGCCGTGGGAAAGATGGGAGCAAATCCAGGGGCTCTCATGGGGCAGCCTCCATTCCATCCGAGGCCCCGCGACCGCACCGCACCCGCCTCCCAGGAGCAGGCCATGGTCTGAGGACCAGTCAGAGATGCTCCGGAGCCTTCCGGCGCCCTCCCACCTCCTGGGGCTGTACCTGCTCTCCTAAACCCGGGTATAAGCGGCGGCAAAAACGCGGGGTTCAGGAACTACTAATAGTGGGGTTACCACAAACCACAGCGGTGGCTGGGACCCGCCTAAGAGTCCTAATGGGACGCGCGGCCGGGACCTCATCTCCGCACCCCTCCCTGGGCGCCTCCTCAGCTGCACAGCGCACGCCTCACCCACCGGCTCCCCGAGCAGCGCGCCCCCACCAGCGCCCCCTTAACTGCCTGGCAGCGGCAGCCGAGCCGCGGGCAAGCAGCGGCCCAGACCCCAGGCCGTGTTCCTCTTCCAGGAGCTGGTCCAGGAGCACCCGGCTCCCGCCAGCTTCCACGTGTTCTGGGCGGCTTCCGGCGTCTGCGCGTCTGTCCGTCGGCGGGTGTGCGCCCCTCCTCCTCCCGCCTGCAGCGCAAACCGCCTGGGAGGGTCTCCTGCTTTACCGGACCTGTCCACTGGGGCTGGGAGGGGCCAGGTGGGGCCCCTCCTGCTCTTCCCGCCGGGTCTCCATCCCCAGAGCCTTCACCCCGCCACTGACTGGGTCCTGGCACTGAACTAGAACCACGACTGTCCTGGGCCAGGCCACACCCCGCCAGCCCCACTTCCCCTGCTCACCTTCCCCTCCCTGTTACTACCCTCCCACCCCTGGCCAGGCCTAGTCTCCCACAAGACCTTGAAGACAGGGCTTCTTCTCCTCACACTGAGGCCCTGACACTCCGTCCTGCTAGTTCCTAACCTAAGGCCCCTACACCCTCATGCCTCACCACAGGACCCCCAACATCCTGAAACAATCCCCCTCACCTCTCAGCCAGGTCAGTTCCACTCTGAGCGGGACCCACGCTCCTCAACCTATACTCCCTAACCATGGGATCCCTTTCACTCTGACTGCAACCCTACCCTGAGCTGACTCCCTCACCCCTCACCCTGTGGTTGGGGTGAGGAAATCTGGGCTCCAGTAATGATGACTACTGCCACCAGTGGGGGATCCAGCCTAGTGTGCACGTTCATAGTTAATGTCTGAGGCTACAGGGCGAGGCAGGCTGGGATGAAAGCGGTTCCAATTGCCGCCCTGACACCCTGATCCCTGCACCCTGTGTCTCATCTGACCTGATGGATCAGGGTGATCCCAGGCTGCCATCCACTGGCCTGTGGGCCTTGGGTGGTTGATGGTCCTGATGGTGATCTGGACCCCTAGGGCAGAGGCACTGGGCACGTGGACCTTTGGGGTGGGGGAGTTCAGAGGGTGCACTTGAGCCCAGGGGTAGACAGCAGATGGTGGGCTGTGTGCATGGGGCTGTGTGTGTGGCCTGGCCTCAGCCCAGGTGGGTGCAGGGATCTTGTTCATTCACACCAAGCCAGAGGGAAGAGGGACGGGAGCTTTTAAAGCATCAAAGTTAGGAAGCCAATGCTGGAGAGCAATGTAGGCAGGTGCATTGGCCAAGCCACCTTGGGGCCCCCCTCGACGCTGGTCCCTTGCATCAGGGGAGACTGGCATTTGACTGGCCAATGAGACATCCCCTGCTGTGGTATAGTTTACAGGCAATTGAAGGGATTTTGACAGGTAATTTTAATCCAATAATTGTCACTTTCTCTGTGGGAGATCAGGTCCAAAGTCATGGGGAATCTGGCAGTGATCCTGCCTGAACTCCAGCCTGGGACAGTGGAGGACCCACCCAGGAATCATCATGTTAGCTCTCACCAAAAGTCACTGTAATAGAGAAGAACAAATCTGACTCCATATTGGATCTGTTCATTTTCCTTTAACCCTCTGCCGTGTTCTCTAGGCTTAGTCTAGCTAGCTCTGCTCCTTTTGTAAAACAATGTTGCCTTTAGCCTAAAATAAAGAGGAGAGCCTATTCTCAGGGCTCTGAACTTTAAGGATATTAACACTTTTGCACTCCTATAAAGATAACAATTTGCAGAATAGAAAAAGTTTGTTTTGTTGCAGGTTTTACAGGAACACCATGATCTGACCCACGTGGACAGCTGCAAAGGATTCCAAGAACAAAGAAATCCTACACCAACAAGTTTGCAACAACCAACCACAGCCCCTCCCCTTTTTAGTAGAAAAGGAGCCTGAAGTCTGACTTGGGGAAGATGGTTCTCCAAGTCTGCCATTATCTTGGTCTGCAGCTGTCTACATAGACCAGGTCATAGTGCCTCTGTAAATCCTCTAACAAAACAAAAGTTATTTTCTTTTCTGCAACTTGTTGTCTTTATATAAGTGCAAAAGTGTTAATATCATTAAAGATCAGAGCCTTGAAAATAAGCTCTCCTGTATATTTCCGGCTAAAGGCAACATTGTTTTACAAAATGTGCAGAGCTAGTAAGATTAAGCCTAGAAAAGAGGGCACAGGGTTAAAGCCAAAAGAACAGATCGTCTATGGAGTCAGATTTTTTTCTTTTCTATTATACTATATTCTATTTTTGTTTTAAGTTTATAAGAATAAAGTTTAGCCTTTTCCCATTTTAAATTGTGCAGTTTTCAGGAGCATGAAGTGCATTCACAATGCTGTGAGACCAACACCACTGGTTTCAGACTATTTCCTTCCTCAAAGTGAAAGCTTGTATACAAAGTGAACCCCACATCCTACCTCCCCCAGCCCTTGACAAGCCCTAATCCCCTTTCTCTCTCTATGTCTTTACCTATCCTGGAGGTTCCCTATCAATGAAATCATATAAAAGGTGGCTTTTTTAATATTTTTTTGTGTGCCCACATATCTTAAGTAGGGAAGGGTGAATTTTTGTTTGTTTGTTTTCACGTGAATTAGCATTTTTGTATTTGGAGAGGAAAACCAGCTGGATTAAAGATGAGACGTACCAAATGAATCCCTTTTAGTAACTGGCATAATCTCGGGGTAGGCACTGCTGTTCTAACTGTGAAACCAGAGCCAGAAGGGAGATGCTTAGCTCTTCTTTTGGCAAAATAAAAGCATACAAAAACAGAAAACAAAGGCCAAGAAAGACAGATTGAAAGGCAAACCACAACCTGGAAAAACCTTTCCTCGTGACCCAAGGTCGGAGAAAAGCTTCACATCCCTGTGGTCCAAAAACCTCTTGAAGCCCAGTGTTCTGAAAAGAAACAAAACACACACAGGCATTTCCAACGAGAGGCAGTGCAGGTGGCCAGTGTCTGCTAGAGATGTTCGACCTCTCAGGTGAGGACACAGGCAGACGGACAGACTGCAGAGACAGCTTTGGCCACCATCATACTGGTAGGACTTTAGCCCGGTGACAATCAACCCTGGTGACAACGTGAGCAGGCAGAGGCCCCAGGAGGTCCCCTGGAGGGAAAAGCAAATGGACGCTCTTCTCTGGCAGAACAAGGTGCAGGATACATCAAGGCGCCAAAGGTGCATCCCTTCCCCAGCAGTGCTGGTCCTTAGAGGAGAACCCACCAAAGTTCTTGCACAATTTTCAAAGATAATTTTTCTTCAGTAACATGAATTCAAAATAATCAATATGTCATCAAAGGATTTTCAGAAGTGACCTGCCGTGGGCCAGAAAAATACATACATAAATACACACATATGCACATAAATATATGTACACATACATACAGGAAAAGAGACAGACTGAAACACAGAAATGCAGGGGGAGACAGAGAAACAGAGAGAGAGACAAGACAGAGAGAGAGGCACTGAGAGGCAGAGACAGAGAGAAGGAACACTGGAGCTGGTAATGAGTGGAACTCACGCACATTTTCACAAGTCAGTCTACATGTCAGAACCTGGTCCCAAAGTCCATCCACCTTCCAGGGGAGGGTGTGGGGATCACACAATGGCGTGGGAACAGAAGGCAAAAAATAGGAAACCATTGTGGGGCAGCCCACCACAGAGGCCGAGATGAGACACTGGACCTGTATGTCAACATGACAGAATGACCTAGGTGGCTGTATGCCAGAGCGGACGATGCCAGAGTTGTATTTAATTTCAGTCTCATGACTGGGAGCTGGGAAGCATGTAGCAAGGAAAGTGACTTTCTCCAGACCCCAGGGCAGACCCCGGCTGGTGTGGCATGTTCTCTGTGCTCCGCCAGCCCTCCGTGGGGTCCTTCCTTTGCTGAGTCTGTGCACTAGCTCCCTGTGATGCCAGCCCATGGGGGTGACAGATGCAGTAGGTGTTTCTAGGTCTAGAGACAGGATGGCTTCTCTAGGAATCAGGGGCCAGAATGATCCCCACTGTGCTGATGGGGGTTTGGGGAGACCCTGAGAGGCACGTGGCTTGTCCAGGGTGACAGCACTGCTGAGTGGGGGGAGCCAGGTCTGACCCCACGTGTCTTCAGAGCTGCGGCACTGGCTGCATCCAGGCCTCCCCAGGGCTATGGGGGAGGCTGAGTTGGTATCACTGTGTGTGAACATGGCAAGAAGTGAGAAATGAGAGATCGGCAGCCCAGAAAGGCCCTTGGGGAGCTTTGTGTCAGGAGGAAGCTTGGATAAGTGGACCCCAGTAAATGACCTCACTTCCCTGGCAATAGAGCCCAACAGAACTTGGAACTGAAGTCACCAGGCACCCACTCTGTACAGAAGTCCCTACTCAGCTCACCTGGTTGGAGACAGAGGCATGTTCTGCTGCATCCCATTATCCCGAGGCCGCAGCTCCCGGAAAACCCGCAGCGAGGGGCTGTACCAACGCTACCGGCGCTGGGTCAGGTCTCACTCAAGGCTCCTCTGGCCTTTTGGCGAGAGACACCCAAAGGTAAAACAGGGAGGCCCAGGGCAGACCTGCCCAGGCCGGGCCACCACTCAGATCCCACCCAGGTAGAACCATGGCCCTTTCCTGGCTGGTGGAGGTGGAGCAGTCATGTTGGGGATGGGTTTCTGCCTCAAGCAAGAGCAGGTCAGAGGCCTAGGGGGCCGGTCACATCCCCAGCCCAGGTCAAAGCTGGCTGGCTGGGATGTGGAGAGCCGGGGAACGGTCCTGCTGCCCGAGGTGGAGCCCACGCTCTCTGGGTATGTCTTTTCCCTCCTGGGTGTCTGAGCTGAACAAGGTCCCAGTCTGACCTGGCAGCAGAGGGTCGAGTGGACAGAATCAGGAGTGTTCCTGGCCGGGCAGGGCTCTGAGACTTCCAGGCCGAGTCAGCCGCTGGTCACTGTCATTGCAGAGCCAGATACCACATACTGAACAGAAGCTGATGAATAAGAACACCAACGCTCCCTCCCCAAGTGAAGGGCTTTTGTGCCACTATTCTGAGGGCCAGCACAGGCTCCAGGTGGATCTGGATATGGAGGGGTACCCACCACCATGGCCCAGAAATCAGTGGGGCAGGCCTCCGACCCATACATCACACAGGGCTCTCCCCAGGGTCCTGTCCAGGGCTGACGGGTAGCTCAGCACACCCGGCTCTGACCTGGAGCACCCTGCCCACCTCGCTGCAAGTCAGGTGGAGGACCAGGGGCCGCCGAAGCAGAGCCCAAAGGTCAGAAAGGCAGGTGTGTTGCATGTGTGTAGGTGAGGGAGGGGCAAGGGCTGGGCCACACAGGGAGGTGTCCCCAGAGGCTACTGTTGGGACCAGAGAAAAGAATGGCCTCAGACCACCTGTCTGGAAAAATTCTGTCACAGAACACATCCTGTGGGCACTTTCTGGGTGGGAGCTGTCTGGAAAGCTCTGGGAAGGTTTCTGTCCTTGAAGAGGCACATGAAAAGGGAGGCAGGTGGGTCAATTTTTCCTCTCACAGCATGAGCACTTCCACAAGACTTAAAACTCTCTCCACATCCAATAGTTACACAGGAGGCAGGGGCAGAGGAAGATGTCAGAGACCAAAAAAGGATGATCTGGATCCAGCAGTAGACCCCGAGCTCCCTCCTGCATCTCCTGCAGCTCCTCCTGAACCTGCATCTGCAGCTGGACTGCTGGGCAATGGAGAACCAGTTCAGGCATCACCACCCCCTGGGGCAGAGCCCCCTCTGCACCCACCCACACCTTCTTCTCCAAAATGTTCTCCAAAATCCCACCGTCAGTCCCCTCCCCCTCCCAAACTTGACTTCCCTTCCGCTGGAGATGTTTTTGTTTGGTTTTCTTTAGTTTCATTTGTTTCTTTCTCATCATTTTTGGCATCCTTTATTTTTCTTTTTAGAGTTTCATGTAATAAAATATAGACATTTCCTCTTTTAAACTGTTCAATTCAGGAGCATTAGGGGCATTCACAATGTTGTGCGACCATCACTACCATCTAGCTTCACACTATTTCTTTCCTCAAAGTGAAACCATGGATCCAGAGCGTGCACTCCCCTCCCTCCTCACCCAGCCCCTGACAACCCCAAGTCCTCTTTCTCTCTGCGTGTCTTTACCTCTCCTGGGTGTTCCTTGTCAATGAAACTTTAAAAAAGGTGTTGTTTTTTTTTTTTTGTCCCTGCCCACATGTTTTAAGCTGGGGCTGGTGATTTTTTTTTGTTTTCACTTGAAACAGCATTTTTATTATTTTAAGGGGATATCCAGGGATATCACATTAAAGATGTGATGTACAAAATGAAGCCCTTTTAGTAACTCTGTGCATAATCTCAGGGTAGACACTGCTGTTCCCCCTGAGACACCACAGCCAGAAGACATAAGGGAGATGCTTAGCTCTTCCTGTGGCAAAAACAAAACCAAACAAATAAAAATATTAGCAAAAGCCCAGAAAAACAGCTGGAAAGACAAACCACAACCTGGAAAAAGCATTCTTCATAACCCAAGGTTGGCGAAGGGTTTCCCACCACTGTAGTCCAAAAATATTTCAAAACCCAGTGTTCTGAACAGAAATGAGCAGTTCCAATGAGAGGCAATGCAGGTGGCCAGTGTGTGTTAGAGAGGCTTGATCACTCAGGTGAGAACTCAGGCAGACGGAAACACTGCAGAGACAGCACCGGTCACCATCACACTGGCGGGTCTTTAGTCAGGTGACAACCAGCCCTGGCGACAATGTAAGCAGGCAGAGGTTCCAGCAGATCCCCTGGAGGGAAGAGTGAAGGGACGCTCCTCTTCAGGAGAACAGGGTACAGGACGCATCAAAGGGCCACAGATGCATCTCTTCCCCAGAACTTCTGATCCTTACATTTCATCCCACTAAAATCCTTACACACCTATTCAAAGATGCCTTTTCAAGGGTGTTCATCACAGCACTGGTTGAAACAGTCGGAATTAAGGCAACACTAATGTTGATGGAGAGGGGATGGGGTCCATTCGTTCTGGTTGATGTGAATGAATGAATGCTGTGCAGTTGGAAAAGTGGGTGCCTGGTCTCAATCCAATGTCAAGGGAGGCCTCAGGGTGGAAGTATGCAGACCCACTGTCTGCATCCAGGGTCCCATCTGCACTACCACATATGTGTGAAATCAATATAGTTGTAAATTGATCTGATTGTGAGTGTGTGAGAGGCAGAGATGGAAAGAGACATACTGAGAGACACAGAGACTGAGACCTAAGCAACAAATCATTCATGACAGTCACCTATGTGGGTGGGAATTACAAATCTCTTCTCTTTTAGGCAATATTTCAATTATTTGTAATGTGTCTGTATTACTCTACTAATTCTAAAAGGATTAAAATCCTATGTTAATGTGACCCATTCATTATTCATCTATGGAGTAATTAAAGTACACTAATCCTGTTTTTAAAAGAATTTAAAGCCTTTTCAGGACTCAGCTCCATGTCAGCTCCGTGGCAGCAGAGGTTCTCCAGGAGGTCGTGTCTTTTCTGAATCAGCGTCCAATAGAGGTGAGGAAGAAGTATCAAACTTGGGCACTGAAGACTACAATAGATGAGAGATTCTGTTGAGAGAAATTAAGACCTACATTCACAGAAAATAATCCCATATTCATGGAGCAGAAGGCTTCATTCTACTAAGATGACAATAGTCCACAAATAGATCTAAGGATTCAAAGAATGCCTACCCAAATCCCAGGTTCTGTTTTGCAGGAACTGACAATCAATCTAAAATTCACGTGGAAAATCCAGGGGCTCAGAATACATGAGTGAATCTTGAAAAAGAACAAAGTTCGAGGAATGGAAAGTCAGATGGAACCCACGGTTAATACAAAAGCACTTTAAACTGAAGATACCTGAGATTCAATAGATGTAGAAGAAAACCTGTCATGGAAGCCAATTCTCTCCTCTCCCTTTGCCCTATTAAGTTAGGTTGATAAAAAGCCTTTAACTTTCACCATTTAACATGGTAGTTACTTTTCTGGTTGGCTCCTGCATGTGTATAAATAAACCTTTTCTCTCGTTCGTCTCCTCTTTACTTCTGTGGGCCCTTTGGAAGGGATTCTGAATGATGGGGACCTGCTCTTTTCTCACCTTCTTTAGTGACATCTTTTGTCCATGGTGAAGTGCTTAAAAAAAGAAAAGACTCATTGGTTTTGGGTCAGATTTGGAACATATATAAATTTGGAGATCCCCTGGAGGAAAAAGGGGGTTCAATACTGCTGGGAGAATTTACTGGTTGTCTTGCCCAAATGCCTAACAAGATGCTATTTGCAAGGATTTTTTTTTTTTTTTAAAGATTCTTACCCTAAAACAAAAACCCTATCTCAACCTCTTGGATGATCAAATAGAAGAAATGAGAATCATGTCTGGCCTAAGAAAACTTCCTTAACAAAACAGAAGGACAGAATCAGATTCAGAGCAAAAATTAAAATCCATTTATAACATCAACCCTTCCATTCTTTGGACACTTTCCTCATGTAATCTGCCAGATGGCGTCCTGAAGAAGGCCCTTTGCCCGGAACTCGTGCTCATTTTCAGAGCTTGGCCAAGCGGGAAGTTGGTCCCCAGGGCCTGAGAGGGTCTATTTGTGAAATCTCTGCTGAGACCCACCGGACTGAAGGGAACTGTGTGCTCTGAGGGAGAGAGAGCACACTGAGCATCTGTGGAGGCATCTCTGAGATCATCCCAAAGGCACACAGCTCTAACTCTGGACACGGGGATTTTTGATTGGCATCTTATTTTGAAATCTCCTCCTGGATAGAAAGAGGCAGATTGAAGATGTTGCAATTGGATGGGCACGTCGGCCTCTCAAAATTGTCGATGAGGAAGACACGCAATTCTCTGCAGAAATAGGAACACCCATCCCTGCTCTGCTGACTTCATCTACCGAGAAACAGAGATGCGGCTCTAGGGGGAATTCAACACCCACCAACTCTTCTTACCAACGTTAACGTCCCCACTTTATTCTCCTGTCAGGTCTCTGCACAAAAACTGTGACTCAGCCCCAAATATCACATACCCATCACCCTGAACCACTCTGTGTCTGTGTGCAACTTGAGCATTAATGCCTGTCACCGTTACTGTCAAATCGTATCCCCCTTTCAGCCTGTCTCCCGCCATCATCCCAGCCCAACCTCGGTGTCTCTCTCCAAGTCAGCAGCACTCTTCCCATTGGCTTCCCATCAGCTTACCTTGCCCTGCTTCCATTGTTTATTCCCTATATGTTTCCCACAACGGTCTTATTAAAGTATGAATCAGATCAAGTTGTTCCGCTTTGCAAAATACTCTCGTGATCTTCCATTGTATTCAGAAGGATATCCAGAGTCCCTACCAAGGCCCTGTGTGATCTGGTCCCTCACCCGTCTCTGAAGCCTCTGTTCTCACCGTTCTGCTCCAGCCCATCTTCACTGCCCAGATGATCCCCACCAGGACAGCTGTGTTTGTAACTCCAAGTCTTGTACTTACACTTCTGCTGGCCTGAGAGGATTTTCTTGTCTGTTACCTACGTGGCTTATTCTTTTGCTTCATTCAGGACATTGTTCAAATTATTTTACCCTCAGAGAGGACTTATCTAACCACATTATTTAAAATAGCACGCACATATTTCCTATTCAATCATTTTCTCTCCTAATATGCTTTATCTTTCTTTGTGGCAATTATTAGTACCTGGCAGTACATCATATATTTATTTGCTTACTTTTTTATTGTCTATTTTTCTTACTATATCTATATTCATGGAAGCACAAATAACTGTTTTAACCAGTAACTTTCAAACTGCCTTTAAATGAATTCTTTCATAAAATGAGAATTTCAGTGGATTCCACGGGTTGCTTAGGGGAAAAAAGAGAAAGGATTCAGGTTGAACTAGGTAATTAAGGACCTGGGAGTTGGTTATTTATTTAATACATAGTAGTTTGTATCTATTAATCCCAAACTCCTAATCTAGCAAAAGACCGAGCTGATTACTATTATTAAAAGACTTTATTTTTTTCTTTTTAAATTTGGGTTGTTTGAGATCTCTTTTCTTCTTTGTTCTTTTTCTTTTTTTTAAAGATTTTTTCTTATTTTTTTTTTACATTGAGGTACTGAGAATTGAACTCATCACGTACTCTACCCCTTGAACTATACCATCCCCTCCAAAGACAGTTATTTTTATACTTTGACAATACCATATTGAATTAAGATTTTTTGTTCCATTTTCCCTTCATAGAGTTTATAACTGAGGGAGAGAGTCAGAGGAAGCCCTGGGCCATCCCTTCCTTCTCAGCAGGTTACTACACAGCAGAGGAGCTTGGCTATCACCAGGCCCAGCTCACCTTTCTGCTCTGAGGGCCGCCTCAGGCCACTTCTCTAAACAGAGGCGTGTTAGAAGCAGCAGAAAGCCAACAAGCGAGCAGCAATGACAAAACTGACCCACCTGCAGTTGGACATAATCTGCTCTGAAATGAACATCTTAAAACTCTTTTTCCTATTAGTGGATGGTTTTCAAAAATATTCCCAAGGAGATGAATCTCAATCTATTATTCTCGATTTTTTGGGCCTTCTATGACTTTAACTGCAGGCTTGATTGTCTGCAGAACGTCTTCAGGGAAGCCAGGCAGAACACGTGAACAGATCCTGCAGGCCACGGCTGAGGCCTCTGGTCAAAGCATCCTTGTGCAGAGCCTACGTTCATGGGACCATTTTCATGACTGCTGTAATTAGTTCTCATCCAACTGTCCCACTGAAAATGTTTCTAGATGGAAGGTGGTCTGACACAGTTGAGCAGTGGGGATGTGGGGTGCAGATGGCAGACAGACTGGAAGGAGAGAAGGGAAATGTTTCATCAGGCTTCAGTTTGGAAGACTTATGATATTTATATGAACATTAAACTAGGTCAGGCTGAAGCGCCGTTTGCTCTAAGATGGAGTGATGTACGCGTATCCCTACAACTTCTAAAAAATATGTTGAAGCTGGACGTGACAGCCTTGGGGACACACAGCTTAGAGTGACACCTTCGTTCCAAGATGCCTATGATCTCAGGCTCACAAAGAGGAAAGGAATACACATATTTTGCCTGTGTAGTTCTATGTGAAATTATTTTGACCCTTGCCGGATGGTGTAAGATCAGAAATCATGTAGTCTTTCTTGCATCGCAAAGACAACAATCCTTGATGAGTCAGCAGACTGTTTCCAATGGCCCAAGGTCTGCGCCAGACATTAGCTATCTAGAAAATACCACACAGCCCCCTATCCCTCAAGGAGATCACAGTGTATCGTGGAAGAGACAAATTTAAATAGATTTTCAAAACAATGTGGTAAGAGTCACTTGGCATCATGTATATTGGATGTTCAGAGGGGCTCTTGCACTGCCTGGGGAAGGGTTCTAGAAGGTAGGGAAGGTGTCAGAGAGGAAATGCTTTCTGCACTGACATCTGAAGGATTCCAGCAAATCTCTAGACCAGGAGAGTGCGTGCTGGGCACGGGATTCTCGCCAGCTTGCGTGTCTAGTGCAGAGGTCTGGTCGTGTCTAAGAGCACTTTGCACTTAGGGAAGGAAGGTCAGTGAGGTTAAAGGCTGTGAGGAACTAATGGAAGCTGAGGCTGAAAAAAAGCAGCAACTAGCTGATGAGAAGGTGTAACTTTAAATCAGGGAGCGTGGACTTCCTCACATACGCAGCGGGGAATTCTTTGGGGTTTTAAGGAGGAGAGTGACACAAATTTGTCATTAAAAGTGAGCAAAGTGGATTGTTCACTCTAAAGAACAGCACTGGGGATATTAGCAAGGGGTGTGAGTTAATGCAGTGGGGAGCGAGGGGCAGGGACTTAGCTGGGGGACATTAAGGAATAGAATTGTAATACTGACGGGAGTGAGGGAGTGGAAAAGTAAAGGAAAACTCCCAGATATATGGCACGGAAAACAGATGGGATAGTGATGCCATTGTTTGAAGATGTAAACCTAGTTCTGAGCAAGTGTAAATTCAAACATACAGAGCTTGAGATTTTTATGGGCTAATCAAGTGGGAATGTCTACTTTTCAATTACAAGTATATTTCTGGGACTGAAAACATTTGACGGTTAATCAGTGGACAGAGAGCAGTTGAAGCCACAGGAATAAATGCCACCCACTGACAGTTTATCAAAGAGAAGGGAAGGAGGGCACTTCTGGTTCAGAAAATATGGCAGACCAGAAACTTGAAGACCCACTCACTGAAGACACATAAAAACGTAGGACACAATGCCGCCAATCTTTTCTTTTCTTTTCTTTATTTTTTTACAGGCACATTTATTGTGGTATGATTACTTTAAAGTAAATTACACATATTTCACATGTACTATTTGATGAATTTGATAGATGTCTACACCCAGAAAACCATCACCACAATCAAGATATCTATCATTCCCATCACTCCCCAAGAGGGACACTTTTTGAATTCCCGTATTTATCCCTTCCCATCCCCTTCTCTCCCTGGTAACCGTAAGATTTTTTCTCTATGTCTGTGGGTCTGTTTCTCTTTTGTAGTTAAGTTCATTTATGTCTTTTTTTAGATTCCACATATAAGTGATATTATATGGCATTTTTCACTTTTTCTGGCTTACTTCACTTAGAATGACTATCTTTACGTCCATCCATGTTGCTGCAAATGGCATTATTTTGTTCTTTTTAATAGCTGAGTAGTATTCCTTTGTATAAATATACTACTACTTCTTTATCCAGTCAGCTGTCGATGGACACTTGGGTTGTTGCCATGTCCTGTCTATTATAAATAGTGCTGCTGTGAGCATTGAGGTGCATGTGACTTTTTGAATTAGAGTTTTCTCTTGATATATGCCTGGGAGTGGGAGGGCTGGATCATGAGTTAAGTCCATTTTCAGTTTTTAAAGCAACCTCCACACTGTCCTCTCTAGTGACAATGCAGCCCGTTTTATTAAAGCAGAGCCATGCTCAGAAAGTAACATGTATTTCTAGGGGCCAGACATGAAATGCAGTGAGTGTGGCCTGTTGAAGAATCAGAGGGCAGTCTGGCAGGGCTGGAGGAGAGTGACAGGGAGAGTGTGGTACAGGCAGCATTCAGACCACGTGGGGACCTGATAGGCTGGGACAAGGAGCCTGGACTTCCAGTCATCCCTTGGTAACCATGGGGCACTGGTTCCAGGACTCCCCCAGACGTCAACATCCATGGATGCTGACACCTCTTGTATAAAATGGCATAGGACTTGCATGGAACTTATCTGCACCCTCCCATGTACATTTTCTATACATATATACAAACTTTTGTTTTATGGAGTTATAGTCATTTTACAATGTTGCATCAAATTCCAGTGTAGAGCACAGTTTTTCAGTTATACATGAATATTCACGTACATTCGTTGTCATATTCTCTTTTGCTGTGTCCTCCTGTGTACTTTAAGTCATCTCTAGATTATTCATGGTATCTAATACAACATGAATGCTATGTAAGTAGTTGCCAGTGTATGGCAAATTCAAGTGTTGCTTTTTGAAACTTTCTGTTTTTTCCCGAATATTTTCAATCCACAGTTAGTTGAATCTGCTGGATAGGGAGCCTCTAGATATGGAGAACCCCCAAGCTCTTCCTTTCCACCTAAATTTCCACTGCAAGCACTGAAGGGTTCCAAATATAGAAGAGCGCCATCTACCTGCTATAAACGCTGAAGAACTCCTTCAGCGTATGTAGAGCAGGAGAGAAGGTTTAGGGCCAACTAGTGGGAAAGGAGGGCCTGCCTGGAGAGGAAGGAGGAAGGACCGCAGTGGAAGCCAGCTTGTACCCTGACTGGAGCTAGTTGATAGCAGTGAGGGATGCCGAGGAACTGGGGACAAGCCACTTGGGGGGCGATCCTGGCCGCCAGGTGCAGGGTTCACATAGCTGGGACCCAGTTTGCAAGATCAAAATAACAAGGGAGGAGAGGACCTGCCTCAGCCCCGGGATCCTGACAATGGCCACAGCGCCGTGACCCCAGCTAATGCGGCTCCCCTAGTAAGCCAGAAAAAGGAAACTCTGAGCCAAGATACTGCAAATTCCACCGCAGCCACACGGATAACTAGATCTCTAAGCTGACAAAATGTAACCACCAGAAACAGGAATCTTTCCTTTTCTCTTCCTTTGGACCTTTGGACAGGGAGCCACATATCTCTGACGGGAACCACCTTTAATCTGAGAGAGACCTCACTTATTCAGGAATAAGCATAGATAAAAAGAGTGGGGTGATGGTTTAAAGTGGAAGTCAAAGCGGAAGCCCAACTGAGAAATGGTGAAAACATGCATGTCATTGAATCCGAGTTATGGCGAAAAGATGGAGGAAGGTTAAGGAAAACTTTATTCACCAGACATGACTAGGCAGTCATAAAAAGACAGCACTTTAAATCAATAAAACATTTTTTTTGTTGATGAAAAACAATGCCATATTTTAAAACATGGCTTGGGCCATCAATAACACGCTGAGAGTTTTTGAGGAGGAGAACATAAAGCTGCATATAGACATGTAAGGGTTCCAAGTCCACTGCTCAAAAAAACTTAGCTAATCATGTGTCCAGTGATTTGAAAATCCCTATAAGTAAATAACTCAAAAGTGGGAAAGACATGGGATTAAATAGTGGTAGTGAGCAATGAAATCCAAGAAGTTTATACCTATAATTTCATTGTTAATGTAACAAACTGAAAGTAACTGTCTAAGAAATAGTAACTGGAGGACAAACACACACACACACACACACACACACACACACAATCTGGAACAGCAGAGAGGTAAAATATGCTAAATTTATCATTATTGAGGAACAGGATCTAATAGATTATTTCATTTTTGAGACTTTTATAGAAATACTGGTCCAATTACATATAAAGTTATGAAATTAGAGATGATTTATAAAAATTTAGAGAGAATTTTCATTAAAAGGCAATATAGCTTCCAAATCATTGAAGAGAAAATTAACAATAAAAAAGTAATCAATCCAGCTAATATGGAGTAACAGAGACAATATATACCATCCTAAAATAAACCACAAATTGGATGCAATATATGAAGCAATGATTTTTAAACCACGTGAAAATTATCCTCCACAAGGACCCTGTCCTGACACCTCCATAATAAGGCTGCTAGGCCTCCTACTGACATCACCAAGAATGTCCACCAGGAGGCGACATTTCCTTCCTCTGCTCCTACTGCAGAGACAGTCCTGCACAGTCCTTTTCCAGGTTTTGGCAGGCAGCTCCCAGAAGTGCTCTTCTGGGGCTTGGTCCCTTTTAGCCACCAGCAAAGGGATAAAGGATGAGTAGTAAGCCTCCTTACTCATTGAAGACCTAGGAAACTATCTGATTTCTGAGCAGCCCTTCACTCATGTCTGCTGTCTGTTACTCCCCGCCCGGCTTCCCGAGTCCCCGGCTTGGGCAGTCTGCACGCTGGCCACAGCCCATCAGAATCTATTCCCCCGCCAAGAGGCCATGCGTGATCGTGAGCAGGGCTCCAGGACTCTGGAACAGCATGGCTTGGACTGCGTATTGGCCCTGGGCTCGTGAGCTCCATGCCCTTGGTTGAGTCATTTAACATCTCTAAGCTACAGTTTCCTCATCAGTAAAATGAAGACATAATCAATATGGAAAAAAAAAATCAGAATCTGTTGGGGAATAAATTTCTGGTGATTGAATATTATTTTAATTTTGAATTATACAGCAAAGGACATCACACAATTTTTACTACTTCAGAATTCTAAAGGACAGCTTCTACTGTTAAAACTAATGCATGCACGTACACACAAACACATGTGCAGGCACACTGGCTCTGCTTCACATACATCCCCACGCGCACACACACATGGACTCATGTACCACACACGCACATACCATACAAACAACCACACACGTCCTCAGGCTCAAACACACACATAACATACACACAACCACATACATCCCCAGGCGCAAGCGCACACACACACACACAGTCACAGTCATGTACCACACACATCCCCAGGTGCGCGCGTGCACACACACACATCATACACACCTTTGGCGTTATTCTAAATCAATTTACAATTGAGGGTCTCAGTGTCCATTGTTTTATCCGCTCAGAAGATCCTGACTTCGGAGCGTGAAGCAGGAGCCCCTCCTCTCTGGAGATGGTCTTTTCCACTTACAGTCTCAGCAGAGCCAACATAACTGCTCTGGACCTTTGGAAGTGCAGGGCCAGAACATACCTGGGAGCTCACATCCTATATATCTAAACATTTTAAGTGCAGTAGGTTCTAAATTCCTGCCTTTACAAATATACATTCATTATAAGGGGGAAGGCCAGGTTCAAATTTAGAATTCCCAGACTCAGGAGAGTCCTGCAAAGAAAGTGAGTGTGTGGGGAGAGCTGATTCCAACTCTCTGATCACTAGCCTGACCCTTTTCTTCCAAATGCTGGGTCCATCCCTTGTCACAAGGGGCCTTGGATGTGCAAAGGGGGACAATCAGAATTCACGTCTGTGCTCGGCCTATACCCTCCATGCAAACAGCTGCCCTTTGGCCTCTCTATGAGTCCTGGGAATCTGAAATCTGGGGAGAGCTGGTGCATGACCTAGAAATGAGTCAGGGGCTGCAGAGGCAAGGCATTCGGGGTCCTGGGTTTCCAGAGCATGGGATGGAGCCAATGACCGTGTCCCCTTGGCCCTGCTGACTCCACCCCATGGAGGGCGTGGCCAGAGGAAGTGTCAGGGCCAGGGGGACCTTCTGTAGTGCAGGACCCAGGGCAGCGGGCCCCCTTGCCGGGGTCTAAGGGCAGAATCCCTAAGGAAAGGCCTGAGGAGACTGTAAGGTATCTTCATTCCCATTAATTAAAAAAACAAAAGCTCACCACAGATGTGAGTGGGAAGGGTTTTGTTATAACAAGGGAGGGCACTTGCCAATTTCTGGCCATAGAGGGCTGGTGGGTTTGCCAGGTTGATGAGGAACTGAGAGGCCGTTAGCCTCCCCTGGGTCTAAACACCGCCTGAATTCCTCCAGGTGACACTGAATTGCAGTGAGACATGGAACCCTCTCAAGTTGTTAAAATATTCATGGTGAGCCATGCAACTCTCTCCTCATTCTTGGCTATGAAAACAGGATAAACACAGGCGGGAAACTCATCTGCCTGTTGGTTGGTTCACTGTCCATCTGGTGCCCCTTCTTGTAGGAGCCTTTATCATATCACCCAGGGATGACCCGGCTCAGGATTACAGCTGATTTTCCGCAGGTGGCATCACTTGCTGGTGACACGAAGGAGGCATGTGAGCCACCTCCCAAACACTGAGGCTCCTCCTGGGAGGAGCCTGCAGGCCCCCAGTCCAGCCTCTGCACCATGATGCTCCTTAGTGCCACTCCCTGCTTGCTGTCCTGGCCTCTAGCTCTGGACAGAACCTCACTGGCTTGTCGATAAATGTCACCCATGCACCACGTCTAAGCTTGGTGTCCAGATGTGACCATGGTTCTTATTTTCTTCCCATCGATGGATTGTTTGATCTTCGTGTAATCGTGTTGGCAGGAAGGCCAGTACCGCCCTCTTGAGGCCTCCACAAGCTGCCTCTGCCTATAACTGTCCTAGCACACCAGGGGATCGTTTCTGAATCCTGGCAATCAGACACGAGGATGAGAGCTGGAGAGACAGGAGTCCACTCCTGCTGTGGTTTCTGCTGAGGCTCGATGTGGCCATAAAAATGGATCCCACAGGCCCTGACGTCAATTGACTCGCTGCAGAGATGCTCCCTCAATGCCCCATTCACCTCACAGACCGAGGGCTTTTTGCTTGTTCCAGAAGGCCCCACCCCGGAGGGGGCACTGGGTCCAGTGGAGTGTCCAGCCTGGTTCCCCGCCAGCCCTTAGGGCCTTGGTGGGGACAGGAACATCAAGTACCCTCCCCTTAGGGGCCCGTTTGTCCATTCCAGCCAACAGACCGGGGTCATAAGCACTTTAACTCACCTGAGGGTGTTTTCCTCACTTCAGGGGTAGTGAGGAACGGGCTTCTTCACACCCCAAGTGCCCCAGGTCTGGATTCAGACAGCCTGGCTCTCCCCTCAGTCCTGCAGGTCCCCGCCACACCTGCTGCTGGTCACTGAGTCTGTGCTGTGTTCTCTTCCAGGACAAGAGGTGCACTCTGCCCCCACCCCACCCCCACCAGCGGTGGCAGTGGTGGCCGACAGGCAGGTGAGCTGGGGCCCGAGACCATGCCCGGAAATCAGTGCCCCAGAGGCCGCTGGTGACTAGAGGGACCACGGGGCAGAAGGCAGCATGGGATGGGAGGAGGAGGAGGAAGCTTCAGGATAAGGAGATGAAAGGGGGAACGGATAGCACTGTGAGGACCTCGACCATGAAAGGGAAGAGAAAAGACAGTGACAGCTGGAGTGGTGTTGGCGTTAAAAGCTGAGGGCGTTTTTATTTAATTTTATTAATTACCATTATATATAGTGACAGATTTCTTATTTTATTAAAGATTATGTGCCATGTCATATAACAGGATATAGTATGTTATTATTTATTAAATAATACAGAATAGTAGATATACTAGCATATTATGTTCTGTTTATTTATTAGCAGATATTATATAATATATATGTAGGTGTTTATATGTTTTTCATGCATCTATATAATATATAACACATAACACATAATGTAAGATTATGATTAATATATTTTATAACAAGATTACATAACAATAATGATGTAATGTTACCCATTGTATGTCTTGGTTCATGACACATTCTCACCTTAGGTGCCTGTCAGAGGTATTTATGTATTAAAATTAATATTATAAGAAACAGTTGTGAACGTATCACCCAGCATCAGAACAGGACTATTGACAGTGACATACTGTGTCCTCTTTCCCTATCCTGCTCTTGGCCTCTTCTCACAGGAAGTAACCAGCATCCTGAATCCTGGTTTACCCTTGTCTTGTGTTACTTTCACACACACAACATTTAAGATCAGTTAAAACAAATGAGCTGCAGGTACATGCAGCGAAGTGGATGAATCATACACTCAATTTTAAATGAATAAAGTAAGCCCTAGAAGGTAGCCTATAGTGTGCTATGCTTTTAAATGTGTATATTTATATGTCAACTAAACTCACCAAATTATGAACAACTACAGCTAGAGTCCAGGTGGGTGAGGGACAGAGAAAAGGTGAGGTGAGCAGATCTGCTGCAGGTGAGCGAGTTCCTTTCCAGTAACATGCCATTCTCTCTGAAGCAGGAGGCAAGGCCATCTGCTGGGAGTCAGGGAAGAGACAGAGGGAAGGTTAGAGGTGTGCAGAGAGCAGAGAATGTTGACACCACTGAGTGATAAGTGGGGAAATGTGCTCACTAGAGAAACCCTGGAGGATTACCTGGCAGTGGCAACATGGTGGGCATTGATTTGTAGTCTTAGAAATCTGTGCTGGGAGAGCCTTCTGCTTGCAGGCTCAGAACAAATAGAGCTGGGTGAACCGAGATGGAAGTCGGCCTGGTGAGGAACTGAAAAGATCAAGGGTCAAGGGAGTTTTGTTTGTCATAAAGTGAGTGCTGACTGTGGATGCAGAGCTAGAAGGTGGGGTAATGGAAGTAAGAGGAACGTGGACAGGCAGGAAAGCAGAGGAGTCAGCCCATGATGCCCCAGTGAGGGTGAAGGAGGGCCAGGGAGGCCAGTGGTGAAGTAGCTGGATGGCTAGAGTGGGCACTTAAAGGAGAGAGCATGGACCTGGGGTGGAGTCAGGCCCGGGTATGAGCCCATGGGTAGGGTGAATGGGGGGTGGCTGGCTGAGGCTGATGGAGAAGACCCTAAAATGACCATACTGGGTGGTGGAGGGAGAATCAGCTTTGACGTCTTGATGGTAGGAGGCGAGGCAATACAGAGGTGGTGGTCCAGGTGCTCCTGACTGAGGCAGATGAGCACGGAGGACAGGGTGGCAGGCACTGCTAGGAAAGGATCTGGGTTTTCCAGGTGCTCCCAAGAGAGGAGGAGCAATGATCTGAAGGTGGAAAGTGAGCACAAGGAGGTCAACCCAGGTTCCTGATCAAACGGGGGTTGTGAGGGGGCAAAGCTTCAACTCCAGAGATGGTTGCCCAGGAAGCAGGGACCAAGGGTGAAATGACGGGACACTCAGAGAAGAGAGGGAGAAGAGTCTTCTGGGTATAGGGGGATGAGAGGCCCCAGGACAAAGGAGCACAGGGGCACAGTGATGAGGACGGACTGGCTCCACGGTGACACTGGCGGGATGGCTGGATCTTTGTCCTGAGGGCTTAGGTTGGGGGACTACTGGCCTCATGAGGATCCCCCTTTCTGAAGTCTGGACAGAGGCTCCCGCTCCTGAGAGCTGTGTGGCCACCACTGTTCCCGGAGGAACTCTGCCTCCATCATCTCCTATCAGGCTTTCCTGCCCAGACCCCAACTGCCAGTGAGGGAGCCTGGACCTCGCAGCTGTTTCCCATGGAGGGACACAGGCTCCTGGGAGAAGCAGGCTGATCTTAGTTTGCTCCGTAACCCAGGGCCTAGCAAAGCGCCAGCCCATGAGTGGGCCATAAAGGGGCTTGAATACTTACTAAATTAACCCAAAGCAGTAGAATATCAGAGCTGGAGGAAATGACAACTGAGCTCACAGAGGTAACTGCCCACACCCCCATTCTACAGATTAGGAAATAGAGACCAAGCGGTGAAGCAAACTTGGCCAAGGACACACTGCTCTTAAATGCTGCCCTGTGTCGGGCATGCCAAGTGATGAGCTGCAGTGAAGGGGCTGAAATGGGGCTCTGGGGCCAGACAGCTTGGGTTCAAGTCCCAGCTCTGCCATTTATTAGCCGTGTGATTAGTGAATGTCCTTACCTTTAAAGTGGAACTCACAGTGGTGCCAACTCATTGGATTGTCGTGAACACAGCGTTCCTGTAACAGCAAGACAGAGTTCTGTAAGGGTTTGCTATTACTTTGGTTACTATTATTATCACCAAGTTAACCCTGAAATGAAGAACAAAGGCAGCAAGAATTTTTATTTTAAAGGATTTTAAAATCCTCTGATGAATGTTTCATTTCATCTAATCAAGTCTGCATTTGACCCTTATTAACAACTACACAATGGATGACTTTTGAGGCAATCTTGCTTCATGTCTTTAATTCTCACTAACGACAGAGGCTATTAAACAGGCAGCAGTTTCTTTTCCAGGAAGAGGGACAAAAAGTTAAAAATAACTCAGTGCCTCTTGGTCCCCAGTGAGTTGGTTGTGACCTGTCAACCCAGCTTTGGGGAAGTGCCCGATCCCTCAGGGCTCACTGCGCTGCCCCGCGGCCTCCAGGGGGCGCTGTACCCCCACACGAATCCAGTCTCTTTGTTCCTATCTTTGCTTCAGATCCCTCAAGGACTGCCCATGCCCCATGGCCCCATCTGCCCCACCAGCCTCGCCTGCTGGATTCCAAGACACCATCCTGGGTCTCAACCATCCTCTATTCCTACGCCCGCCCCACTACTCTTCACTTTGTCCTTCAAGTGAGGGCTCCTGTGGCTCGCCACCCAGCAGGGGTCTCCCGTCCTCCACCTCGGGTAACTGCATCGTCCTGCACGGTGCCTCAGGAACCCGTGTGGAGGCAGGAAGAATACAGAACAGGTGCTCAGAGGGGCTGCCTTTCCCACTACAGGGGCCCTGGAGAGCTTTCTCCCAGCTGGTTATTCACAGGTGCTGAAGCTGTGGAATCTCGATCTCACCAATATAAAGGGCATTATCATTAATTACAAAATCAATCATTTCTTCAGGAGCAAAAGGAGAAAAGACTTTGTGTTCCCCGCCTCCAACTTTTTTTCTCCACCTTCAGAAGTTTCTCATCTATGGGCAAGGGTAGAAAACAACACACAGAATATTATTTTTCAATTTTTTTCCCAATCTGAAGATTGCTTTCCCAGAACTGATGAAGGCTAAAATGGTTTGGCTTTCCTGAATTGAGGATTCAGAGGCGTGTGGGTGGGAGGGGAGATAACTCAGCAATATTGAACCTAACAGAGACATTAAAAGGTTCTATTCTAAACAGAAAGGAAGTAGGATGCTATAGAAACAGGAAAACCATAGCTGGAAATGCAATAACGTGTTACAAGAGAATAAACTTGAAGATGTGAAAAAGAAAAAGGACATCAAAATAAAAAAAGGTGGGAATGGTAGAGGGGAGCAAGAAAATATAATTTTTTTTCTTTCTTTTTTTTCTAAATTATTCTTAAGATGTGTTGGAGCCTACGTGATTATCAGTCTAAAGGAAATAGATATAGTAATGGGTTGATAGAGTTGAAAAATAAGGTAACCAGAAATCAAAAGCGTACAATAGAGTCACAAAAAAAAAACCCAAAAGAAACAAACTCAAAATGGCTTAAAGACTTAAACATTAGACAGGACACTATAAACTTCTTACAAGAAAACATAGGCAAAACATTATTTGACATATATCACAGCAATGTTTTCCTAGGGTAATCTACCCTAGCGACAGAATTGAAAGCCAAAATAAACAAATGAGACCTAATTAAACGTATAAGCTTTTGCACAGCAATATAAACCATAAGCAAAACTAAAAGACAACCTATGGAATGGGAGGAAATATTCGCAAAAATGAGAATGACCATGGCTTAATTTCTAGACTATATAAATATTTCATACAACTTAATAAGAAAAAAATAAACAACCAATTCCAAAAATGGGCAGAACAACTAAACAAGCAATTCTCCAATGAAGACACACAAATGGCCAATAGGCATATTAAAAAAATGCTCAATGTTGCTCTATTATGAGAGAAATGCAAAGCAAAACTAGAGTAAGTTATCATCTAACACCAGTCAGAATGGCCAGTATTCAAAAATCCACAAACCATAAATGCCGGAGAGGCTGTGGAAAAAAGGGAACCCTCCTACATTGTTGATGGGAATGTAGTTTGGTGCAGCCACTGTGGAAAACAGTATGGAGATTCCTCAAAAGACAAAAAAATAAATAAATAAATAAAAAAGACTTATCACTTGATCCAGCAATCCCACTCCTGGTCATATATCCAGAGGGAACCTTAATTCCAAAAGATACCTGCACTACAATGTTCAATGCAGCACTGTTTGCAATGGCCAAGACATAGAAGCAACATAAACATCCACTGACAGATGACTGGATAAAGGTGTGGTATTTAGATATAACAGAATATTTCTCAGTCGTAACAAAGAAGGAAATAATGCCACTTACAGCAACATGGATGGACCTGGAGATTATCACACTAAGTGAAATAAGTCAGACAAAGACAAGTATCATATGATATCACTTATATGTGGAATTTTAAAAAATGATACAAATGAAATTATTTATCAAACAAAAACAGACTCACAGACTTAGAAAACAAACAGGAGTTTGGGATTAACAGATACAAATTACTATATGTAAAACAGACAAACAACAAAGATTCACTCTAGAACACAGGGAACAATATTCAGTATCTTGAAACCTATAATGGAAAAGAACCTGAAAAAGAATAGACTATGTATATGTACAACTGAATCACTATGCTTTATACCTGAAACTAACAAAACAGCTGTATATCTGAAACTCACAAAACATTGTAAATCAACCACATTTCAATTAAAAATTAAAAAAGAATGATAAGTTCTAAATACCTTTATTCAAAGAAAATCTTCAACCCTTCCCTCTTACAAAAATTAAAATGGGAATCTTGAGCGGGACCAAATTATACTGGATGGGCAGTTACATGTCTTCTGCAGCATGTGGCCCATGCTACACACACATCGTGTTTTCCTACAGGTAAGAATGGCCCTGGCTGCCCAGGGAGTGAGTCCTGCTGGGACAAGGCCTCTGTGGCAGTGGCCTCTTTGTCACGCTCCATCTCACCAGGAGGCCAGGATTTTCAGAGGGGAGGGTACATAGAGCTCATACAATTCAAATCGATATCCCGAGAAAAACTATGGGAACAGCAAATTTACCTGCAGTGTGGGAAACATGAGCAGGGCCCCTAAGCAGACCAACAAGCCCAAAGCAAGATGGCCTGATGTTCAGATCGGAACCAGAACAATGACCACCTGTCTCCAGTTAAATGACCACCACCTCACCTGCAATGAACTACTAATACTCAATGTCAGTGATGTTTCTGTTGAGACTTGGGAGATCAAAGAATTCGGACCAGAGAATCTGGACCTGGTTGATGTTGGGGCTCCTCCATTGGTAGAGGTGGCCCCAAGGGGGGAGCACCAGTACCGACTCCTCCATCTTCAGCAGGGTTTTCAGAAGGAAGGCAATGTGGATGCAGACGTTCCTATGGTGGCTAAAGCCCTCTGGAGGGTTGATATCACACAGAAGGTACCTGGCAGGGAGCAAAGGAGAGTGGGTCTTCAGGGCCAGGCCTCTGCACAGGAATCCCAGCTTAGATATAACAGATAGAACAGGAATCCCTGCACAGCACATGGCCTAGACTCCAGACACGTTCAGCAGCTTCTGGTTTTTAAAGTGGAGGCACTGCCCACCCATCTCCATGTGGCCAATTACTTCGAGTCCAGGAGCAGCTGTGGAAGACATCTTGGCATCCGTCTAATACTGCTAAGCACCTGACTAGCACCTGAGCACCCGTTCTCCAGGGGCTTTCAAACTTCTTGGTCTACAGAACCATATACACTCTTAACAATTACTGAGAACTCCAAAAGGCTGCTATTTATGTGAGCTAAATCTATCAAAATATTGTGTGTTAGAAGTTAAATAAGAACTTAAAAAAGTGTATGAATTCACTTAAAAATATTAACAACCTACTACATGTTACGATTAATACTCCTAAACAAAAAATAAGTCTATTTTTCATAACAAAAATCATTAGTGGGAAGAATAGCAGTGATTTTAATTTCTGCAAATCTCTTTTGGACTGTTGAGAGCTGAATTCTCCTATCTGCCTCTGCATTCCTGTTTTGTGATATCACAGGCCAGGTTTTCCCTGGAAAACCCCACAGGAACTCAGAAGAGCAAGAGTGTGCAAAAGGCATTTGACATCCCGGCGTTTCTACGAAAATAGTCTTGCACCTCAGGGGCCTCGGACACACTTTGATAACTGCTGCCCTACCCTAGGCAAAACTCTTCTACACAAGAGCCAGGCAAGGGTCCTAGCTTCTGTAATGAGTTACAGCCACCACATCCCTCCCTTCTCAGTGTGTTTCCCACAACCTCCATTACTGCAGATGAGGATGTAATCCTCATCTGGGGCCTCTAGTCCTAGAAGACTGCTAACTTCGAGAGGGAGGGTCCCATCTACCAACCCTACATCCCGCACAGACTATTTTGAGTCAAGCCCTAGATAACTGCTAATCAGCACTGACCCTTGTGACTTATTCCTGAGTTTTACTGAAGGAATCAACATCTGGATGGAGCTCAAATTTCCCTGCAGATAAACAAGGCTGATAAACCACCCCATTTCAACATCTGATTCTGGGGCTCTTCAAAACCTGGGTAAGGCCCCTCTTCATCTAAGATGGGTCCTCCGCCTGCCTTTCCCGGGGGGTTCGGGAGGCCGTGGCCACCCAGTGTGATCCAGACTCGCGGCCCCAGACCCAGGGCCTGAGGGGGAGGAAAGCCTGAGGCTGTGCCCCAGCCCTGTCCCCCCCACACCAACCCGCTCCCCGGCACCACAGCCCCTCACCGGCCACAACCACAACCCCGATCCCACCGTGGTTCATGTCCACCAGCCCCGCCGATGGCACAGCCATACGTTTACCATCTGTGGGATGCCGCCCCAGACAGGATGTCGGCCGCCGACTGACCAGGCCAAAACTAGCCTCCTGGCCAAGCAAGCCGCCATCCCCAGCAGCAAGCACTGCCATGGTCCCTGGCAGCTACACACTTCCAGAGCCAGCTCCCTGCCCCAGAAGCTCACGCCGGCCCCCCGCGGAGCATGGCGCCTGTAGCCATGGCAACACCCCTGGGCCCTCCCTTAGCTCTTGAGACGTGCATCCTCCCGAGGCTAGATGTGCGAGGGCAGAATTTGCAGAGCCAATGGGAGCTGGGGCACGGCCAGGACAGGGGTCTGAGGGAGGCTTATGGGGCAGCTGAGCGAGACTGTGATGGGTGGGGCAGCACGGAAGTTCTCACTTGCACATGGCACCGGCGGAAGTCTGGGGCATTGCTGCCAACAGTGGTCGTGTCAGCGGGGCGGAGGCACCCTCACCCGTCCGTGTGCAGGGCTCAGCCTGGGCTCCGTGGCCTCCACTTGCACTGGACGTGGACCCGGGCTGCGGGTGGGCAAGATAGAGGACTGAGCCCAGGCATGCAGGGTTGGTCAGGTTAGGGCACCTGAAGTGCAGATCTGCCAGGCCCACTGCCGGCCTTGAATTCGTGCTGCTGGGCAGTTTCGAAGAAGACAGGGTCAGTCCCAAGAGGGGAGGTAGGGCAGGGGTGCCAGATGCTGGGTTGGGTGCGGTCTCACAGGAGAGCCATGGTGAGAGGGCACAGAGTGGCCCCTGTGTTGGCGGGGCTAGGAGTTTGGGGTATAGGGTGGGGATGGTGTGTGCCATGCTCTGTGGTCTCCCCAAGAACCCTCACTCCAGAGCAAGGGGCTCTGCTCCTCGCACCCTTCTCTGCATTCCCTGCCTTCCCCAGCACCACTGCCCCTGCCCCCAGAGTGTCCCATGACCTTTCCCCACACCGGGCATGTCTCTGTTATAGGTACTGAGCTCCTGGTGGCTCCAACCCGAGGGTGAGGGGCTGTATCTGACCAGTTAGGAAGCCTGAATCCTTTACATGAAACCTCAGACCATGATTCAGGCATGCATAGAGGGCTCTCTAACAGGATTCCCTGCATGGCCCTCACCACCACGCACCCACAGCGCAGCTGCCACACCGGGCCAAGCCTGCCAGAGAACCGCTGGTCCCTCTCCTCCTGTCCCTGATCAAGAGTGCACCGCCCACACTGCTGGGTATTTAGGGGGCCTTAGAAGAGCAGCTGGCATTTTCATGGGCAAATACTTGCTCTTTGGGGAAGATTTGAGTGCAAAGGGATGTAGGGTATGCTTTTTCTGTTGCCCTGGATCTGGTGACTGGGATACAAATGTAAGTCAAAGCAGTTTTTAGAGAGAGCCGCAGAACATCTCACAACCAAAGATCACTGTTCCCCAACAAAGGCAACACCACCTGGCAGGTGGGGGGCCTGGCCTCTTTCTGGAGGTTGCGGATTGCACCCTCCAGCTGGGACAGAGCCAAAAACAGCTCTGAACACGCTGGGAGTCGCTTCTCACAAGACCTGTGGTCTCCATTGCAGGTCCGGCTCCAGAGCCCAGAGCCAGAATGGTGACTCTGCTCCTGCGGTCCATTCTGGGAGGTCTAGGTGTCCTCCACGGCCCTTCCACCATTGTTTCTTTTGGAAACAGCCTCCGGATGAAATGTGTCTG
Organism: Camelus dromedarius; assembly: GCF_036321535.1. Taxonomy (NCBI): domain Eukaryota; kingdom Metazoa; phylum Chordata; class Mammalia; order Artiodactyla; family Camelidae; genus Camelus; species Camelus dromedarius. Next base: position 534,041 of record NC_087457.1, read on the forward strand.
AGAACAGGAGAGCTGGATGCCAGCAGCCACTGCCCAGTTTGTGGCCCGAGGGAGGGGCATCTCCTATCCGTGGGCTCTGATCTCTCCTCTTCTCTCCCCATATCCTCATCCCTCTTCTCCTTCATTTCTTGATTGATCCCTGGATAATGGTCCTTACCAGGAATGACCTGGGAGAAGTTTTATGAGTCCTTAAGGAAAAAAAACAAGAAATCTATAGACGTATTACTGAAAGCAACTTCCGTCTTTCCCAGGAAAGTCTTCTTTCCAATGTTTAAGGCTAGTTGACAGGGTGTCAAGTGGCCTGACCAGTCACATCTGAGCAAGTGCTAACTCTCCCTCCAGCCGCCAGCAGCATCCGTCTGTGGCAACTTAGACACAAGAACGCAATAAAGCTCTTTCCCCATGCCAGTGCCAGTGTGGCTTTGGAGGCAGTGGAGGCCGAGAGAAAGGGCCCCGCCCTGAGGCTTGGAGGATCTCCAGCCACAGCCAGAGGAACTGGAGGTTTTCAGAGCTGGCCCAGCATGGAAACCAGGCAAGGCCGCCTGACCCATCTTTCCTGCCCAGAGAGCCCCATGAACTGCCCTGGGCCCCACTCCCCAGTCAGCCTCCCTGCAAAAAGTTACCACGGGTTCCACACCTGAGAAGGGAGGAGGACGGCCCTTTGGCCTGGGGTCCCAGCAGATGTGTCCTGTGAGATCAGTGGCCACATATTTTCCTTGTCTCCCCAGGTCTCTGATGGGTCCATGCCGTACATTCTGGTGGTCAGGGACACTGGAACAACTCTAAACTCTGAAGAAGGACAGAGAGACCCATCTGGAAACAAGGATTCCAGGAAGACGCCTTGCCCAGAATGGGGGACTGTGTGCTGAGTAGACCCCTGGGAGGCACTGTGGGGCTGTGGGGTCCTCTTCAGAGAAGGGAGCAGTTGTGATTCCCAGTGAGGGGCCCTGCTTTGTTCAGTCATGTCCTCGTGGGAGACTCACTTACAAACACCTCCCAGTCCATCTAGGGGTGGACCCATGGGTGGGGGCAGAGGAGGAGAGTGAAGGGGGCAGCCTTAGGACCCCTGACCCACACAGGGAGCCAATGGCCAGTGGGAACATCTTGGGAATCGGATGCAGGAGAGGAGGACGGGCACTAAGAACATGCCAAGTCATGCAATAAAGTGACCCATGACCACAAGACACAGGCGGCCTGCCACCAAAGCAGGGAGATAGAAATTTAGACCCAGGCTCTGAGAAATTTGAGTGGGGCTGGAGGGCCCCAGGAGCCCTGAGGAGCAGCTCTCCTAGTGGCAAAGACATTCCAATACACACATTTCTCATGGATTCTTTTTGGGGTACAGAGTGAGTTACCAGGATCCTGAACTTAGTATGGAATCCCATCCCCTTGTTCATCACGGTTCCTGGCAATAAATTGCTGTCATTTGTCCCTGGACATGCACAGGGGAGCTGACTGTTGTGGGGGTCACTGCAGGACTGGAAGCTTCTGGTGTGGGCTCTGTGACCATAGAAACCCAGGGGGATTTCTTAACGGGAGCAGCTGGAGACCATGCCTGCCAGGACCACCCTCATGGGATGGTCAAGGAGCCCATGGTACCCAGTCCAAGTGACCAAGTTGTGAGGCTGCCTGGGGTTTCCTGGGAGCGTGTAGATTCCTGTGGTCAGCACGTGGGCCCAGGACAGCAGGAAGGTCTGCCCAAATAGGGGCCTGCCCTCCTGATGATGGCTCCTAACACCTGCAGGGAAACTGCTCCCAGGGCTCCTGAATGTCCATAGAGAGAGTGACCTGCCTGCCATGTGGGGTCACCTTCCCCTGATGCAGAGGCACACGTCTCCCCCTTGAGGCCCAGGGGACACCTGGCTCAGGTCCCACCTGTGTGCCCTGGACACGCAGAGCCCCAGAGCTCTGGAACAGCCTAGGATGTGGTCATGTTGGGGCAGGGAAGGCCCAGGGAAGGGGCTCATTCAGGGTCAGGGTCCACTCTGCAGGGATGCTGGACCTGGCAGCGATGTGGTGCTTCAGAACTCCCCTGGGCTGGGTTTCCAAGCTGTGGGATGGAAGGGCCTCTCCTCCCTGCGGTGCAGTGGGGGGAACTAGATCCATCATGAATGTCAGCCCTGAAAATGGAGGCTGCGCTACATCCATTCCTGGAAAGAAAAATCAGGCCCCTCCATCCCAGGTGACTCAGAAAGTCATTCAGTCCCCAGTTTAGGCTTTGAATTAGAGCTGAGTGGCTCAGGAGGCCAGATCCCCGTCCGTGGCTCCAGGAGTAGGCTTTCTGCTGGGAGGCAGGATCCTCACAAACATCTGTGTCTTTGTGGGACACTCTCCTCTGACCAGATGGGAGGCAGGGTGCAGTTGTGGGAAATCGTGTTTCCATGAGCAGAGGGCCACCAAGTGGTGGGGGCACAGGAGACAGTGAGAATGAGTCCCGTAGCCTTTCTGGAATCAAAAAACTGGCAAAGGTGAAAAACTGCATAATTTGTTTTATTGAACAGGCTGCTTATGTACGTTTGGAGGGCCAGGTTCAAGGACTCTGCATCCCTCCAGGACAATAGCCTCAAGAGAAGAACAGACAGAGCAGGAGGAGATCTGGGGTTTCTCCCAGGAATGAGGCAGAACTGGGATTTCTGCAGATTTGCAAGGAGTCCCTGCCCACCGAGAACAGGGTTACAACCCACATGACCCCTGTCCTGTTTGGCTTGGGCTCTGGGTCTGGCCTGATCTTGTATTCTTCCAGCTGAGTTCCAGAAGCTCAGAGGGTGGGCTTAGAGGGGCTGCGTTTGGAACCCGGTGAAGAGTTGGAGGGTCCTTTATCCTGAGTCCCTTCAGCCTAATCACTGTAGCTGAGGCCCAACAACCCTCAGGCCCCCAGGGTGGCCGTGGAGGGAGAGCAAGCCTGGAAGGAGACCTGGGGGTCCCACTGCTGTGTCCCTCCCTTGTCTTTGTTCCCTTTCACCCCGGAAGGTGTGATTGTCTCATGTCACGGTGACAGGCAATCTCTTCTTTGTCAGGTGGGGTCCCCACCCCCGCTCAGCCTTCTCTCTGCATGGATGCTGAAGGACCAGGCCCACCTGAAATTCTGAGCTTGAGCAGTAAGGTGGAAACAAAGAAACCAATGGAAACAAAGAAACAAGTGATTGTGGCAAAGCTCCCCACCACAGAGAAGCTGCCCTGAGTGGAAGGGAGGGTGTGGGCATGCCCATTTGCTTCCTGTCTCCCAGTGCTCTTAGCTTTCTTATTGCAGACCTGCATGGTTATAACAAAATGATCTGCCAAACTGAAAATATTTACTCTCTGGCTTTTACGGAAATGGCTGTCCAGTCTCTGGTTCCCATACCGGGCAAGTGACTGGAGTACCTTTCCAGTATGGAAACATCTGGGCAGGCCCAGGTTTGCAAATGTCTTTAAGAGTAGTTACGGGGTTTTGCTTCTAAAATTTTTTGACGGCTGTATACTTCTGAGCTGAGGTTTTGCTGTGTAAATCTGAGCTGGGATTTTCTCACACTGTTTCTCAATTCTTATACCGGACATCCCTAAATTCCAAGGGGAACTGGATATTAAGGGAGCCATGGAGTTTAGGAAAAGGATACAGATCTCATTTCCTTTTAAGCATCGGTGTACCTCCATCCTAGGCAGTATCGGTTATGTGTTATTGCTATGGGAAATAAATAGTAACCAAATTTATAGAAAACAGTGGGTCTTTAGGTACACAAGTTCATCTTTTCAACATTTTTTGTAATGTTTTCAGTTTAAGATGACCATTCCTGAGTAACCATTCTAACAGGCATCCTGTTAGAGTGAAGTAGCATTTTCCCTGAGCCATAATTAATTTTTATTTTGTAGACAGCAGGAAGGGCAATCACACATCACACATTTGTGGACCTCAAAGTTAAAATGTGACTTTCTGGGAGCACACTCACCCCATCTCCCCCTACTCTTTTCACTGTCCCATTCTCCCTGAAGGCTCTTTCGTATCTTCTGCTCATGACTCCAGTAACTCTTTCTTCCTCCTCGTTCCTCAGCTGGTGAGTTTACTTTTTTACTTTAACCAAGCAAACTGAAGCCAACAGAAGAGAACTTTCACCAGCAACTCCCAGCACATCTGCTCGCTTTCAGATGTCTGTGACCTCACACTCACTGCCCCACCTCTTATTACAGGTGACATCGAAAGCCAGTTTCTCCAAAAGTCCCTGGGGCCCTGTTCCTCCTATCTCCTCTAGGCTATCACTCCCAAAACTATCCTCTCTCTCACTACCTCATATAATTTGTTCTTCTGCTTGTTGGCCCCTATCAGTATATAAATGTCCATCCTCTTAAAATAAACAAACAGCACTCCTTGACCCTAATTCACCCCCACTAATTGCCACCCCATGTCTTTGCAGAAAATCTTTAAGGAGTTGTTTAAATTCACTGTCTGCATCTTCTCTTGAGCCATCCCTTTTTACACCCACTCTGGCTTTTCCCCTGATCCCTCGCTCTATGGAAACTTTTCTGTCAAGGCCATCAGTGACCCCATGTTGCTAAATATAGTGGTCAGTTTTCAGTCTTCATCATGCGTGGCCCCTCGGCAGCATTTGTCCCAGATCTTCCATCACTCCTCCCCCATGTTCCTGCTTTACTTGGCCCCCAGCCCATCGCTCTGTCTGCTTTCTGCTTTTGGTCCACTGGCTGGTCCTTTGCCAATGTCTCCTCTTTCTTCCAAACATTTACTGTGGGTGTACCCCAGAGTTGGGTCCTGGGTCTCTCCTCTCTCTCTCTGCTATACCTTAGGTGGAAGAAACCAGCCTTGAAAATCGACATGCCATCAATTTCTCGATTTGTCCAAAACTCCCTGATTTGCCCTTTCCATTTGGACCCCTCTCCCTGAGACTCATATTCTTTTTCTTTCATTCATCTTGCTTTCACATTCATACATATGTTCTACTATGTAAGTTACTTTTCCAAATTTTGTATCAGTCCATATATATCATGTAAAATGCTCAAATCTCTATTATTTCCACTGAGATGCTTATTCTACCTTAAAATATTTCTGCATTTCTGTATTTATGTGAATAAAGCAAATAGTATTTCTACAAGCCTCATAGTTAAACTGTGTTTGTTTGGGGCTATAATTTAACATGAAATAATGATACATCAACATAGTCTTTTTACATTTATTTTTATGTAACACCAAGATGAGGTTTTTGCACTGAAGACTGGTTTTATTGAAATTTTACCCACGTTATGGACAGTCAGTTTATGTGAAAGCCCTCACTTCTCCCCTTTTCTAATATATTTTCCATTTGGCTATGTATAACATATACCATGGCATGAAGTAAAATTACAAAATCATTCACATAATACAATTAATATATGTAAATTATAGTTTTTAAATGTTAAAAAGAAAAAAAAAACAGACTCCTCTACCTATTAGGCATTTCTGTGGCAATATCTAATAGACCCCTTGACATGACAATACCTAATAGACCCCTTCAACCATGACATTGAAGAACTGAGCTGATTCCAGCCCCTTTCCATCTGCTCAGCCTCACCTTGTCCCATCCACTGTGGATGGAGAGGACATCCCTCCCATTGTCCAGGTCCAGATGTTCGAACCATGTTCTTTCTCTCTCTTTCTCTTACACACACACACAGCAAATCCAGCTCGTTAGAAAATTCTGGCTAATCTGTCTTCATTAACCACCTACTCCCTGCTCCCTGCCCTCATAAGAGCCACCTTCAGCCCCTTCCTGGACACCAAATAGCCTCTTTCTTCCATCTTTGCTTTTCTACAATCTCTCATCCATACAGAGTCAGAGGGAGCCTTTAAAAGCATACATTGAGGAGGTGAGTGTAGCTAAATGGTATAGCGCATGCTTAGCATGCATGAGATCCAGGGTTCAATCCCCAGCACCTTCATTAAAATAAATAAATTACCCTCCCTCCCCCCCAAAAAAAAATCAAAACAAAAGCATAAATTGGACTACGTCACTCATCCCATCAAAACTCACTAAAAGTGTCACCATTTCATTAAGAGCCAAAGTTGTCACAAAGGCTTCCAGGACCTGGAGTGCTCTGCCCCTCTGCCCACACTCTCCCCATCACTCTGGGGGCCTCTGGCTCCGGCTCTTCCTTCTTCCTCCGGATCTAATCTGCTTCAAGTTCATTACTCCGTGAGATCTGCCATTATTCCCTCCTGCCTGCCTCCCACCCCACCGCCATCACCTGAGTTTGCTCATATCACTCTTTTTTTCCCCAAGCTCTTGCTACCTACAACATGCTGCCTGTTTCCTCTGCTAAAACTCTGAGCCCCCAGTGATGGGGAGTCGTGTCTATTTTGTTGACTAATAAAGCCCAAGAGCCTTGGGAATGAGTCTAGTTACTAGATTCCCATACATAGTAGGAGCTTATACAGATTTGCTGAATGAATGCAGAGGCCCGGGTCCAATCTGATGGAGCACTTCTGTGTCCTGCTCAAAGAATAACTCTCCTTACCTCCTAAGAGGGGGTGACCACTTCCTTGGTGATCAAAGGCAAGATCTTTTAGCTTTATGCTGTTAAACTTAGGCGGGGAGACTGGGGAATCTTCATATATATTTTAAAATTTGATTCAATTTGCAGTTTGTCTTCGGTCTACGTATCCTTTTGAGAAACCGTTTATGAGTGATCATTCTTCCATCAGATTGAACAGGGTCCAGGGGGGAGGACCAAGCCTGTTCCATCGGCCATCATGCGTGTCATGTCCTGTGACCCAGTGGATGCTCAGCACGTAAGTGAACAGACAGGAGTGAGTGAAGTGATGGGAGCATCTCCTTATTGTGGTGGCTGCTCTCTGTCCGATGCCTTGATATTTGGGGAAGGGCTTACAAGTGTGGAGGGGTGAGGACAGGGCCTCTGTGCTCTTCCTGAGTGCCCTGGCCTTACCCATTCCCCCAGCCCCCTCTGGGCATCCAAGACGTGGAGCTGGGCCACCGGGGGTTGTGCTGATCACTTCACCTCAAGTCCGGGGGTAGGAGCGGCCAGCACACCTGGTTATAGACTCTGGAGTCAGGTCCTTGGAGGAATTCCTCACTGAACGATGTTTTGGACCTTTTATTTTTCTCTATAGCCTCCAGCTGAAGAAGCAGATTGCCTTAGATACATGAAAGTTGAGGACGCCTACTATCCCCATGAAGCCCAGTTGGGGCTGGGAGTCTGCTGTTTGTACAGCCGGTGAACTCGTGTTGCTTTGGGCATCCCTGTGCCTGAATTCCTACAGTACACTCGGTGGTAAGGACGGGGGTACCTGGCAGGGAGGGAAGCGGGTCGGGAGACTGCACAGCTGGGGAGACGTTAACCTGGGGTGAGCGGGAGCCAGCTGATGCATGGCATCTCAGTGCAGGGAACTCTCCACACTCAGAGGGGTTCCCACTCCCGCAGAGGCCCTTTGATCAGGGTGCTGGGCTGTCAGCACAGCAGGGTCCCTTTGAGGATCATGGTGCCTTCAGGCAGTGGGAAGTGAGGGGTCCAGTGGCACTTAAATTATCTGTGCACCCGAAGCCACCCCAATCTCTTTCAGCCTGTTTCCTAATCTGCAAAACTGGAATGATGTTAACCATCCTGCAGGGTCGTTGATGGGCTGGGACAGACTAGACAGTCAGGAGCTTGAATTCCTCTGTCCCCTGATTGTTTTCCTTCCTTCTCACTATTTGCTCTCACAAGCTCAGTCTCTCTGCCTCTCTGTCTCATTCACTTGTAACTTTCTCTCCTGTTCTGTTTCATTTGATTTCCACCCTCCTCCCAATCCCCAGATGAGTGAACTTGATTTCTGTGTGTCAGTTCCAAATTCCCAGGAAAGATGCTCTGTCCCCTCTGGATTGGTTGTCCAACCCATCAGTTACAGCTAGAGGAGCGATTCCCTCTGGGACCAGCAGAGGGGCTCTGCCCAGACCCCAGCCACCACTGTGGGAGCACATAGCTCTCCGAGGAGGAGGTCCTGGCTGTGACTTGGTGTCACTGTGAATTTATGTCTCCTCTTGCCCCACCATCGTCCTCCTAAATAAAGATGAAAATTAAACACTCCCAGGATTTGTGTCATGGAACACTCAGGATGGGGGCTAAGGGGGCTGGATTCCCTGCTGCATTTTAGGGGCTACAGTGACTCCCCAATGAGAGCCTGCAAAGGGAACAGTACCGGCCCCACCCGGCACTTAGGGCGCTGAGTCTGCGTGACATTGAGCCAGGCTCCTTACCACAGCTCAGGGGTCTGGTCTGACCAGTTAGTCTTTGAAACCAACCAGCTTTGGATTCTTCAATCCCTCCCTGAGGTTTTACCTGAACCACCAGCTTCTGTATCTCTGAAGACAGATGATGAGGACCCTTCACATAAGCCATTCACACAGCCCTGTGTGGGAATTTTGTGCTGCACGGTCTGCCCCGTGAGCTGACCGAGGTTGGTATTTTACTGATCTTAGAAATAGTCTGGTTTCCCGATGCACTGTTTCACTGAACAAGCAACAGAAGCCACCTCTGGCTGATAAAAGCAAAACAGGGACTTAATGAAAAGATACTGGGAGAGTACGTGAAGTGGCCTGGACCAGAGCCGACCCGGGGGTCGTGGGAGGTGTTGGGGAGCCCCAGGCACCAGGCCGGGCAGGGTACTGCTGGGTCCCCTGCTGCCCCAGCAGGGACTCCCCTCCTCCTGACACTCCACCTCACTGCAGGTTCATGTCCCAGCAGGGCCAGGTCACACTGAAGCCACCAGCACACACCTCAATGGGGGAGTTGGCCCCGTCTCAGCTGAGGGCGTGCCTGGTGTGGGGAGATGCCCAGTTAGAGGAAGGTGGTTCTCCTACTGTTCCGAGTTAACGTGCAAGTCAGTGCCCGTCACTCAGGAGAGCCAGGTTGGTTGGACCTCATTGTGGTGACTAGGCCATCTGAGTTCACTTTATTCTTTTTATGTTGGAAGGCACTGGAGGGAGCAAAACTGGAGGTTCTAGTACTTATTTTATATTTCCCATGTACCAGGTATGGTAATCGAGCCACTTCAGACAAGGTCCAGTACAACCACGTAAATAAGCCGTGGAGCAAGTCATGCAGTCAGGCCTCTGCAGCCCCGAAACCCATGTCCCCATCAGCTCCGTAGTTACCAGTGGAAATTGTAGGGATTTATGGGACTGTGTGCTCCTGTGGGGGCTGGGATGTGTGTGTTTAAATCCACAGCTTCAGAAACTCGGCTAGAAACACAGCCACTGATTGTCTGCATGGAGGCAGAGGAGGGGAGGCTTCCAGCCTCTGGTCCAGCTCGTGTGGAGCTCAGAAGTTGCTCCTTCTGTCCTGAAAACAACACCAGATCTGAGGGAGCTGCAAACCCACTGCTCTTCTTAGATCCACAAGAAAACTGAGGGGGGAAAGCTGCTCCCAACACAGAGAGACAGCCGGGCAGGCTTGGAGAGTCACAGCTCCCAGGGCAGAACCCGCTTTTGTAAGAACCCCGGGAGCAGGCAGATTTAACAGGTCCCTGAAGCCAGCTGGAGGCTCAGCGTGGGGAAGTCCGAGTGTGACAACTCCAGGGGGCCAGTCAGAGGGGCCCCCTGCTCTTTTTCATGCATTTTACCTCCAGGACCGTATCCTGTTCTCAGAGTGAAGATCATAGGAAAACTCCTCATGGTTCCTGCCAGGAAAGGAAAAAATAGCTCTATTGAAATACACCCAGAACATTCTCTTCCATTGTGGGGGGTTGTGTTTTTTTTTTTTTATGAGAAATTATTTTACCAGAGCCTAACCTACGTGGGGGAAGGGAAATACCTTCTGTGTCACCCAAATTGGGGTGGGGGGAAAGAGACACACTTGTGGAGGTCACAGCTCAGGGCACAGGCTCAATGAGAACTAATCACAGGAGTATAGATGCTCTGCTCTGTCCCGCTACCCCAACACCTTACCTCCATGTCAGTAGGGCCCCTGTGTGATAACAGGAATAAAACTAAAAGAAGTAAATGTCTCAGCAGTGTTAGGGAAAACCCAAAGAGAGCAGGGAGATGAAAACAAGGACACACATGCGGCTTTAGCCTCTCACACCAATAGCTGTAGCAAACTACACACAGCCCAGCCCCAGTAGATTAACAGAAAACCTCACAGAAGAAACTATAAATTTTGGTTCTCTTACCCAGTGCATTCCATGGTGCATCCCCGCCTAGAATTGAATGGAAGCAAATCCATCTCAGAAGAGACATAACTGAAGAGGGATGGCTTTCCAGACTCTGACTGGCAGAGAAAGCACCAGCCTGGGTGAGAGCAAGGTGAGGGGTGGGGTAGGGGCTAGGCTGCCCCCTTCCCCAAATAAGGAAACTTCCTGAGGCCAGCACCATGGGAGGGAGGGCCATGGGGGTGGAAGCAGCCAGACTTCTTCCTGAGAACTGATGGGATGCCACCAAAGGACCATTCAGGTGCCCAAACTTGGCCTTGAGCCTGGGAGCCAGTCTGTCTGCCTCAGAGACAAGACTGAGGTGGGTGCACAGCAGGTCTTACTTGGCCGGGGCCATTTCACTTCCCCGAAGCCCTGTGTAAAACATGAAGCATGGAAGGCCAGGGGAGCACAGCTCTGCCCTCAAGACCAGTTTCAAGTTCTCTCTTCCCAGAGTGTTATGGAAACGACCGGCCAGTCAAGAAACAAGCACCACTCGAAGGGTTGGAGCACTCAGATATATTACACCAGCGGGCTCAGAGGGGCTTCTGCTCCGAAGCTCTGAGCACCTCCAAGACGTGTGCATGAGGTCTTATAGGGTAAAGTGCAAGCTTGGAGTATTCGGACAATAGGCATGGAACAGCTTTAGCAGCATTATCATCACAAAAGTGGAGGCCGGGAGGCAGCAAACCACCATTCCAAAGCCAGATATGTATCTTCGAAAACCCAGCTGGCTAGCAAAAAAAGAAAAAAAAAAAAACATGAACAGCAAACCAACACTAATTAACTTAGATTTACAAGTTAGCCCAGCAGAACTCAGATCAGTATACTGATACATAGATTTGTGAGTTATCTTTTTAGACCAGCCCCGCTTTTCCTTCACACTAGTAGATCTTTTACATCTTGATTGGATCACCAAATTTGCATCAAAATTCTTGATCTTAGTTTAGACTTCAAACAATTTATGGTTGAAAATGCAGATTCACATGACTAAGTTGCTCCAAAGAAACTTATACTTTTCAATATCTGAATTAAGTGCCCAAGTTTTTTCTTTTAGTATTTTTATCTAATTTGATAAAACTTGTTCATTTTTTTTTAGAATTTGAAGCAAAATTTTAACAGTTTCAAATCTGTGCTACTTAAATTAAGCAAATTCACTAATTCTTGTGTCAACAGCGTTATTAATATCATTTCCTAATGATATTGCATAAAATGAACAACTTTAAATTCGGTCAAAACAACAAACTGTTCAACTATTTCTGATTATTTTTGCAGCCAATTTTTACAACACTCTGCATTGTAAATAAAATATTCTGTATATTGGTTCATGTTAGAGAAAAATGTAAAATCTTTATTATCAATTCATATTATTGTGGGTTCGTCACCAGTTGTGGGTTCTGGCCAGCAGAAGTCCCACCGAGACGGAATTAATTACTCAAGACTGTGGAAAAGTCAAGAGAGCGAGAGGGAGTTGGGAACCTGGAGCCTCTCAAATCTCCCACATTTGTTGAGTACAGTCAAAGGAGGAATGCAGGAATTTAGGAAAGAATAGGTTCGGATCACAATGACCACAAAGGCTTTGTTTATTGTTGGTGTTTGGCTCAAGGTCAGAAGAGTCTTTGGTGAATCATGTTTGTGTTGAGCCTTTCAGCTTATCTGGGCGGAACGTATGAGAATCAGCTGTTTAACAATTTGGACTCAGGCGGCCGTGCCTGTCTTAGGTTGCCCCCTCAGGGGATCTTTCCGGTCATTGGCTAACCAGCCTTCTCACCTCTGAGTCTACAGCTTTTTACCATTCCAGCCCAAGGCTGTTTTGGGGATAGAAGACTAACAGCAGGCACGCCCAGCGTTTATAGCCAGGGGCCTTGGTCATTGCTATAACCTCAAGGCAGTTACTAAGCACATCTCCTTTAAGGAGATAAGCGGCTGGGATCTGTTACAATTTGTAAACCCATCATTGGCTCCCACAGTTATGAGAACTTTCAATTTCAACATAAATGTCTGTACATGTGTAACTATGTCGTAGGTACAATTTTTCTTTCTTTGGTACTTCAAGCCATGCTTGTTTACCTGTACTGAGCTACCAGTGAAAAAACATAAGCACTGCCATTTTTGTCTTTGATTATTGAATATTGAAAAAAATACTTTCTTGATCAGTGTTAATAATACAGTAAATCTTTGTGAACTTCTTCCTCTACTCAACTGAGCAAGATACACAAGATTCTTAAATGTATTGTTTTCTATTTTTCCAATAGTTTTGCAAGCTGGCTAGGATTCTTATTATTTTCATGTACATACTTATCAGTTTTAACAACTTAATACATGCTACTTTTCATAGCTTTAGAATGCTGAGCACAAACATTTTTTCATTCTATTTTTTGAAGGGGAGGTAATTAGGTTTATTTGTATGTTTGTTTGTTTTTGATGATGGCACTGGGGATTGAATCCAGGACCTTGTGCATGCTAGGCACACACTCTATCGCTGAACTATACTCGCCGCCTCACAAATCTACCCTATGTATATCATATAGTGGAGCAGAGCCATAAGAGGAATATCAGTTTCTTTTTTTAAAAATCCAATAAGTGTAGCTTTTTAACCTAACATGGCTGGAGCTGTCTATTGAGACAGAGACTAATATTTTAATATATAGCTGAAATTCTTTGGCCGTGTAAAAGATGAAAAATAATCCATGCTAAAATTTTGATTTTTTAAGGTATATATTGACATTTATTCTTAAGTTTGGAAGTTCTTTCAAACAAAATGTGTCTAAAGTTGTACTTTGGTAGTGTCTCTTGTATCACATGGCTTATCTAAAGCTACAAGAAAAGTAATTTCTCATATTTTGAATCTACTGATTTTTGATACTGTTAGACATGTCTTCCATATGATGGAGTGTTGTTTGGTGGCTTAATTGAAGGCCTTCTACTTTTTCTATAATATCTGTTTTAGTATTCCTCATAATTTTCTAATAAAATATCTATAATTGAAATAATTTATTTACCATCTCTCTACTTAAATGTGGTTTCTTCCCTCTTTCCTTCCTTCCATCATTCCTTCCTTCCATTCTTCCTTCCTTCCATCCTTCCTTTCTTTCTTTCATATCTCTCTCCCTCCCTCTCTTTCTTTTTGCAAGAATCCATACCATTTTATAGCTCACTAGATTAATAAGCCCAGATCCTTTATAAATCTTTTAAAAATGTTTGTTGGACATTTAATTCTGATCTCAGGTGAATAAGTTTGTTGTTTCTCTTTTGACTTAGGAAACTTCTTATGAAAATTTACTATGTATTTCCTGAAAATGTCTCTTAATATTGTCTACTTTTTGTTTAAAATATTTTTATATAAGTAATAGTTTCTAAATTTTGCTTTACCAGAGATAATTGTGATCATTATTCATGTTAAAATTGGTTCATTGTTTTCTTCTAGTCTCACTTCACTGTGCCAGTGGCAGCGCTATCACAGCATCTACTCACTTCATGTCTTTGTGTTACATTTTAGCAATTCTTGCAATATTTCAAAATTTTTCATTATTATTATACTTGTTGTGGTAATCTGTGATCAGTAATCCTTGATGTTACTATGACAATTGTTTTGGGGTGCCAAAAACCACACCCATTTAAGATGGCAAACATAATTGGTAAATGCTGTGTGTTCTGGCTGCTCCACAAATTGTTCATTCCCCCATCTGTCTCCCTCTCTTCAGACCTCCTTATTCCTTAATACACAACAATATTGTAATCAGGGTAATTAAAAACCCTACAGTGGTCCCAGTGTTCGAGTGAAAGTAAGAGTTGCATATTTCTCACTTTAAATCAAAAGCTAGAAACAATTAAGTGCAGTGAGGAAGACATGCTGAAGCTGAGATAGACTGAAAACTAGGCCTCTTGTGCAAATGAGCCAAATTGTGAGCAAAGGAAATTTCTTGAAGGAAATTTACAGTGCTACTCCAGTGAATACACAAATAAGAAGAAAGTGAAACAGGCTAATTGTTGATACGGAGAAGGCTTTATTGTTCTAGATAAAAAATCTAAGCCACAGCATTCCCTTAATCCAAAACCTAATCTACAGCAAGGCCCTAATTCTCTTTAATTCTTTGAACTCTGAGAGAGGTGAGAAAGCTGCAGAAGAAAAGTCTGAAGCTAGCAGAGGTTCGCTGATGAGGTTTAAGGAAAGACACAATCTCCTTAACAAAAATGTACAAGGAGAAACAATAAAGGCTGATGGAGAAAGTGCAGCAAGTCAGCCTCAAGACCTCAATAAGAGAATTCATTTTGGGGTTCACACTAAATGACAGATTTTCAGTGTTGATGGAACAGCCTTATATTGGAAGATGCCATCTAGGACATTCATTAGGGTCTAACATTGCTGGTGACTTTAAGTTGAAGCCAGTACTTATCCAGCATTCTGAAAACCATCAGGCCCTGAAGAATTATGTTCAGTCTGCTCTCCTGTGTTCTATGAATGGAACAACAAAGCCTAGATGAGAACACATCTATTGACAACATGGCTTATTGAATATTTTAAGCTCACAGTTGAGACCTCAGAAAAAAACAAAAAGATTTCTTTCAAAATATTTTTGCTCATTGGCAATGCAAATGATTACCCAAAAGCTCTGATGGAGATTAATGTTATGTGCCTGCTAAAAAAGCATATGTTCTGCAGCCCAAGGATAGAGTGACTACAACTCTCAAGTCTTATTATTTAAGATATATTTTGCAAGGCTACAGCTGCCATAGGTAGAATTTCCTCTGATAAATCTGTGCCAAGTAAAGTGAAAACCTTCTGGAAATGGTTCCCCATTCTAGATGCCATTAAGAACATTTGTGACTTGCGGGAAGAGGTCAAAGTATCAACATTAACAGGAGTTTGAAAGACATTGATTCCAATCCTCCTGGATGACTTTTTGAGGAGTTCAAACCTTCAGTGGAGGAATGAACTACAGATGTGGTGGAAATAGCAAGAGAATGAGAATCAGAATTGGAACATGGAGATGTGACTGAATTAGCTGCAATCTCAGGATAAAATGTGAATGAGTGAAAAGATGCTCCTTATGGATGAACAAAGACAGTTATTCTTGAGATGAAATCTACTCTTGGTGAAGATGTTATGAAGATTGTTGAAATGACCAAAAAGGATTTAGAATATTACATAAACTTGATAAAGTGGCAGTAGGGTTTGAGAGAATTGAGTCCAGATTTGAAAGAAGTTTTACTGTGGATAGAGTGCTATCAAACAGCATTACACATTAGAGGGAAAACACTTGTAAAAGGAAGAACCAATTGATGCAGCAAGCTTCACTGCTTAATTTTTAGAAATTACCACAGCCACCCCAGCTTCCAGCAAACACCGCCCTGGTCAGTCAGCCACCACCAACATGGAGGCAAGATCCTCCACCAGCAGAAAGAATACAGCTCACTGTCAGCTCAGTGGGTGATTAGCATTTTTTAACAATAAAGTATTTTTTGATCAAGGTATGTATAATTTTTAGACATAATGTTATTGTGCACTTAATAGGCTATAGTATATTGTAACTATAACTTTATATGTACTAGGAAACCCCAAAACTCCTGTGACTTGCATTGTTGCAACATTGACTTCATTGTAGTAGACTGGAATTGAGCCTGCAGTGTTTCCAAGGTATGCCTGTACTTGCATTGTCTTTGTGACATGACTATGAGGCATGAAAGAAAAGAAATTAAAAAGAAAAAAAATTCAAACACTGTTTATGGATAAAGGCTATTTAGGAATCAAACATTTGGACACGTGTATTATATTTGAAGTCATGGCTCATCCCCCATTATTCTCCAAGTATTCTGCCGAAGTACTTGGGGAGTGGGGACATGTCTATATTCTAAAACTGATTTCATCATTTCAGTGAAAGACCAAATGACAACAAAATAGGGGAGTAATTTTGTTTAAGCACTCTCTCACAAGTTAAAATTTAAGAACATCTCATCTATAGAGATCTATAGATATCTCATCAGGCATACAACAGATGTTTAAATTAGGAAGTTTAATTTCAGCTGACATGGACTGTGGAAAGAGGTTAATGGAGTTCAAGTATTTAATATTCTGAGTTTGGGTAAGAATGAAAATTTTTTTTTATGCACACCTCAACTGCTTTGTGGTTTTTAAAGCTAGGGCTCTCTCAACTAGTTATAGTACCAGCCTTTCTCTCACTCTCTCTTTCTTTCTTGCTTTTTCTTTTGCCTTCTTTTCTTTCTTTCACTGTTGTCCTTTGAGCAAGCCAAGCGTAAGTTCTCCTTGTTTCTGATTTCCCCAAAATAAATGAGTGTAAATACTTATTCCATTCTCAGCCATGATCTGTGAATAGAGGGGGATGTCTAAAGACCTATTTTAAAAATCAGAGGAGCAAGTCTATGAATAAAAAAAGGAATTGAAACTTGTCAATTAGAGAATTTGTCTACTAGATTGTTTCCAAATGCATTCTGTAGTAGTCACTAGATATGGCCCTTGAAGAAAGGTTTCTGTGATTAAGTTTGAAGAAACACTGTGTACCATAATAGTGGCCTATTGATGATTCATAAAGCACAATGGTATGTTAAAGATTCTGAGACATCTTACAAGAAAGAAACTTGTAAAAGCTTATTTATCTTTTGTCTCTTAAAATTCTTGGACAGTGGAATTCTTTTATATTTTTCATACTTGTATGAGGAATGCTGCCCTCTAGAGGCATAATTTTTTTGTTTTTTTGGTTGGGGGAGAAAATTTTCTTATATATTATATGTCTAACATGAGAAAAAGGACAAATCTCATGGACTAAATTCCATAAATTTAATGTAATTGTATGTTTTTCATTTTTTAAAGTTCTATTTTAAAAAATCTGAGACAAGAAAAACATATAAAACAACGGTGAGAAGAGAAACCAGTAAGACCTACTGGTAATGTCTAAGTAAGAGCTGGTTAATGTTTTCAAATCAGAAGTTCTTAGAAAAAATAAATAGAGCTCTATCTCTCATGTCCAAATGCCTTTAGATGATTCTCCCAATTTTCGAGAAATACATTATTTTTCTACATATACTTTCCTTTTCTGCAATTTTACCTAAATGGTTTTTATAAGGCTAATACTACACAGATGCCAAAATTGGAGGGACGGTACTCACACAATCTTCACACATTTATTTTATTTTACAAACACATAGAGGTTACATACCACAGTGTTATAATAGCACAGAACAGAGGTAGAAATTGACAAAACAGAACATTGTCTAGGAAAGGATCCATATAAAATGCAGTTTTGCATGTAACACATTTGGCAATTGAAATGGTGAGGAATGGCAGATTATGCAATATATTTTGGGATAAATGATTAGGAAAAGCCCATAAAAATGAAAATATTAATTTAAAACAAGTACAATTTCTAAAATAAAGTAATTACAAGACAAAAGAGAGCAAGATGATGAACACATGACTGTAAAGAAATGGAAATAGTGTAAGCATAAAAATATGCTCAGTTGCAGTCACCAGAGACACTGCAAATTAACCCAACCAGATACCAGCATCCTATCAAATTAGCAAAGAAAAAAATTTAAAGTGATAATCAATGCTCAGAAAGTTGAAAATAAACAGGTAATTTAATCTCTGCTGGAGGGACTACTGGTACAGCTTTACAGGAGGAAAATATATTAATATACAAATAAACATATACTACAAACTGGTGATTCCATTTCTCAGTGTCTACCCTAGAGAAATAGGTTTTATCTTTTACAAATTGCACTGCAGCAATTTGTAAGAGAAAAATTGAAAAATCTAAATATATATCACCAAGAAATACATATATATATATACACATATATAAACTTGGATATATATCCCTACACTGTGGAATATTTTGCAATGATTCAAAGGAGACATACATGCATAATATATATAGAGAGAGACAAGGAAACACAATCAAGACATTAAGTGGGGAAAAATAAGTTCAAGAACATATATTCTTCCAATAACTCATGTAAAAGTGGAAAAGGAAATGATTCCTACATATTCCACATAGACCCATATATACACACACACATACAGACATATACAGACAGACGTACATAATCGGGTTGGAAAAGCACTGGTAGAAAAACTGACAAGCAATCATTATCTGCAGGAAAGAATCCGTGACTGGTAGAAGGCAGCCAAGGAAAAAATCAATATATACATTTATTATTTTTTCTGCAACATTTAATTAGGAATATTTGCAAATACATAGAAAGGTTAGAAGAAATGTAGGTGAACATCCATAAACCCACCTAGATTCTAGAGTAGTCTACTATATTTATCTTATATCTATTCACCATCTGTTTTTAATGCATTCCATGTTGCAGATGTCCATACACTTTACCCATAAACACTCCATGCATATTAACTAAAATTGAGAAAGCAAATTATATTCAGTAAATGCACAAACCTCCAATGTACCATTACTTGAGTTCAGCCTATATGATCCAAGCCACTATCAAGATAGAGAATATTACTATCATCCTATAAATGTCTCTCATGTCCCTACCCAGTCAACACCCACACCCACCATTCTAGAGGCAGACATAATTTTGAGCTTTTTTCAAGCACAGATAAGTATTTCTTGTTTTATAATTTCATAAAAATGAATCTATATAGTAATATTCTCATAAATAAAATACTGAAACGCTAGTTTACATATTGTTTATGGCCACTTTCAAGCTACTAATAGCAGAGTCGGGGAGCTGCAACAGTCTATGGCTAGCAAGGCCTAAAATATTATCTGGTCCTTTAAAGAAAAAGTTTGCAGCCTCCCATTCAAAATCACTTATATAGGCTTTTTCATTCCAAACTCATACCTGAAACTATCTTACACAACTTTTCCCTTATAGAGGAAACTAAGACCAAGAGATTTTAAATGACTTATCTAAGCTTAGGTGGAAATGTAGAACTCAAATTTAGGTCTGTATTCTGAGTCCTAGTCTGATCATCTTCTCAATATACCAGTAAATTTCTACACTTATCAAGTAAAAATATATATGCCCACAGGCTCACTTTGACTCTCATGCCCTACCTGTAAACTTCAAAATCAGTTAGAAGTTTAGAGGAACAGAATCATGGTGAGCTAAGGGAAATTACACCTTTATGAACAAGTTTTTCCACAAAGAAGACTTTCATAGTGTGGAGCTAAACCAATGAATCCACAGTACTCTCAACTTACAAACAGGTGGATCACAGGTGGCAACTGATAAAGTGACAATTTTTTCATCAAAAAAATAGCAAGTGCTTATTATGTGCTAGATGCTGTAGGGATATAAAGTCCTGCTGTGAGAACATCCAATGAGTAGGAGCAGTGCAGAGAAAAAAACTATCATTCCATTGTACAAAGTTTTAGGTGTTAGAGGTGATAAGTGTGGTATTATTTTCATCTGGGCATGCCAGAGAAGGCTTAGGATGGAGCTGGAACTGAAGAGTTTATGACGTAGAGGATGAAGGGTGTGGGGGAGGGAATGAACAGGGCACCCCAGACCAGCGGGCCTCAGATACACATATCTGGCTGTGACAGGAGGTATACCAGGAATATGGTGTAAAATAGCAGGTTATGAGGTTGGAAACGTAGTTCTAAGCCAATATGTAATACACTCAGAATGCCAGGCTACCTGGAACTTACGTAAACATTCTGAAAGCAGTGGGAATCCAAATAGTTCTGGGGTACAGGGAAGTAGCATGTGCAAAACTACAGCCTTAGAAATAATGAGAAATACTGGTTTAGGTTTGTCAGCCGTGGGAGGCTGGAGAGGGGATGCGAGGAGGTGAGATTCCCAACTGGAAAAAAATGCACAAGGAGCTGACATAATGCGTGAGGAGCTGACATGGAGCAAAACAGCAGCTTATTGCATTACAAGCGGGTGAAGCGCGTCCTCGGGCGTATGCACTTGTCCTTTTATTATGCCCGCGCATGCGTATTGTTCATAATACTTTCTCATGCTATTGGCACAGGCATATATTTACTTCCCACCTCACACACATGCAAGTTATTGTGAACTTTGACCTTGGCCCCATGGCCTACTCACTTAAGACTCTCAACAAGGTCACAACAATTCCAAATGATTCTTGGATCTTTCTAGAGGGGCGCCAGTATTTAAGAGCCCATGGTCCCCTGTCAAAAAACACTGCACTGCTTTTAAACAGCAGATAAAAGCTGAAAGCCAAGGGTCTATTTAAACTTGGAACAATTTTGAAAGAAAGTTACAAAAAATCTTCGTCTGGTGCTTAAGTTTTACAATCAGAGAATTCACATGAAAAGGCACTGCCAGGTCCTGATAAAGAGGGGCAGAACTGATAGGAATGTTAAGGGCTATGCAATTTGCAACAGGTGGTTAGCATTGCAGAGCTAGGAAAGACAAGCACCCGAGGCTCCCTGTGAATGTGCACCTTCACAAGGCATTGGAGGATGAGGCCAGATGGAAGAGTGGTGAGCAGGTCAGAGAAAATTCATTCCTGAGCTGACCGTGGTAGGGTGTGCATCATAGAGAGATTCAGGAGGTGTTACGGGAAATAGAACTGGCATGATCTGGCCAGGTTCAGAGCCCAGTTGACGGCAGTGATAGTGACAGTCTTCAAAAACTACAAATACAGGAGCAACTCAGAACTTCAGTGAAGGAAGGGGAAAGAGCCCCGCTTAATCAGATGACGTATAAGGTACCTGAGTTATCTAAGCCTCACTCTCAGGTTTATGGGATATGCAAGAAGCAACTGCAATCTGAGATGATAACCAAGAAGTAAAATTTGTCAATAATCTTTGCAATTGTTTTAAGATGAAGATGAAGAGACGACAAGGCCCAAAAGACAACCTGGGAAATACATATTCAGGAAACAAGAGAACCAGGAAAGGAATGGCTAGAGAAGTGTGGAGTGGGGGTAAGGGCTGCTTTTTATGGGCCAGATACTGCCAGCCGGTCAGAAACCACCAAAAGAAAAGTACCTCATTCTGTACACAAGGGCCAATTCCTTACCATGGTATTAGCAAAATACTAAGAGGAAATCGTAAATAAGAGCCAGCTCCACAAATGTCTCAACAACAAAGTTTAAACAGGTATGGGGAGGCTGTTAGGTTAGAGAACTCTTTCCAAACATATTATTAGCTAACAGCACCGTGTAGGGAGAGGGTGAGACTGTAAATTAACCTCCACTGAGTCTGAGGGCAGGTAAGTTAAAAAAATAATTAGAAGCCTCAATGAAGTTCTCGTAAGAGCTGTATAAGCAGCTGAATAGAGCAATAAAGCCAGACACAGCAGAGCTGGGTAATAGCTCTGGTTCTGTTATCCTAATCAGGTGCACCACCCAGGCGTGTTAAGCTCAGCTGAGTCTCCCATGAGAAAGTAAAGGGGAGGCTTCTTCTGAACACTGAACTATGAAAACCCATTCGTGCTGTACTCAAAAAAAAAAAAAAAGAAAGGAAAATGCCCAAACACTGGGTGAACCTTAGTGCTATTAAATGCCAATACCATCAAAGACATTAAAAATAATGTAGAAGACTAATTATAGCTAATTAGACTGGGGACACTTCATAAGACTGCTCACTTATCCAAACAATTTTTATTACGTCTCTATTAAGTGCCAGGCCCCAGACTACGTGTTAGGAAATTGTGAATAAGAAGTTTATGTCTAGTAAACAGGCAACAATAATACTATATGAAGTGACAAATGCTATGGTGGAAAAAGGTATCAGAGGGTACATTGAAGCACTTGACCCAGTCTTAAGGAGGTCAAAGAGGAGTTCAAAAACATTTCCCAGAGATCAGGCTCTGAAACCTGATGTCTGAGTAGCCAGGCCAAGTTGAAGGAAGGAGATGCTAAGAAGCTAGGAAACCAGCCCAGAATGGGTGGGAGAGAACTAAGTAGAACAGTAAGGCGACAGGAGAGAAATACACCAAAGTGATTGCAAAAAGTTTGTAGGTCATGCTAAGAGCCCCAGGGGAGAGTAAAGATTTACATGAAGAGGTGCCTATAAAACATCCAGTTGAAAATTTCTGGCAGGTAGTTAGAAGAATATAAAAAAGCCTTAGGGACTAGAGATGCAGATTTGGATCCCAACATAGAGACAGTAACTAAAGCCACAAGAACACCAAAGTTCTTGCAGGAACTGTGGACAGTCTCCACACTGAGAGGTGATGGAGAGGCCCAGGGAGACTCCCAACGCATCAACCTGTAAGAAGGTGGCAGAGGGAAAAAAATCATTCCCATTACACGGTAAGTGATACGACTAAGAATCTAGCTGAATATACATATATATATATATTTTTTCTTCTTGACTTTTTTTTTGGTCAATTAAGCTTTTCTAAAATTATAATGTTACAATTTGTCAATTTCTAGTGATCAGCATAATGTTTCAGTCATACATATACACAAATATATTCATTTTCACATTTTTTATTATAGATTACTACAAGATATTGAGTATATTTCCCTGTGCTATACAGAAGAAATGTGTTTTTTAATCTATTTTTATATACAGTAGTTAATGTTTGCATATCTCAAACTATCAATTTATCCCTCCCCATCCCCTTTCCCCCAGTATCCATAAGATTGTTTACTATGTCTGCAAGTCTCTTTCTGTCTTGTAGATGAGTTCATCAATGTCTTCTTTCTTTTTTTAGATTCCACATATGAGTGATATTATATGGTATTTTTCTTTCTCAGTCTGACTGCCTTTACTTAGACTGATGATCTCCAAGTCCATCCATGTTGCTGCAAATGATATTATTTTATTCTTTTATAGGGCTGAGTAGTGTTTCATTATATAAATATACCACAGCTTGTTTATCCAGTTATCTTTTGATGGACATTTTAGGTTGGTTATAGTAAATAGTGCTGCTATGAACATTGGGGTTCATGTGACTTTTTGAATTAGAGTTCCCTCCAGATGTATGTCCAGGAGTGGTATTGCTGGATCATATGTTAGGTCTGTTTTTAGTTTTTTAAGGAATCTCCATACTGCTTTTCATAATAGCTGCAACAAGCTACATTCCCACCAGCACTCTAGGAGGGTTCTCTTTATTCCACACTCTCTCCAGCATTTATCATTTGTGGACTTTTGGGTGATGACCATTCTGACTGGTGAGGTGATATCTCATTGTAGTTTTAATTTGCATTTCTCTGATAATTAGCGATACTGAGTATTTTTTCATGTGCCTATTGGCCATTTGTTTGTCTTCATGGGATAATTACTTGTTTAGGTCTTCTGCCCATTTTTGGATAGGACTTTTTTTTGTTGTTATAATGTATCAGCTAATTTTTTTAATATTCTGGGAATTAAGCAGTTGTCAGTTTCATCATTTGCAAATATTATCTCCCACTCTATATGTTGTCGTTTTGTTTTGTGTATTGTTTTCTTTTCTGTGCAAAGATTATAAGTTCAATTAGGTCTCATTTGTTTATTTTTGCTTTTATTTCTATTGCCTGGGTTTACTGCCCTAGGAGAACATTGCTAAGATTTATTTCAGAGAATGTTTGCCTATGTTTTCTTCTAGGAGATTTTTTTTTAATTGAAATAAAGTTAGTTTACAATGTTGTGACAATTTCTGGTATACAGCATATTGCTTCAGTCTAACTGTATATTTAAAAAATTTATTTATACATTAAAAATTGCACATAGAAAAATGTTAACAGTGATTATTCAAAGTGATTAAAGATTACAGGTTTTACTTCAAAATAAATGTAATAAATGCATAATTAGAAAATAATAAATTTATTTTTGAAAGTTAAAATGTTTTTTCTTCTATTACAAACACAATGTTAAATGGTCCTTAAACAAACATGAAGACAAATCATGGTAAAGTTGTTACTAAAGATAGGGTTTTTAAACTTCTTTGAATGCAACTAATTTAATTCTGTAAATCTTTATTCAAAAATCAACTTCAAAGAAATCAAATTATTTCAAGAGTAAAGGGAGGAGCTCTTTAACATAGTAAAGCACATACTACAGTGATTGCAAAGGTACTGGAAGGCCACAGAGACATACACACACACTCTCTCCCTCCCTTCCACTAGCAGTAAGGGAAGTGCTGCCCCCTGCTGGAGGACGGCTCAGTAAGACTATGCGGCTGCCACTGCCAAGCCCACCACTGACCTTCATTTCCAGCCTGCACACAGGGTAAGGCAAGTCCTGTTACTTTCCCAACAGCGCATATTTTTGTAAAGTATCTCCAATATGTCACCTCACAGGACAAAGAGCATCCTAGAAAACTGGGAAAATACACACATTTGCCTTCTCCTCTACAGTCAAACACCCAAGATAGGATGGAGTCTGATCTCCAAGGCAGACAGCATTATCTGAGGTATGACCTAGAAAGGGAAAAAGTGACTGAAATAAAAAGGCACTTCATGGACCTACAATAAAAGAGATTCACATGAACAAAATGGAGATGTTAATAATTTTGGTCCAGAATTCTGACCTTGCTTGGAAACAGTAACTTGAGTTTTCAGTTAATATTAACATAAAGCATCTATTGACAGGTAACCTTAAGATAATGACAAGTGGTCGTCACTAAATGACACCATGTCATGACATAGTTTGAAAAGTAAAAAAAAGCTCTGTCCATAGAGAGAATTGAAAGGCCAAGGATTCTATTACTGAGTGAGTGAATTTTGATAGATCAGATCTGTGGGTTCAATGTTCACATCTATGAAATGAAGGCACAAGATTAGTTTAGTAACTTTCAAGCTTTTTTTTTTAACTGTGAGTCATAGTAAGAGGTACATTTTACAGCAGGGTATCTGAATACACAAAACACAGGCAAGTTTCATGGAACAACATTATCTCTTTAACTTAGGAAGAATAATGTTCATGGAAAGAGAGACAAATGAGATTAAAGCAATTGAACTTTTAAGCAGGAGGGAGATGATTAAAAGAACAAGTTTCTGGAGGAGATATGCGGTAGACAAAATCAAAAGGACTGATATCAGTCTTGGGAATGATAGGGATCACCCTTTTCTTCACAGACAGGAAGGAAGGAAAGAGGAATCAAGAAACAAAAGCCTTCTAGATTGAGAGGTAGCAAATTGACAGAAGCCTAGCTCTGAAATCTTCAATTATCTCGATGAGGAGAGTAAAACACTTACTGAGCAGTGTAAGCTCTAGTTGTTAAATAAACATTTTATTTTATGTAGGACTGTTCAATTTTGATTCTTATTTTGTTTTATCACAGTGGAAATTTAATAACTTTCAATATTGATAACTTTTAGTAACTTACTTTACCAGAGTTAAAATTTGATTAGGGTTTGACATTCTTAAAGTATTAGTGATGTCTTAGACACGTTACAGAGAGAGATTTAAATGAAGAAGCCAACTTAGTAATGTGTATTTTCTGTGACCAGTATTGGTAAATATTGTTTTCTCCTTAATAATTTGACATTTTCATAAGGAAAATAATCTCAAGTATACTGTCTGTAGACTAATTCTAAGGAAAAAAACCTATATTATTATTGTAATGAATGTCATCTTCCTTGTGGAATTAAAATTTTTTTAACTGACTCAAAATATTTTTAATACATAGTATATATTAGAATTTACATTTAATTTAGCATAATTTTGAGATCATATATTCTACTTCTGTTAATATAATCTGTATTTTAAAACGTTATCTTCTATTTTTATTTCAAATATTTCACTCCAACTCTTTTTATTTCTTAAAGTAAAAATAAAAATGGGCAATGATTTGGTTTGACAAAGTAATTCTTAAGTGTTTAGCAGCAATAAAGTTTATTTAACCTCTCAGTGTAGATTGGTTTTACTCTGTAACAGCAAATACTGAAGAACTTAGACTAGGTCTGAATAAAGCTGGTGGTGAAACTAGGTTTTCTTCAATACCATAATACAGGCAGTTCTCTTGTAAAGCAATATATGTGTCTGTGGAAAAAAAATTAAAGTTCTGCAAAATTATACCCTAAAAATATTGACAAGCAGCTCAGAACTCTGCAGCCTTGTAATCTCTGTACTAGCAAAACTGGTAACAGTTCTCATAAAATGCTAGTATAGCTGAACATTTGCACCCAATATCAGTTAGTCTTCTTTGAAATGTAGTTCCATGAGGGCATTCAATTCTGTTAAAGATAAATTGTCAAAATTAAAAATTCTGATCCAGGATGTAGACTTTCTTCTTTAGATACTCCCCTCTTATTTTTCTTTTAAGTAAACATGTGAAAATATTTTCATGGCTTATTTGTATTCACAGCTCAGCCAGATAGTATAACATTGTAGAAATCCTAGCAGTTCTTGAAGCCATTAACTGGCCTCTGTCCACCCTGTTCCACAGGATGGTCATGTGTTTTCCTTAAGGTCATCATATATTGCTAAGACTCTGTGAGAAAGCTCTTCCCTCATGGGTTTAAAACATTACTCTGCTGGA
The DNA here is from genome assembly GCF_036321535.1 of Camelus dromedarius. Classification (NCBI taxonomy): domain Eukaryota; kingdom Metazoa; phylum Chordata; class Mammalia; order Artiodactyla; family Camelidae; genus Camelus; species Camelus dromedarius. Next base: position 560,565 of record NC_087457.1, read on the forward strand.
AATAATTCTTTCTGGACCAATGTGACTCACATTATACTGACCTCATCACTTAATGATGAATGATTGAACTAATTCTCCCTGCAGAAGTGTGTTATGTAGAAAAAATTAGACAGTAGTCTCTAGCTGTCCCATTGCTATGTCATGATTCATGTAGTGGAATGTATTTGTGCACATTCATGTTTATATATACATAGTACCATTTAGTAAAGGAAAAGGGCTTTGGAGTTTGGCTGACTTGGCCAATAGAATCAAATTTAGGTGACTGAGTTTTGGTTATGTGAAGTAAATTCTAATTATCTGGTAGGATTCTTTTGGAGATTGAGATAATTTACATAAAACATCTAGCACAGTGATTGGCATATTGCAGAAACTCAACAAGTGCTATTTCATTTTCTAGTGATGAATCTTAAGGCTAAAAATACTAAGTGACTAGTTACCCCTGTACATAGCAAAAGTCAGATTCACTATGTAATTCTTATGAGAAATTCCTATACAGACATACATACCTGTAGGTGCATAGATAAATGCAGATTCTCCTACAAATTTAAGGTTTATTCTTCCCTTAATTGATTAATGTTTCACTAGTTCATATTCTTTTCTATTCAGATATTGAGGCTGATAATGATTTAAAAAAAAATTGGAAGGGAAGCTCTTTCCTTGACGTAACTTCCTATACTAATTAGACTAGGATGCTGTACTAAGGTTGTGTCAGCAGTTTAATTCATGCCTGTTTGCACTTTTCCAGTAGACTATAAAATGTTTCCCTAGCTGCCTGATAATAGTCAGACATTGGCAAATTCATTGCTTCCTTTTTAAAAAAAAATGGCATCTCCCCCAGTCAAAATAAAATATAGCAGGTTGCTTGTTTTATGTTACTGCATTATGTTGATAGTTTCAGTTTTCCTTTAGAGTAATTTATAAATGAATATGAAATTCATTAATATGAAGTTAACACCTTTCTATTTCTTTTTCAGTAAAACTTCTACATGTTAAGATGGTTAGTATTTTATTCTTTTATTTATAGATAAAATTATAGCAACAAAAATTATTTTCTTTTCCCCAGCTTTCCACCTTTTAGTGTAAAATGGGAAGAATATCTTCCGTATTTCTATAACAGGTTTGTTTACAGTATCTGCAGTTATTTACCTCACAGCACCGTTTGCAGTAACATTGCAGATTCTGCATGCTCTAGATTTTAAGATATGCTGTATGAGTTTGTAGTGGTTATAATTTTGTTGTTTTATGTTTTGAAACTTTAAGAATTAGAGCTCACAGGATTTGACATCACAATTTTTCATTGGCTTTCGTTAAGTTTTTGAGCTGTTATGTATAATAAAAGTTATAATAAGGTATATAAATTTACATGTATTAAGTGATTAATTTTGAAATCATATTACATACAATAACATTTGTTTAGAGTCAATCAATATGTTTGATCAAATTTAAGATGCTTGAGATACACATTTATTTTAACTATTAGAAAGAAAAAATGCTACTCTTTAAATTATGGCATCTCATCAATTTCTGACAAGCTGAGACATGAAAACAGATATATGCCTTTAGACTCAATGAAATATTTCAGGTGTGTATTTAGACTTGAGGGCTTTTCTTTGGCGAGGAGCAGATTTTGTGTTGCTGGTTGTTGAAAACCCTGCTCAAGCCTATGTATCTGCACAGCTATGCTGGTTTTTCTTGTTCATTCATTTGTTCCCTCATTTAGTATTTACTGAGTGTCCTTCAGGTGCAAAGCTATGTCATGTTTCAAGTCACACAAGATTTCTTCTCTTGGTACTTCCTTTATATATCTGGAATATAACACAAAACCAAGTAATTGATGGCACAACATAGTACTTATGTCTCCAGCTAGATTCCAAACTATCATAAAGATTGCTCTTTTTCACATGTTTTGTATCTGCTTCATGTCCTAGGACATAATTTGTAATTCATTGTAACTTCTTGATTAATTGAACTTTGTTTATAATGATAAGAAAAAAGTGTAGTGTGTACACCTGACAAGTGTGTCTGTATGATTATGCATTAATATAATCACAAGTTTTGAATTTTAGAAAAATGGAATAAAAAATTTTAACTGTAAAATGAGATACCAAAGATTTCTTCAAATAGCAAATGACTTTTCTGGATTTCTTTGACATTACAAGAAATCTAGAAAAGCCCAGTGGTCTGGCAGCTGTGGCTTATTACCCAGCTGCACAAGTGAATTACTGTTTTGAACACTGTGGAATCGTGGAATGAAGAGGTGTCTAGGTGTTCTATTGCTTGTGTAGACTGCCCTATGAGGACATTGCTAAGATTTATGTCAGAGAATGTTTTGCCTATGTTTTCTTCTAGGAGATTTACAGTGTCTTGCCTTATATTTAATTCTTTAAGCCATTTTGAGTTTATTTTTGTGTATGGCGTGTGGGAGTTGTTCTAACTTCATTGATTTACATGCTGTTGTCCGGTGTTCCCAACACCATTTGCTGAAGAGACTGTCTTTAATCACTGTATTTTCTTGCCTATCTTTGTCAAAGACTAATTGACTGTAGGTCTGTGGGTTTATTTTTGGGCTTTCTAGTCTGTTCCATTGATCCATAAGCCTGTGTTTATGTCAATAACATTCTGTTCTGATGACTGTAGTTCTGTAGTGTTGTCTGAAGTCTGGGAGGGTTATTTCTCCAGCTTCATTCTTTTTCTTCATTATTGCTTTGGCAATTCTGGGTCTTTTGTGGTTCCATATAAATTTAAGATTATTTGTTCAAATTCTATAAAAAAAAAAAGTCCTGTGTAATCTGATAGAGATCACATTAAATCTGTAGATTGCTTTGGGCAGTATGACCATTTCAACAATATTGATTCTTCCAATCCAGTAGCATGGGGTATCTTTCCATTTTTTAGAAACTTCTTTAATTTCCTTCATCAATGTTTTATAGTTCTCTGTTGAATTTTATTAAGTGTGTTTTCTGCATCTATGGAGATTATCATGTGGCTTTAGTCCTTTCTCTTGTTGTTGTGAATTATTACTTTGATTTGTATGTGTTAAACCACACTTGTGTCCCTGGGATGAACCCAAATTGATCATAATGTATGATCTTTTTTTATGTGCTGTTGCATTCTATTTGGTAGTATTTCCTTGAGGATTTTTTGCATCTATGTTCTTCTGTGATATTGGTCTTTAATTCTCTTTCTTGGTGGTGTCTTTGCCTGTTTTTGGTATCAGACTGATGGTGGCTTCATAGAATGAGTTTAGGAGTATTCCCTCATGCTTGTTTTCTTTCTATCAGCTTTATAATGTTCTGGAAAGCACAAGAAGAAAATATGGTAAAGTGGCATAAGGCTGTGACTATGGTAAGTCCACCTAACGAGTAGTTTTCCCAACAACATAAATTCTTTTGTAACAAAAAGGGACGGAAAATGACTGCTTTAAGATGTAAGATGTGAAAGGCTATTCTACCACACACATTTCTTGTCAGTCACACAGAAGTTGTCAAATAATTATCCCCTGCCACTCAGAAAAAGATAATACTGTGAGAACACACTGTCCACAGAACCCTCTGTCCACTTCAGCATAGGCATCAATTTTTCTGCCCTGCTCAATGAGGACACACAGCCGTGGCTACAGGAAAGAGCCCTGATGCCCAAGCATCATCACATCCCATGACAGGAGCCATTCCCTTCCCCTGGGGGGGCAGACAAACTCAGAAAGCCCCCAAAGCCTGGGCGGATGGCCTTAGTAGTGTCCTTTTTTCAAGGCTCCGAGCCCCAACCTATGTTGTTTGCATCCAAAAAGAGGCCATATTAACAGATACACACCATTATATATAAAATAAATAAGCACAAGGACCTACTGTATATCACAAGGAACTATATTCAATTTCTTGTAATAACCTACAGTGGAAAAGAATCTGAAAAAGAAAAAAATATATATATATACTGAATCACCCTGCTGTACACCTGAAACTAACACAACATTGTAAATCAAATATACATCAATAAAATGTTTTGAAAATGCAGCTCTAAAGAGCAATACAGTCATGGTGTGAGCTGCCAGGCGCAGTGAAGGAATTTTGAGAGGTGAATGTTTTAAAAATTAATTCCTAATTCCCTGAGATAACTATTTCCAGGATGGTGCAATTTTACCTTTAAAAAGGGAAAGAAAAAAAAAAACAAAGTACAAAAAACTCAGACATCACCATCCTGGAATTAACCAGCACACAATTCAATTTTGGAAAAGAAAACACAAAACAGTAATGCAGTCATTCATCAAATTCAGAAAGTAAAACCAAAAATGCTAGCTCCTTACTGCTTGATTTCAAACAGAAGGCTGGTATAGGTTACAGCATGAAAACGTAATTCTAATAATTAAACAAAACTTCATAAAATGAACAGGACTGGCAAAAGTATGTTTCTGGTAATTTAACTCAGGGGATGTCCAAATATAATGCAAACAACTCATGCAATTTTAAATTTTCCAGAAGCCTCCCCAACTTTTTTAAATAAGTAAAAAAAAAAAAAAAGGAACTGATTTTAGCAATATATTTATATTTAATCCAATAGAGCAAAAATATTATCATTGCTGCATATAATCAACAGAAAAATATATGAGATATTTCACATGCTTTTATTCATACTAGACCTTCAAAATCTGAGTCTATTTTACATGTACCGTGCATCTCAATTTCAGCTGGCTATGTATCAAGCAAGCAATAGTTACATGTGGCTAGCGGCTGCCACTTTGTTTTCTGTGCTTTGTTTTGGTTTTTTTTTGTTTGTTTGTTTGTTTTGTTTTGCTTGTTTGGGAGGGTAAATAGGTATTTATTGATTTATATTTAATGGAGGTACTGGGGAGTGAACCCAGGACTTCGTGCATGCTGAGCACATGTTCTATCACATAGCTATACCCTCCCCGCTAGCAGCTGCCACTTTGGACAGGGCAGATCTCAATGGATACTTTGCACTTATTTGTAAGTCCAAGTCTTCTCAAAAAAGAATCCCAATGGCAACCTCTTAAATGGATGCCTTCAGAAAATATAATTTCAAATATAATTTTTGTTTTTCCACTTCACCAAGGATGCTCTCTACTGTGATAATCAAGCAGATGGCTTCCCTATCCCTCATGGAGTCCCTGAAAGCAACTGGTAATGGGAGCAGAATGGGAGACTTCTGAACTCTCTGTGCCTTTGAGGATCACTTTGGAGAAAAGAGACATTTTACTTCTGTTCCAGTCTCTTCACCTCCCCAGAAAAGTGTCTTCACTTCATCACCATGTCCTTTCTTTCCTCGAATCCACCTCTCATTCCACTGCTGTCGGTTTTAGCCTCCCCAAACAGAAAACCAGTGGTACTCCCCCATTTTTAACACATCACCAAGCCTCAGTGTGTCCTTCTACAAAAATACCCCACTACTTTTCCTCACCCTGACTTTGGCTTCTCCACACCCAGTCTCTTATAGTCTACATGTGAACTAAGATTTAAGAATAACCCCACCTCCCAGCCCTGACACATACACCCTCACTGCTGTTAATGGCCTGTTGCCACTTTCTCAGACAGTGACCTTCATCTCCCCCACACCTGTGGTCCTGGTTGTTCATGGACCTGGGAATCTACCTTTGTGGGACTGTGGAATTCTGTTCATGCTAGTTCCATTCCAGGCCATCTGGTTCTAGACACATGTCCTAGGAAACCATTTCCAGTGATTCTGGACTCCCTGACCCCACCTTTCCTTGGAGCACATGCTCATCAACAGCACCCCGCCAACCCTAACCTCAGCAGGTCCACAGTGGAATCTGCACTCGGTTCCTCTCCACTCCCCACAAGCATGACTCACTCTGCTCTTCTACACATTCAGGGAAGAGGTAAGGTCCTTCCTATAGTTACAGTGTGTCTCCTACCACCATTCATCCCTACCTTCCTCCAGGGTGTTTCCAAATTTGGAATAAATGACATATGTAAAAATCATCTGAACTTTGGAGAAGCTAGTGTGCGAATCAACCTATCTATCTTGCTATGGTGGCTTCAGAGATCTTTTAAAAGAACTAGATTAAACTGCATCCTGATTTTTCTTTATTGCACGTGAAAGTGTAAATAAGAAGACAATGGAAGACCTTCCTAATGTCTAATATAAACCAGGCTATAGCAAGTTGCCCGTTTTTATTAGGTTTTGAAGATTTTTATGGTTTTTTTATTTTTTAAGTGAAAGGTCTTTATTTTGGAAAACAAATCAATATGATTAAATTTAAGTTTGACAGAATCTACAGTTAATGACAAATTAATAGCAAGTAATTCATGCCAAGAACTTGAGCTACACATTTCCATCTTGCGTCTGCCAGGGACCAGTGATCAGTACAGAGACCGAGCTTGGTTTGATATTTATATTTGTAGCTGTGCTTCTTTAAATTTTTCTCAATGGAGGCAGCTAGCCCACCAAAATAATGTTTTCGATTTCTTTAAATTTTAAAGACAGAAGAAAAACTCATTATGTTATTTGTCAGATCTTGTAAACTCTTGTAATTCTAGTACCCTCAGAGACCATAGTGATGGCTTCATAAGCAGTACATACAAGTGAATATTTTGATGATGCTGATTGGTAGACATATATCTCAAAACGTTTTGAGAAACGATTTCTTTGTGCTGTGGATGTATTTGAGGTCCCCCAATGCCTTGGTGCTGTGTTCTTCCACTTGGAGTGAGACACTCTCTCCCCTGTCACAGCTAAGATAGCTGATCAGAGAATATGGAGTGAGCATCAGCTAGCCTGAAGTCCCTAACACTTCCCTTCCATGTTGGATTTCCATGAGAATGAAGTCCAAAGGGAAAAACGAAGAGTGGAAAATATTAAATTTGGTTTGGGCTCATTGCCTGTTTTTCTCAAAATCAATGCAAGTTTCCTCCTAACCCACTGTGATTTCATTTGGACAGTGACAGTGGGTTCATCTGTATGTGCTCTCTGAGCATTTTTGCTAGTTTAATGACAACTTTTTTTTTTTAATTTTTAAAATTGAGTTATAGTTAGTTTACAATGCCTCAATTTCTGGTGCACAGCACAATTCTTCAGTGATACATAAATATACATATATTAATTTTCATATTCTTTTTAAAAAATTGGCTACCACAAGATATTGAATATAATTCCCTGTGCTATACAGTAAAACTTGTTTATTTTGTATATGTCACTCAGTATCTGCAAATCTCAAATTCCCAGTTTATCCTTTCAAAATCCCCTCTCCCCTGGCAACCACAAGTTTGTATTATATGTCTGTGAGTCTGTTTTTGTTTTACATATAAGTTCATTTGTCTTATTTTTTAGAGCCCACATATAAGTGTTATGTGGTATATTTCTTTTTCTGGGTTAATTCACTTAGAATGACATTCTCCAGGGACATCCACGTGGCTACAAATGGCAATATGTTCTCAATTTTCATGGCCGAGTTGTATTCCATTGTATAAATATACCACAACTTCTTTATCCAGTCATCTGTCAATGAACATTTAGGTTGCTTCCATGTCTTGGCTATTGTAAATAGTGCTGCTATGAACATTAGGGTGCAGGTGTCTTTTGGAATTAGGGATCCTTCTGTATATATGCCCAGGAGTGGGAACACTGCATCATATGTTGTCTACTTTTGGTCTTTTGAGGAATCTCCATACTGTTTTCCACAATGGCTACACCAAACAACATTACCACCAACAGTGTAGGGGGGCCCCTTTTCAACAAAACCCTTTCCAGCATTTGTCATTTATAGACTTTTGAATGATGGTCATTCCGACTGGTGTGAGGTGAAGCCTCATTGCAGTTTTAATTTGCATTTCTCTGATAATTAGAGGTATTGAGCATTTTCTCATGTGCCTTTGGCCATTTGTATGTCTTCATGGGAGAATTGCTTGTTTAGGTGTTTTGCCCGTTTTTTGGATTGGGTTGTTTTTCTTTTTCTTATTAAGTCGTATGAGATGTTTATATATTCTGGAGATTAAGCATTGTCAGTTTCATCTTTTGCACATATTTTCTCCTAATCAGTAGGTTGCCATTTTGTTTTGCCTATGGTTTCCTTTGTTGTGCAAAAGCTTTTAAGTTTAATTAGGTCCCATTTGTTTATTTCTACTTTTATATCTATTTCTTTGGTAGACTGCCCTGGGGAACATTGCTGAGATGTATGTGAGATTATGTTCTGCTTGTGTTTTCTTCTAAGAGGTTTATTGTGACTTGTCTTTTGTTTAAGTCTTTAATCCATTTTGAGTTTATTTTTGTGTATGGTGAGAGGGAGTATTTTAACTTCATTGATTTACATGCTGCTGTCCAATTTTCCCAACACCATTTGCTGAAGAGACTGTCTTTTTTCCATTGTATGTTCTTGCCTACTTTGTTGAAGATTAATTGACCAAAACATTGTGGGTTCATTGCTGGGCAGTTTTGTTCCATTGATCCATATGTCTGTTTTGTATCAATACCATGCTGTTTTGATTAATGTAGCTCTGTAGTATGGTCTGAAGTCTGGGAGGGTTGTTCCTCCAGCCTCATTCTTTTCCTTCAGTTATGTTTTGGCAATTCTGGGTCTTTTGTGATTCCATATAAATTTTATAATAATTTGTTCCACTTCTGTGAAATATGCCCTTAGTAATTTGATAGGGATTGCATTAAATCTGTAGATTGCCTTGGGAAATGTGACCATTTTAAGAATACTAATTCTTCCAATCCAGGAGCATGGGATATCTTTCCATTTTTTAAAGTCTCCTTTAATTTCCTTGTAGTTCTCCATGTATAAGTCTTCTGCTTCCTTGGTTAGATTTACTCCTAGATATTTAATTACTTTAGATGTAATTTTAAAAGGGATTGTTTCTTTATTTCTTTTTCCTGTTGATTTATCATTAGTGTAAAGAAATGCAACTGATTTTTGTACATTAATCTTGTATCCTTTTGTACATTAATCTTGTGATCTTGTATCCTTGTACCTTGCCAAATTCTTTCATTAGTTCGTGTAGTTTTTGCCTGGGCCTTTTAGGGTTTTCTATATATATTATCATGTCATCTACATATAGTGACGATTTTTTAGCTTCTTTTCCAATTTGGATCTCTTGTATTTCTTTTTCTTTGCTGATTGCAGTGGCTAGGACTTCCAAGATTATGTTGAATAAAAATGGTGAGAGTGGAGAACCTTGCCTTTTGCCAGATTTTAGTAGGAAGGTTTTCAGCTTTTCACCATTGAGTTCTATGCTGGCTGTAGGTTTGTCATAAACAGCTTTACTTATGTTGAGATATGTCCCCTCTATACCTACTTTGGTGAGGATTTTTATCATAATGGGCATTGAATCTTATCAAATGCTTTTTCTGCATCTATTAAGATGATCATGTGGGTTTTGTCCTTTCTCTTGTTGTTGGGGTATATTATTGATTGATTTGCCTATGTTGAACCATCCTTGTGGTCCTGGGATAAACCCGACTTGATCATGGTGTATGATCTTTTCTATGTGCTGTTGGATTCTGTTTGCTAATATTATGTTGAGAATATTTGTATCTATGTTTCCTCAGTGATATTGATCTGTGAGTTTCTTTTTTAGTAGTGTCTTTGTCTGGTTTTGGTATCAGGGTGATGGTGACTTCATAGAATGAGTTTCCGAGTACCCCCTCCTTTACAATCTTCTGGAAGATTTTGAGAAAGGCCGGTATGAGTTCTTCTTTGTATGTATGATAGAATTCCCCAGGGAAGCCATGCAGTCCTGGACATTTGTTCATTGGGAGTTCTTTTTTTTTTATGCTTATTCAATTTCATTTCTAGTGATTGGTTTGTTCTGGTGGTCAATTTCTTCTTGATTCAGTCACGTGGACTGTAAGTTTCCAGAAACTTGTCCGTTTCTTCAAGGTTATTCATTTATTTTCCATAAAGTTGTTCACAGTATTCTCATATGATATTTTGAATTTCTGTGGTATTGGTTGTAATTTCTCTTTTCCTTTCTTATTTTGATTGTGCTCTGACTTATCTCTTCTTTGTAAGCTAGGCTCGAGGTTTGTCAATTTTATTTACTGTTTCAAAAAATAAAACAACAGCTCTTTGTTTGATTGACTTTTTCTATTGTTTTTTAAATCTCTATTTTATTTATTTCCTCCTTGATCTTTATTGTTTTCTTCCTTCTGCTGACTTTAGGTTTTGTTTGCTCTTCTTTCTCTAATTCTTTTAGTTGGTTAGTTGTTTATTTCAGAGTGTTCATCTTTTTTGAGGAAGACCTTTATTGCAATGAACTTTCTTCTTAGGAATGCTTTAGCTGCGTCCTATAGATTTTGTGTGGTTTTGATTTTTGTCATTTGTCTCAAAGTAGTTTTTAATTTCTTCTTTGATTTTATCATTGACCCATTGGTTTCTTAGTATCATGTTGTTTAATCATCATGCTGTTGTTTTTTTCTCCTTTGTTTTTCTGTAGTTGATTTCTAGTTTCATGCATTGTGTTCAGAAAAAAATGCTTAAAATAATTACTATCGTCTTAAAATTGTTGAGTCTTCTTTTGTGCCCAAGTACATGATCCACCCTAGAAAATGTTCCATGTGCACTTATGAAGAATGTATATTGTATTTTTTTTTTCGGATGTAATGTTCTGAAATACCAACCATGTCTAATTTGTATATTGTATCATTTAATTTCTGTTGCGTTATTAAATTTGCATCTGGAAGATCTTCCAGTGAGGATAATAGGATGTTTTAATTTCCTACCATTTTTTTATACCCAGCAATTTCTCCTTTTATATCTGTTAGTATTTGCTTTATGTATTTAGTTGCTCCTACATTGGGTGTAGTTATGTTAATGGATGTAATATCTTCATCTAGTATTGCTCCTTAAATCATAAATCGTTCTTCATCTTTCTTTATGGTCTTTGTTTTAAAGTTCATGTGTGAAATCAGTATTGCTACCCCTGCTTTCTTTTCATTTCTGTTTGTGTGTAATATCTTGTTCAATTTTCTCACTCACAGTCTATTTGTGTCCTTTTCCCAAAGGTGGGTCTCTTGTATGTGGCATATTGTAGGTTCTTGTTTTATTATCCAGTCTGTCATTCTAGGTCTTTTCATTGGAGCATTTAACCTATTGAAATTTAAAGTAATTTCTGATAAACTTTAGTTTATTGGGATTTTGAACTTAATTTTGCAGGTGATTTGGCATTTTTTCCCTTGTTCCTTTCTTTTTCTTATTGTGTGTGTGTGTGTGTGTGTGTGTTTAAGTTTTCCTTCCTATTATCTTGGTTAATTTTTAGTATTTGTGACTCTCTTGTAAGTTTTTGTCTTATGGTTACCCAATTTTGTACATATATTAACCCATTACTGTATCTGTTTGTTTTAAACATATAGAAATATAAGCTCAAACCCATCCTACCGAGAATGATTTAGATGTCTTCTTTTAATATTCCATGTTTATTCTGTTGTAATTCATGGTATTTATCACCTTTCCAATTATGGTTTTCTCCTTTCAAAAGCAACCTACTTCTTTTTGATTTAGAGTATACCATTCAATATTTCTTTTAGTATAGATTTAGTGTTGCTAAATTCTTTTATTTTTGCTTGTCTGTGAAGATATTTATTTCTCCTTCTATTCTAAAGAATAGACTTGCTGGATAAATTATCCTAGGCTAAATCTTTTTTGTTTGTTTGTTTCTCATTCAGGACTTTGAATATATCTTGCCACTACCTTCTGGCTTGTAGTGTTTCTGTAGAGAAATCAGCTGAAAGCCTTATGAGGTTTCCTTTGTAGCTAACTCTGTTTTTCTCCTTATGCCTTTAGAATCATTTCTTTATCTTTAACCCAGGCCATGCTGATTATAATATATCTCAGTGTGTGTCTGTTTGGTTTCTTCTTGTTTTGGTCCCTTCGTACTTCCTGTATTGGTATATCTGATTGCTTCTTTATGTTTCAGAAGTTCTTAATTAAGATTTCTTCAAATACCTTTTCAATCCCTTTTGCTTTTTCTTCTCCTTCTGAGACCCCTGTTATGCATAGGTTTTGGCAAGTTTTATATAATCCCATAGGATAATTGTTTTCATTCAATTTTGTTCTTTCATTGGTTTTTATTTGTTTTCCTCTCTTCTGTTCTGATTAGTTGGTTTCTGTTGTCCTATATTCTAAACCACTTATTAATTCCTCTGCATTAAGTAGCCTACTTTTTTTTTTTACAACTTTTAACTCAGGTCTTATCTCAGCAAATGTGTTTTCCTATTTTAATTCACACTTCTTTATAAAGTTTCAATTTCCTATTTGACATAGTCTTTGCCTCTATACACAATCACCTTTTGTGTCTTTAGTACTTTTATCTCTCCTTCTTTGAAATCATGATTTAATAGATTATCAAGGTCTATTTCATTGATCTCTCTTTCAGGGGATTTTACCTGCTCTTTTAAATGGGTGTTGTTCCTCTACTTCTTTATTTTACTTATATCTCTCCTGCACTATTGATTATGGAGCATCAGTTACCTTTTCTGTTTCTAAAGGTTTTCTTTTTACTTATTTACCTAAAACAGATGCAGAAATAAAGCTCAAAAATAAATTTAAAAGAAGAGAATAAGATTTGAAAACAGATTATGAACAATAAAAGAACAAGTCAAAGAGAAATAAAAATTGAGTTGAGACAAATTTTAAAAGCCTTAAAATTAGAAAATAATATCTGAAAACTGATTATAATAAATAAGAGAACAAAACAAAGAGATAAAAAGCAAATTGTGAGAAATTAAAAATCTTAAAAAAGAAAAGAAATTTGAGAACAGATTCTAATCAATAATAGAAGATTAAAGCAAAGAGAAATAAAAATGAAATTGAGACAAACTAAAAATAATTTAAAATATTTTAATGTCCAATTTTAAAAGGGGTTAAACATAGAAACATAAAAATCTTTTAAAAGTAAAAATTTAAAAAGTAAAATAAAAAAGTGAAAATATGTGGATGTGTTCTTGTGGGCACTATGTGCTCTTAATAATTTTGTCGATAGCTCTGATGTATGGGTGGTTACTATGTCTTCCTGTCTTTTGCCTGTTATCCTTTTTGTTGGGGATTTGGCCTGTGACCTGGTAGTAAGAGTCTTCCCTGGCTATTAAATGAGATCTCCTTTTTATTTTGTGGTTGTTGCTGCTCCTGTTCTCACCCTGCTACATGAACTCCAGTCACTGGTTCCAGAGGCCCTCCAGTTGTGCCCCTGATGTGTGCTTCTCCTAGTGCCATGTGTCATGTCTCCTCCAAATGCTGCATTGTGGTGGTGCACTTGTGCATGATGGGTGGTTGGGTCACTCTGTCTTTCATTGCCCATCCCAACTTCACTTCAGTTCCATGCTCTCTAGGTGGACTTGGATAAAATGGTCATACTAGCCATCACCCCTGCTCTGTGCCAGAACTCTGCTCCTTGTTCATTTGTCTTAGAAGCATTAGTTCACAGAGGTACTGCAGCAGAACTTTCCTATTTTCCTGGGGCTGTAAACAAATCTGAGTCCCCCCTATGAGGTTGCAGAGCCCCTAGGTAGGGATTGAGATTTCAACTCTGCCTCCACCTGGGTGCACATTAGAGTATATGGTGGGTGTGGCTGAGTCCCACCTCTCTTCTCCAGAAAAGGCATGAGAAATGATGCCACAAGTCTTCAAAGACAAAAGCTATGGCACCCCTCCCCCCAGGGCAAACCAGCAGTGTTGCTTTGCCTTTTTTTTCATATTTTATGTGAGACTCATGTTGTTCTGCTCTGTATACCTTCCCAGTGATGGCACACAGCACATTGAAATCTCCTGAGGTTGCCTCTGTACAGTTGGCCCAAGTCCTCCATCAGGCTCAGGCAGTCTGTTTCATCCCACACCTGCTGGTTAGTGTCTAAGTTTGGGGGTCATGAGGACCCTTGTTGCCCATTTAACTTTGTTCTGTCAGTCAAGGGCTATTCTACACAATTTCAAGCCTTGGAGGTTCCCCCTCCATCCAGCTGACCTCTTCATTGGAGTGGGAGAGACCCAACAAATGAGCACTATACCACCTTTGCTGCTCCCTCCCCATGGGAATAGACTGCACTATTTCCCTTTTTCTTCCTTTTATTTTCCTTTTCTCCTACCAGATTAATGGCGTGTTTTGTCTTTTGATGAAGGTGAAGTTCTGTCAAAGTTCATCAGACTTTCTGATTGGATAGGTGGTTCAGTGGATGTCAGTCTTGGTGCATTTGTGGGAGAGGGTGAGCTAAGAGTGTTGTTCTACTCTACCACCTTGGCCCTTCTTGATTTTTTTCTTTTTTTAATTGTACAGTAGTCTAGTGTCTGTATAAGTGTCAATTGTAGTGGGATTTTGTTCAGTAAGCTTAAAATCTCTACTTTGAAATAAACTACTGGGCTTATAAAAAAGAACTAAGTTAACACCTGCAAGCCAGCATCATCCATTCAAGTGTGTGTTAGAGAAGGATGGAGGGGAGGAAAGGGAGAGGGGGAAGAGACACAAAGGGTGAGAGAGTGGAGAAGGGGGAAGTCCTACCTGCTAAAAAGTGGATGCTTGCTGCCTTTCAACACAGCTCAGTGCAGGGGCACCCTACTTTATGCAGGAAGAGCTAGCTGTCTGGACTCTGATCTACAGACACTGCTCTCAGTTTCTACTCTGGAGTTGAGCAGGTGCTGCTGGAGGAGAGGGTGGAGTCAGGGCAATGGTGGTTGATGGAAGCCTCTGATGTGAACAAGGAGCTGTGAGTTCAGACTTGCTCCTTAAGCCCCTAAAGGACAATGAGCAAGTGAGTCCTTCTAGAGAGACAAGGAGGGAGAGGGTCCTGTGGTGCTCCTACTGACTCTCCAAGCATCTAACTTGGAATTCTGCCTCAGGCTGACATCTTTGATCAAGAAACAACACAGGTTGCTTTTATTTCCTAATTTAATAAAAGCCTTTTGTTCACTTCCACAGGAAGCATAATAACAAATCTGAGTTACTTTAAGAAGAAGGAAAATCCTCACTGAGCACCTACCTTGCACCAGACATGGTATAAGGAAATTCGTGGCTGTGATTTCAGTGACATCTGACAAGTCACTAAGAACTGGGATGAAGGGACATGAGCAGAAACCAGAAGACAAAGACAAGCTGAAGGCAGATGTCATACAGACAATTCCACAAGAATGAATAGCAGAAGCAGAAAGTGGAGATGGTGTGGGACCACATGGGCAAATTCCTAGGTTTGAATTCCAATGAACTAGGCAGGGAGGTAATCCTGGACTTAAAGCATAAAGATCATTGGTTTCACAGTTTCTCTGCATGACCAATTATTTTTGTTTGTTTGTTTCTTTTTGCTGTCCTAGATTTTCCAACATGGCAATTTTTATACTTCTTCATCAACCATTCCCTTGACTGCTTCTCTTTCAACTCATATGCATAAAAGACTTCACCCCAGGACCAGATAACAAATCAGTTAATAACAGGAAGGATAAGCCTTCAGAACTTGCCAAGCAAAAGGAGAGATTGGTATGCACAAAGGTAAATATGTAAGATGATGAATAATTGAAATTTAAATGAGTGGCTCACAGTAGTGTTCAAAAAGTTCAAAGAGGAAAGGAAGGCAGGTGGAAGTGATCCTGTTTGTGTGTGTTTGTGTGTGTGAGCATGCATGCTGGGAAAGGAATTGGGTAATGGATGAAGACATCATGCAAGATGGTTGAAGTGTCAGTAACAGTCTTTGGAATATGAGTTGAGAAAGGGAAATAAAAAGTTGAATTTGGAAATGATGCTTGAGGCCAGAATGTAAAAGGCCTTGAAGGTCAAATTAAGATGTGCTATCATATTTTATAATTCTTGTCTTTCACACCAATATGTGTTGACCCTCTTAGAAATGGTGAATTAGAGAGGAGATGAAGGGTTCCTTTAAAGAAGAAATCTAGGCAAACAACAGCACACTGAGGCAATGGTACCCAGCAGTTGCATTCCACAAGATTAAGTACATTAGCATTTCTAAAGAAAAATAATAATTTATAGTACTGTATGTTTCCTACTACCTACAGAGTTAGAAAATAGCTCAGTAACATTGAATATGAAATATTCAAAGGGTGAGCTAGACAGACACCAAGTAATCTTTTGTGTGGTTGAATGTGTGTTTCAAAATATTTCAGTTTTTCCTGACAGTGGCCACTTTTATTAGGTATTTAACTAGAAGCAGATTTGCTGGAATAGGTTTATCTGTATGTTCAGGTTAAAGTGGATACTGACAGATATTTGCTTCTCAGGTGATTGTACCAATTTACATGCTCCTCAGCAATGTAGCATTCTTTATGTGTTCCTGAAAGTTAGGAAGTTCTGAGCCTCAATTCAGTTCTACAAAGGGTAAAATTTTAAACAATCTCCTTTGTAGTTCTCATGCATACCAAATTTTTAGAGTTATTATCAGTGGTATAATAAATAAATTATCTGTCCTTTATTTCTGGTACCAGACACAGAACTTCAAAACTCTTGGAATTTCTTGAGTGAGAAGACCGTCTATTATGCTAATGAGGTGACTCATGGTAGTGGGCCCCAAGTTAACTTCAGCATGAGCACTAATCCCAGAAAGACCAGCCACATAATTAGAGGGTTGAAAATTAGGGACACGCTGGACTCTGGGAAGATGGGAGTAGATGGTGCTGGAGATGGAGATTAGTCATGAGTCCAATGATTTAATAAATTATAAAACCCAAGTAAAACCTCTGGACTTCAAACTCAGTGATGCTTTCTGGTTTGTGAATACCCTGAATCCACTTGCAGCCAGTGTCTGAGTTTGGCATATACTAAGTCTGTGTAATTTATTTGTTGAACAACTTAATGCACTGATTCTAACCTGAGTCTTACATCCAACTCTTGTATCATTCTGGAAGAATAAAGTCTACGAGCTTGTGTCTCTCATGGTGAAGCTTGACATTTCTGTCCATGTAGGGAGATTTAGGAAAGGTATGACTAAACAGTGGGAATATTACTGTGTGGAAAAAGGCATCTTCATAGGAAATGAAATCCTCTAACACAACAATTTTCAGTTCAAAGCAAGCCAAAACAAATTGACTATTCCATTTGTGACCTAGGCAGTGAGCATTGGTCTCTCCAGTAAGATTTGGCCTCTCCAGTAAGATTAACAAGAGGACAGATGACTGGATAAAGAAGTTGTATATTTATACAATGGAATAATGTACATCCATAAAAAAATAATAAAATAATGCTATTTAAAGCAACATGAATGGACCTGGGAAATATCATTTTAAGTGAACTCAGAAAGAGAAAGAAAAATGCCATATGATATCACTTATATGTAGTATCTAAAAAATAGATGAAATTATTAAAAAAAGACTCACAGACATAGAAAACAAACTTATGGTTTCCAGAGGGAGAAGAGAGTGGGAAGGGCTAAATTGAGAGCTTGAGATTTGCAGATAATAATATACATATAATATATAAAAAACAATTCCATATTGTATAGCACAGAGAACTATATTCAATATCTTATAGTAACTTATGGTGAAAAGGAATATAAAAAAGAATATATGTATGTTAATGTATGACTGAAGCATTATCCTGTACACCAGAAATTGACATAACATTGTAAATTGACTATACTTCAATAAATAAATATAAATAAATATATAGATATATTTTAATTATGCATTAAAATTCAACAATAAACTTTTATTCTCTAAAAGAAAGAGGAGAGTGATTGGAGAAGAAATTTGAAATGTATTTTGTATTTCATTATCTCATAATATAAGGATGGTTCTAGTCTATAATTAATAAATAACTTGTAAGACTTAAACCCAGCAGAGAAAATACTTAAATATTTACTTTTGGGAAGTTAGATTTTGCCCAAGAGGAAAAAAATCTAAAACTGATATTAGACATCCACCAATAGACAGTCAAAAGAAGTGCAGTGTCTTCCAGCATTAGACTGACATGTTCACCTTTATTTCCTAGAATTATATGGATTGTGGGGGAATGGAATTAAGATAAAACTATGTTTGACTTTGGATGTCTGGTTAAGACATTTTAGTTTTAATTTTTGTTCACAATGGAGAGTGGAGAAGTTTTGAAAGGCAGCTATTCTCACCACTATACCACCAATGCCTTTGAATGGAGAAGTTTTGATCAGTAGAGGGAAGAGAAGAAATTAGTACCACAGAAAAAGGCATTATCAAGGAAGGTAGAACATAGATAACTGATATTGACTGTACATGGCTACCAGACTTTCCATTAGTTCATCATTTTATTGAAAATTCATAGGATTACACTTATATTTACTTCTTCCCTGCAGAATGTGCTGTCAATTTTTTTAAAAATAAGAAATGTCATGTTAATTTTCAGACAGGTATACAATATTTGTCTGAATAGATCATGGAAACATTGTTTGAGAATTCTGGCCAATTATTAGTAATTTCAGTATCAAATCTAAGAAAGAGGAGTTAGGAGCAGCCAAGATGGTGGAGTAGAAAGACACTAGTACCTCACCCTTTCCCACAAATACACCAAGAGAAACACCCCAGGACCCACCCATTCACTCCGAACACCTACTGAACATTGACAGAACATCACCTTCTTCAAAAGACAAAATTCACCACAAATCTGGTAGGAAAAAAGTAAAAGGAAAATAGCGTGGGATGTGTGGGAGTGACAAATAAGGATTCACACTCTTAAACTGGGGGGGACGGAGGACTCCAAGTCTTGTATCTGTGCAAAGTAGCCCTTGACCCACAAAACAATAAGTAAAATGAACACTAAATTTCCCTGTGACCTCAGCCCTAGATACAAACCAGCAGGGGGTGGGCTGGGGATGGCTGCCAGAGCCACGTGGTGGACTGGGGCCAACTGCACAGAGGCAATCTCAGGGGGCTGTAGTATGCTATGAACTATGTCTGGGAGGATATAGAGAACAGAGCAGCCTAAGTTCTCCATAAAATTAAAAAAAAAAGAAAACAATACTGCTGGTGTGCATTGTAGGGAGGAGCACAATGCAGCTGGGCCATAGCCTTTGTCTACACAGGCCTGTGGCACCATTGCTGATGTGTTCTTAGAAGAGAGGCAGGGCTCCAGCACAACCGCCATATCCCTTAGTGTTCAGCTCCCAGGCAGAGGTGGATTTGAAACACGAATTCATACCCAGAGGGTCCACAACTTCACAGGCAGGACTGAAATTTGTTTACAACACCAAGCAAAGGGGACCATTTTGCTATGCAGGTGTCTTTGTGGACCGACACCTCTAAGACAAATGGGCAAGGACTAGAGTTCTGGCACAGAGTAAGGGTGAGTGCTGGTGTGGCCATTTTCTGTGAGCCCACCTACCCTGAGTGGATGCAGCACTGAGAGTAGTTCTGACCAAGTAGCATGACCTGTGGGCCTCTGGGAAGAGTGAGCAGAATTTGCAAAGTGGGGTGATTGAAGGGGCAGCATTTGGCACTTGGCATGGTGCTGATCTGGTAGCATGAATGCAGTCACTGAGTGCTGGAAGCCCTACTGGTGTAGGCATCTAAGACAGGTGAGCAGAGTTTCTGTATCAGGGCAAGTGCAGGTGCAGTGTTTGCTGCTGGTGATGTCACTGACCTGATAGTGCATCACCAACCAAGTGTGTGACACTGACATTCCTGTAACTAAAGCTAGGACAAGGGCAGAGTCAAGAAAAAGTACTTAAACTGCTCCAACCCCACCTACTATGCACCAGAGCTCAGAATCAGGTCTGGAAGCCTCACTCCCAACAAAAGGGAAACAGACCCAGTCCCTGACAGAGCTGTGACAACCACAGAACAAAAAGGAGACCACACTAAAAAACCAGAGAAGGCTCTGGTCATCACAACACCAGCCACATCCCTAATCAAAAGGATAACAGATAACACACATAGAAGAAAGACGTGGCTACCATCCATACTAAAAACAGACATAGCAAAAAAATTATTAGGTGTGCACAGTCTACACAGGAAAACATCCTCTTCAAAAAAAAAAAAATCCCTTGAAGGCCAGAGAAGATAACTGATACTTCATAATCCATAGTGCCAGAGAGATATAAGTAAAATGAAGAAGGAGGGGAATGATTCTCAATTAAAAGAACAATAGAAATCCCCAGAAAGAACAGTCAATGAAATACATCTCAATAGTCTACTAGATCATGACTTCAAAACTGGAGTGATGAAAGCACTGAAAGAAATAAAAGAGACTAAAAATAGAGAGAGAGAACATTATGAAAAGGAAATTGAAAGTATAAAGAGGAGATAGTTAAAAACATAATACTCAATGGCTATGAAAAGAGCCAAGAGATAGAGTGTCAAAAACAGAGTAGACAATGCAGAAGAATGAATAAGTGACTTAGAAGACATGATAAGAGAATTCACCCAATCAGAACAGCAGACAGAAAAGCAAGAGAAAAAAAGAAAAAAAAACAATGAAAGCAATATAAGGGATCTATGGGATAATATATTACATTCCAACCTATGCATAATAGGGGTCACAGAAGGAGAAGAAAAAGCAAAAGGGATTGAAAAGGTATTTGAAGAAATCATGACTGAAAATATCCGAAACCTAAAGAATCAATCAAATATCCAAGTACAGGAAGCACAGAGAGTACTCAAGAAGAAGAACCCAAATAGATCTACACAAGACATATTAAAATTAAGATGGTGAAATTTAAAGGTAAAGAAATTATACTAAAGGCAGCAAGAGAAAAATGAATTGTTAGTTATAAGGAAAACCTCATAAGGCAATCTGTTGGTTTCTCTTTGCCAACACTGCCAGCCAGAAGGGAGTGGCAATATATATTAAAATTTCTGAATGAGAGAAAGCTGCAACCTAGGATAATTTATGCAGTAAGGCTGTACTTTAGACTAGAAAGAGAAAGAATTTCACAGACAAGCAAAAACTAAAAGAATTCAGCAATACTAAACCTATGCTAAAGGAAATAATGAAAGGTTTACTCTAAATAGAAAATAAGCAGAGGACAAGGGCAAAGATGATGGAGTAGAAAGACACTTGTAGCTCACCCTCTCCCACAAATACACCAAGACTGATATCCATGAACCCACCCATCCAATCAGAACAATTGCTGAACTTTGACAGAACATTGCCTTCTTCAAAAGACAAAATACATTGCAAATTGAGTAGGAGAAAAGAAAAAAAAAAAAGGAAGAGAAAGGAAAATAGTGGGGAACCGGTCCTGCAGGGAGAGAGTGACAAAAGAGAAATAGCATTCATTTGCTAGGTCTCCTTCACTCCAAAGGAGAGGTCAGTGGGTTGGAGGGGGAACTTCCAAGGTTTGGATCTAGATGGAATGGCCTTTGACTGACAGAACTAAGTTAAGTGGGCACAAAGAATCCCTGTAATCCCCAGGCATAGACATCAACCAGCAGGGTTGGGACAGGACAGGCTGCCCGAGCCAGGAAAAGGACATGGGCCAACTCTACAGAGGCAAGCTTGGGGACTTCAGTGAGCTATGTGCCATAGCTAGGGGGATATACAGATCAGAAAAGCCTGGGTCCCTCATAAAATACACACACACACACACACACACACACACACACACAAACACACACACAAAGCAACACTGCAGGTGTGCCCTAGGGAGAGGGGCACTGTAGCATTTGTCTCTGCAGACCCATGGCACCATTATTGATGTATCCTTGGGAGAAGAGAGGCAGGGCTTAATGACAACCACTATATTCTCCAGTGTGCAGCTCCCAAGTGAAAGTGGGGTTGAAACCTGAAGCTATACCTAGGGTTCGGCAACCTCATAGGTGAGAGTGAGATTTGTTTACAGCCCCAGACAGAGGGAAACTTTCTGCAAAGGTGCCTCTGTGGACTCATGCTTCTAAGAGAAATGAATAAGAAGCAGAGATTTGGCACAGAGCAGGGGCAAGGGCTAGTGAGGCCATTTTCCCTGATCCAGGGACATGACTGGTTGGCCTCTAGAACCAGTGAGTGAAATTCAGGCAGCAGGGTGAGGATAGGGTCAGTGACAACAACAGAACAAAAAGGAGCTCCCAGTAAATAGCCAGGGCATGCTCTTGCCACCAGAACGCTGGCCACAACCCCAACCAAAGTGATAACAGGCAAAAGGGAATGAAGGAAGACTTGGCAACTACCCGTAAGTAAGAAAGAACTCTCAACAAAATTATAAGGGCACACAGTCTATAGAGAAATATATCCATATTTTCTTTAATTTTTACTTTAATTTTTTTATATTTTATTCATTAACTTAAAATTTTTCTTTAAAATATTTTTATTAATTTTTAAAATTGATTTCAATTTGATTTTTATTTGTTTTGTTCTTCTGTTATTGTTTATACACTGTTTTCAATGTTTTTATTTTGCATTTCTTTTTCATAGTTTTATTTCTGCTTCCACTTCAGATAAATAAGTGAATAAATAAAACCTTTCAGGACCAGAGTAGATAACTGATACTTCATAATCCATAGTGCCAAAGAAAGATAAGCAAGATAAAGAAGCAAAGAATCACTCCCAATTAAAAGAACAAGAGAAATTCCCTGAAAGAATAATCAATAAAACAGACTTTGATAGTCTGCTACATCATTATTTCAAAAAGTGACTGATCACAGTACTGAAGGAACTAAAACAAATTGTGCATAGAAACAGAGAATATGTCAAAAAAGAAATTAACAATATAAAAAAGAGCCACATAAAATTGGAAAACCCATTTATTGAAATGAGAGCTAGTGGGCTAGATAATGCAGAGGAACAAATAAGTGACTTAGAAGACAGGAAAACAAAATCACCTAGTCAGAACAGCAGAGAGAGAGAAAAAAACAAAGTAAACGATATAAGTGACCTATGGTATAATATAAAGTGTGTCAATCTATGCATAATTGGGGTCCCAGAAGGAGAAGAAAGAGCAAAAGAGATTGAAAAGGCATTTAAAGAAAAAATAACTGAAAACTCCCCAAACCTAAAGAAGCAATCAGATATCCAAGTACAGGAAGCACAGAGGGTCCAAAACAAGAAGAAACCAAACATAACCACACCAAGACATAATCAGGATGACCAGTTTTCTACTGAAAGGAAAAAAAAGTAATTGGAAAGGTGATAACTACAATGAATAACAACAGGATAAACATGAAATTGTAAGAGAGATGTCTAAATCATTAAGAATGGGAGAGGGAAGCAAGAAAATTGAGTATTTTTCTTTTTATCTTTTTCTTTTTCTTTTTGGCAGGATGGTTTGAACTTTTATCATTATCTGTTTAAAACAAACAGACATAGTAATGGGTTAGTATATGTAAAAACCAGAGTAACCACATGACAAAAACTTACAATGGAGACACACACAAAATAAAACAGAGATAATACAAGGAAAATTATCAAACCACAAAAAGAAAAAAGAAAGAAACAAAGAGGAAATACCAAATCAACTGCAAAACCAAGTTCAAAATGGCAATAAGTTCAAGTCTAACAATGATTACTGTAAATGTCAATGGACTAAATGCTCCAATAAAAAGACAGAGTGGTATATTGGAAAATAAAACAACAACATACCATATGCTGTATACAAGAGACAAACTTTAGGGAGAAGAAGAGACATAGAGTGAGAATGAGAGGATTGAAAATGATATTCCATGCAAATGGAAAAAAAAGAAAACAAAGTAGGAGTAGCAATACTGATTACAGACAAAATAACTTAAAAACTAAAGCCATAAATAAAGATAAACAGGGCACTATATAATGATTGAAGGCAAAATGCAAGATGAGGATAGTATACATGTTAACATAGAAGAACAAAATATAAGAGGACCTAAATACATAAAGTGAATACTAACAAATATAAAGAGAGAAATCTATGGGAACACAATCATGGTAGGAGATTATAACACCCCATTCACATCACTTGACAGGTTCTTCTGACAGAAAGATAAAGGCAACACAGCAACTAAATGATACAATGGAACAATTAGACTTGGTTGATATTTTCAGAGTATTACATCCCCCAAAATTACAATATACATTATTTCCAGTGCACATGGAACACTTTCTAGGATGGACCATGCACTTGGGTACAAAAGAAGACTCAACAATTTTAAGAAGATAGTAATTATTTTAAGCATTTTTTTCTGAACACAATGCCATGAAACTAGAAATCAACTACAGCAAAACAAAGGAGAAAAAAACAACAGCATGATGATTAAACAACATGATACTAAGAAACCAATGGGTCAATGATAAAATCAAAGAAGAAATTAAAAAATACTTTGAGACAAATGACAAAAATCACAACCACACAAAATCTATGGGATGCAGCAAAAGCAGTCCTAAGAAGAAAGTTCATTGCAATAAAGGCCTTCTTCAAAAAAGATAAACAATCTGAAATAAGCAACCTAACCAACCAACTAAAAGAATTAGAAAAAGAAGAGCAAACAAAACCTAAAGTCAGCAGAAGGAAGAAAACAATAAAGATCAGGGAGGAAATAAATAAAATAGAGATTAAAAAAAAAAGAAAAAGTCAATCAAACGAAGAGATGGTTTTTTGAAAGAGTAAATAAAATTGACAAACCTCAAGCTTAGCTCACAAAGAAGAGAAAAGACAGAGCACAAATTATCAAAATAAGAAATGAAAATGGAGAAATTACAACCAATACCACAGAAATTCAAAATATCATATGAGAATACTGTGAACAACTTTATGGAAAATAAATGAATAACCTTGAAGAAATGGACAAGTTTCTGGAAACATACAGTCCACATGACTGAATCAAGAAGAAATTGACCACTAGAACAAACCAATCACTAGAAATGAAATTGAATAAGTATTAAAAAAAGAACAGAATATTTACATAAACTCAGAATATTTACATAATCTCAAATTAATAGATGCTTAAAAATAGTGGGTGAAATTTTGATGAAGAACAGAATATTTACATAATCTCAAGTTACTGTTTAGTCAGAAAGGAAAAAAGAACTTTATAGGGAAGATACCTAGTAGACACCACCTAATGCAGTGATGAACTTAGCATCACCCATAAGTGGAAAAACTGACATCTTGTGCCATCTAAAGTAACACTTTGGGAAGAACATAGCATCACTGATGCCTGTTGTGCTCCTGCTAACAATACATGACATGGAACTAGTCATGAGGCAATATCAGAAAACTATAAAATGGACAGTATAAAATTAATGACATGTGTTCTTCAAAAATCATAAGATCATGAAAGAAAAGAAATGCTGAAAATTGTTCCATACTAAAGGAGAATAAAAGTACAAATCAAATGAATACTATTTTTCAATATCTCAGCACAGATATTAGATATTAAAAATATAATATTAGACATTATAACTCCTATAAGAACAAAAAGTCATGATTAAAATTTTAAAGAAGATATGCAAATGTCTCATCCAATAGAAAATAATAAGAAAGAACTTACTTAAAAAAAAAGGAATGGAAAACCTGAAGTTGAAAAGTATAACTGAATTTAAAAATTTGCCAGAGTAATGATAATGTCAAGAGAATGACAGAGAAGACATTTGGAGAAAATCTTTTCAAAAGGCACATCTGATAAAGGACTGTTATCTTCAATATACACAAAACACTTAAAACTCAACAGTGAAACAAAAATACCTGATTAAATGTAGCCAAAAGTCATTAACAGACATCTCAACAAAGAAAATACACAGAGGGCAAATAAACATATCAAAAAATGTTCCACATCATATGTCATTAGGCAAATGGAAACAAACCTATTAGAACACCCGAAATTCAGGACACTGACAACACCAAATCCTGGTGAGGATGTGGATCTATAGCACTTCTTATTCACTGCTGATGGGAATGCAAGATGGTAGGGAATCTGTGGAAGACAGTTTGGCATATTCTTAAAAAGCTAAACACTCATGCACAGTATAATCCAACAGTTGCACTCCTTGGTATTTACCAGAAGGAGTTGAAAACTTATGTCCACACAAAAAAACAATATATAGATGTTTAGAGCAGCTTTATCCATCATATCCAAATCTTGGAAGCAACCAAGATGCTCTTCATTAGGTAATGCGTAAACAAACTGTGGTACAGCTGGACAACAGAACAATATTCTATGCTAAAAACAGATGAGCCATCAAGGTATGAAAAGACACGGAAGAAATTTGAATGCCTTTTTTTTTTTTTGAATGGCTATTACTAAGTGAAAGAAGCCAATTGGAAAAGGCTACATATTGTATGATTTCAACTATGTGATATCTTAGAAAAGGCAAAACCATATGGACAGTAAAAAGACTGATGGTTGCCAGGGATTTTGGATGGGAGAGCTGAATCAGCAAGCAATGAAAATTTTGAAGCTGGTGAAAATACACCATTTGATACTATAATAATGCATGTATGTCATTACACATTTGTCCAAATCCATAGAATGCACACCAAGAGTGAAACTTAATAAAAACCATGAGCTTCAGGTGATAAAGATGTGTCATTATTGGTTCATCAACAGTAACAGATAGAAACGTCCCCACCAGAGTGGCCTAATAGGGAAGGTTGTGCAAGTATGGGGACAGGGCATATGGGCAATCTCTGTACCTTCCTCTCAGTTTTGATGTGAATGTAAAACTGCTCTTGGAAAACATCTATTTAAAGTTTTACTACTCATAACCACAGAGAATATAAGCTTTGCAGGAAAAGCAGTCCTAGGAGGGAAGCTCATAGTAATACAGGACTTCCTCAAAAAAGAAGAACAATCTCAAATAAACATTCTAAACTACTAGCTAAAAGAATCAGAAAAACCAAGAGCAAACAAAAGCAAGTTAGCAGAAGAAAGAAAATAAGAAAGATCACGGAGGAAATAAATAAAGATTAAAAAACAACAGAAAAAATCAATATACCAAGAGCTGGTTTTCTGAAAGAGTAAACAAAATTGACACATCTCTGGCCAAGCTCATGAAGAAGAGAAAAGAGGGAGCAGAAATAAACAAAATAAGAGAGGAAAATGGAGAAATTACAAACAATACCACAAAATACAAAATGTCATATGAGAATACTATGAAAAACTATGAGGAAATAAAATGGATAACCTAGGAGAAATGGACAAGTTTCTGGAAACATAGAGTCCACCAAGACTGAATGAAGAAGAAATTGACCACTTGAACAAACCAATCAGGAGAAATCGAATTGAATTAGAAATAAAAGCCTTACCTAGAAACAAAAGTCCAGGACCAGAAGGCTTCACTGAGGAATTCGACCAAACATACAGAGAACTCATAACAGTCCTTCTTGAACACTTCCAGTAGACTGAAAAAGAGGGAGTACCCCCAAACTCATTCTATGAAGCCACCATTAGCCTGATACCAAAAACAAAGGTACTACCAAAAAACAACATTATGTACTAATATCACTGGTGATCATAGATGCAAAACTCCTCAACAAAATATTAGCAGAGTCCAACAGCACATAAAAGAGATCATACACCATGATCAATTTGGATTCATCCCAAGAACACAAGGATGCTGCAGCATACATGAATCAATCAATGTAATGCATCTCAACAAGAGAAAGAAAAAAAAAAACACACACACACACACACAATCATCTCAATAGATGCATAAAAATAATTTGATAAAATTCAACACTAATTTATGATAAAACACATTACCAAAGTGGTTATAGAGGGAACACATCTCAACATAATAAAAGCTTTTTTAAAACTTTTTAAAATTGTTATAGTCATTTTACAATGTTGTGTCACATTCCAGTTTAGAGCACAATTTTTCAGTTGTACATGAACATACATATATTCATTGTCACATTGTTTTTTGCTGTGAGCTTCCATAAGATCTTGTATATATTTTCCTGTGCTATATAGTGTAATCTTCATAAAGGACAAGGTTGTCACTCTCACCACTTGTATTCAATATAGTCTTGGAATCCCTAGCCACAGCAATCAGGTAAGAAGAAAGAAATAAAAGGGATCCAAATAGGAAAAAGAAGAGGTAAAATTGTGACTATATGCAGATGACATGATACTGTATACAGAAAAATTTGAAAGTTTCACACAAAATTTCTAAAACTAATAAAAGAATTTGGCAAGGTAACAGATACAATGTTAATGGACAAGAATTGGTTGCATTTCTTTATACTAATAATGAATCATCAGGCAAAGAATTTAAAGAAACATTCCCTTTTAAAATAGCACCCAAAGTAATAAAATATCTAATAATAAATTTAATCAAGGAGGTGAAAGTTTTATAAATGAAGGACAATGAAACTTTGATTAAGGAGATTAAAGAAAACCTGAGAAAATGGAAAGATATCCCATGCACCTGGATTGGAAGAAAAATATTGTTAAAATGCTCGTACTGCCCAAGGCAATTTACAGATTTAATGCAACCTGTATTAAGTTAACTAGGACATACTGCACAGAAATAGAACAAATCATATTAAATTTTATATGGAATCACAAAAGACACAAAATTACCAAAGCATAGCTGAAGAAAAAGAATAAGGCTGGAGAAATAACCCTCCCAGATTTCAGAAAATTCTACAAGTTACAGTAATCAAAACAGCATAGTATTAGTACAAAAACAGAAATATGGATCAATGGAACAGGATAGAAAGCCCAGAAATAAACCCAGAAAATTTTGGTCAATTAATCTTCAACAAAGGTGGCAAGAACATACAATGGAATAAACAGAGTCTTTTCAGCAAATGGTGTTGGAGAAACTGGAAAGCAGCATGTAAATCAATGAAGTTAGAATACTCCCTTACACCATACACAAAAATAAATGCAAAATGGATTAAAGACTAAAACATAAGACAAGACACAATAAACTTCCTAGAAGTAATCATAGGCAAAACATTATCTCACATGCATCTCAACAATGTTCTACTAGGGCAGTCTACACAAACAATAGAAATAAAAGCCAAACTAAGCAAGTGGAATATAATTAAACTTACAAGCTTTTGCACAGCAAAGAAAACCATAAACAAAACAAATCGGCAAACTATGGAATGGGAGAAAATATTTGCAAAAGATGAAACTGAATGGCTTGGTCTCCAGAATATATAAACAGCTCATATGACTTAATAAGAAAAACAAACAACTCAATCCCAAAATGAGCAGAAGACCTAAACAAGCAATTCTCCAATGAAGACATATAAATGCCCAATAGGCTCATGAAAAAATGCTTAAAATAACTAATTATCAGAGAAATGTAAATCAAAACTACAATGAGATATTATCTCACACTAGTCAGAATGGCCATCATTCTAAAGTCTACAAATGAAAAATGCTGGAGGGGGTGTGGAGAAAAGGGCACCCTAATACACTGTCGGTGTCAATGCAGTTTGGTGCAGCCATTGTGGAAAACAGTATGGAGATTCCTAAAAAGACTAAAAATACAAATAACTTATGATGCAACAATCCCACTCCTGGGCAATTGTACAAAGGGAATGCTAAATCAAAACTACGTCTACACATCCTACAGCCAGCATAGTACTCAATGGTGAAAAACTCAAAATCTTCCCACTAAAATCTGGAACAAGACACGGTTACCCACTATCACCACTCCTATTCAACATAGTCTTGAAAGTCCTAGCCACAGCAATCAGGCAAGAGAGAGAAATAAAAGGGATCCAAATTGGAAAAGAAGAGGTAAAATTGTCACTATATGCAGATGACATGATATTATATATAGAAAACCAAAAAACTACTAGAAATAATCACAGAATTCAGCAAGGTAGCAGGTTACAAGATTAGCATTCAAAAATAAATTTCATTTCTTTACACTAATGATGAATCAACAGAAAAAGAATGTAAAGAATCAATCCCCTTTAAAATAGCCTCCAAAGTAATAAAATACCTAGGAGTAAATCTAACCAAGGCAGTGAAAGACTTCTACACAGAAAACTATAAAACACTGATGAAGGAAATTAAATAAGACTTAAAAAAAATGGAAAGATATCCCATGCTTCTGGATTGGAAGAATCAATATTGTTGAAATGGTCATATGCCCAAGGCAATCTACAGATTTAAGGTGATCCTTATCAATTTACCCAGGACATATTTCACAGAAGTAGAACAAATCATAATAAAATTTACATAACCTTGTTTAATAAAAGCTATTTTTGACAAACCTACAGCCAGCACAATACTCAATGGTGAAAAACTGAAATCCTTCCCACAAATACCTGGATTGCAGTTGGACCAAAAAAAAAAATTATTAAGAAGAACATGATTAGAACAGCTGGTACAATTTGAATATGAACTGTGGCATACATAATAATACTGAATCAGTATTAAGTATCCTGATTTTGATAAATATATTGTGATTGCATAAGAGAAAATCTATATCTTAAAAAATACTCACTGAATTTGAGACACGATTTCTATAAATTATACTCAGATCATTCAGAAATAAATATGCCCAGGAGTGGATCAAGCGGTAAGTCTATTTTTAGTTTTTTGAGACATATCCATACTGTTTCCATAATGGCTGCACCAAGCATATGATCTAGCAATCCCACTCCTGGGTATATATCAAGAGGGAACTCTAAATTGAAAAGATATATGCACCCCAATGTCCATAGCAGCACAATATACAATAGCCAAGATGTGGAAACAACCTAAATGTCCATTGACATATGACACTATAAAGAAGCGGTGTTATATTTATACAATGGAATACTATTCAGCCATAAAAAAGAATAATATCATAACATGGATGGATATAGAGATCATCATTCTTAAGTGAAGGAAGCCAGAAAGAGAAAGAATATATATGGTATCACTTATATGTGAAATCTAAGAAATGAAAGAAAAGGAACACAGTAATGAACTCATCTACAAAGTAGAAACAGACTTGCAAGCAAAGTAAATATTCTTATGGTTACTGGTGGAAAGCGAGTGGGAAGGGATAAATTTGGGAGTTTGTGATTTGCAAATGTGGGCCGCAATATATAAAAACTGGATTAAAAAAACCAAATTTCTTCTGTATAGCACAGGGATCTTTATCTCCTTCTGCTTCTTTTCCAATTTGGATCTCTTTTATTTCTTTTCCTTGCCTGAGTGCAGTGGCTAGGCCTTCCAAGATTATGTTGAATAGAAATGGGGAGAGTGGACAACTTTGCCTTTTCCCAGATTTTAGTAGGAAGGTTTTCAGCATTTCACAATTGAGTTCTATGCTGGCTGTAGGTTTGTCATAAATAGCTTTTATCATGTTGAGATATGCTCCCTATAAGCCCACTTTGGTGAGAATTTTTATCATAAATTGTCATTGAATTTTATCAAATGCTTTTTCTGCATCTATTAAATTCAAATAAGAAATTATATGGAACCACAAAAGACCTAGAATTGCCAAAGCATTGCTGAAGAAAAAGAAAAGAGGCTGGAGGAATAACTCTCCGAGACTTCAGACAATACTACAGAGCTACACTAATCAAGATAGTATGGTATTGGTACAAAAACAGACATATGGAGTATTGGAACAGAATAGAGAGCCCTGAAATGAACCCACAAAATTTTGGTCTACTAATCTTCAACAAAGGAGGCAAGAATATTCAGTGGAATCAAGAGAGTCTCTTCAGCAAATTGGGTTGTTAAAACTGGACAGCAGCATGTAAAGCAATGAAGCTAGAACACTCCCTTACATCATACAAA
The DNA here is from genome assembly GCF_036321535.1 of Camelus dromedarius. Taxonomy (NCBI): domain Eukaryota; kingdom Metazoa; phylum Chordata; class Mammalia; order Artiodactyla; family Camelidae; genus Camelus; species Camelus dromedarius. The sequence continues at coordinate 592,096 of NC_087457.1, forward strand.
AAAAATAAACTCAAAATGAATCAAAGACTTAAACATATGACATGATACAATAAACCTCCTAGAGGAAAATATAGGCAAAACATTATCTGACATACATCTCAAAAATATTCTCCTAGAACAGTCAACCCAAGCAATAGACATAAATGAAAGAATAAACAAATGGGACCTAATAAAATTTACAAGCTTCTGCACAGCAAAAGAAACCATAAGTAAAACAAAATGACAACCTAGTGAGTGGGAAAAAATTTTTGCAAATGAAATTGACAAATGCTTGATCTCCAGAATATATAAGCATCTCACACAATTTAATAAGAGTAAAAACAAACAACCCAATCCAAAATGGATAGGAGACCCAAATAAGCAATTCTCCAAGGAAGGCATGCAAATGATCAATAGGCACATGAAAAAAAGCTCAATATCACAAATTATCAGAGAAATGCAAATCAAAACTAAAATGAGGTATCACCCCAAACAAGTCGGAATGGCCATCATTCAAAAGTTCACAAATGACAAATGCTGGAAAGGCTGTGGATAAAAGGGAACCCTCCTACACTGCTGGAGAGAATGCAGTTTGGTGAAGCCACTGTGGAAAACAGTATGGAGATTCCTAAAAAGATTAGGATTAGACAACATATGACCCAGGGTACCACACTTGGGCATATATACAGAAGGAACCCTACTTCAAAATGACCCTTGCACCCCAATGTTCATAGCGGAACTATTTACAATAGCCAAGACACAGGAAGAGCCTAAACGTCCATCAACAGATGACTGGATAAAGCAGATGTGGTATATTTATAAAATGGAAAACTATTCAGACATAAAATCTGACAAAATAATACCAATTGAAGCAACATGGATGTTACTGGAGAATACAATTCTGAGCGGATTAAACCAGAAAGAAAAAGAAAAATACCATATGAGATCACTTATATGTGGAAATATATATATATATATATATAACAGAGACAGACTCATAGACATAGAATAAAGACTTCTGATCAAAGGGGAATGGGGTGGGAAAGGACTGGGATATCAAAATGTAGAAAATATACTCAAGACTGTACTGTGTAGCACAGGGAAATATATACAAGATTTTGTGTTTGCTAAAAATAAGAGAAATGTCAGTGAATGTATATATACACATGCATAAGAGGAAAATGGTGCTCTACACTGGAATTTGAAACAAAATTGTAAAATGATTATGAATCAATAAACAGTTAAAAACAAAAAGAAAATTTAGTGGATGAGATAATAGCATGGCTAAAGACAGGAATTGACAGACTAGATAATGAAGAGGGACTTAAAAGTGTTTGAGAAGACATGAGAACACAAAACTGTCAGTAAAAAGATGACATATAAATTCAAGCGTAAACCAATGCAAACATTGCTGTTGAAACATGGGAAAAGACAAAGAATGCAAGGTTAGGACATATAGGATTCCCAGATGAAAAAGAAAGATTATAAAAGAATAAGAAAAAAACAAAAAAAAGGGCTGAAAATGTATTCGAAAAATATCAGACTGAAATTTGCTGAAAGCCAAGAAACAATCATCTATACGAAATCAGGAAGCAAACAGCTTCCAAAGCAGGCGGAATCCCAATAGACTTACAAACAGCTGTATTATCATTGAAATCATCAAAGTTCATGATCAACCCAATGATTTTAAATACACCTAGAGTAAAGCAACTTAGTCACAACAGAACCTCCAGAGGGGTTTCAGCTGATATCCCGACAGAAATATTGAAGGACAGGAAGGAGTGCCAAGAAATAGACCAAATCCTGAATGAGAAAAAGCTGCAAACTAGCGTAGCCTATGCCACAAGACCACCCTTTAAAATAATGGCAGAAGTAGAGAAATTCACAGACCAGCAAAACTTAAAACAATTCAGCAGTTCTAACTTTATCCTAAAAGAAAGATTGAGATTTCTACCCTGAATAGAAAAGAAGCAAGACGAAATGGAAATAAGAAAACCGTTATTGGAAATGCAAGAAGAGCTATGACTTGCAGAGAATAAACAAAAAGAAGGCAAGGAGGACATCAAAACCCTAAAGATGGGATAGGGTAGCAGGAAAACATTGGTGAGTTTCAGCACTATACTAAGTGAATAAGCTTATATGACCCTCTGTTTGAAGCAAACGGAGAGATGCATGGCCTAATGTGTTTGCAAAACAAAGAACAAGCAAACAGACAATCAAACAAACACCAAAACAGTACAGTTGGATGATATATATCCAAAGAACTATGATGATTCAAAAGAAAATACTCAAAGGGATGTCAAAGAGCTTTCAGCACGCATCGATGCAGTATTGCTGCTTACATGTACTCAACAAACTTGTATTCAGAAAACAGATGCGTGCAATAATATTCAAAAATATTCATTCATAAGAGGACATCGTGACCTAAACCAAATGCCTATTTTGAATAAAATCAATTCGTATTCCATGATATAGATTTACTAGTCTTCCAATTGAAAGAATGAATGACCTATTCGACCCTATTTAGAGAATAAATGGCATATGCCTTTAACAAAGACAAGTAGCTCTACAAAACTGCACTAAGAGCAAAAGAGACAGACAGTAAAGTGTACATTGTGATTGGATTAATTTCTAGGAATTTCAGCCCCCATGAATCAAATGGATCCATTTTCTGGGAGTGTGGGTGTTTCAGCCGAAAAGCAACAGACGGATATGTATTCTGGGTGAAAGGCTATTACACAAAAATAAGATTCCTATAGTGGGGTCTTTTTGTACTTTTAACTGTGAGAAAAGTTAAAGATGTGTGGAACCATAAAATTAACATGAACACACTTCCCTATTTTGTACTGTGTATAGAGTTCTGAACTAAAGGAAAGAGGGTAGGAAAAAAAGGACCATGGGACGCTATTGGAGAGAATCACTTTTATCTTAGGAATCTCTCGTCTGATGCAGCCCCTCCCCCAACACTGGAAAGATGCAGCAAATATTGGGGATGGCAGTTACCGGTTGCTTTCCAGATGGAATATTGGTGTGTTCAACCAGGCTTGTTGTGGCTGGTGGATCCAAGTTAACTGGACAGAGCTCTGTGGGTGGATCAGTGTCATGAAGGGACTGCCACCCTCTGTGGAGCTTGGCTTAGGTCTAATTTTTGGAAAGATTTGTAAGTTCGAGATACTGCTGCTTCCCAATGGCCTGAGATCATGGGTCAGTTTCAAGAAACTGAAAGGACAGACTGTGGAAGATCTGCCCATCATCAGCATACTGGTGAGGCTGTGAGGTACTTTCAGACTTGCCCAGTGCTGTAGAAGTCGACTTTATTGGAGACTCGAAGAGAAGCTGGCAGAAAACCTGGCTGCACAGATTGAAGAGAGATGTGAACACATTGATGAGAGTTGTTCTGCTACAATGGAGAATACTGGCATGGAGACTTCTTTAGAGAATACCAGGCTTGAAAGACTTTCATGAGTCATGTTGAGCCTCACTGATACTAGCAGAAACCTGTGGAGGGTCAACGTTTACTTGAGGAAGGTACTCAATTCTCTGCTCCAAGAAGTGGTCCAAGATTCCTGACGTCTAAAAGAGAAGAAATGGCAGTGATGATAAAACCGCTCATGTTCTTGGAAGGGTTTGTGAGAATCCACACGTCCCAAGGGGCATTTAAAAATCACACAGACCACAGAGCATGAGGCCCTGGTAAGCTTTCCCCAGGGTTGGGCCTAGATATCAAGAAATTGCTCTTTCCTCCCCTCCACTCAGGCATCCATTTCAAAGGATCAGCACTTGAGCTGCAATGAAGCCAGTAGGAGAAAAGCAAGCCAATCCTACATACAGTGTTCCTTCAACTTCACACTTTGTGCACAACACTTAAATCCTCAAAGTTCAAATACTGTCAGCTATAATAGATAGGAATAGAATACATAGCTCACACAAAGAAATGATGAACTTAGCCTAGTTTCAGCAAATGCTGGGGTTACTTCTACCTTGGGGTGAAGGGAGTGTGGTAAGTGAGGGGAATCTTTGACTGAACTTGATATATATTAGGCCTCAGTTTTTCTAGACAGTATAGGTAACAGTTATAAGTCAGTTAGTGAAGTGAACTGTAAAAGTCGCCATAGACATGTATGGACACATGATATGTGGACCATCTTTTCACTTCATTGAAGCCCCAGGTGCAGTATATCATGTTGGTGCATAATTTGTTGGGTTAAACTGCTTTACCCAACATGATCAACCGATTGTTCTCATGGTTGATAGAAGAGCACCTGGTTCTTAATAGCAGAGCAAAACTGCAGCAGTTTTCTCATAGCTATAATGCCTCTAGGAGTTTTGGAACCAAGAATACATATAAATATGGTGTTTTAGTTTAATTGGGTTTCCCTAGAGAGAAATGTTTCCCCTTGAAATGACAACACTGGCCAGTATGTGTCATTGGGAGGAAAGTGCAGCACATGCAGAAGGGAAACCCAGGATGGGGGTTATTTCATGGTTCCAATAGTTATTTCATGGTTCCTGTTGGTGTTGTAGGTATCAACAGTAAAGATTTGACCTGTCCCCTTCATCATTTTGGACTGCTACTGTACATTCTATCTGTCTATTTTTCCCTTAGACCTGACAAATTTGTAAAAGAACTTCACAAGTCTGGCTTGTAATTAGATTTAGTATGTTTCAAAATCTAACTTCATTTCCATATAAATCCCAATATATGTAAATCAATTCTATTAACCTTTTGAAAGACTGCAACTGAGGTATTAACACAATGTCAAAACTAGTCTTCAGACAAATCCTCCCACCATGGCTATATAGAAAACAGAGATAAGCAAGAATCACATTTCTGTGAGTTATATATGGAATGTGTTGATTTCTCGATGCCCAGTTGGCAGGGTACCAGTGCCAACTATGCTCACTCGTTCCCATGTACACAGCAAGATAAACATCCACTCACGAAGCCCTTGGTTCAGGACACATGCTGAAGAGTGGTCCCTTAGTACCAAGAGAGTATGAGGCCTCAGAAAACCTGGGAGGAGGAGAAGGCAAAATAGAGAATGGAAATCAGTGCAGTACCTGACGTCTGGTGATGGAGAAGCAAAGGTGAAACTCTGTTTTACTTGGACACACAATCTCAAGTGGAAAGGACACATGGGATTGAAAGTGATGCGCTGAGTGTTAGAAGAGTGCACAGCAAATAATTGGCTGACAGAACTCAAGGAAATCAGCACAAAATATCCCCACAATTGATTCTGAGACCAAGATCCGAGCTGCCAAATTTGAGCTAGCATTGGCTGTGGAAAATGAGGTATAGGGCTACAGATGATGTCACACGCTGTGTCTCAGGGATCTGGAGTGTGTTGTGGACTGTGGTTTGCCCTACCAAGAGAGGAAACTGACCTTGGACCCCAATGTGAAAGCAACCACCCTGCGTGCAAAGTTGAGTTTATCAAAATGTCCTATGGCCACATTCACTGCATCTGCAGGCCAAGGGAACAATTTGACATTTTGCCAATAGAGCACAAGTGGGGCTCAATTAGAGAAATCATGCATCTGGTCTGAGGGATCCAGGGGTCCTTGGGGTTGAAATCAGATTGCAAAGTGTTAGGATCAGCTAGTTTCCTAGCCTGGAATGGGATTAAGTTTTGGTATGAGGCAGAGGATGCGGGACATTGCTTTGTTTGCCTTCGTGGTCCCAAGCCACAAGGATGAGAGAACAAAGATTAGTTGTCTAGGTCCGCAGCATGAGAAGATGAAGCATTTCATTCACCATTACCTCCGAAATGCAGATGCTACATTTTGGATAGTACTGAAATTGTACAGCACCGAGGACAACTTGGTGGGGCTGTGGGATAATGGCAGCAGGCCCTGATGCATGACATCCTTAGATATGTTTCCACAGGTTTTTCTGTAGACAGAGAAGCTCTGGGAAGAACTGGTAAAATTGGGGCATTCCCATAGAACTAGAAAGGACAAGTGCACTAACAATATTCTGTTTTGAAAACACTCCAAAATGACATACAACAGCCTACAGAGCTGAAAACATTTAGATGCTCCATTTCCACAAGAGGAAGGGTCCTGTGCACTTTCAGAAAAGTGACATAAGCATAATAAAAGGAGATTATTCTAAATGATGCACGTATGGTGTGTTCATCACAACAAAGGTATCACCAGTAAATAGAGGTATACCAGACAACACACACAGGAAGACGAAATGGCTTCAATGTCAAGGAAAATTTGTCTTCAGGGAAATATCATGGGATTGGGTACACCAAATAGACTAAAAGTTTCACTTAACCAAGCCTTACAAGTCTGCATTAGATACCTGATAGTACTTGACCAATAGAGATAAAGATATAGTAAAAGAAACAGGAAGTAACAATTTCAGTTCCAAAGAGATTGAAGGCCAAAAAAAAAGCTTTCAAACAACTAGATTTTGAAACATTACTAGAGAAATTATTGAAAACGGAGGTGAGAGAAACAATAAAGAACAACAGTGTCTCAGAATCACAAAAGGCAGAATATCAGAAAAGGGGAAGAGAACCTCTAAGATGAGCCAAATAAAATAAGTAAACTCAATGTATAAGATAATAGCAGGTTAAAAGTCAGTCCTGAGCAGTCTAGATAATGCAGAGCGACTCGTGAATGTCTGTGAACAAAGGGGAACAGAAATCCCTCTATCAGAAGATGACACAGAAAAGCTAGTGTGAACCAATGCAAATATTGCTGTTGAATCCTGGGGTAAGACAAATCATGAAAGACTAGGATTCATAAGAGTCTCAGAAGGAAAAGCTGGGTATAAAAAAAAAAAAACTCTGAAAAGATATTTGGAGAAAAATCTGACTGAAATTTGCTGAAAGCCAAGAAACAATCATCTATACGAAACCAGGAGCAAACAGCATCCAAATTATGTGGAATCCCTATAGACCTACAAGCAGCTATATTATTCAAATCATCAAATTTCAAAATCAACCCAGTGATTTTAAATGCACCTAGAGGAAAGCAACTTAGTTACAACAGAAAGACCAGAGGAGTTTCAGCTTATACCTCGACAGAAATATTGCGGGACAGGAAGGAGTGCCAGGACATAGAACAAAACCTGAATGAGAAAAATCTGCATTCTAGGGTAGCCTATGCCACAAGACTGCCATTTCTGATAACGGCAGATCTAGAAAATTTCATAGACCGGCAAAACATAAAAGAATTCAGCAGCTCGAACCTTATCATTAAACGAAGATTGAAAATTCTATCCTTAATAGAAAAGTAGCAAAATGAAATTGAAATAAGAAAACCATCATTGGAAATGCAAGAAGAGCAAAGAGTTGCAGAGAATTAACAAGAAGAAGGCAAGGAGGACATTAAAACCCTAAAGATGGGAGAGGGAAGCAGGTAAACATAGGTGATTTTCAGCACTATACAAAGTTAATCAGCTTATATGACTCTCTGTTTGCTGCAAACGGAGAGATGCATGGCCTAATGTGTTTGCAAAAAAAAAGAACAAGCAAACAAACAAAAAATCAAACAAACAAACAAACACCAAATAGTATGGTTGGCTGACATATACCCAAAGAAACCATGATAATTCAAAAGAAAATACTCAAACGGGTGTCAAGAATCATTCAGCACGCATCGATACATTATCGCTGCTGGCATGTACTCAAAACACTTGTATTCAGAAAACAGATGCGTGCATTAATATTCAAAAATGTTGATTCATTAGAGCATATCGTGACCTAAACCAAATGCCTATTTTGAATAACATTGATTCGTATTCCATTATATAGATTTACTAGAATTCCAACAGGATGAATCTATGGCCTATTCAACCCTACATAAGAATAAATGGCATACGCCTATAACAAAGAAAAGTAGCTATACAAAACTGTACTAAGAGCAAAAGACACAAACATTAAAGTGTACATTAGGATGGGCTTCATTTCTAGGAATTTCAGCCCCCATGAATCAAATGAATCCATGATCTGAGAGTGTGGGTGTTTCAGCCAAAAAGCAAGAGACAGATATGTATTCTGGGTGAATGGCTATTACACAAACTTAAGATCCCTATAGTGGGGTCTTTGTGAACTGTTAACTTTTAGAAAGGTCAAAGACGTGTGGAAACATAAACAACATGGACACACTTCCCTTGGCTTGTACTGTGTATAGACATCTGAACTAAAGCAAAGAGGGTAGGAAAAAAAGGACCATGGGATGCTAATGGAGAGAATCACTTTTAACTTAGGAACCTCTCGTCTGATGCAGCCCCTCCCCCAACAATGACAAGATGCAGCAAATATTGTGGATTGCAGGTACCGCTTTGATTCCAGGTGGAATGTCGGTGTGTTCTGTGAGTCTTGGTGTAGCTGGTGGATCCAAGTTAACTGGGCAGAGCTCTGTGAGAGGATCAGGGTCATGGAGGGGCTGCCGCCCTATGTGGAGCTTGGCTTAGGTCTATTTTTCAGGAAGCTGTGTAATTTCGAGATACAGATGCTGCCCAAAGACCTGAGATCACTGGTCAGTTTCTAGAAATTGAAAGGGCAGAGAGTGGAAGATCTGCCTGTCATCAGCTTACTGGTGACGCTCCGAGGGGCTTTCAGAATTGCCCAGTCCTGTAGAAGTCGACTTTATGGGAGACACCAAGAGAAGCTGTCAGAAGGATGAGTGCACGGATTGAGGAGAGATGCGAACACATTGATGAGTGTTGTTCTGCTACAATGGAGAATACTGGCATGCAGACTTCTGTAGAGAATACCAGGCTTGAAAGACATTCATGAGAAATATTGAGCCTTGCTGGTACTGACAGAAACCTGTGGAGGGTCAATGTGCAATTGTGGAAGGTACTCAATTATCTGCTACAAGAACTGGTCCAAGAATCCTGAAGTCTAATAGAGAAGAGATGGCAGAGATGATAAAACGCCTCTTGTTCAAGAGGTCATGAGAATCCACACGTCCCAAGGGGCATTTATAAATCACTCAGACCTCAGGGCATGAATCCCTGGTAAGCCTTTTCCCAGGGTTGGTCCTAGCTATCAAGCACTTGCTCTTCCCTCCCCTACACTCAGCCATCCATTTCAGAGGATCAGCACCTGAGATGCATTGAAGCCAGTAGGAGTATAGCAAGCCCCTCCTAGAATCAGTGTTCCTTCAACTTTACTCTCCATGCACAACACTATACTCCTCAATGGTCAAATACTCCCGACTAAAATAGGTAGGAATTGAATATTAACTCACACAAAGAAATGATGACCTTCCCCTAGATTCAGCAAATGCTGGGGTTATATCTTCTTTGGGATGAAGTGAGTGTGGTAAGTGAGGGGAATCTTTAACTAAACTTGTATATGTATGTGTCCTCAGTTTTTCAATACAGTATAGGTAACTAGTATAAGTCAGTTAGTGAACTGAAGTTTAAAAGTCGCCATAGACATGTAAGGACACATGATATGTTGATAGTCTTTTCCTTCACTGAAGCCCCTGGTGCAGTATATCATGTGGGTGCAGACATGGTTGTGTTTAATTACTTTACCCAACATGATTGGAAGATTAAGCGTTCTCATCTTTGATAAAAGGGCACCTGGTTCTCAATAGCCTATCAAAGCTGCAGCAGTTTTCTCATACTTTTAATGCCTGTAGTTGCTTTTGAATCCAAGTGTATATATAAATAAGTAGTTTGGTTTACCTTGTGTCTTCCTACAGTGAAATGTTACCCATAGAATTCACAACATTGGCCAGTAAAATTCACTGGGTGAAAAGGGCAACACATACAAATGGGAAACATTTTGTGGGGGTTATTTCATGGGACCGATATTTAATTCATGTTTCCTATTCGTGTTGGAGGCATCAACATCTAACAGTTGAACTGTCCCCTTCATCATTTTGGACTGCTTTTTTACATTCTGTCTTCTTTTCCCTTATAGCTGACAAAACGGTACCTCAATGTGACGTCTGGCTTCTAGGCAGATTTAGTATGTTTCAAAATCTATCTTCATATTCATATAAATCCCCAAAAATGTAAATCAATTCTATTAACTTTTTGAAAGACTGCAACTGAGGTATCAACACAATTTCAAAATTGTAGTCTTCGGACAAACCCTCCAACCATGGCTGTATAGAAAATGGAGATAAACAAGAATCACATTACTGTGAGTTATATATGGAAAGTGTTGATTTATCGATGCCCAGTTGTCAGGGTACCAGTGCAACCTATGCTCACTCACTCCCATATACACAGCAAGATAAACATCCACTCACCCAGCCCGTGGTCCACGACACTAGCCGAACAGTGGTCTCTAATTTCCAAAGACAGAATGAGGCCTCAGAATACATGGAAGTGGGAGAAATCAAATTAGAGAAAGGAAATCAGTGCAGGACCTGACCTCTGTTAATGGAGAAGCAAAGGTGAATCCCTGTTTTACTTGGAAGCACACTCTCAAGCGGACAGAATGCATGGGATTGAAAGCGATGTGCTCAGTGTTAGAAGAGTGCACAGCAGATGCTTGGCTGACAGAACTCAAAGAAATCAGCACAAAACATCGCCACAATTGATTCTGAGACCAAGATCGGTGCTGCCATATTTGGGCTCGCAATGGCTGCAAACAATGAGAAATAGGGCAATGGGTGGTGGCACATGCTAAACCTCAGGGATCTGGAGTGTATTGTGGATTGTGGTTCACCCTATCCAGAATGGAAGCTGACTTGGGACACCAATGAGAAAGCTACAAACCTGGCGCATGTGGTTGAGTTTCTCAAAATGTCCCATGGCCACATACACTTCATCTGTAAGCCCAGGGACCAACTTGGCATTTTGCCAATAGAGCACATGTGGGGCTCAATCAGAGACATCATGCATATGGTCTGAGTGATCCAGGGGGCCTTGTGGTTGAAATCATTTTCCAAAGGCTTAGGGTCTGCTACATTCATAGCCTGGACTGAGATTACTTTTGGTATGAGGCAGATTATGCGGCACAGTTCTGTGGTTGCATTTGTGGTCCCAAGCCACAAGGATGAGAGAACAAAGAACAGTGGTCTAGGTCCACAGCGTGTGTAGATGAAGCATTTCCTTCATCATTATCTCCCAAATGCAGATGCTACATTTTGAATGGCACTGAAAGTTTACGGCACCGAGGACACCTAGCTGGGGCTGCGTGAAAATGGCAGCAGGCCCTGATGCATGACATCCTTAGATATGTTTCCACAGTTTTTTCTGTAGACAGAGAAGCTCTGGAAAGAACTCATTACATTGGGAAATTCCCATGGAAATAGGAAGGACAAGCTCCCTGTCACGATGTTGTTTTTGAAACAAAAAAATGACATTAAAGAGCCTGCAAAGCTCAAATCCTTGACATGCTTCATTTCCACAGGAGGAAGGGTCCTGCGCACTTTCAGAACAGTGATATAAGAGTAGTAAAAATGACATTATACTAAACGAGAAGAGTATGGTGTGTTCATCACAACAAAGGCATCACCAGCAATTAGAGATATACATGACAACACACACAGGAAAATGACATGGCATCAATGTATAGGAAAAATTGTCCTCACACAAATATCATGAAATTGAGTACAGAACAGACTAAACTTACACTTAAGAAGCCCTATAATTCTACATTATATACCTGATATTACTTGACCAATAGGGATAAAGAAGTATAGTAAAAGAAACAGGAAGTACCATTTTCAGTTCCAAAGGGATTGAAGGCCCAAAGAAAAGCTTTCAAACAACTAGACTGTGAAAAACTATCAGAACAATTATTGAAAATGAAGGTGAGGGAAACACAGAAGTACAACAGTGTCTCAGAATCACAAAAGGCAGAATTCCAGAAAAGGGAAGAGACCCTCTAAAGACGAGTAAAGTAAAATCAGGAAACTCAATGGATGAGATAATAGCAGGGCTAAAGTCAGTCCTAAGCAGTCTAGATAATGTAGAGGGACTCGTGAATCAATGTGAACACAGGGGAACTGAAATCCATTGATCAGAAGATGACATAGAAAAGCAAGTGAAAACCAATACAAATATTGCTGTTGAATCCTGGGGTAAGACAAAGCATGAAAGAATAGGATTCATATGAGAACCAAAGGGAAAAGCAAGATTAAAAAAAAAAAAGTCTGAAAAGGTAGTTGGAGAAAAATCAGACTGAAACTTTCTGAAAGCCAAGAAACAATCGTCTACAAGAAACCAGAAAGCAAACAGCATCCAAATTATGCGGAATCCCAATAGACCGAAAAGCAGCTGTATTATCATTCAAATCATCAAAGTTCATGATCGTCCCAGTGATTTTCAATGCACCTAGAGGAACACAACTAAGTCACAACAGAACCTTAAGACAGGTTTATCTTATAACTCGGCAGATATTTTGAAGGACAGGAAGGAGTGCCAGGACTTAGACAAAATCCTGAATGAGAAAAAGCTGCAATCTAAGGTAGACTATGGCACAAGACCGCCATTTCTAATAATGGCAGAGCTAGAGAATTTCATAGCCTAGCAAAACTTAAAATAATTCAGCAGTTGGAAACTTATCCTAAAAGAAAGATTGAGAATTCTACCCTGAATACCAAAGAAGCAAGATGCAATGGAAATAAGAAAACCATCATTGGAAATGCAAGAAGAGCAATGAGTTGCAGAGAATAAACAAGAAGAAGGCTAGGAGGACATCAAAACACTAAAGATGGGAGAGGGAAGGAGGAAAACATAGGTGATTTTCAGCACTATACTAAGTGAACCAGCTTATATGGCTCTCTGATTGAAGGAAAGGGAGAGACGCATGACCTAATATGTGTGCAAAAAAAAAGAAGAAGCAAACAAACAATCAAACAAACAAATAAACAGCGAAAGAGTACGGTTGGCTGACATATATCCAAAGGAACCATGATAATTCAAAAGAAAGTACGCAAAGTGATGTCAAGTATCATTCAGTACGCATCGACTCAGTTTCACTGCTTGCATGTACACAACACCCTTGTTTTCAGAAAAGAGATGCGTGCATTAATATTCATACATATTGATTCATAAGAACACATCGTGACCTAACCCAAATGCCCATTTTGAATTAATTGGATTCATATTCCTTGATATAGACTTACAAGTTTTCCAACAGAATGAATGAATGGCATATTCAAACCTACGTAGAAAATAATTGGCATACGCTTATAACAAAAAAAGTAGCTCTACAAAACAGTACTAAGAATAAAAGAGACAGGCAGTAAAGTGTACTTTGGGATTGGTTTCATTTCAAGGAATTTCAGCCCCCAAGAAACAAATGGATCCATGTTGTGATATTGTGGGACTTTAAGCAGAAAATCAACAGATGGATATGTATTCTGGGTGACTGGATATTACACAAACATATGATTCCTATAGTGGTTCTTTTTGTAGTGTTAACTGTTAGAAAGGTTAAAGTAGGGTAAAATAAAGTACTTAAAATTGACACACTTTCCTCCGTTTGCACTGAGTTTAGAGATCTGAACTAAAGGAAAGAGTGTAGGAAAAACAGGACCATGGGATGCTAATGGAGAGAATCACATTTACCTTAGGAAACTCTCTTCTGATGCAGTCCCTCCCGCAACACTGACAAGATGCAGCAAACTTTGGGGATGGCAGTTACCTGTTGGATGCCAGGTGGAATGTCAGTGTGTTCCACGAGTCTTGGTGTAGCTGGTGGATCCAAGTTAGCTGGGAAGAGCTCTGTGGGTGGATCAGTGTCATGGAGGGGCTGCCGCCCTATGTGGAGCTTGGCTTAGGTCTATTTTTCAGGAAGCTGTGTAATTTCGAGATACTGATGCTGCCCAATGACCTGAGATCACTGGTCAGTTTCTAGAAACTGAAACGGCAGACAGTGGAAGATCTGCCTGTCATCAGCTTACTGGTGACGCTCCGAGGGACTTTCAGACTTGCCCAGTCCTGCAGAAGTTGACTTTATGGGAGACACGAAGAAAAGCTGTCAGAAGGATGAGTGCACGGATTGAGGAGAGATGTGAACACATTGATGAGTGTTCTTCTGCTACAATGGAGAATACTGGCATGCAGACTTCTGTAGAGAATACCAGGCTTGAAAGACATTCATGAGACATATTGAGCCTCGCTGATACTGGCAGAAACCTGTGGAGGGTCAACGTGCACTTGTGGAAGATACTCAATTCTCTGCTACAAAAACTGGTCCAAGAATCCTGACGTCTAATAGAGAAGAGATGGGAGAGTTGATAAAATGCCTCTTGTTCTTTTAAGAGGTCATGAGAATCCACACGTCCCAAGGGGCATTTACAAATCACTCAGACCTCAGAGCATGAATCCCTGTTAAGCCTTTTCCCAGGGTTGGTCCTAGCTATCAAGCACTTGCTCTTCCCTCCCCTACACTCAGCCATCCATTTCAGAGGATCAGCACCTGAGATGCATTGAAGCCAGTAGGAGTATAGCAAGCCCCTCCTAGAATCAGTGTTCCTCCAACTTTACTCTCTGTGCACAACACTGTACACCTCAATGTTCAAATACTCCAAACTAAAATAGATAGGAATTGAATATTAACTCACACAAAGAAATGATGAGCTTCCCCTAGATTCAGGAAATATTAGGGTTACATCTTCTTTTTGGTGAAGTGAGTGTGGTAAGTGAGGGAAATCTTTAACTGAACTTGTATATGTATGTGTCCTCAGTTTTTCAATACAGTATAGGTAACTAGTATAAGTCAGTTAGTGAACTGAAGTGTAAAAGTCGCCATAGACATGTAAGGACACATGATATGTTGATAGTCTTTTCCTTCACTGAAGCCCCTGGTGCAGTGTATCATGTGGGTGCAAACATGGTTGTGTTTAATTACTTTACCCAACATGATCGGAAGATTAAGCGTTCTCACCGTTGATAATAGGGCACCTGGTTCTCAATAGCCTATCAAAGCTGCAGCAGTTTTCTCATAGCTATAATGCCTCTAGGTACTTTTGGATCCAAGCCTATATATAAATATGTGGTTTGGGTCACCTTCTGTCTTCCTACAGAGAAATGTTACCACTTGAAATGACAACATTGGCCAGTGTGAGTCACTGGGAGGAACGGGCAATACATGCAAATGGGAAACATTTTGTGGGGGGTTTTTCATGGGACCAACATTTATTTCATTCTTCCTGTTTTTGTTGGAGGCATCAACATTTAACCATTGACTTGTCCCCTTCATTATTTTGGACTGCTTTTTTCATTCTATCTGTCTTCTTTTCCCTTAGAGCTGAAAAAATGATACCTTAACTTGCCAAGTCTGACCTGTAGGCAGATTTAGTATGTTTCAAAATCTATCTTTATATTCATGTAAATCCCCAAGTATGTAAATCAATTCTACTAACTTTTTGAAAGACCGCAAGTGAGGTATCAACACAATGTCAAAACTGGAGTCTTCGGACAAACCCTCCCACCATGGCCGTATAGCAAAAAGAGATATCAAGAATAACATTTCTGTGAGTTATATATGGAAAGTGTTGATTTATCGATGCCCAGTTGTCAGGGTACCAGTGCAAAATATGCACACTCGCTCCCATCTACACAGCAAGATAAACATCCACTCACCCAGCCCATGGTCCACGAACTTGCCAAAGAGTGATCTCTTACATCCAAAAACAGAATGAGGCCTCAGAATTCATGGAAGTGGGAGAAGTCAAATTATAGAATGGAAATCAGTGCAGGACCTGATCTCTGTTGATGGAGAAGCAAAGGTGAAACCCTGTTTTACTTGGAAGCACACTCTCAAGCGGACAGAATGCATGGGATTGAAAGCGATGCGCTGAGTGTTAGAAGAGTGCACAGCAGATGCTTGGTTGACAGAACTCAAAGAAATCAGCACAAAACATCGCCACAATTGATTCTGAGACCAAGATCAGTGCTGCCAAATGTGGGTTCACAGTGGCTGCGAACAATGAGGAATAGGGCAATGGATGCTGGCACACGCTGAACCTCAGGGATCTGGAGTGTGTTGTGGATTGTGGTTGGCCCTATCCAGAATGGAAACTAACTTGGGACCCCAATGAAAATGCTGCAATCCTGGTGCATGAGGTTGAGTTTCTCGAAATGTCCCATGGCCACATCAACTGCATCTGCAAGCCTAGGAACCAATTTGGTGTTTTGCCAATAGAGCACATGTGGGGCTTAATCAGAGATATCATGCATATGGTCTGAGTGATCCAGGGGGCCTTGTGGTTGAAATCATTTTCCAAAGGCTTAGGATATGCTACATTTGTAGCCTGGAATGGGATTATGTTTGGTATGAGGCAGATTATGCCAGAAAACTCTGTGTTTGCCTTCGTGGTCCCTAGTCACAAGGATGAGAGAACAAAGAACACTTGTCTAGGTACACAGCATGAGAAGATGAAGCTTTTCCTTCACCATAATCTCCGAAATGCAGATGCTACATTTTGAATGGCACTGAAAGGTTACAACACCAAGGACACCTAGCTGGTGCTATGCAGTAATGGCAGCAGGCACTGATGCATGACATCCTTATATATGTTTCCACAGTTTTTTCTGTAGACAGAGAAGTTCTGGAAAGAACTCGTTACATTGGGAAATTCCCATGGAAATAGAAAGGGCAAGCTCACTGTCATGATGTTGTTTTTGAAACAGATCAAAATGACATTAAAGAGCCTGCAAAGCTCAAAACCTTGACATGCTTCATTTCCACAAGAGGAAGGGTCCTGTGCACTTTCAGATCAGTGACATAAGCGTAGTAAAAATGACGTTATACTAAACGAGAAGAGTATGGTGTGTTCATCACAACAAAGGCATCACCAGCAATTAGAGATATACAAGATAACACACACAGAAAAATGACATGGCATCAATGAGTATGAAAAATTGTCTTCACAGAAATATCATGGAATTGCGTACACACAACAGACCAAAAATTTCACTTAAAAAGCCCTACAAGTCTGCATTAAATACCTGATAGTAATTGACCAGTAGTGATATAGAAGTATAGTAAAAGAATCAGGAATTACCATTTTCAGTTCCAAAGAAATTGAAGGCCCAAAGAAAAGCTTTCAAACAACTAGACTGTGAAACACTATCAGAGCAAGTATTGAAAATGGAGGGGAAAGAAACACTGAAGAACAAGAGTGTCTCAGAATCACAAAAGGCAGAATTCTAGAAAAGGGGAAGAGAACCTCTAAAGACGACAAAATAAAATCAGAAAACTCAATGGATGAGATATTACCAGGGCTAAATTCTGTCCTAATCAGACTAGATAATGCAGAGGGACTCATGGATGACTGTGAAAACAGGGGAACTGAAATCCCTCTATCAGAAGATGACATAGAAATGCAAGGCATAACCAATGCAAATAATGCTGTTGAATCCTGGGGTAAGACAAAGCATGAAAGAATAGGTTTCATAAGAGTCCCTGAGGGAACAGCAAGATATAAAACAAAAGACAGAAAAGATATTTGGAGAATAATCAGATTGAAATTTGATGAAAGCTAAGAAACAATCATCCATACAGAAAAAGGAAGCAAACAGTGTCCAAATTATGTGGAATCCCAATAGACCTACAAGCAGCTGTATTATCATTCTAATCATCAAAGTTCATGATCAACCCAGTGATTTTCATTGCACCTAGAGGAAAGCAACTAAATCACAGCAGAACTGTAAGAGTGGTTTCAGCTTATATCTCGGCAGAAATTTTGCAGGACATGAACAAGTGCCAGGACTTGGACGAAATCCTGAATGAGAAAAATCTGCAATCTAGGGTAGCCTATGCCACAAGACCACCATTTCTAATAACAGCAGAACAAGAGAAATTCACAGACCGGAAAAATTTAAAAGAATTCAGCATTTTGATACTTATCTTAAAGAAATATTGTGAATTCTACCCTGTAGAGAAAAGAAGCAAGACGAAATGGAAATAAGAAAACCATCATTGGAAATGCAAGAAGAGCAATAAGTTGCAGAGAATTAACTAGAAGGCAAGGAGGACATCAATAACCTAAAGATGGGAGAGGGAAGCAGGAAAACACAGGGGATTTTCAGCAAAATACTAAGTAAATCAACTTATATGACTCTCTGTTTGAAGCAAACAGAGAGATGCATGACCGAATGTGTTTGAAAATCAAAGAAAAAGCAAACAAACAAATAATCAAACAAACAAACAAACACCAAAAGAGTACGGTTGGCTGATATATATCCACAGGGTCATGATAATTCAAAAGAAAATATGCAAAGTGATGTCAAGGTTCATTCAGCACTCATTGACCAAATATCGCTGCTTGCATGTACTCAACACACTTGTATTCAGAAAACAGATGCGTGGATTAATATTCATAAATATTGATTTATAAGAGCACATCGTGACCTAACCCAAATGCATATTTTGAATAAAATTGATTCATAGTCCGTGATACAGCTGTACAAGTCTTCCAAAAGGATGAATGAATGGCATATTCAACCCTATGAAGAGAATAAATGGCATACACTTATAACAAAGAAAAGTAGCTCTACAAAACTGTAGTAACAGTAAGAGAGACCGACAGTAAACTGCAGTATGGGATTGGTTTCATTTCTAGGAATTTCAGCCCCCATGAAAAAAAATGGATCCATGTTTTGAGATTGTGGGTCTTTCAGCGGAAAATCAACAGACAGATATGTATTATGGGTGAATGGATATTACACAAACATATGTTTCCTATAGTGGGCCTTTTTGTACTGTTAACTGTTAGAAAGTTTAAAGATGGGTGAAACCATAAACTTATCATGGACAAACTTCCCTTCGTTTGTATTGTGTTTAGAGTTCTGAACTAAATGAAAGAGGGTAGGAAATAAAGGACAATGGGACGCTAATGGAGAGAATCACATTTACTTTAGGAACCTCTCGTCTGATGCAGCCCCTCCCCCAACACTGATAAGATGCAGCAGCCATTGTGGATGGCTGTTACCGGTTTGAATCCAGGTGGAATTGTTGTGTGTTCCACGAGGCTTGTTGAGGCTGGTGGATCCAAGGTAACTGGGCAGAGCTCTGTGGGTGAATCAGTGTCATGGAGGGGCTGCTGCCCTCTGTGGAGCTTGGCTTAGGTGTATTCTTCAGGAAGATGTGTTATTTTGAGATACTGATGCTGCCCAATGGCCTGAGATCACGGGTCATTTTCTAGAAACTAAAAGGCAGACAGTGGAAGATCTGCTTCTCATCAGCTTACTGGTGAGGCTCTGATGTACTTTCAGACTTCCCCAGTCCTGTAGAAGTCGACTTTATGGGAGACACGAAGAGAAGCTGGCAGAAAGGCTGGCTGCACGGATTGAAGAGAGATGCGAACACATTGATGAGAATTGTTCTGCTACAATTGAGTATACTCTCATGGAGACTACTTTAGAGAATACCAGGCTCAAAAGTCATTCATGAGACATATTGAGACTCGCTGATACTAGCATAAAACTGTGGAGAGTCAACGTGTATTTGAGGAATGTACTAAATTCTCTGCTCTAAGAAGTGGCCCAAGACTCCTGACGTCTAAAAGAGAAGAGATGGCAAAGATGATAAAACCGCTCATGTTCCTGGAAGAGGTCATGAGAATCCACACATCCGAAGGGGCATTTACAAATCTTACAGACCACAGAGCATGAAGCCCTGATAAATCTTTTCCCAAGTTTGGGCTTAGCTATCAAGCAATTGTTCTTCTCTCCTCTTCACTCAGGCATCCGCTTCAAAGGATCAGACCCTGAGCTGCAATGCAGCCAGAAGGAGAATAGCAAGCACCTCCTAGAACCAGAGTTCCTCCAACTTCACACTCTGTGCACAACACTGAACTCCTCAAAGGTCAAATACTCTCGAATAAAATAGATAGGGTTTCAATTTATAGCTCACACAAATAAATGATTATTTACCCCTTGATTTAGCAAGTGCTGGGGTTACTTCTTATTTGGGTGAAGAGAGTTTGGTAAGCGAGGGGATTATTTGACTGAACTTGAGTAAGTATTTGTCCTCAGCTTTTCAAGCCAGTATAGGTAACTATTATAAGTCAGTTAGTGAAGTGAAGTGTAAAAGTCTCCTATATATATATAAGGATACAAGTTATGTGGACCGTCTTTTCCCTTCATTCAAGTCCCGGGTGCAGTATATCAGGGGGTGCCCACTTAGTTGGCTTAAATTGCTTTACCCAACACGATCAGATGATTTACCTTTCTCATCGTTGATAAAAGAGAACCTGTTTCTCAATAGTCTAGCAAAGCTGCAGCAGTTTTCTCATAGCTATAATGCCTCTAGGTGTTTTGGAACTAAGCCTATATTTAAATAAGTGGTTTGGGTTGCCTTGTGTCTTCCTAGAGAGAAATGTTACCCATTGAAATGACAACATTGGCCAGTATGAGTCACTGGGAGAAAGGGCATCACATGCAAAATGGAAACACTGGGTTGGGGTTATTTCATGGTTCCAATATTTATTTCATGGTTCCTGTTTGTATTGCAGACATCAACAGTAAACAGTTGACATGACACCTTCACCATTTTGGACTGCTATTTTACATTCTATCTGTCTATGTTTCCCTTAGAGCTGAGAAAATGTTACCTGAATTTGACAAGTCTGGCTTGTAGGTAGATTTAGTATGTTTCAAAAACTAACTTCATTTTCATATAAATCCCCAATTTGTACATCAATTCTATTAACATTTTGAAAGACCGCAACTGAGGTATCAACACAATGTCAAAACTGGATTCTTTGGAGAATCCCTCCCACCATGGCTTTATAGAAAAAGAGATAAACAAGAATCACATTTCTGTGTGTTATATATGGAAAGTGTTGATTTATTCATAGCCAATTGGCAGAGTACCTGTGCAAACAATGCCCACTCGCTCCCATGTACACAGCAAGATAAACATCCACTCACCCAGCCCGTGGTCCAGGACACTTGCCAAAGAGTGGTCTCTTACTTCCAAAGACACAATGAGGCCTCAGAAAACCTGAAAAGATAAAAAGGCTTTGTAGAGAATGGAAATCAGTGCAGGACCTAACCTCTGCTGGTGAAGCAGCAAAGGTGAAACCCTGTTTTAGTTGGACGCACACTCTCAAGTGGACAGGACGCATGGGATTGA
Source organism: Camelus dromedarius (assembly GCF_036321535.1). NCBI lineage: Eukaryota > Metazoa > Chordata > Mammalia > Artiodactyla > Camelidae > Camelus > Camelus dromedarius. Next base: position 613,098 of record NC_087457.1, read on the forward strand.
AAGTGATGCGCTGAATGTTAGTAGATTGCACAGCAGATGCTTGGCTGACAGAACTCAAAGAAATCAGCACAAAATATCCCCACAATTGATTCTGAGACCAACATCAGTGCTGCCAAATTTAGGCTCGCTTTGGCTATGAACAATGAGGGATAGGGCTATGGGTGATGGCACACACTGAGTATTAGGGAACTGGAGTGTGTTGTGGATTGTGGTTGGCCTTATCCAGAGAGGAAACAGACCTGGGACCTCAATGAAAAAGCAACAAACCAGGCGCATGAAGTTGAGTTTCTCGAAAGGTCCCATGGCAACATCCACTGCATCTGCAGGCCCAGGGTCCAATTTGGAATTTTGCCAATAGAGCATGTGTGGGGTCTAATTAGAGACATCAAGCATCAGGTCTGAGGGATCCAGGGGGCCTTGGTGTAGAAATCAGTTTCCAAAGCCTCAGGATCTGCTACATTGTTAGACTGGACTGGGATTACGGTTTGTTTTGAGGCAAAGGATGTGGGACAGCACTGTGGTTACCTTCATGGTCCAAAGCCACAAGGATGAGAGAACAAAGAACAGTGGTCTAGGTTCACAACGTGAGAAGATGAAGCATTTCCTTCACCATTATCTACCAAATGTTAATGCTACATTTTGAATGGTACTGACAGTGTACTTCAAGGAGGATACCTAGCTGAGGCACTGTGATAATGACTGCAGGTCCTGATGCATGACATCTTTAGATATGTTTCCACAGGTTTTTCTGTAGACAGAGAAGCTCTGGAATGAACTCGTAACATTGGTACATTCCCATAGAAATAGAAAGGACAAGCTCACAGTCATGACGCTGTATTTGAAACACTCCAAAATGACATTCAACAGCTTGCAGAGCTGAAAAGCTTTACATGCTTCATTTCCACAAGAGAAACAGTCCTGTGCACTTTCAGTACAGTGACATAAGCGTAGTAAATTGAGGTTATATGAAAAGAAAAGGGTATGCTGTGTTCATCACAGCAAAGGCATCACCAGCATTTAGATAAATACAAGACAACACACATAGGAAAATGACATGGCATCAATGTGTAGGAAAAATTGTCCTCACACAAATATCATGGAACTTTGTACACACAAGAGACTTAAACTTTCACTTAAAAAGCCCTACAAGTCTACATTAGATACTTGAAATTAACTGACCAGTAGAGATAAAGAAGTATAGTAAAAGAAACAGGAAGTAACACTTTTAGTTCCAAAGAGGTGGAAAGCTCAAAAAAAAAAAAGCTTTCAAACAACTAGACTGTGAAACACTATCAGACATTTATTTAAAATGGAGGTGATAGAAACACTGAAGAACAACAGTGTCTCAGAATCACAAAAGTCAGAATTCCAGAAAAGGGGAAGAGACCCTTTAAAGACGAGCAAAATAAAATCAGCAAACTCAATGGATGAGATAATAGCAGGGCTAAAGTCAGTCCTAAGCAGACTAGATAATGCAGAGGGACTCGTCAATGACTGTGAACACAGGGGAACTGAAATCCCTCGATCAGAAAATGACATAGAAAAGCAAAGGTAAACCAACGCAAACATTGCTGTTGAATCCTGGGTTAAGACAAAGCATGAAAAGAGTCCCAGAGTTAAAAGCAAGAAAAGATTATTCAGTCTGAAAAGGTATTTGGAAAAAAATCAGACAGAAAATTGCTGAAAACGAAGGAGCAATCATCTATACAAAAAAAGTAAGCAAACAGCATCCAAATTATGTGGAATCCCAATAGACCTACAAGCAGCTGTATTATCATTCAAATCAACAAAGTTCATGATCAACACAGTGATTACCAATGCACCTAGAAGGAAGCAACTAAGTCACAACAGAACCTCCAGAGGGGTTTCAGCTTATATCTCGGCAGAAATATTGCAGGATAAGAAGGAGTGCCAGGACTTTGATGAAATCATGAATGAGAAACAGCTGCAATCCAGGGTAGCTTATGCAAAAAGACCACCATTTCTAATAACGGCAGAGCTAGAGAATTTCAGATACCTGGAAACGTTAAAGAATTCAGCAGTTTGAAACTTTTCCTAAAAGAAAGATTCAGAATACTACCCTGAATAGAAAAGAAGCTAGATGAAATGGAAATAAGAAAACCATCATTGGAAATGCAAGAAGAGCCATGAGTTGCAGACAATAAACAAGAAGAAGGCAAGGAGGACATCAAAACCCTAAAGATGGGAGAGGGAAGCAGGAAAACATAGGGGATTTTCAGCCCTATAATAAGTGAATCATCTTATATGACTCTCCGTTTAAAGCAAACAGAGAGATGCAAGGCCGAATGTGTTTGCAAATCTAAGAACAAGCAATCAAACAAACAAACAAACAAGCAAACAAACACCTGTGGCTGATAATATCCACAGGAACTGAGATAATTCAAAAGAAAATATGCAAAGTGATGTCAAGGATCATTCAGCACGCATTGACCTAGTATCAGTGCTTGCATATACTCAACATACCTGTATTCAGAAAACAGATGCGTGCATTAATATTCATAAATATTGATTCATAAAAGCACATCGTGACCTAACCCAAATGCCTATTTTGAATATAATGGATTCATACTCCGTGATATATTCTTAAAAGTCTTCCAACATGAAGAATGAATGGCATATTCCACACTACGAAGAGATTAAACGGCATACGTCTATAACAAAGAAAAGCAGCTCTATAAAACTGTTCTAAGAGTAAGAGAGACAGACAGTAAAGTGTACTTTGGGAATGGTTTCATTTCTTGGATTTTCAGCCCCCATGAAACAAATGGATCCATGTTCTGAGACTGTGGGACTTTCAGCGGAAAATCAACAGACGGATATATATTATGGGTGAATGGATATTACACAAACATATGTTTCCTTTAGTGGGTCTTTTTGTACTGTTAACTGTTAGAAAGTTTTAAGATGGATGAAACCATAAACTTATCATGGACACAGTTCCCTCCATTTGTACTGTGTTTAGAGAACTGAACTAAAGGAAAGAGGGTAGGAAAAAAAGGATCATGGGACGCTAATGGAGAGAATCACTTTTACCTTAAGTACCTGTCGTCTGATGCAGCCCCTTCACCAACACTGTAAAAATGCAGCAAAAATCGAGGATGGCAGTTACCGGTTGGATTCCAGGAGGAATGTTGGTTTGTTCCATGAGGCTTGTTATAAGCTGGTGGATCCAAGGTAACTTGGCAGAGCTCGGTGGGTGGATCAGTGTCATGGTGGGGTTGCCACACTCTGTGGAGCTTGGCTTAAGTCTATTGTTTAGGAAGCTCTGTAAGTTCGAGATACTGTTGCTGCCCAGTGGCCTGAGATCATGGGTCAGTTTCTAGAAATTGAACAGTCAGACAGTGGAAGATCTGCCTGTCATCAGCTTACTGGTGAGGCTCCGAGGTACTTTTAGACATGCCCAGTCCTGTAGAAGTCGACATTATGGGACACAAAAAGAGAAGCTGGCAGAAAATTTGGCTGCATGGATTGAGGAGAGATGCAAACAAATTGATGATGGTTGTTCTCCTACAATGGAGAATACTGGCATGGAGACATCTGCAGAGAATCCCAGGCAAGAAAGACAATTCACGAGATATATTGAGCCTTGCTGATAATGGCAGAAACCTGTGGAACACCTACGTGCACTTGAGGAAGGTACTCAATTCTCTGCTCCAAGAACGGGTCCAAGATTCCTGATGTCTAAAAGAGAAGAGAAGGCAGAGATGGTAAAATCGCTCATGTTGGTGGAATAAGTCGTGAGAATCCACATGTCCCAAGGGGAATTTACAAACCATTCAGACCACAATGCACCAAGCTCAGGTAAGCCTTTTCCCACGGTTGGGCCTAGCTATGAAGCATTTTCTCTTCCCTCCCCTCCACTCAGGCATCCATTTCAAAGGATCACCACATAAGCTGCAATGAAGCCAGTAGGAGAAGAGCAAGCCCCTCCTAGAATCAGAGTTCCTCCAACTTCACACTCTGTGCACAACAGTGAACTCCTCAAAGGTCAAATACTCTCGAATGAAATAGGTAGGAATTGAATAATTAGCTCACAGAAAGGAATGATGACCTTCCCCTACATTCAGCAAATGCTTGGGTTATGTCTTCTTTGGGGTGAAGGAGTGTGGTAAGTGAGGGGAATATTTGACTGAACTTGAAATGTATTAGGCCTCAGATTTTCAAGACCGTACAGGTAAATATTATAAGTCATTTAGTGAACTGAACTGTAAAATTCGCCATAGACATTAAAGGACACATTTTATGTGAATGGTCTTTTCCCATCAGTCAAGCACTATATCATGGGGGTGCAGACTTGGTTTTGATAATTGCTTTACCCAACATGATCGGACAATTAAGCATTCTCACCACTGATAGAAGAACACCTAGTTCCCAATAGCCTAGAAAAGCTGCAACAGTTTTCTCATAGCTATAATGCCTCTAGGTTCTTTTGGAACCAAGCATGCATGTATATATTTTGTTTGGTTTGTCTTGTGTTTTACTAGAGAGGAATGTTACCCCTTGAAATGCCAACTTTGGGCAGTGTGTGTCATTGGGAGGAAAGGGCAACACCTGCAAAAGGAAAACCCAGTTTGGGGGTTATTTCATGGTTCCAATACGTATTTCATGGTTCCTGTTCATGTTGGAGGCTTCAACAGTTAACAGTTGACATGTCCCCTTCAACATTTAGGACTGCTATTTTACATTCTATCTGTTTATTTTTTCCTTAGACCTGACAAAATGTAACAAAAATTGACAAGTCTGGCTTCTAGGCAGATTTAGTATGTTTCAAAAACTAACTTCATTTTCATATAAATTCCAAACATGTAAATCAATTCTTCTAACCTTTTTAAAGACTGCAACTGAGTTATCAACACAATGTCAAAACTGGTGTGTTCGGACAAACCCTTCCACCGTGGCTGTATAGAAAATAGAGCTAAGTAAACATCATATTTCTGTGAATTATATCTGGAAAGTGATGATTTATCACTGCCCATATGTCAGAGAACAAGTGCAACATGTGCTCACTCACTCCTATGTACACAGCAATGTAAACATCCACTCAACCAGCCCTTGGCAAAGGACACTTGCCGAAGAGTGGTCTGTTAATTCCAAAGACAGGATGATGCCTCAGAAACCTGGAAGGAGAAGAAGACAATGTAGAGAACGGAATACACTACAGGATCTGACCTCTGGTAATGGAGCAGAAAAGGTGAAACTATGCTTTACCTGGACTCACACTCTCTAGCACACAGCACACATGGGATTGAAGGTGATGCGCTGAGTGTTAGAAGAGGGCACAGCAGATGCTTGGCTGACAGGTCTCAAAGAAATCAGCACCAAATATCCCCACAATTGAATCTGAGACCAAGACCCGAGCTGCCAAATTTGAGCTGGCAGAGGCAGCAGAAAATGAGAGATAGGGCTACGGATGATGTCACATGCTGAGTCTCAGGGATCTGGATTGCGTTGTGGGTTGTGGTGGGTCCTATCAAGAGAGCAAACCGACTTGTGACCCCAATGAGAAAGCAACCGCACTAGCGTGTGAGGTTGAGTTTATCGATATGTCCCATGGCCACATCCACTGCATCTGAAGGACCAGGGACCAATTTGGCATTTTGCCAATAGAGCACATGTGGGGCTCAATCAGAGATACTGTGCATCAGGCCTGAGGGATCCAGGGGGCCTTGGGTTTGAAATCAGTATTAAAAATTTTAGGATCTGCTACATTCATAACCTGGAGTGGGATTATGGTTTGGTTTGATGCACAGGATGCGGAACAGCTCTGTGGTTGCCTTCGGGAAACCATAACACAAGGATGAGAGAACAAGGAAGAGTGGTCAAAGTCCACAGCGTGAGAAGATGAAGAATTTCCTTCAGCATTATCTCCCAAAACCAGATGCTACATTTTGAATGGCACTGACATGATATTGCACTGAGTACACATACGTTGGTCTGCGGGATCATTCCAGCAGGCCCTGTTGTATGACATCCATAGTTATGTTTACACTGGTGTTTCTTTAGACAGAGAATCTCTGTGAAGAACTGGTAATATTGGGAGATACCCATGGTAATAGAAAGCACAAGCTCACTGTCAGTTTGCTTTTTTGGAAACACTCCAAAATGACATAGAGCCGAATGCAGAACTGAAAAATTTTAGAAGCTTCATTTCCACAAGAGTAATTGTCCTGTGAAGTTACAGAATTCTGAGATAAGTGTAATAAAAATGAGGTTATACTAATCGAAATAGTATGGTGTGATCATCACAACAAAGACAACACCAGCAATTAGAAATATACCAGACAACACACACAAGAACAGTACATGGAATCAATGTTTTGGAAAATTGTTCTCACAGAAATATCATGGAATTGAATACACACAAGAGTCTGTAATATTCACTTAACAAAGCCCTATAAGTCTTAATTAGATACCTGATAGTATTTGAAAGTAGAGATAAAGCAGCATAGGTAAAGAAACAGGAAGTACAATTTTCAGTTCCAAAGAGATTGAAGGCCCAAAAAATATGCTTCCAAACAACTAGATGGCAAAAAGTTACCAGAGCATGTACTGAAAACGGATGTGAGGAAAACACTGATGAACAACACTTTGTCAGAATCACAGAAGGCAGAATACCAGAAAAGGGGAAGAGAAACTCTATAGAGGAGCCAAATATTATCAGAAAACTCAATGGATGAGATAATAACAGGGCTACAGTCAGTCCTAAGCAGACTAGATAATGCAGAGGGACTCGTGAATGACTGTGAAGACAGGGGAACCGAAATCCCTCGATCAGAAGAAGACATAGAAAATCAAGTGTAAATCAAAGCAAACATTGCTGTTGAATCGCAGGGGAAGACAAAGAATGAAGGACTATGATTCATGAGATTCCCAGATGGGAATGCAAGAGATTAAAAAAAAAAAATTCTTAAAAGTTATTTGTAGAAAAATCAGAACGAAACTTTCTGAAAGCTAAGAAAGAAACATCTATACGATTTCAGGAAGTACACAGCATCCAAAGGAGGTGGAATCCAAATAGACATACAAGCAGCTGTATAATTCAAATCAACCAGGTTCATGATCATCCCAGTGAGTTAAAATGCACCTAGACGAATTCAACTTAGTCACAACAGAACCTCCAGAGAGGTTTCAGCTGATATCTCGACAGAAATATTGCAGGACAGGGAGGAGTGCCAGGACATAGACCATAAACTGAATGAGATAAAGCTGCAATCTAGGTTAGCCTATGCCACATGTCCGCCATTAATAATAATGGCAGATCTATAGAAATTCACAGACCGGCAAAACTTAAAAGAATTTAGCAGTTCAAAACTTACCATAAAACAAAGATTGAGAATTCATCCCTGAATAGTAACGAAGCAAGATGTAATGGATATAAGAAAACCATTATTGGAAATGCAAGAAGAACATGAGTTGCAAAGAATAAAAAAGAAGAAAGCAAGGAGGACAGCAAAAGCCTAGAGATGGGAGAGGGAAGCAGGAAATCATAGGTGATTTTAAGCACTATCTTAAGTGATTCAGCTTTTATGACTCTCTGTTTGAAGCAAACGGAGGGATGCATGGCCTAATGTGTTTGCAAAACAAACAACAAGCAAACAATCAATCAAACAAACACAAAAAGGATATGGTTGGCTGACATTTACCAAAGGAACCATGATTATTCAAAAGAAAATACTCAAAGTTATGTCAAGGATCATTCAGCAAGCATTGACCCAGTATTGCTGCTTGCATGTACTCGAAAAGATTGTATTCAGGAAAATGATGCGTGCATAAATATTCATAAATATTGATTCATACGAGTATATGGTGACCCAAATCAAATGCCGAGTTTGAATAAATGGATTCATATTCCGTGATATTGACTTAAAACTTTTCCAACAAGATGAATCAATGCCATATTCTACCCTAGGTAGAGACGAAATGGCAAAAGCCTATAACAAAGACAAGTAGCTCTGCAATACTGTACTAAGAGCAAAAGAGACAGACAGGAAAGTGCACATTGGGATTGGATTCATTTCTTGGAATTTCAGCCCCCATGAAACAATTGGATTCATTTTCTGAAAGTGTGGGTGTTTCAGCAGAAATCAACAAACGGATATATATTCTGGGTGAATGGATATTACACAAACATAATTTCCTTTAGTGTGTCTCTGTGTACTGTGAACTGTTAGAAAGTTTAAAGTCGTGTGAAACCATAAACTAAAAATGGACACATTTCCCTTGGTTGGTACTGTGTATACGGATCTGAACAAAAGGAAAGAGGGAAGGAAAAAGGACCATTGGACGTTAGTGGATATAATCACATTAATCTAAGGAATCTGTCATCTGATGCAGCCCCTCCCCCAACAATAACATGATGTAGCAACCATTGGAGATGGCAGTTACTGGTTGGATCCCAGGTGTAATGATGGTGGGTACCACGAGGCTTGTTGTGGCTGGTGGATCCAAGGAAACTGGGCAGAATTCTGTGGGTGGATCAGTGTGATGGAGGGGCTGCCGCCATCTGTGGAGCTTGTCATAGTTCATTTGTTAGGGAAGTACTGTCAGATCAAGATAATGCCCAAAGACCTGAGATCACGGGTCAGTTTTCAGAACCTGAAAGGGCAGACAGTGGAAGATCTGCCTGTCATCAACTTACTGGTGAGGCTCCTAGGTCCTTTCAGAATTGCCCAGTCCTGTTGAAGTCGACTTTATGGGAGACACGAAGAGAAGCTGGCAGAAAAGCTGGCTGCACGGATTGAGGAGTGATGAGAAAAGATTGATGAGAGTTGTTCTGCTACAATGGAGAATACTGGCACAGAGACATCTGTAGAGAATATCGGGTTTGGAAGGCATTCATGAGACGTATTGAACCTCGCTGATACTGGCTGAAATATAAGGAGTGTCAACCTGCCCTTGAAGAAGTTATTCAATTCCCTGCTCCAAGAACGGGTCCAAGATCCCCGATGTCTAAAAGAGAAGAGTTGGCAGAGATGATTAATGTGCTCCTGTTCTTGTAAGGGGTCATAAGAATCCACACGTCCCAAGGGGAATTTACAAACCATTCAGACCAAAATGCACCAAGCCCAGGTAAGCCTTTTCCCAGGTTTGGGCCTTGCTATCAAGCACTTGCTCTTCCCTCCCCTCTACTCAGGCATCCATTTTAAAGGATCAGCACCTGAGGTGAAATGAAGCCAATAGGATATTAGCAAGCCCTTCCTAGAATCAGGGCTCAAAAACCTTCACTCCCTGTGAACAATAGTGAAATGTTTAAACATCAATTACTCTCGACAAAAATATATAGGTATTGAATAATTAGCTCACAAAAAGAAATGATGACCTTCCCATAGATTAAGCAAATGCTGGGGTAATGTCTCCTTTGGGGTGAATGGAGTGTTTAACTGAGGTGAATCTTTGACTGAACTCGAATAGTTATTAGGCCTCAGTTTCACAAGACAGTATAGTCAAATATTAGAAGTCAGATAGTGAACTGAACTGTAAAAGTCACCAAAGACATTAAAGGCACAGGACATGTGGACAGTCTTTCCCTTCAGTCAAGCCCCGGGTGAACTATATCATGGGGGTGCAGACTTGGATTTGTTAACTTGCTTTACCCATCATGATTGGAAGATTAAGCATTCTCATCACTGATAGAAAAACACCTGGTTCTCAAAAGCCTAGCATAGCTGCAGCAGGTTTCTCATAGCTATAATGCCCCTAGTCATTTTAGGAATCAAGCCTAATGTATATATTTTGTTTGGAATTTCTTGTATTTTAGTAGAGAGGAATGTTACACCTTGAAATGCCAACATTGGCCAGTATGTGTCATTGGAAGTAAAGGACAAAACTTGCACAAGGGAAACCAAGGTTGGGGGATATTTCATGGCTCCAATAGTTATTTCCTGGTTCCTGTTGGTGTTGGAGGCTTCAAGAGTAAAGAGTTGACATGACCCGTTAAAAATTTGGACTGCTATTTGCATTCCATCTGTCTATTATTTCCTTAGAGCTGACAAAATTTTACAAAAATAGACAAGTCTGACTTCTAGGTAGATTTAGTATGTTTCAAAAAATAACTTCATTTTCATATAAATCCCAAAACATGTAAATCAATTTTATTATATTTAAAAACTGCAACTGTGTTATCAACACAATGTCAAACCTGGAGTCTACGAGAAACACTCACAACAAGGCTGTATAAAATATAGAGCAAAATAAACATCATATTTCTGTGAATTATACCTGGAAACTGATGATTTATCAATGACCAGTTGGCAGAGAACCAGTGCAAATTGCGCTCACTTGCTCCTATTTACTCAGTAATATAAACATCCACTCACCCAGACCTTGGCAAAATACACTTGCTGAAGAGTGGTCTGTTATTTCCAAAGACAAAATGAGGCCTCAGAAACATTGAAGGAGAATAAGGTAATGTACAGAATGGAAACCAATAAAGGATCTGACCTCTGTTAATGGAGCAGCAAAGGTGAAACTCTGCTTTACTTGGACGCACTCTCTCAAGCTGACTGCACACATGGGATTGAAGGTGATGCACTGAGTGTTAGAAGAGTGCACAGCAGATGCTTTGCTGACAGGACTCAAAGAAATCAGCACAAAATATCCCCAAAATTGATTCTGAGACCAAGACCCGAGGTGCCAAATTTGAGCTAGCAGAGGCAGCAGAAAATGAGGGATAGGGCTACGGATGATGGCACACGCTTAGTCTCAGTGATCTGGATTGCGTTGTGGGTTGTGGTGGGTCCTATCAAGAGAGCAAACTGACTTGTGACGCCAATGAGAAAGCAACCACACTAGCGCGCGAGTTTGAGTTTATCAATATGTCCCATGGCCACATCCACCGCATCAGCATACCCGAGGACCAATTTGGCATTTTGCCAATAGAGCATGTGTGGGGCTCATTCAGAGTTATTGTGCATCAGGTCTGAGCGATCCAGGGGGCCTTGGGATTGAAATCAGAATTAAAAGCTTTGGGATCTGCTACCTTCATTACCTGGAGTAGGATTATGGTTTCGTTTGAGGCAGAGGATGTGGAAGAGCACTCTGGTTGCCTTCATGAACCCATGACACAAGGATGAGTGAACAAGTAATAGTGGTCAAAGTCCACAGCATGAGAAGATGAAGAATTACCTTCAGCATTATCTCCCAAATGCAGATGCTATATTTTGGATGGCACTGACATGGTACTGCACCGAGGACACATACATCAGTCTGCGGGATCATTCCAGCAGGCCCTGTTTTATGACACGCATAGGTATGTTTCCACTGGTGTTTCTGTAGACAGAGAAGCTCTGGGAAGAACTGGTAATATTGGGACATTCCCATGGCAATAGAAAGCACAAGCTCACTGTCAGTTTCCTGTTTTGGAAATGCTCCAAAATGACATACAGCAGAATGCAGAGCTGAAAATCTTTAGAAGCTTCATTTGCACAACTGGAAGTGTCCTGTGCACTTTCAGGATTCTGAGATAAGCATAATAAAAATGAGGTTATACTAATCGAAATATTATGGTGTGTTCATCACAACAAAGCAACACCAGCAATTAGAGTTATACCACACAACACACACAAGAACTGGACATAGAATCGATGTATAGGAAAAATTGTCCTCACAGAAATATCGTGGAATTGCGTACACCAAAGAGTCTATAATATTAACTTAACAAAGCCCTATAATTCTACATTAGATACGTGATAGTACTTGACCAGTAGAGATAAAGATGAATAGGAAAAGAAACAGGAAGTAACATCTTCAGTTCCAAAGAGATTGAAGGCCCCAAAAATAAGCTTTCAAATGACTAGACCGCATAATGCTACCAGAGCAAGCATTGAAAATGGAGGAGAGGAAATCACTGAAGAAAAAGAGAGTCTCAGATTCACAAAAGGCAGAATACCAGAAAAGGGGAAGAGAATATCTAAAGATGAGCCAAATAATATCAGAAAACTCAAATGAGGAGATAATAACAGGGCTAAAGTCAGTCCTAAGCAGACTAGATAATGCAGAGGGACTCGTGAATGACTGTGAAGACAGGGGAACAGAAATCCCACGATCAGAAGAAGACATAGAAAAGCAAGTGTAAACCAATGCAAACATTGCTGTTGAATCACGGGGTAAGATAAAGCATGAAAGAATATGATACATAAGAGCCCCAGATAGGAATGCAAGAGATTAAAAACAAAAAAGAAGCCTGAAAATTTATTTGTAGAAAAATCAGACTGAAAATTTCTGAAAGCCAAGAAAGAATTATCTATAAGATTTCAGGAAGCGCACAGCGTCCAAAGGAGGTGGAATCCCAATAGACATACAAGCAGCTGTATAATTCAAATCTACAAAGTTCACAATTATCCCATTGATTTAAAATGCCCCTAGACGAAAGCAACTTAGTCACAACAGAACCTCCAGAGGGGTTTCAGCTGATATCTCGACAGAAATATTGCAGGACAGGGAGGAGTGCCAGGACATAGACCATAAACTGAATGAGATAAAGCTGCAATCTAGGTTAGCCTATGCCACATGTCCGCCATTAATAATAATGGCAGAGCTAGAGAATTTCACAGACCGGCAAAACTTAAAAGAAATCAGCAGTTTGAAACTAACCCTAAAAGAAAAATTGAGAATTCTACCCTGAATAGACAGTAGCAAATTGTAATGGGTATAAGAAAACCATTACTGGAAATGCAGGAAGAGCTTGAGATTCAAAGAATAAAAAAGAAGAAGGCAAGTAGGACAGCAAAACCCTAGAGATGGGAGAGGGAAGCATTAAATCATAGGTGATTTTAAGCAGTGTCTTAACTGAATCAGCTCCTATGACTCTCTGTTTGAAGCAACCGGAGAGATGCATGGCCTAATGTGTTTGCAAAACAAACAACAAGCAAACAAACAATCAATCAATCAAACACAAAAAGGGTACGGTTGGCTGACATATACCTAAGAAACCATGAATATTCAAAAGAAAATACTCAAAGTGATGTCAAGGATCATTCAGCACGCATCGACCCAGTATCGGTGCTTGCATGTACTCAACACACTTGTATTCAGAAAAATGATGCATGCATAAATATTCATATGTATTGATTCATAAGAGTACATCGTAACACAAATCTAATGACGAGTTTGAATAAAATGTTTTCATAGACCGTGATATAGACTTACATTGTTTGCAACAGGATGAATGAATGCCCTATACTACCCTAGGTAGAGACGAAATGGCATAAGCCTATAACAAAGACAAGTAGCTCTGCAAAACTATACAAAGAGCTAAAGAGAAAGACAGTAAAGTGCACATAGGGGTTGGTTTCATTTCTTGGAATTTCAGCCCCCAATAAACAATTAGATATATACTCTGAGAGTGTGGGTGTTTCAGCAGAAAGCAACAAACGGATATGTGTTCTGGGTGAATGGATATTACACAAACATAATTTCTTTAGTGTGTCTCTGTGAACTGTATACTTTTAGAAAGTTTAAAGTCGTGTGAAACCATAAACTAAAACTGGACACATTTCCCTCCATTTGTACTGTGTATACGGATCTGAACCAAAGGAAAGTGGGAAGAAAAAAGGACCATGGGACGCTAGTGGATAGAATCACATTAACCTTAGGAATCTGTCGTCTGATGCAGCCCCTCCCACAACAATAACAAGATGTATCAACCATTGTAGATGGCAGTTACCTGTTGGATTCCAGGTGGAAAGCTGATGGGTACCTCGAGGCTTGTTGTGGCTGGTGGATCCAAGGAAACTGGGCAGAATTCTGTGAATGGATCAGTGTGAGGGAGGGGCTGCCGCCCTATGTGGAGTTTGTCTTAGGTCTTTTTTTCGGGAAGCTGTGTAAGTTCGAGTTACTGCTGCTGCCCAAAAACATGAGATTTCGGGTAAGTTTCCAGAACGTGAAAGGGCAGACAGTGGAAGATCTGTCTGTCATCAACTTACTGGTGAGGCTCCAAGGTCCTTAAAAAATGGCCAATTCCTCTTGAAGTCGACTTTATGGGAGACACAAAGAGAAGCTGGCAGAAAAGCTGGCTGCACTGATTGAGGAGAGATGCGAACACATTCATGAGAGTTGTTCTGCTACAATGGAAAATACTGGCATGGAGACATCTCTAGAGAATACCAGGCCCAAAGACCTTCATGAGACATATTGAACCTCACTGATACTGGCAGAAATATATGGAGTGTCAACGTGCCCTTGAAGAAGTTACTCAATTCCCTGCTCCAAGAACGGGTCCAAGATTCCTGACGTCTACTAGAGAAGAGATGGCAGAGATGATAAAAGTGCTCGTGTTCTTGGAAGAGGTCATTAGAATCCACACGTCCCAATGGGCATTTACAAACAATTCAGACCAAAATGCACCAAGACCAGGTAAGACTTTTCCCATTATCGCCCTTGCTATGAAGCCCTTGCACTAACCTACCCTCGACTCAGGCATCCATTTTAAAGATCAGCACCTGAGGTGAAATGAAGCCTGTAGGAGAAGTGCAAGCCCCTCCTAGAATCAGGGTTCCAACAGATTCACACTCTGAGAACAACAGTGAAATCCTCAAAGATCAAATACTCTAGACTAAAATAGATATGAATTGAATACTTAGCTAACAGAAAGAAATGGTGACATTCCCCTAGATTCAGCAAATACTGGGGTTATGTCTTCTTTGGGGTGAAGGGAGTGTGGTAAGTGAGGGGAATCTTTGACTGAACTTGAATAGGTATTAGGCCTCAGTTTCACAAGACAGTATAGTCAAATATTAGAAGTCAAATAGTGAACTGAACTGTAAAAGTCGCCAAAGACATTAAAGACACAGGTTATGTGGACCGTCTTTCCCTTCAGTCAAGCCCCGGGTGCACTATATCATGGGGGTGCAGACTTGGATTTGTTAAATTGCTTTACCCATCATGATCAGAAGATTAAGCATTCTCATCACTGATAGAAAAACACCTGGTTCTCAACAGCCTAGCATAGCTGCAGCAGGATTCTCATACTTTTATGCCTCTAGGTGCTTTAGGAATCAAGCCTAAATATATATATTTTATTTGGATTTTCTTGTATTTTAGTAGAGAGTAATGTTACATCTTTAAATGCCAACATTGGCCAGTATGAGACATTGGAAATAAAGGGTAACACTTTCAAAACGAAAACCCATGTTGCGGGTAATTTCACGGTTCCAATAGGTATTTCCTGGTTCCTGTTGCTGTTGGAGGCTTCAAGAGTAAAGAGTTGACATGTCCCGTTTAAAATTTGGACAGCTATTTTATATTCTATTTCTCTATTATTTCCTTAGAGCAGACAAAATATTACAAAAATAGACAAATCGGGTTCTAGGTAGATTTAGTATGTTTCAAAAACTAACTTCATTTTCATAAAGATCCCAAAACATGTAAATCTATTCTATTAACCTATTTAAAACCTGCATGTGAGTTATTAACACAATGTCAAAACTGGAGTCATCGGACAACACTCCCACCATGGCTGTATAAAAAATAGAGCAAAGTAAACATCATATTTCTGTGAATTATATCTGTAAAGTGATGATTTATCAATGCCCAGTTGACAGAGAAACAGTGCAACATGCACTCACTTGCTCCCATTTACACAGTAATGTAAACATCCACTCACCCAGCCCTTGGCAAAGGACACTTGCCGAAGAGTGGTCTGTTACTTCCAAAGACAGGATGAGGCCTCAGAAACCAGGAAAGGGGAGAAGGCAGTGTAGAGAATGGAAACCACTACAGGATCTGACCTCTGGTAATGAAGCAGCAAAGGTGAAACTCTGCTTTACTTGGATGCACACTCTCAAGCTGACTGCACACATGGGATTGAAGGTGATGCGCTGAGTGTTAGAAGAGGGCACAGCAGATGCTTGGCTGACAGAACTCAAAGAAATCAGCACAAAATACCCCCACAATTGAATCGGTGAACAAGATCCGTGCTGCTAAATTTGAGCTAGCAGAGGCAGAGGAAAAATAGGGATAGGACTACTGATGACGGCACACGCAGAACTCAGGGATCTAGAGTGCATTCTGGGTTGTGGTGAGTCATATCAAGAGAGAAAACAGAACTGTGACCTCAGTGAGAAAGCAACCACACTGGCGTGTGATGTTGAGTTTATCGATATGTCCTATGGCCACATCCACTGCATCTGCACGCCAGGGACCAATTTGGTATTTTGCAAATAGAGCACATGTGGGGATCAATCTGAGACATCATGCATCTGGTCCGAGGGTTCAAGAGGCGTAGGGGATGAAATCAGCATTAAAAGTTTTAGGTTGTGCTACATTCGTAACCTGGACTGGGATTACTGTCTTTTTTGTGGCCGAGGATGTGGAACACCTCTGTGGTTGCCTTCGTGAAAACATGAAACAAGGATGAGAGAACAAGGAAGTGTGTTCAAATTCCACAGTGTAAGAAGATGAAGCATTTCCTTCAGCATTATCTCCCAAATGTAGAAGCTACATTTTGGATGGCAATGACATGGTACTGCACAGAGGAAACATAGGTCGGTCTGTGGGATCATTCCAGCAGGCCCTGAAGTATGACATCCATACATATGTTTCCACTGGTGTTTCTGAAGACAGGGAAGCTCTGGGAAGAACTGGTAACATTGGGACATTCCCATGGAAATAAAACTTACAAGCGCACTGTCTGTTGGCTGTGTTGTAAACACACCAATATGACATACAGAAGAATGCAGAGCTGTAAAACTTTAGAAGCATCATTTCCACTAGAGGAGATGCCATGTGCACTTTCAGAATTGTGAGATTAGAATAATAAAAATGAGGTTATACTAATTGAAATATGGTGTGTTCATCACAACAAAGGCAACACCAGCAAGTAGAGATATACCAGACAACACACACAGGAACAGGACATGGCATCAATGTCTAGGGAAAATTGTCCTCACAGAAATGTCATGGAATTGCGTACACCAAAGAGTCTAAAATTTTCAATAAACCAAGCCTTATAAGTCTAGATTAGTTGCCTGATAGTACTTAACAAGCAGAGAAAAAGCAGTATAGTAAAAGAAACAGGAAGTACCAATTCAGTTCCAGAGAGATTGAAGGCCCAAACAATAAGCTTTCAAGCAACTAGATGGCAGAATGCTACCAGAGCAGGCATTGAAAACGGAGGTGAGGGAAACACTGAAGAACAACAGTGTCTCAGAATCACAAAAGGCAGAATACACGAAGAGGGGAAGGGAAACTCTAAAGAAAAACCAAATAATATAAGAAAACTCAATGGATGAGATAATAACTGGGCTAAAGTCAGTCCTAAGCAGACTAGATAATGCAGAGGGACTCGTGAATGACTGTGAAGACAGGGGAACAGAAATCCCTCGATCAGAAGAAGACATAGAAAAGCAAGTGCAAACCAATGCAAACATCGAGGTTGAATCCTGGGGTAAGACAAAGAATGAAAGAATAGTATTCACAAGTGTCATAAATTAAAAAGCAAGAGATAAAAAAAAAATTCTGAAAAGGTATTTGTAGAAAAATCACAATGAAACATGCTGAAAGCCAAGAAAGGTTCATCTATATGAATTCAGGAAGGACAAAGTGTCCAAATTAGATGAAAATCCAATAGACCAAAAAGCAGCTGTAGAATTCAAATAAAGAAAGTTCATGATCATCCCAGTGATCTAAAATGCACCTTGAGGTAAACAACATAGTCACAACAGAACCTCCAGAGGGGTTTCAGCTCATATCTTGGCCGAAATTTTGCAAAACAGGGAGGAGTGCCAGGACATAGGCCATATCCTGAATGAGAAAAAGCTACAATCTAGGGTAGCCAATGCCAAATGACAACCATTTCTAAGAACGGCAGAGCTAGGGAATTTCACTGACCGGCAAACCTTAAAAGAATTCAGCAGTTTGAAACTGATCCTAAAACACAAGTTGAGAATAGTTAACTGAATAGAAAAGTAGCAAGATGAAATGGAAATAAGAAAACCATTCTTGGAAATGCAAGAAGAGCATGAGTTGCAAAGAAGAAACAGGAAGAAGGCGAAGAGGACATCACAATCCTAAACATGGGAGATTTTAGCAGGAAATCATAGGTGATTTTAAGCACTATCTTAAGTGAATCAGCTTATATGACTGTCTGTCTGAAGCAAAAGGTGAGATGCATGGCCTAATGTGTTTGCAAAACAAACAAACAATCAAACAATCTAACAAACACCAAAAGGTTACAGTTGGCTGACATATACCAAAGATCCATGATTATTCGATAAAAAATACTGAAAGTGATATCAAGGATCATTCAGCACGCATCAACCCACTATGGCGGCTAGCATGTACTCAACACACTTGTATTCAGGAACAGATGCGTGCCCTAATATTCATAAATATTGATTCAAAATGCATATCGTGACCGAAACCAAATGACGGTTTTGAATAATATTGGGTCATAGAACGTGATAAAGGCTTTCAAGTTTTCCAACAGGATGAACGAATGCCATATTCTACCCTACTTAGAGAAGAAATGGCATAAGAATATAGCAAAGACATGTAGCTCTGTAAAACTGTACTAAGAGAAAAAGAGACAGACAGTAAAGTGCACATTGGGATTGGTTTCACTTCTTGGAATTTCACACCCATAAAAAAATAGATCCATTTTCTGAGAGTGTGGGTGTTTCAGCAGAAAGCAACAGAAGGATATGTATTCTGGGTGAATTAATATTACAAAAACATGAGTTTACTTTAGTGGGTCTCTGTGTACTGTGAATTATTTCAAAGTTTCAAGACGTGTGAAACCAAAAATTAAAAATATACACAATTCCCTCTGTTTGTTTTGTGTATAATGAACTGGACCAAAGGAGAGAGGGAAGAAAAAAGAACCATGGGACGCTAGTTGATTGAATCACATTTCCCTTAGGAACCTCTAGTTTAATGCAGCCTCTCCCCCATCAATTAAATAATGCAGCAAATTTTGGGGATGGCAGTTACCGGATGGAATTCCAGATGGAATGCTGGTGTGTACCACAAGGCTTGTTGTGGCTGGTGGATCCAAGGTAACTGGGCAGAATTCTCTGGGTGTATCCGTATGATGTAGGGGATGCCACATTCTGTGGAGATTGGCTTTGATCTTTTGCTCGGGAATCTGTGTTAGTTCGAGTTACTGCTGCTGCCCAAAGACCTGAGTTCAAGTGTAAGTTTCCAGAATCTGAAAGGGCAGACAGTGGAAGATCTGCCTGTCATCAGCTTACTGGTGAGGCTCCGAGGTACTTTCAGACTTGCCCAGTCCTGTTGAAGTCGACTTTATGGGAGACATGAAGAGAAACTGGCAGAATAGCTGGCTGGAGGAATTGAGCTAAGATGCGAACATATTGATGAGAGTTATTCTGCTACAATGGAGAATACCGGCATGGAGACATCTCTAGGGAATACCAGGGTCGAAAGTGTTTCATGACACATACTGAACCTCGGTGATACTGGCAGAAACATCCGGAGTGTCAACGTGCACTTGAGAAAGTTACTCAATTCCCTGCTCCAAGAACGGGTCAAGATTCCTGACGTCTAAAAGAGAAGAGATAGTAGAGATGATAAAAGCACTCATGTTCAGGGAAGATGTCAAGAGAATCCACAGGTCCCAAGGGGCATTTACAAACAATTCAGACCAAAATGCACCAAGCCCAGGTAAGCCTTTTCCCAGGTTTTGGCCTTGCTATCAAGCACTTGCTCTTCCCTCCCCTCCACTCAGGCATCCATTTTAATGATCAGATCCTGAGCTGCAATGAAGCCAGTAGGAGAAGAGCAAGTCCCTCCTAGAAACAGAGTTCCTCTGACTTCACACTCTTTGAAGAACTGTGAACTCTTTAAAGGTCAAATACTCTCGACTAAGATAGATAGGAATTGAGTAATCAGCTCACACAAAGAAGTGATGACCTTTCCCTAGATTGAGCAAATGCTTTGTTTATGTCTTCTTTGGGGTGAAGGGAGTGTGGTAAGTGAGGGGACTCTTTGACTGAACTTGAATATGTATTATGCCTCAGTATTTCAATACAGTATACTCAAATATTATAAGTCAGATAGTGAACTCAACTGTAAAAGTCGTGAAAGACATTAAAGACACATGTTATTTGGAACATCTTTCTTTTCAATCAAGCCCCGGGTGCACGATATCTTGGGGGTGCACACGGGTGTGTTAAATTGCTTTATCAAATATGATCGGATGATTAAGCGTTCTCATCACTGGTAGAAGAACACCTGCTTTTCAATAGCCTAGCATAGCTGCAGCAGGTTTCTCATAGCTAAAATGTCCTTAGGTGCTTTTGGAATCAAGCCTAAATGTATATATTTTGTTTCGTTTTTCTTGTATTTTCCTAAAGAGGAATGTTACCCCTTGAAATGGCAACATTGGCCAGTATGTTTCATTGGGAGTAAAGGGCACCACATTCACAAGGGGAACCCATGTTCTTGGTTATTTCATGGTTCCAATATGTACTTCATGGTTCATGTTGTTGTTGGAGACATCAAAATAAAGGTTTGACATGTCCCCTACAAAACTTTGGACTGTGATTTTAGTATGTGTCTATTTTTTTCTTAGAGCTGACATAATGTTAAAAAATTGAAAAGTCTGGCTTCTAGTTTGATTTATTATGTTTCAAAAACTAACTACATTTTCATATAAATCCCAAAGTATGCAAATCAATTCTATTAAACTTCTTAAAATCTACAACTGAGTTATCAACACAATTTCAAAACTGGAGTCTTCGGACAAGCCCTCTCACCATGGCTGTATAGAAAACAGAGTTAAAGAAACATCATATTTTTGTGAATTATATTTGGAAAATGTTGATGTATTGATGCCCAGTTGGCAGAGAAGCATTGTAACCTGTGTTCACTCCCTCCCATGTACATAGAAATATAAAGAACCTCTCACACAGCCCTTGGCACAGGATACTTGCCAAAGGGTGGTCTGTTATTTCCAAAGACTTGATGACGCCTCAGAAACCCTGGAAGCAGGAAACGGCAAATTAGAGAATGGAAACCAGTGCAGGATCTGACCTCTGGTAATGGAGCATCAAAGGTCAAACTCTGTTTTACTTGGACGCACACTCTCAAGCGGGCAGCAAGCATGGGATTGAAGGTGATGCGCTGAGAGTTAGAAGAGTGCAAAGCAGATATTTGGCTGACAGAAATCAAAGAAATCAGCACAAAATATCCCCACAATTGATTCTGAGACCAAGATACGATCTGCCAAATTTGAGCTATCAGAGCAGCAGAAAATTAGGAATAGGGCTGCGCATGATGGCACACACTGAGTCTCAGGCATTTGGAGTGTGTTGTGGGTTGTGGTGGGTCCTATCAAGAGATCAAACAGGCCTGCGTCCCCAATGAGTAAGCAAACACCCTGGCACGCCAAGTTGTGTTGATCAATATGTCCCATGGCCACATTCAGTGCATCTGCAGGACCAGGTATCAATTTGGCAATTTGACAAAAGAGGACAAGTGGGGCTCAATCTGAGATATCGTGCATCTGCTCTGAGTGATCCAGGAGGCATTGTGATTGAAATCAGTATTAAAAGTTTAGGATCCTGCACATTCACAATCTGGAATGGGATTACGGTCTGGTTTTAGGCAAAGGATGTGGAAAACCTCTGTGGTTGAGATTGTGAACACATGAAACAAGGATGAGAGAAAAAGGAACAGTGGTCAAAGTCCACAGCATGAGAACTTGAAGCATTACCTTAAGCATTATCTCCCAAATGCAGATGCTACATTTTGGATGGCACTGACATGGTACTGCCCAGAGGACACAAAGATCGGTATGCGGGATCATTCCAGCAGGCCCTGATGTATGACATCCATACATATGTTTCCACTCGTGTTTCTGTAGACAGAGAAGCTCTGGGAAGAACTGGAAACATTGGGACATTCCCATGGCAATAGAAAGCACAAGCGCACTCTCAGTTTGCTGTTTTGGAAAGACTCCAATATGACGTAAAGAAGAATGCCGAGCTGAAAATATTTAAGCTTCATTTCCAAAAGAGGAAGTGTACTCTGCACTTTCAGAATTGTGAGGTAAGTGCAATATAACGAAGTTTTACTAATTGAAATAATATGGTGTGCTCATCACAACAAAGGCAACACCAGCAATTAGAGATATACCAGACAACACACACAGGAACAGGAGATGGCATCAATGCCTAGGGAAAATTTTCCTCACAGGAATATCATGGAACTTTGTACACACAATGGTCTAAAAGTTTCACTTAACAAAGCCCTATAAATCTATAATAGATACCTGATATTACTTGAACAGTAGAGATAAAGAAGTATAGTAAAAGAAACAGGAAGTACCATTTTCAGTTCCAAAGGCTTTAAAGGCCCAAAAAATAAGCTTTCAAACATCTAGACTTCAAAAACTACCAGAGCAAGTATTGAAAACTGAGGTGAGGAAAACATGAAGTACAACAGTGTCTCAGAATCACAAAAGGCAGTATACCGGGTAAGGGGAAGAGGAACTCTAAAAACGAGCCAAACAATATCAGAAAACCCAAGGATGAGACAATACCAGGGCTACAGTCAGTCCAAAGCAGACTTGATAATGCAGACGGACTCGTGAAAGACTGTGAAGACAGGGGAACAGAAATCCCTCGATCAGAAGAAGACATAGAAAAAGAAGTGCAAACTTATGCAAACATTGCTGTTGAAGCCTGGGTTAAGACAAAGCATGAAAGAGTATGATTCGTAAGAGTCCCAGATGGAATAGCAATATTAACAAAAAAAAAGCCTGAAAAGATAATTGTAGAAAAGTCACACTGAAACTTGCTGAAAGACAAGAAAGGATCATCTATACGAATTCAGGAACTACACAGTGTCCAAAGTAGTTGGAATCACAATAGACCTATTTGCAGCTGTATAATTCAAATCAACAAAGTTCATGATCACCCCAGTGATTTAAAATGCACCTAGAGGAAAGCAATTTAGTCACAACAGAACCTCCAGAGGGGTTTAAGCTCATATCCTGGCCGAAATATTGTAGAACAGGGAGTAGTGCAAGGACATAGGCCATATCCTGAATGAGAACAAGCTGTAATCATGGGTAGCTTATGCCACATGACTGCCTTTTCTAATAACGGCAGAGCTAGGGAAATTCACAGACCAGCAAAGCTAAAAAGAATTCAGCAGTTCAAAATTTATCCTAAAAGAAAGATTGAGAATTCTACCCTGAATAGAAAAGTAGCAAGATGCAATGGAAATAAGAAAAACCATTATTGGAAATGCAAGAAGAGCGTGAGTTACAAACAAGAAACAAGAAGAAGGCAAGGAGGACATCAAAGCCATAAGATGGGAGAGGGTAGCAGGAAATCATAGGTGATTTAAAGCACTGTCTTAAGTGATTCACATATATGACACTCTGATTGGAGCAAACGGAGTGATGCATGGAGTAATGTGTTTGCAAAACCAACAAGAAGCAAACAAACAAACAATCAAACAAACAAACAGACACCAAAAGGGTACGGTTGGCTGACATATACCAAAGAAACCATGAGTATTCAAAACAAAATACTCAAATTGATATCAAGGATAATTCAGCACGCATCGACCCAGTGTCGCAGCTTAAATGTACTCAACACACTTGTATTCAGAACACAAAAGCATGCATTAATATTCATAAATATTGATTCAAAAGAGCATATCGTGACCTAACCCAAATGACGATTTTGAATAAGATTTTTTCATAGTCTGTGATATAGACTTACAATTCTTCCAACAGCAAGAATGAATGCCATATTCTACCCTAAGTAGAGAAGAAACGGCATAAGCCTATAACAAAGAAAAGTAGCTCTGCAAAACTGTACTAAGAACAAACGAGACAGACAGTAAAGTGCACATTGGGATTGGTTTCATTTCTCGGAATTTCAGCCCCCATGAAACAAATGGATCCATTTTCTGAGAGCGTGGGTGTTTCAGCAGAAAGCAACAGACGGATATGTGTTCTGGGTGAATGGATATTACACAAACATGAGTTTCCTTTAGTGGGGTCTCTGTGTACTGTGAGCTGTTAGAAAGTTTCAAGACGTGTGAAACCATAAACTAAAAATGGACACACTCCCCACCGTTTGTACTATATACACAGATCTGAACAAAAGGAAAGAGGTAAGACAAAAGGACAATGGAACGCTAGTGGATAGAATCACATTTAACTTAGGAACATCTCGTTTGATGCAGCCCCTCCCCCAACACTGATAATATTCAGCAACCATTGGGGATGGCAGTTACCGGTTGGATTCTAGGTGGAATCTTGGTGTGTACCGCTAGGCTTGTTGTGGCTGGTGGATCCAAGGTAACTGGGCAGAATTCTGTGGGTGGATCAGTGTGATGGAGGGGCTGCCGCCATCTGTGGAGTTTGGCTTAGGTCTTTTGTTCGGGACGCTGTGTAAGTTCGAGATAATGCTGCTGCCCAAATACCTAAGTTCACGGGTAAGTTTCCAGAACCTGAGAGTGCAGACAGTGGACGATCTGCCTGTCATCAACTAACTGGTGAGGCTCCGAGGTACTTTCAAACTTGCCCAGTCCTGTTGAAGTCGACTTTATGGGAGACACGAAGAGAAGCTGGCAGAAAAGCTGGCTGCAGGGATTGAGGAGAGATGCGAACATATTGATGAGAGTTGTTCCGCTACAATGGAGAATACCGATATGGAGACATCTCTAGAGAATACAAGGCTCGAAAGACATTCATGAGACCTACTGAACCTCTGTGATACTGGCAGAAAAATTAGCAGTGTCAACGTGCACTTGAGAAAGTCAGTCCATTCTCTGCTCCAAGAACGGCTCCAAGATTTCTGACGTCTAAAAGAGAAGAGGTGGCAGAGATGATAAAAGCGCTCATGTTCTTGGAAGAGGTCATGCGAATCCACAGGTCCCAAGGGGCATTTACAAACCATACAGACCAAAATGCACCAAGCCCAGGTAAGCCTTTTCCCAGGTTTGGGCCTTGCTATCAAGCACTTGCTCTTCCCTCCCCTCCACTCAGGCATCCATTTTAAAGGATCAGAACCTGAGCTGCAATGAAGCCAGTAGGAGAAGAGCAAGCCCCTCCTAGAATCAGAGTCCCTCCATCTTCACACTCTGTGAACAACAGTGAACTCCTGAAAGGTCAAATACTCTCGCCTAAATTAGTTAGGAATTGAATAATTAGCTCAAACAAAGAAATGATGACCTTCCCCTAGATTCAGCAAATGCTGGGTTTATGTCTTCTCTGGGGTGAAGGGAGTGTGGTAAGTGAGAGGAATCTTTGACTGAACTTGAATATGTACTAGGCCTCAGTTTTTCAAGACAGTATTTATAGGAAAATATTATGTCAGATAGTGACCTGAATTGTAAAAGTCGTGAAAGCCTTTAAAGACACAGTTTTTGTGGACCGTCTTTCTCTTCAGTCAAGCACCGGGTGCAAGATATATTGGGGGTGCAGACTTGGTTGGGTTAAATTGCTTTACCCAACATGATCAGATGATTAAGCGTTCTCATCACTGATAGAAGAACACCTGATTTCAATAGCCTAGCATAGCTGCAGCAGGGTTCTCATAGCTAAAATGCCTGTATGTGCTTTTGGAATCAAGCCTAAATGTATATATTTTGTTTGGTTTTTCTTGTACTTTCCTAGACAGGATTGTTACCCCTTGAAATGCCAACATTGGCCAGTATGTGTCATTGGGAGTATAGGGCACCACATGCACAATGGAAACCCAGGTTCTCGGTAATTTCATGGTTTCAATAGTTACTTCATGGTTCCTGTTGGTGTTGGAGGATTCAACATTAAAGAGTTGACATGTCCCCTTCAACATTTTGGACTGCAATTTTACTTTCTATCTGTCTAAATTTTTCTTTGAGCTGACATAATGTTACAAAAATTGACAAGTCTGGCTTCTAGGTAAATTTAGTACGTTTCAAACACTAACTTCATTTTCATATAAATCCCAAAACATGTAAATCAATTCTATTGACCTTCTTAAAAACTGCAACTCTGTTATCAACACAATGTCAAAATTGGAGTCTTCTGACCATCCCTCCAACCAAGGCTTTATAGAAAACAGAGCTAAACAAACATCACATTTCTGTGAATTACATCTGGAAAGTGTTGATTTATCGATGCCCAGTTGGCAGAGAACAAGTGCAACCTGCGCTCACTCCCTCCCATGTACACAGCAATGTAAACTTCCACTCACCCAGCTCTTGGCACAGGACACTTTCCGAAGAGTGGTCTGTTACTTCCAAAGACAGGCTGAGGCCTCAGAAAACCTGGAAGCAGGAGAAGGCAAAGTAGAGAATGGAAATCTGTGCAGGATCTGACCTCTGCAGATGGAGCAGCAAAGGTGAAACTCTGTTTTACTTGGACGCACACTCTCAAGCAGACAGCACACATGGGACTGTAGGTAATACGCTGAGTGTTAGAAGAGTGCACAGCAGATGCTTGGCTGACATAACTCCTAGAAATCTGCACAAAATATCCCACAATTGATTCTGAGACCAAGATCCGATCTGCCAAATTTGAGCTAGCAGAGGCAGCGGAAAATGAGGTATAGAGCTACAGATAATGGCACACGCTGAGTCTCAGGGATCTGGAGTGTGTTGTGGGTTGTGGTGGGTTCTATCAAGAGAGCAAACCGACCTGTTACCCCAGTAAGGAAGCAACCACATTGGCGTGTGAGGTTGAGTTTTTCGATATTTGTCATGGCCACATACACTGCATCTTGCAGGCCCAGGATCAATTTGGCATTTTGCCAATAGAGCACGTGTGGGGCTCAACTAGAGAAGCCGTGCATCTGGTCTGAGGGTTTCAGTGTCCCTTGGGTTTGAAATCAGTATTAAAAGCTTTAGGATCTGCTACAGTCATAACCTGGACAGGGATTACTGATTGGTTTGAGGAGGAGAACTCAGTACAACTCTGTGATTGGATTCGTGCACTCATGACTCAAGGATGAGGGATCAAGGAAGAGTGGTCAAAGTCCACAACGTGAGAAGTAGAAGCATTTCCTTCAGCATTATCTCCCAAATGCAGATGCTACATTTTGGATGGCACTGACATGGTTCTGCCCAGAGGACACAAAGATTGGTCTGCGGGATCATTCCAGCAGGCCCTGATGTTTGACATCCATACATATGTTTCCACTGGTGTTTCTGTAGACAGAGAAGCTCTGGGAAGAACTGGTAACATTGGGACATTCCCATGGCAATAGAAAGCACAAGCACACTCTCAGTTTGCTGTTTTGGAAAGACTCCAAGATGACGTACAGAAGAATGCCGAGCAGAAAAGCTTTAAGCTTCATTTCCAGAAGAGGAAGTGTACTCTGCACTTTCAGAATTGTGAGGTAAGTGCAATAAAACGAAGTTTTAATAATTGAAATAATATGGTGTGCTCATCACAACAAAGGCGACACCAGCAATTAGAGATGTACCAGACAACACACACAGGAACAGGAGATGGCATCAATGCCTAGGGAAAGTTGTCCTCACAGAAATATCATGGAACTTTGTACACACAATGGTCTAAAATTTTCACTTAACAAAGCCTTAGAAATCTATATTTGATACCTGATATTACATGACAAGTATATGTAAAGAAGTAAATTAAAAGAAAGAGAAAGTACCATTTTCACTTCCAAAGATTTTGAAGGCCTGAAAAATGAGCTTTCAAATATCTAGACTGTAAAACGCTACCAGAGCAAGTATTGAAAACTGAGGTGAGGAAAACATGAAGTACAACAGTGTCTCAGAATCACAAAAGGCAGTATACCAGGAAAGGGGAGAGAAACTCTAAAAACGAGCCAAATAATACCAGAAAACCCAAGGATGAGACAATACCAGGGCTAAAGTCAGTCCAAAGCAGACTTGATAATGCAGACGGACTCGTGAAAGACTGTGAAGACAGGGGAACAGAAATCCCTCGATCAGAAGAAGACACAGAAAAAGAATTGCAAACCAATGCAAACAATGCTGTTGAAGCCTAGGGTAAGACAAAGCATGAAAGAGTATGATTCGTAAGAGTCCCAGATGGAAAAGCAAGATTAACAAGAAAAAGCCTGAAAAGATATTTGTAGAAAAGTCATACTGAAATTTTCTGAAAGACAAGAAAGAATCATCTATACGATTTCAGGAACTACACAGCGTCCAAAGGAGGTGGAATCCCAATAGACCTACTTGCAGCTCTATAATTCAAATCAACAAAGTTCATGATCACCCCAGTGATTTAAAATGCATCTAGAGGAAAGCAATTTAGTCACAACAGAACCTCCAGAAGGGTTTCAGCTCATATCTCGGCAGAAATATTGCAGAACAGGGAGGAGTGCAAGGACATAGGCCATATCCTGAATGAGAAAAAGCTGTAATCATGGGTAGCCTATGCCACATGACTGCCATTTCTAATAACGGCAGAGCTAGGGAAATTCACAGACCAGCAAAGCTTAAAAGAATTCAGCAGTTCAAAACTTATCCTAAAAGATAGATTGAGAATTCTACCCTGAATAGAAAAGTAGAAAGATGAAATGGAAATAAGAAAAACCATTATTGGAAATGCAAGAAGAGCGTGAGTTACAAACAAGAAACAAGAAGAAGGCAAGGAGGACATCAAAGCCATAAGATGGGAGAGGGTAGCATGAAATCATAGGTTATTTTAAGCACTATCTTAAGTGATTCACATAAATGAATCTCTGATTGAAGCAAACGGAGTGATGTATGGCCTAAAGTGTTTGCAAAACCAACAACAAGGAAACAAACAATCAAACAAACAAACAGACACCAAAAGGATACGGTTGGCTGACATATACCAAAGAAACCATGAGTATTCAAAACAAATTACTCAAAGTGATGTCAAGGATCATTCAGCACGCACCGACCCAGTATCGCAGCTTAAATGTACTCAACACACTTGTATTCAGAACACAGACGCGTGCATTAATATTCATAAATATTGATTCAATAGAGCATATCGTGACCTAACCCAAATGCCGATTTTGAATAAGATATGGTCATAGTCTTTGATATAGACTTACAATTCTTCCAACAGCAAGAATGAATGCCATATTCTAGCCTAAGTAGAGAAGAAACGGCATAAGCCTATAACAAAAACAAGTAGCTCTGCAAAACTGTACTAAGAGCAAACGAGACAGACAGTAAAGTGCACATTGGGATTGGTTTCATTTCTCGGAATTTCAGCCCCCATGAAAAAAGTGGATCCATTTACTGAGAGCGTGGGTGTTTCAGCAGAAAGCAACAGACGGATAAGTATTCTGAGTGAATGGATATTACACAAACATGAGTTTCCTTTAGTGGGGTCTCTGTGTACTGTGAGCTGTTAGAAAGTTTCAAGACGTGTGAAACCGTAAACTAAAAATGGACACACTTCCCTCCGTTTATACTGTATATACAGATCTGAACCAAAGGGAAGAGGGCAGATAAAAGGACAGTGGCACGCTAGTGGATAGAATCACATTTAACTTAGGAACCTCTCGTTTGATGCAGCCCCTCCCCCAACACTGACAATATTCAGCAACCATTGGGGATGGCAGTTACCGGTTGGATTCTAGGTGGAATCTTGGTGTGTACCGCGAGGCTTGTTGTGGCTGGTGGATCCAAGGTAACTGGGCAGAATTCTGTGGGTGGATCAGTGTGATGAAGGGGCTGCCGCCCTTTGTGGAGATTGGCTTAGGTCTTTTGTTCGGGACGCTGTGTAAGTTCGAGATAATGCTGCTGCCCAAAGACCTAAGTTCACGGGTAAGTTTCCAGAACCTGAGAGGGCAGACAGTGGAAGATCTGCTTGTCATCAGCTTCCTGGTGAGGCTCCGAGGTACTTTCAAACTTGCCCAGTCCTGTTGAAGTCGACTTTATGGGAGACACGAAGAGAAGCTGGCAGAAAAGCTGGCTGCACGGATTGAGGAGAGATGCGAACATATTGATGAGAGTTGTTCCGCTACAATGGAGAATACCGGCACGGAGACATCTCTAGAGAATACCAGGCTCGAAAGACATTCATGAGACCTACTGAACCTCTGTGATACTGGCAGAAACATTCGGAGTGTCAACGTGCACTTGAGAAAGTCACTCCATTCTCTGCTCCAAGAACGGCTCCAAGATTCCTGACGTCTAAAAGAGAAGAGATGGCAGAGATGATAAAAGCGCTCATGTTCTTGGAAGAGGTCATGAGAATCCACAGGTCCCAAGGGGCATTTACAAACCATTCAGACCAAAATGCACCAAGCCCAGGTAAGCCTTTTCCCAGGTTTGGGCCTTGCTATCAAGCACTTGCTCTTCCCTCCCCTCCACTCAGGCATCCATTTTAAAGGATCAGAACCTGAGCTGCAATGAAGCCAATAGGAGAAGAGCAAGCCCCTCCTAGAATCAGAGTCCCTCCATCTTCACACTCTGTGAACAACAGTGAACTCCTGAAAGGTCAAATACTCTCGCCTAAATTAGTTAGGAATTGAATAATTAGCTCAAACAAAGAAATGATGACCTTCCCCTAGATTCAGCAAATGCTGGGTTTATGTCTTCTCTGGGGTGAAGGGAGTGTGGTAAGTGAGAGGAATCTTTGACTGAACTTGAATATGTACTAGGCCTCAGTGTTTCAAGACAGTATAGGTAAATATTATGTCAGATAGTGACCTGAACTGTAAAAGTCGTGAAAGCCTTTAAAGACACAGGTTTGGTGGACCGTCTTTCTCTTCAGCCAAGCACCGGGTGCACGATATATTGGGGGTGCAGACTTGGTTGTGTTAAATTGCTTTACCCAACATGATCGGATGATTAAGCGTTCTCATCACTGATAGAAGAACACCTGCTTTTCAATAGCCTAGCATAGCTGCAGCAGGGTTCTCATAGCTAAAATGCCTGTATGTGCTTTTGGAATCAAGCCTAAATGTATATATTTTGTTTGGTTTTTCTTGTACTTTCCTAGAGAGGAATGTTACCCCTTGAAATGCCAACCTTGGCCAGTATGTGTCATTGGGATTATAGGGCACCACATGCACAACGGAAAACCTGGCTCTCGGTTATTTCATGGTTTCAATAGTTACTTCATGGTTCCTGTTGGTGTTGGAGGATTCAACATTAAAGAGTTGACATGTCCCCTTCAACATTTTGGACTGCAATTTTACTTTCTATCTGTCTACATTTTTCTTAGAGCTGACATAATGTTACAAAAATTGACAAGTCTGGCTTCTAGGTAAATTTAGTACGTTTCAAACACTAACTTCATTTTCATATAAATCCCAAAACATGTAAATCAATTCTATTGACCTTCTTAAAAACTGCAACTCTGTTATCAACACAATGTCAAAATTGGAGTCTTCTGACCATCCCTCCAACCAAGGCTTTATAGAAAACAGAGCTAAACAAACATCACATTTCTGTGAATTACATCTGGAAAGTGTTGATTTATCGATGCCCAGTTGGCAGAGAACAAGTGCAACCTGCGCTCACTCCCTCCCATGTACACAGCAATGTAAACTTCCACTCACCCAGCTCTTGGCACAGGACACTTTCCGAAGAGTGGTCTGTTACTTCCAAAGACAGGCTGAGGCCTCAGAAAACCTGGAAGCAGGAGAAGGCAAAGTAGAGAATGGAAATCTGTGCAGGATCTGACCTCTGCAGATGGAGCAGCAAAGGTGAAACTCTGTTTTACTTGGACGCACACTCTCAAGCAGACAGCACACATGGGACTGTAGGTAATACGCTGAGTGTTAGAAGAGTGCACAGCAGATGCTTGGCTGACATAACTCCTAGAAATCTGCACAAAATATCCCACAATTGATTCTGAGACCAAGATCCGATCTGCCAAATTTGAGCTAGCAGAGGCAGCGGAAAATGAGGTATAGAGCTACAGATAATGGCACACGCTGAGTCTCAGGGATCTGGAGTGTGTTGTGGGTTGTGGTGGGTTCTATCAAGAGAGCAAACCGACCTGTTACCCCAGTAAGGAAGCAACCACATTGGCGTGTGAGGTTGAGTTTTTCGATATTTGCCATGGCCACATACACTGCATCTTGCAGGCCCAGGATCAATTTGGCATTTTGCCAATAGAGCACGTGTGGGGCTCAACTAGAGAAGCCGTGCATCTGGTCTGACTGATTCAGTGTCCCTTGGGTTTGAAATCAGTATTAAAAGCTTTAGGATCTGCTACAGTCATAACCTGGACAGGGATTACTGATTGGTTTGAGGAGGAGAACTCAGTACAACTCTGTGATTGGATTCGTGCACCCATGACCCAAGGATGAGGGATCAAGGAAGAGTGGTCAAAGTCCACAACGTGAGAAGTAGAAGCATTTCCTTCAGCATTATCTCCCAAATGCAGATGCTACATTTTGGATGGCACTGACATGGTTCTGCCCAGAGGACACAAAGATTGGTCTGCGGGATCATTCCAGCAGGCCCTGATGTATGACATCCATACATATGTTTCCACTGGTGTTTCTGTAGACAGAGAAGCTCTGGGAAGAACTGGTAACATTGGGACATTCCCATGGCAATAGAAAGCACAAGCACACTCTCAGTTTGCTGTTTTGGAAAGACTCCAAGATGACGTACAGCAGAATGCCGAGCAGAAAAGCTTTAAGCTTCATTTCCAGAAGAGGAAGTGTACTCTGCACTTTCAGAATTGTGAGGTAAGTGCAATAAAATGAAGTTTTAATAATTGAAATAATATGGTGTGCTCATCACAACAAAGGCAACACCAGCAATTAGAGATGTACCAGACAACACACACAGGAACAGGAGATGGCATCAATGCCTAGGGAAAATTGTCCTCACAGAAATATCATGGAACTTTGTACACACAATGGTCTAAAATTTTCACTTAACAAAGCCTTAGAAATCTATATTTGATACCTGATATTACATGACAAGTAGATGTAAAGAAGTAAATTAAAAGAAAGAGAAAGTACCATTTTCACTTCCAAAGATTTTGAAGGCCTGAAAAATGAGCTTTCAAATATCTAGACTGTAAAACGCTACCAGAGCAAGTATTGAAAACTGAGGTGAGGAAAACATGAAGTACAACAGTGTCTCAGAATCACAAAAGGCAGTATACCGGGAAAGGGGAGAGAAACTCTAAAAACGAGCCAAATAATACCAGAAAACCCAAGGATGAGACAATACCAGGGCTAAAGTCAGTCCAAAGCAGACTTGATAATGCAGACGGACTCGTGAAAGACTGTGAAGACAGGGGAACAGAAATCCCTCGATCAGAAGAAGACATAGAAAAAGAAATGCAAACCAATGCAAACAATGCTGTTGAAGCCTAGGGTAAGACAAAGCATGAAAGAGTATGATTCGTAAGAGTCCCAGATGGAAAATCAATATTAACAAAAAAAGCCTGAAAAGATATTTGTAGAAAAGTCAGACTGTATCTTGCTGAAAGACAAGAAAGAAACTTCTATAAGAACTCAGGATCTACACAGCATTCAAAGGAGGGGGAATCCCAATAGACCTACTTGCAGCTCTATAATTCAAATCAACAAAGTTCATGATCACCCCAGTGATTTAAAATGCATCTAGAGGAAAGCAATTTAGTCACAGCAGAACCTCCAGAAGGGTTTCAGCTCATATCTCGGCAGAAATATTGCAGAAACGGGAGGAGTGCAAGGACATAGGCCATATCCTGAATGAGAAAAAGCTGTAATCATGGGTAGCCTATGCCACATGACTGCCATTTCTAATAACGGCAGAGCTAGGGAAATTCACAGACCAGCAAAGCTTAAAAGAATTCAGCAGTTCAAAACTTATCCTAAAAGATAGATTGAGAATTCTACCCTGAAAAGAAAAGTAGAAAGATGAAATGGAAATAAGAAAAACCATTATTGGAAATGCAAGAAGAGCGTGAGTTACAAACAAGAAACAAGAAGAAGGCAAGGAGGACATCAAAGCCATAAGATGGGAGAGGGTAGCATGAAATCATAGGTTATTTTAAGCACTATCTTAAGTGATTCACATATATGACTCTCTGATTGAAGCAAACGGAGTGATGCATGGCCTAAAGTGTTTGCAAAACCAACAACAAGGAAACAAACAATCAAACAAACAAACAGACACCAAAAGGATACGGTTGGCTGACATATACCAAAGAAACCATGAGTATACAAAACAAATTACTCAAAGTGATGTCAAGGATCATTCAGCACGCACCGACCCAGTATCGCAGCTTAAATGTACTCAACACACTTGAATTCAGAAGACAGACGCGTGCATTAATATTCATAAATATTGATTCAATAGAGCATATCGTGACCTAAACCAAATGCCGATTTTGAATAAGATTTGTTCATAGTCCGTGATATAGACTTACAATTCTTCCAACAGCAAGAATGAATGCCATATTCTAGCCTAAGTAGAGAAGAAACGGCATAAGCCTATAACAAAGACAAGTAGCTCTGCAAAACTGTACTAAGAGCAAACGAGACAGACAGTAAAGTGCACATTGGGATTGGTTTCATTTCTCGGAATTTCAGCCCCCATGAAAAAAGTGGATCCATTTTCTGAGAGCGTGGGTGTTTCAGCAGAAAGCAACAGACGGATAAGTATTCTGAGTGAATGGATATTACACAAACATGAGTTTCCTTTAGTGGTGTCTCTGTGTACTGTGAGCTGTTAGAATGTTTCAAGACGTGTGAAACCATAAACTAAAAATGGAAACACTTCCCTCCTTTTGTACTGTATACACAGATATGAATCAAAGGGAAGAAGGCAGATAAAAGGACGAGTGCACGCTAGTGGATAGAATCACATTTAACTTAGGAACCTCTCGTTTGATGCAGCCCCTCCCCCAACACTGACAATATTCAGCAACCATTGGGGATGGCAGTTACCGGTTGGAATCTAGGTGGAAAATTGGTGTGTACCGCGAGGCTTGTTGTGGCTGGTGGATCCAAGGTAACTGGGCAGAATTCTGTGGGTGGATCAGTGTGATGTAGTGGCTGCCGCCCTTTGTGGAGATTGGCATAATTCTTTTGTTCGGGACGCTGTGTAAGTTCGAGTTAATGCTGCTGCACAAAGAGCTAAGTTCACGGGTAAGTTTCCAGAACCTGAGAGGGCAGAATGTAGGAATATCTGCCTGTCATCAGCTTCCTGGTGAGGCTCCGAGGTACTTTCAAACTTGCCCAGTCCTGTTGAAGTCGACTTTATGGGAGACACGAAGAGAAGCTGGCAGAAAAGCTGGCTGCACGGATTGAGGAGAGATGCGAACATATTGATGAGAGTTGTTCCGCTACAATGGAGAATACCGGCACGGAGACATCTCTAGAGAATACCAGGCTCGAAAGACATTCATGAGACCTACTGAACCTCTGTGATACTGGCAGAAACATTCGGAGTGTCAACGTGCACTTGAGAAAGTCACTCCATTCTCTGCTCCAAGAACGGCTCCAAGATTCCTGACGTCTAAAAGAGAAGAGATGGCAGAGATGATAAAAGCGCTCATGTTCTTGGAAGAGGTCATGAGAATCCACAGGTCCCAAGGGGCATTTACAAACCATTCAGACCAAAATGCACCAAGCCCAGGTAAGCCTTTTCCCAGGTTTGGGCCTTGCTATCAAGCACTTGCTCTTCCCTCCCCTCCACTCAGGCATCCATTTTAAAGGATCAGAACCTGAGCTGCAATGAAGCCAGTAGGAGAAGAGCAAGCCCCTCCTAGAATCAGAGTTCCTCCATCTTCACACTCTGTGAACAACAGTGAAATCCTGAAAGGTCAAATACTCTCGCCTAAATTAGTTAGGAATTGAATAATTAGCTCAAACAAAGAAATGATGACCTTCCCCTAGATTCAGCAAATGCTGGGTTTATGTCTTCTCTGGGGTGAAGGGAGTGTGGTAAGTGAGAGGAATCTTTGACTGAACTTGAATATGTACTAGGCCTCAGTGTTTCAAGACAGTATAGGTAAATATTATGTCAGATAGTGACCTGAACTGTAAAAGTCGTGAAAGCCTTTAAAGACACAGGTTTGGTGGACCGTCTTTCTCTTCAGCCAAGCACCGGGTGCACGATATATTGGGGGTGCAGACTTGGTTGTGTTAAATTGCTTTACCCAACATGATCGGATGATTAAGCGTTCTCATCACTGATAGAAGAACACCTGCTTTTCAATAGCCTAGCATAGCTGCAGCAGGGTTCTCATAGCTAAAATGCCTGTATGTGCTTTTGGAATCAAGCCTAAATGTATATATTTTGTTTGGTTTTTCTTGTACTTTCCTAGAGAGGAATGTTACCCCTTGAAATGCCAACCTTGGCCAGTATGTGTCATTGGGATTATAGGGCACCACATGCACAACGGAAAACCTGGCTCTCGGTTATTTCATGGTTTCAATAGTTACTTCATGGTTCCTGTTGGTGTTGGAGGATTCAACATTAAAGAGTTGACATGTCCCCTTCAACATTTTGGACTGCAATTTTACTTTCTATCTGTCTACATTTTTCTTAGAGCTGACATAATGTTACAAAAATTGACAAGTCTGGCTTCTAGGTAAATTTAGTACGTTTCAAACACTAACTTCATTTTCATATAAATCCCAAAACATGTAAATCAATTCTATTGACCTTCTTAAAAACTGCAACTCTGTTATCAACACAATGTCAAAATTGGAGTCTTCTGACCATCCCTCCAACCAAGGCTTTATAGAAAACAGAGCTAAACAAACATCACATTTCTGTGAATTACATCTGGAAAGTGTTGATTTATCGATGCCCAGTTGGCAGAGAACAAGTGCAACCTGCGCTCACTCCCTCCCATGTACACAGCAATGTAAACTTCCACTCACCCAGCTCTTGGCACAGGACACTTTCCGAAGAGTGGTCTGTTACTTCCAAAGACAGGCTGAGGCCTCAGAAAACCTGGAAGCAGGAGAAGGCAAAGTAGAGAATGGAAATCTGTGCAGGATCTGACCTCTGCAGATGGAGCAGCAAAGGTGAAACTCTGTTTTACTTGGACGCACACTCTCAAGCAGACAGCACACATGGGACTGTAGGTAATACGCTGAGTGTTAGAAGAGTGCACAGCAGATGCTTGGCTGACATAACTCCTAGAAATCTGCACAAAATATCCCACAATTGATTCTGAGACCAAGATCCGATCTGCCAAATTTGAGCTAGCAGAGGCAGCGGAAAATGAGGTATAGAGCTACAGATAATGGCACACGCTGAGTCTCAGGGATCTGGAGTGTGTTGTGGGTTGTGGTGGGTTCTATCAAGAGAGCAAACCGACCTGTTACCCCAGTAAGGAAGCAACCACATTGGCGTGTGAGGTTGAGTTTTTCGATATTTGCCATGGCCACATACACTGCATCTTGCAGGCCCAGGATCAATTTGGCATTTTGCCAATAGAGCACGTGTGGGGCTCAACTAGAGAAGCCGTGCATCTGGTCTGACTGATTCAGTGTCCCTTGGGTTTGAAATCAGTATTAAAAGCTTTAGGATCTGCTACAGTCATAACCTGGACAGGGATTACTGATTGGTTTGAGGAGGAGAACTCAGTACAACTCTGTGATTGGATTCGTGCACCCATGACCCAAGGATGAGGGATCAAGGAAGAGTGGTCAAAGTCCACAACGTGAGAAGTAGAAGCATTTCCTTCAGCATTATCTCCCAAATGCAGATGCTACATTTTGGATGGCACTGACATGGTTCTGCCCAGAGGACACAAAGATTGGTCTGCGGGATCATTCCAGCAGGCCCTGATGTATGACATCCATACATATGTTTCCACTGGTGTTTCTGTAGACAGAGAATCTCTGGGAAGAACTGGTAACATTGGGACATTCCCATGGCAATAGAAAGCACAAGCACACTCTCAGTTTGCTGTTTTGGAAAGACTCCAAGATGACGTACAGCAGAATGCCGAGCAGAAAAGATTTAAGCTTCATTTCCAGAAGAGGAAGTGTACTCTGCACTTTCAGAATTGTGAGGTAAGTGCAATAAAACGAAGTTTTAATAATTGAAATAATATGGTGTGCTCATCACAACAAAGGCAACACCAGCAATTAGAGATGTACCAGACAACACACACAGGAACAGGAGATGGCATCAATGCCTAGGGAAAATTGTCCTCACAGAAATATCATGGAACTTTGTACACACAATGGTCTAAAATTTTCACTTAACAAAGCCTTAGAAATCTATATTTGATACCTGATATTACATGACATGTAGATGTGAAGAAGTAAATTAAAAGAAACAGAAAGAACAATTTTCACTTCCAAAGAGTTTGAAATCCTGAAAAATAAGCTTTCAAATATCTAGACTGTAAAACGCTACC
This sequence comes from Camelus dromedarius, assembly GCF_036321535.1. Classification (NCBI taxonomy): domain Eukaryota; kingdom Metazoa; phylum Chordata; class Mammalia; order Artiodactyla; family Camelidae; genus Camelus; species Camelus dromedarius. The sequence continues at coordinate 651,340 of NC_087457.1, forward strand.
AGAGCAAGTATTGAAAACTGAGGTGAGGAAAACATGAAGTACAACAGTGTCTCAGAATCACAAAAGGCAGTATACCGGGAAAGGGGAGAGAAACTCTAAAAACGAGCCAAATAATACCAGAAAACCCAAGGATGAGACAATACCAGGGCTAAAGTCAGTCCAAAGCAGACTTGATAATGCAGACGGACTCGTGAAAAACTGTGAAGACAGGGGAACAGAAATCCCTCGATCAGAAGAAGACATAGAAAAAGAAATGCAAACCAATGCAAACAATGCTGTTGAAGCCTAGGGTAAGACAAAGCATGAAAGAGTATGATTCGTAAGAGTCCCAAATGGAAAATCAATATTAACAAAAAAAGCCTGAAAAGATATTTGTAGAAAAGTCAGACTGTATCTTGCTGAAAGACAAGAAAGAAACTTCTATAAGAACTCAGGATCTACACAGCATTCAAAGGAGGGGGAATCCCAATAGACCTACTTGCAGCTCTATAATTCAAATCAACAAAGTTCATGATCACCCCAGTGATTTAAAATGCATCTAGAGGAAAGCAATTTAGTCACAACAGAACCTCCAGAAGGGTTTCAGCTCATATCTCGGCAGAAATATTGCAGAAACGGGAGGAGTGCAAGGACATAGGCCATATCCTGAATGAGAAAAAGCTGTAATCATGGGTAGCCTATGCCACATGACTGCCATTTCTAATAACGGCAGAGCTAGGGAAATTCACAGACCAGCAAAGCTTAAAAGAATTCAGCAGTTCAAAACTTATCCTAAAAGATAGATTGAGAATTCTACCCTGAATAGAAAAGTAGAAAGATGAAATGGAAATAAGAAAAACCATTATTGGAAATGCAAGAAGAGCGTGAGTTACAAACAAGAAACAAGAAGAAGGCAAGGAGGACATCAAAGCCATAAGATGGGAGAGGGTAGCATGAAATCATAGGTTATTTTAAGCACTATCTTAAGTGATTCACATATATGACTCTCTGATTGAAGCAAACGGAGTGATGCATGGCCTAAAGTGTTTGCAAAACCAACAACAAGGAAACAAACAATCAAACAAACAAACAGACACCAAAAGGATACGGTTGGCTGACATATACCAAAGAAACCATGAGTATACAAAACAAATTACTCAAAGTGATGTCAAGGATCATTCAGCACGCACCGACCCAGTATCGCAGCTTAAATGTACTCAACACACTTGAATTCAGAAGACAGACGCGTGCATTAATATTCATAAATATTGATTCAATAGAGCATATCGTGACCTAAACCAAATGCCGATTTTGAATAAGATTTGTTCATAGTCCGTGATATAGACTTACAATTCTTCCAACAGCAAGAATGAATGCCATATTCTAGCCTAAGTAGAGAAGAAACGGCATAAGCCTATAACAAAGACAAGTAGCTCTGCAAAACTGTACTAAGAGCAAACGAGACAGACAGTAAAGTGCACATTGGGATTGGTTTCATTTCTCGGAATTTCAGCCCCCATGAAAAAAGTGGATCCATTTTCTGAGAGCGTGGGTGTTTCAGCACAAAGCAACAGACGGATAAGTATTCTGAGTGAATGGATATTACACAAACATGAGTTTCCTTTAGTGGTGTCTCTGTGTACTGTGAGCTGTTAGAATGTTTCAAGACGTGTGAAACCATAAACTAAAAATGGAAACACTTCCCTCCTTTTGTACTGTATACACAGATATGAATCAAAGGGAAGAAGGCAGATAAAAGGACGAGTGCACGCTAGTGGATAGAATCACATTTAACTTAGGAACCTCTCGTTTGATGCAGCCCCTCCCCCAACACTGACAATATTCAGCAACCATTGGGGATGGCAGTTACCGGTTGGAATCTAGGTGGAAAATTGGTGTGTACCGCGAGGCTTGTTGTGGCTGGTGGATCCAAGGTAACTGGGCAGAATTCTGTGGGTGGATCAGTGTGATGTAGTGGCTGCCGCCCTTTGTGGAGATTGGCATAATTCTTTTGTTCGGGACGCTGTGTAAGTTCGAGTTAATGCTGCTGCACAAAGAGCTAAGTTCACGGGTAAGTTTCCAGAACCTGAGAGGGCAGAATGTAGGAATATCTGCCTGTCATCAGCTTCCTGGTGAGGCTCCGAGGTACTTTCAAACTTGCCCAGTCCTGTTGAAGTCGACTTTATGGGAGACACGAAGAGAAGCTGGCAGAAAAGCTGGCTGCACGGATTGAGGAGAGATGCGAACATATTGATGAGAGTTGTTCCGCTACAATGGAGAATACCGGCACGGAGACATCTCTAGAGAATACCAGGCTCGAAAGACATTCATGAGACCTACTGAACCTCTGTGATACTGGCAGAAACATTCGGAGTGTCAACGTGCACTTGAGAAAGTCACTCCATTCTCTGCTCCAAGAACGGCTCCAAGATTCCTGACGTCTAAAAGAGAAGAGATGGCAGAGATGATAAAAGCGCTCATGTTCTTGGAAGAGGTCATGAGAATCCACAGGTCCCAAGGGGCATTTACAAACCATTCAGACCAAAATGCACCAAGCCCAGGTAAGCCTTTTCCCAGGTTTGGGCCTTGCTATCAAGCACTTGCTCTTCCCTCCCCTCCACTCAGGCATCCATTTTAAAGGATCAGAACCTGAGCTGCAATGAAGCCAGTAGGAGAAGAGCAAGCCCCTCCTAGAATCAGAGTTCCTCCATCTTCACACTCTGTGAACAACAGTGAAATCCTGAAAGGTCAAATACTCTCGCCTAAATTAGTTAGGAATTGAATAATTAGCTCAAACAAAGAAATGATGACCTTCCCCTAGATTCAGCAAATGCTGGGTTTATGTCTTCTCTGGGGTGAAGGGAGTGTGGTAAGTGAGAGGAATCTTTGACTGAACTTGAATATGTACTAGGCCTCAGTGTTTCAAGACAGTATAGGTAAATATTATGTCAGATAGTGACCTGAACTGTAAAAGTCGTGAAAGCCTTTAAAGACACAGGTTTGGTGGACCGTCTTTCTCTTCAGCCAAGCACCGGGTGCACGATATATTGGGGGTGCAGACTTGGTTGTGTTAAATTGCTTTACCCAACATGATCGGATGATTAAGCGTTCTCATCACTGATAGAAGAACACCTGCTTTTCAATAGCCTAGCATAGCTGCAGCAGGGTTCTCATAGCTAAAATGCCTGTATGTGCTTTTGGAATCAAGCCTAAATGTATATATTTTGTTTGGTTTTTCTTGTACTTTCCTAGAGAGGAATGTTACCCCTTGAAATGCCAACCTTGGCCAGTATGTGTCATTGGGATTATAGGGCACCACATGCACAACGGAAAACCTGGCTCTCGGTTATTTCATGGTTTCAATAGTTACTTCATGGTTCCTGTTGGTGTTGGAGGATTCAACATTAAAGAGTTGACATGTCCCCTTCAACATTTTGGACTGCAATTTTACTTTCTATCTGTCTACATTTTTCTTAGAGCTGACATAATGTTACAAAAATTGACAAGTCTGGCTTCTAGGTAAATTTAGTACGTTTCAAACACTAACTTCATTTTCATATAAATCCCAAAACATGTAAATCAATTCTATTGACCTTCTTAAAAACTGCAACTCTGTTATCAACACAATGTCAAAATTGGAGTCTTCTGACCATCCCTCCAACCAAGGCTTTATAGAAAACAGAGCTAAACAAACATCACATTTCTGTGAATTACATCTGGAAAGTGTTGATTTATCGATGCCCAGTTGGCAGAGAACAAGTGCAACCTGCGCTCACTCCATCCCATGTACACAGCAATGTAAACTTCCACTCACCCAGCTCTTGGCACAGGACACTTTCCGAAGAGTGGTCTGTTACTTCCAAAGACAGGCTGAGGCCTCAGAAAACCTGGAAGCAGGAGAAGGCAAAGTAGAGAATGGAAATCTGTGCAGGATCTGACCTCTGCAGATGGAGCAGCAAAGGTGAAACTCTGTTTTACTTGGACGCACACTCTCAAGCAGACAGCACACATGGGACTGTAGGTAATACGCTGAGTGTTAGAAGAGTGCACAGCAGATGCTTGGCTGACATAACTCCTAGAAATCTGCACAAAATATCCCACAATTGATTCTGAGACCAAGATCCGATCTGCCAAATTTGAGCTAGCAGAGGCAGCGGAAAATGAGGTATAGAGCTACAGATAATGGCACACGCTGAGTCTCAGGGATCTGGAGTGTGTTGTGGGTTGTGGTGGGTTCTATCAAGAGAGCAAACCGACCTGTTACCCCAGTAAGGAAGCAACCACATTGGCGTGTGAGGTTGAGTTTTTCGATATTTGCCATGGCCACATACACTGCATCTTGCAGGCCCAGGATCAATTTGGCATTTTGCCAATAGAGCACGTGTGGGGCTCAACTAGAGAAGCCGTGCATCTGGTCTGAGGTATTCAGTGTCCCTTGGGTTTGAAATCAGTATTAAAAGCTTTAGGATCTGCTACAGTCATAACCTGGACAGGGATTACTGATTGGTTTGAGGAGGAGAACTCAGTACAACTCTGTGATTGGATTCGTGCACCCATGACCCAAGGATGAGGGATCAAGGAAGAGTGGTCAAAGTCCACAACGTGAGAAGTAGAAGCATTTCCTTCAGCATTATCTCCCAAATGCAGATGCTACATTTTGGATGGCACTGACATGGTTCTGCCCAGAGGACACAAAGATTGGTCTGCGGGATCATTCCAGCAGGCCCTGATGTATGACATCCATACATATGTTTCCACTGGTGTTTCTGTAGACAGAGAAGCTCTGGGAAGAACTGGTAACATTGGGACATTCCCATGGCAATAGAAAGCACAAGCACACTCTCAGTTTGCTGTTTTGGAAAGACTCCAAGATGACGTACAGCAGAATGCCGAGCAGAAAAGCTTTAAGCTTCATTTCCAGAAGAGGAAGTGTACTCTGCACTTTCAGAATTGTGAGGTAAGTGCAATAAAATGAAGTTTTAATAATTGAAATAATATGGTGTGCTCATCACAACAAAGGCAACACCAGCAATTAGAGATGTACCAGACAACACACACAGGAACAGGAGATGGCATCAATGCCTAGGGAAAATTGTCCTCACAGAAATATCATGGAACTTTGTACACACAATGGTCTAAAATTTTCACTTAACAAAGCCTTAGAAATCTATATTTGATACCTGATATTACATGACAAGTAGATGTAAAGAAGTAAATTAAAAGAAAGAGAAAGTACCATTTTCACTTCCAAAGATTTTGAAGGCCTGAAAAATGAGCTTTCAAATATCTAGACTGTAAAACGCTACCAGAGCAAGTATTGAAAACTGAGGTGAGGAAAACATGAAGTACAACAGTGTCTCAGAATCACAAAAGGCAGTATACCGGGAAAGGGGAGAGAAACTCTAAAAACGAGCCAAATAATACCAGAAAACCCAAGGATGAGACAATACCAGGGCTAAAGTCAGTCCAAAGCAGACTTGATAATGCAGACGGACTCGTGAAAGACTGTGAAGACAGGGGAACAGAAATCCCTCGATCAGAAGAAGACATAGAAAAAGAAATGCAAACCAATGCAAACAATGCTGTTGAAGCCTAGGGTAAGACAAAGCATGAAAGAGTATGATTCGTAAGAGTCCCAGATGGAAAAGCAAGATTAACAAGAAAAAGCCTGAAAAGATATTTGTAGAAAAGTCATACTGAAATTTTCTGAAAGACATGAAAGAATCATCTATACGATTTCAGGAACTACACAGCGTCCAAAGGAGGTGGAATCCCAATAGACCTACTTGCAGCTCTATAATTCAAATCAACAAAGTTCATGATCACCCCAGTGATTTAAAATGCATCTAGAGGAAAGCAATTTAGTCACAACAGAACCTCCAGAAGGGTTTCAGCTCATATCTCGGCAGAAATATTGCAGAACAGGGAGGAGTGCAAGGACATAGGCCATATCCTGAATGAGAAAAAGCTGTAATCATGGGTAGCCTATGCCACATGACTGCCATTTCTAATAACGGCAGAGCTAGGGAAATTCACAGACCAGCAAAGCTTAAAAGAATTCAGCAGTTCAAAACTTATCCTAAAAGATAGATTGAGAATTCTACCCTGAATAGAAAAGTAGAAAGATGAAATGGAAATAAGAAAAACCATTATTGGAAATGCAAGAAGAGCGTGAGTTACAAACAAGAAACAAGAAGAAGGCAAGGAGGACATCAAAGCCATAAGATGGGAGAGGGTAGCATGAAATCATAGGTTATTTTAAGCACTATCTTAAGTGATTCACATAAATGAATCTCTGATTGAAGCAAACGGAGTGATGCATGGCCTAAAGTGTTTGCAAAACCAACAACAAGGAAACAAACAATCAAACAAACAAACAGACACCAAAAGGATACGGTTGGCTGACATATACCAAAGAAACCATGAGTATTCAAAACAAATTACTCAAAGTGATGTCAAGGATCATTCAGCACGCACCGACCCAGTATCGCAGCTTAAATGTACTCAACACACTTGTATTCAGAACACAGACGCGTGCATTAATATTCATAAACATTGATTCAATAGAGCATATCGTGACCTAACCCAAATGCCGATTTTGAATAAGATATGGTCATAGTCTTTGATATAGACTTACAATTCTTCCAACAGCAAGAATGAATGCCATATTCTAGCCTAAGTAGAGAAGAAACGGCATAAGCCTATAACAAAGACAAGTAGCTCTGCAAAACTGTACTAAGAGCAAACGAGACAGACAGTAAAGTGCACATTGGGATTGGTTTCATTTCTCGGAATTTCAGCCCCCATGAAAAAAGTGGATCCATTTACTGAGAGCGTGGGTGTTTCAGCAGAAAGCAAAAGACGGATAAGTATTCTGAGTGAATGGATATTACACAAACATGAGTTTCCTTTAGTGGGGTCTCTGTGTACTGTGAGCTGTTAGAAAGTTTCAAGACGTGTGAAACCGTAAACTAAAAATGGACACACTTCCCTCCGTTTGTACTGTATATACAGATCTGAACCAAAGGGAAGAGGGCAGATAAAAGGACAGTGGCACGCTAGTGGATAGAATCACATTTAACTTAGGAACCTCTCGTTTGATGCAGCCCCTCCCCCAACACTGACAATATTCAGCAACCATTGGGGATGGCAGTTACCGGTTGGATTCTAGGTGGAATCTTGGTGTGTACCGCGAGGCTTGTTGTGGCTGGTGGATCCAAGGTAACTGGGCAGAATTCTGTGGGTGGATCAGTGTGATGAAGGGGCTGCCGCCATTTGTGGAGATTGGCTTAGGTCTTTTGTTCGGGACGCTGTGTAAGTTCGAGATAATGCTGCTGCCCAAAGACCTAAGTTCACGGGTAAGTTTCCAGAACCTGAGAGGGCAGACAGTGGAAGATCTGCTTGTCATCAGCTTCCTGGTGAGGCTCCGAGGTACTTTCAAACTTGCCCAGTCCTGTTGAAGTCGACTTTATGGGAGACACGAAGAGAAGCTGGCAGAAAAGCTGGCTGCACGGATTGAGGAGAGATGCGAACATATTGATGAGAGTTGTTCCGCTACAATGGAGAATACCGGCACGGAGACATCTCTAGAGAATACCAGGCTCGAAAGACATTCATGAGACCTACTGAACCTCTGTGATACTGGCAGAAACATTCGGAGTGTCAACGTGCACTTGAGAAAGTCACTCCATTCTCTGCTCCAAGAACGGCTCCAAGATTCCTGACGTCTAAAAGAGAAGAGATGGCAGAGATGATAAAAGCGCTCATGTTCTTGGAAGAGGTCATGAGAATCCACAGGTCCCAAGGGGCATTTACAAACCATTCAGACCAAAATGCACCAAGCCCAGGTAAGCCTTTTCCCAGGTTTGGGCCTTGCTATCAAGCACTTGCTCTTCCCTCCCCTCCACTCAGGCATCCATTTTAAAGGATCAGAACCTGAGCTGCAATGAAGCCAGTAGGAGAAGAGCAAGCCCCTCCTAGAATCAGAGTTCCTCCATCTTCACACTCTGTGAACAACAGTGAACTCCTGAAAGGTCAAATACTCTCGCCTAAATTAGTTAGGAATTGAATAATTAGCTCAAACAAAGAAATGATGACCTTCCCCTAGATTCAGCAAATGCTGGGTTTATGTCTTCTCTGGGGTGAAGGGAGTGTGGTAAGTGAGAGGAATCTTTGACTGAACTTGAATATGTACTAGGCCTCAGTGTTTCAAGACAGTATAGGTAAATATTATGTCAGATAGTGACCTGAACTGTAAAAGTCGTGAAAGCCTTTAAAGACACAGGTTTGGTGGACCGTCTTTCTCTTCAGCCAAGCACCGGGTGCACGATATATTGGGGGTGCAGACTTGGTTGTGTTAAATTGCTTTACCCAACATGATCGGATGATTAAGCGTTCTCATCACTGATAGAAGAACACCTGCTTTTCAATAGCCTAGCATAGCTGCAGCAGGGTTCTCATAGCTAAAATGCCTGTATGTGCTTTTGGAATCAAGCCTAAATGTATATATTTTGTTTGGTTTTTCTTGTACTTTCCTAGAGAGGAATGTTACCCCTTGAAATGCCAACCTTGGCCAGTATGTGTCATTGGGATTATAGGGCACCACATGCACAACGGAAAACCTGGCTCTCGGTTATTTCATGGTTTCAATAGTTACTTCATGGTTCCTGTTGGTGTTGGAGGATTCAACATTAAAGAGTTGACATGTCCCCTTCAACATTTTGGACTGCAATTTTACTTTCTATCTGTCTACATTTTTCTTAGAGCTGACATAATGTTACAAAAATTGACAAGTCTGGCTTCTAGGTAAATTTAGTACGTTTCAAACACTAACTTCATTTTCATATAAATCCCAAAACATGTAAATCAATTCTATTGACCTTCTTAAAAACTGCAACTCTGTTATCAACACAATGTCAAAATTGGAGTCTTCTGACCATCCCTCCAACCAAGGCTTTATAGAAAACAGAGCTAAACAAACATCACATTTCTGTGAATTACATCTGGAAAGTGTTGATTTATCGATGCCCAGTTGGCAGAGAACAAGTGCAACCTGCGCTCACTCCCTCCCATGTACACAGCAATGTAAACTTCCACTCACCCAGCTCTTGGCACAGGACACTTTCCGAAGAGTGGTCTGTTACTTCCAAAGACAGGCTGAGGCCTCAGAAAACCTGGAAGCAGGAGAAGGCAAAGTAGAGAATGGAAATCTGTGCAGGATCTGACCTCTGCAGATGGAGCAGCAAAGGTGAAACTCTGTTTTACTTGGACGCACACTCTCAAGCAGACAGCACACATGGGACTGTAGGTAATACGCTGAGTGTTAGAAGAGTGCACAGCAGATGCTTGGCTGACATAACTCCTAGAAATCTGCACAAAATATCCCACAATTGATTCTGAGACCAAGATCCGATCTGCCAAATTTGAGCTAGCAGAGGCAGCGGAAAATGAGGTATAGAGCTACAGATAATGGCACACGCTGAGTCTCAGGGATCTGGAGTGTGTTGTGGGTTGTGGTGGGTTCTATCAAGAGAGCAAACCGACCTGTTACCCCAGTAAGGAAGCAACCACATTGGCGTGTGAGGTTGAGTTTTTCGATATTTGCCATGGCCACATACACTGCATCTTGCAGGCCCAGGATCAATTTGGCATTTTGCCAATAGAGCACGTGTGGGGCTCAACTAGAGAAGCCGTGCATCTGGTCTGACTGATTCAGTGTCCCTTGGGTTTGAAATCAGTATTAAAAGCTTTAGGATCTGCTACAGTCATAACCTGGACAGGGATTACTGATTGGTTTGAGGAGGAGAACTCAGTACAACTCTGTGATTGGATTCGTGCACCCATGACCCAAGGATGAGGGATCAAGGAAGAGTGGTCAAAGTCCACAACGTGAGAAGTAGAAGCATTTCCTTCAGCATTATCTCCCAAATGCAGATGCTACATTTTGGATGGCACTGACATGGTTCTGCCCAGAGGACACAAAGATTGGTCTGCGGGATCATTCCAGCAGGCCCTGATGTATGACATCCATACATATGTTTCCACTGGTGTTTCTGTAGACAGAGAAGCTCTGGGAAGAACTGGTAACATTGGGACATTCCCATGGCAATAGAAAGCACAAGCACACTCTCAGTTTGCTGTTTTGGAAAGACTCCAAGATGACGTACAGCAGAATGCCGAGCAGAAAAGCTTTAAGCTTCATTTCCAGAAGAGGAAGTGTACTCTGCACTTTCAGAATTGTGAGGTAAGTGCAATAAAATGAAGTTTTAATAATTGAAATAATATGGTGTGCTCATCACAACAAAGGCAACACCAGCAATTAGAGATGTACCAGACAACACACACAGGAACAGGAGATGGCATCAATGCCTAGGGAAAATTGTCCTCACAGAAATATCATGGAACTTTGTACACACAATGGTCTAAAATTTTCACTTAACAAAGCCTTAGAAATCTATATTTGATACCTGATATTACATGACAAGTAGATGTAAAGAAGTAAATTAAAAGAAAGAGAAAGTACCATTTTCACTTCCAAAGATTTTGAAGGCCTGAAAAATGAGCTTTCAAATATCTAGACTGTAAAACGCTACCAGAGCAAGTATTGAAAACTGAGGTGAGGAAAACATGAAGTACAACAGTGTCTCAGAATCACAAAAGGCAGTATACCGGGAAAGGGGAGAGAAACTCTAAAAACGAGCCAAATAATACCAGAAAACCCAAGGATGAGACAATACCAGGGCTAAAGTCAGTCCAAAGCAGACTTGATAATGCAGACGGACTCGTGAAAGACTGTGAAGACAGGGGAACAGAAATCCCTCGATCAGAAGAAGACATAGAAAAAGAAATGCAAACCAATGCAAACAATGCTGTTGAAGCCTAGGGTAAGACAAAGCATGAAAGAGTATGATTCGTAAGAGTCCCAGATGGAAAAGCAAGATTAACAAGAAAAAGCCTGAAAAGATATTTGTAGAAAAGTCATACTGAAATTTTCTGAAAGACATGAAAGAATCATCTATACGATTTCAGGAACTACACAGCGTCCAAAGGAGGTGGAATCCCAATAGACCTACTTGCAGCTCTATAATTCAAATCAACAAAGTTCATGATCACCCCAGTGATTTAAAATGCATCTAGAGGAAAGCAATTTAGTCACAACAGAACCTCCAGAAGGGTTTCAGCTCATATCTCGGCAGAAATATTGCAGAACAGGGAGGAGTGCAAGGACATAGGCCATATCCTGAATGAGAAAAAGCTGTAATCATGGGTAGCCTATGCCACATGACTGCCATTTCTAATAACGGCAGAGCTAGGGAAATTCACAGACCAGCAAAGCTTAAAAGAATTCAGCAGTTCAAAACTTATCCTAAAAGATAGATTGAGAATTCTACCCTGAATAGAAAAGTAGAAAGATGAAATGGAAATAAGAAAAACCATTATTGGAAATGCAAGAAGAGCGTGAGTTACAAACAAGAAACAAGAAGAAGGCAAGGAGGACATCAAAGCCATAAGATGGGAGAGGGTAGCATGAAATCATAGGTTATTTTAAGCACTATCTTAAGTGATTCACATAAATGAATCTCTGATTGAAGCAAACGGAGTGATGCATGGCCTAAAGTGTTTGCAAAACCAACAACAAGGAAACAAACAATCAAACAAACAAACAGACACCAAAAGGATACGGTTGGCTGACATATACCAAAGAAACCATGAGTATTCAAAACAAATTACTCAAAGTGATGTCAAGGATCATTCAGCACGCACCGACCCAGTATCGCAGCTTAAATGTACTCAACACACTTGTATTCAGAACACAGACGCGTGCATTAATATTCATAAACATTGATTCAATAGAGCATATCGTGACCTAACCCAAATGCCGATTTTGAATAAGATATGGTCATAGTCTTTGATATAGACTTACAATTCTTCCAACAGCAAGAATGAATGCCATATTCTAGCCTAAGTAGAGAAGAAACGGCATAAGCCTATAACAAAGACAAGTAGCTCTGCAAAACTGTACTAAGAGCAAACGAGACAGACAGTAAAGTGCACATTGGGATTGGTTTCATTTCTCGGAATTTCAGCCCCCATGAAAAAAGTGGATCCATTTACTGAGAGCGTGGGTGTTTCAGCAGAAAGCAAAAGACGGATAAGTATTCTGAGTGAATGGATATTACACAAACATGAGTTTCCTTTAGTGGGGTCTCTGTGTACTGTGAGCTGTTAGAAAGTTTCAAGACGTGTGAAACCGTAAACTAAAAATGGACACACTTCCCTCCGTTTGTACTGTATATACAGATCTGAACCAAAGGGAAGAGGGCAGATAAAAGGACAGTGGCACGCTAGTGGATAGAATCACATTTAACTTAGGAACCTCTCGTTTGATGCAGCCCCTCCCCCAACACTGACAATATTCAGCAACCATTGGGGATGGCAGTTACCGGTTGGATTCTAGGTGGAATCTTGGTGTGTACCGCGAGGCTTGTTGTGGCTGGTGGATCCAAGGTAACTGGGCAGAATTCTGTGGGTGGATCAGTGTGATGAAGGGGCTGCCGCCATTTGTGGAGATTGGCTTAGGTCTTTTGTTCGGGACGCTGTGTAAGTTCGAGATAATGCTGCTGCCCAAAGACCTAAGTTCACGGGTAAGTTTCCAGAACCTGAGAGGGCAGACAGTGGAAGATCTGCTTGTCATCAGCTTCCTGGTGAGGCTCCGAGGTACTTTCAAACTTGCCCAGTCCTGTTGAAGTCGACTTTATGGGAGACACGAAGAGAAGCTGGCAGAAAAGCTGGCTGCACGGATTGAGGAGAGATGCGAACATATTGATGAGAGTTGTTCCGCTACAATGGAGAATACCGGCACGGAGACATCTCTAGAGAATACCAGGCTCGAAAGACATTCATGAGACCTACTGAACCTCTGTGATACTGGCAGAAACATTCGGAGTGTCAACGTGCACTTGAGAAAGTCACTCCATTCTCTGCTCCAAGAACGGCTCCAAGATTCCTGACGTCTAAAAGAGAAGAGATGGCAGAGATGATAAAAGCGCTCATGTTCTTGGAAGAGGTCATGAGAATCCACAGGTCCCAAGGGGCATTTACAAACCATTCAGACCAAAATGCACCAAGCCCAGGTAAGCCTTTTCCCAGGTTTGGGCCTTGCTATCAAGCACTTGCTCTTCCCTCCCCTCCACTCAGGCATCCATTTTAAAGGATCAGAACCTGAGCTGCAATGAAGCCAGTAGGAGAAGAGCAAGCCCCTCCTAGAATCAGAGTTCCTCCATCTTCACACTCTGTGAACAACAGTGAACTCCTGAAAGGTCAAATACTCTCGCCTAAATTAGTTAGGAATTGAATAATTAGCTCAAACAAAGAAATGATGACCTTCCCCTAGATTCAGCAAATGCTGGGTTTATGTCTTCTCTGGGGTGAAGGGAGTGTGGTAAGTGAGAGGAATCTTTGACTGAACTTGAATATGTACTAGGCCTCAGTGTTTCAAGACAGTATAGGTAAATATTATGTCAGATAGTGACCTGAACTGTAAAAGTCGTGAAAGCCTTTAAAGACACAGGTTTGGTGGACCGTCTTTCTCTTCAGCCAAGCACCGGGTGCACGATATATTGGGGGTGCAGACTTGGTTGTGTTAAATTGCTTTACCCAACATGATCGGATGATTAAGCGTTCTCATCACTGATAGAAGAACACCTGCTTTTCAATAGCCTAGCATAGCTGCAGCAGGGTTCTCATAGCTAAAATGCCTGTATGTGCTTTTGGAATCAAGCCTAAATGTATATATTTTGTTTGGTTTTTCTTGTACTTTCCTAGAGAGGAATGTTACCCCTTGAAATGCCAACCTTGGCCAGTATGTGTCATTGGGATTATAGGGCACCACATGCACAACGGAAAACCTGGCTCTCGGTTATTTCATGGTTTCAATAGTTACTTCATGGTTCCTGTTGGTGTTGGAGGATTCAACATTAAAGAGTTGACATGTCCCCTTCAACATTTTGGACTGCAATTTTACTTTCTATCTGTCTACATTTTTCTTAGAGCTGACATAATGTTACAAAAATTGACAAGTCTGGCTTCTAGGTAAATTTAGTACGTTTCAAACACTAACTTCATTTTCATATAAATCCCAAAACATGTAAATCAATTCTATTGACCTTCTTAAAAACTGCAACTCTGTTATCAACACAATGTCAAAATTGGAGTCTTCTGACCATCCCTCCAACCAAGGCTTTATAGAAAACAGAGCTAAACAAACATCACATTTCTGTGAATTACATCTGGAAAGTGTTGATTTATCGATGCCCAGTTGGCAGAGAACAAGTGCAACCTGCGCTCACTCCCTCCCATGTACACAGCAATGTAAACTTCCACTCACCCAGCTCTTGGCACAGGACACTTTCCGAAGAGTGGTCTGTTACTTCCAAAGACAGGCTGAGGCCTCAGAAAACCTGGAAGCAGGAGAAGGCAAAGTAGAGAATGGAAATCTGTGCAGGATCTGACCTCTGCAGATGGAGCAGCAAAGGTGAAACTCTGTTTTACTTGGACGCACACTCTCAAGCAGACAGCACACATGGGACTGTAGGTAATACGCTGAGTGTTAGAAGAGTGCACAGCAGATGCTTGGCTGACATAACTCCTAGAAATCTGCACAAAATATCCCACAATTGATTCTGAGACCAAGATCCGATCTGCCAAATTTGAGCTAGCAGAGGCAGCGGAAAATGAGGTATAGAGCTACAGATAATGGCACACGCTGAGTCTCAGGGATCTGGAGTGTGTTGTGGGTTGTGGTGGGTTCTATCAAGAGAGCAAACCGACCTGTTACCCCAGTAAGGAAGCAACCACATTGGCGTGTGAGGTTGAGTTTTTCGATATTTGCCATGGCCACATACACTGCATCTTGCAGGCCCAGGATCAATTTGGCATTTTGCCAATAGAGCACGTGTGGGGCTCAACTAGAGAAGCCGTGCATCTGGTCTGACTGATTCAGTGTCCCTTGGGTTTGAAATCAGTATTAAAAGCTTTAGGATCTGCTACAGTCATAACCTGGACAGGGATTACTGATTGGTTTGAGGAGGAGAACTCAGTACAACTCTGTGATTGGATTCGTGCACCCATGACCCAAGGATGAGGGATCAAGGAAGAGTGGTCAAAGTCCACAACGTGAGAAGTAGAAGCATTTCCTTCAGCATTATCTCCCAAATGCAGATGCTACATTTTGGATGGCACTGACATGGTTCTGCCCAGAGGACACAAAGATTGGTCTGCGGGATCATTCCAGCAGGCCCTGATGTATGACATCCATACATATGTTTCCACTGGTGTTTCTGTAGACAGAGAAGCTCTGGGAAGAACTGGTAACATTGGGACATTCCCATGGCAATAGAAAGCACAAGCACACTCTCAGTTTGCTGTTTTGGAAAGACTCCAAGATGACGTACAGCAGAATGCCGAGCAGAAAAGCTTTAAGCTTCATTTCCAGAAGAGGAAGTGTACTCTGCACTTTCAGAATTGTGAGGTAAGTGCAATAAAATGAAGTTTTAATAATTGAAATAATATGGTGTGCTCATCACAACAAAGGCAACACCAGCAATTAGAGATGTACCAGACAACACACACAGGAACAGGAGATGGCATCAATGCCTAGGGAAAATTGTCCTCACAGAAATATCATGGAACTTTGTACACACAATGGTCTAAAATTTTCACTTAACAAAGCCTTAGAAATCTATATTTGATACCTGATATTACATGACAAGTAGATGTAAAGAAGTAAATTAAAAGAAAGAGAAAGTACCATTTTCACTTCCAAAGATTTTGAAGGCCTGAAAAATGAGCTTTCAAATATCTAGACTGTAAAACGCTACCAGAGCAAGTATTGAAAACTGAGGTGAGGAAAACATGAAGTACAACAGTGTCTCAGAATCACAAAAGGCAGTATACCGGGAAAGGGGAGAGAAACTCTAAAAACGAGCCAAATAATACCAGAAAACCCAAGGATGAGACAATACCAGGGCTAAAGTCAGTCCAAAGCAGACTTGATAATGCAGACGGACTCGTGAAAGACTGTGAAGACAGGGGAACAGAAATCCCTCGATCAGAAGAAGACATAGAAAAAGAAATGCAAACCAATGCAAACAATGCTGTTGAAGCCTAGGGTAAGACAAAGCATGAAAGAGTATGATTCGTAAGAGTCCCAGATGGAAAAGCAAGATTAACAAGAAAAAGCCTGAAAAGATATTTGTAGAAAAGTCATACTGAAATTTTCTGAAAGACATGAAAGAATCATCTATACGATTTCAGGAACTACACAGCGTCCAAAGGAGGTGGAATCCCAATAGACCTACTTGCAGCTCTATAATTCAAATCAACAAAGTTCATGATCACCCCAGTGATTTAAAATGCATCTAGAGGAAAGCAATTTAGTCACAACAGAACCTCCAGAAGGGTTTCAGCTCATATCTCGGCAGAAATATTGCAGAACAGGGAGGAGTGCAAGGACATAGGCCATATCCTGAATGAGAAAAAGCTGTAATCATGGGTAGCCTATGCCACATGACTGCCATTTCTAATAACGGCAGAGCTAGGGAAATTCACAGACCAGCAAAGCTTAAAAGAATTCAGCAGTTCAAAACTTATCCTAAAAGATAGATTGAGAATTCTACCCTGAATAGAAAAGTAGAAAGATGAAATGGAAATAAGAAAAACCATTATTGGAAATGCAAGAAGAGCGTGAGTTACAAACAAGAAACAAGAAGAAGGCAAGGAGGACATCAAAGCCATAAGATGGGAGAGGGTAGCATGAAATCATAGGTTATTTTAAGCACTATCTTAAGTGATTCACATAAATGAATCTCTGATTGAAGCAAACGGAGTGATGCATGGCCTAAAGTGTTTGCAAAACCAACAACAAGGAAACAAACAATCAAACAAACAAACAGACACCAAAAGGATACGGTTGGCTGACATATACCAAAGAAACCATGAGTATTCAAAACAAATTACTCAAAGTGATGTCAAGGATCATTCAGCACGCACCGACCCAGTATCGCAGCTTAAATGTACTCAACACACTTGTATTCAGAACACAGACGCGTGCATTAATATTCATAAACATTGATTCAATAGAGCATATCGTGACCTAACCCAAATGCCGATTTTGAATAAGATATGGTCATAGTCTTTGATATAGACTTACAATTCTTCCAACAGCAAGAATGAATGCCATATTCTAGCCTAAGTAGAGAAGAAACGGCATAAGCCTATAACAAAGACAAGTAGCTCTGCAAAACTGTACTAAGAGCAAACGAGACAGACAGTAAAGTGCACATTGGGATTGGTTTCATTTCTCGGAATTTCAGCCCCCATGAAAAAAGTGGATCCATTTACTGAGAGCGTGGGTGTTTCAGCAGAAAGCAAAAGACGGATAAGTATTCTGAGTGAATGGATATTACACAAACATGAGTTTCCTTTAGTGGGGTCTCTGTGTACTGTGAGCTGTTAGAAAGTTTCAAGACGTGTGAAACCGTAAACTAAAAATGGACACACTTCCCTCCGTTTGTACTGTATATACAGATCTGAACCAAAGGGAAGAGGGCAGATAAAAGGACAGTGGCACGCTAGTGGATAGAATCACATTTAACTTAGGAACCTCTCGTTTGATGCAGCCCCTCCCCCAACACTGACAATATTCAGCAACCATTGGGGATGGCAGTTACCGGTTGGATTCTAGGTGGAATCTTGGTGTGTACCGCGAGGCTTGTTGTGGCTGGTGGATCCAAGGTAACTGGGCAGAATTCTGTGGGTGGATCAGTGTGATGAAGGGGCTGCCGCCCTTTGTGGAGATTGGCTTAGGTCTTTTGTTCGGGACGCTGTGTAAGTTCGAGATAATGCTGCTGCCCAAAGACCTAAGTTCACGGGTAAGTTTCCAGAACCTGAGAGGGCAGACAGTGGAAGATCTGCTTGTCATCAGCTTCCTGGTGAGGCTCCGAGGTACTTTCAAACTTGCCCAGTCCTGTTGAAGTCGACTTTATGGGAGACACGAAGAGAAGCTGGCAGAAAAGCTGGCTGCACGGATTGAGGAGAGATGCGAACATATTGATGAGAGTTGTTCCGCTACAATGGAGAATACCGGCACGGAGACATCTCTAGAGAATACCAGGCTCGAAAGACATTCATGAGACCTACTGAACCTCTGTGATACTGGCAGAAACATTCGGAGTGTCAACGTGCACTTGAGAAAGTCACTCCATTCTCTGCTCCAAGAACGGCTCCAAGATTCCTGACGTCTAAAAGAGAAGAGATGGCAGAGATGATAAAAGCGCTCATGTTCTTGGAAGAGGTCATGAGAATCCACAGGTCCCAAGGGGCATTTACAAACCATTCAGACCAAAATGCACCAAGCCCAGGTAAGCCTTTTCCCAGGTTTGGGCCTTGCTATCAAGCACTTGCTCTTCCCTCCCCTCCACTCAGGCATCCATTTTAAAGGATCAGAACCTGAGCTGCAATGAAGCCAGTAGGAGAAGAGCAAGCCCCTCCTAGAATCAGAGTTCCTCCATCTTCACACTCTGTGAACAACAGTGAAATCCTGAAAGGTCAAATACTCTCGCCTAAATTAGTTAGGAATTGAATAATTAGCTCAAACAAAGAAATGATGACCTTCCCCTAGATTCAGCAAATGCTGGGTTTATGTCTTCTCTGGGGTGAAGGGAGTGTGGTAAGTGAGAGGAATCTTTGACTGAACTTGAATATGTACTAGGCCTCAGTGTTTCAAGACAGTATAGGTAAATATTATGTCAGATAGTGACCTGAACTGTAAAAGTCGTGAAAGCCTTTAAAGACACAGGTTTGGTGGACCGTCTTTCTCTTCAGCCAAGCACCGGGTGCACGATATATTGGGGGTGCAGACTTGGTTGTGTTAAATTGCTTTACCCAACATGATCGGATGATTAAGCGTTCTCATCACTGATAGAAGAACACCTGCTTTTCAATAGCCTAGCATAGCTGCAGCAGGGTTCTCATAGCTAAAATGCCTGTATGTGCTTTTGGAATCAAGCCTAAATGTATATATTTTGTTTGGTTTTTCTTGTACTTTCCTAGAGAGGAATGTTACCCCTTGAAATGCCAACCTTGGCCAGTATGTGTCATTGGGATTATAGGGCACCACATGCACAACGGAAAACCTGGCTCTCGGTTATTTCATGGTTTCAATAGTTACTTCATGGTTCCTGTTGGTGTTGGAGGATTCAACATTAAAGAGTTGACATGTCCCCTTCAACATTTTGGACTGCAATTTTACTTTCTATCTGTCTACATTTTTCTTAGAGCTGACATAATGTTACAAAAATTGACAAGTCTGGCTTCTAGGTAAATTTAGTACGTTTCAAACACTAACTTCATTTTCATATAAATCCCAAAACATGTAAATCAATTCTATTGACCTTCTTAAAAACTGCAACTCTGTTATCAACACAATGTCAAAATTGGAGTCTTCTGACCATCCCTCCAACCAAGGCTTTATAGAAAACAGAGCTAAACAAACATCACATTTCTGTGAATTACATCTGGAAAGTGTTGATTTATCGATGCCCAGTTGGCAGAGAACAAGTGCAACCTGCGCTCACTCCCTCCCATGTACACAGCAATGTAAACTTCCACTCGCCCAGCTCTTGGCACAGGACACTTTCCGAAGAGTGGTCTGTTACTTCCAAAGACAGGCTGAGGCCTCAGAAAACCTGGAAGCAGGAGAAGGCAAAGTAGAGAATGGAAATCTGTGCAGGATCTGACCTCTGCAGATGGAGCAGCAAAGGTGAAACTCTGTTTTACTTGGACGCACACTCTCAAGCAGACAGCACACATGGGACTGTAGGTAATACACTGAGTGTTAGAAGAGTGCACAGCAGATGCTTGGCTGACATAACTCCTAGAAATCTGCACAAAATATCCCACAATTGATTCTGAGACCAAGATCCGATCTGCCAAATTTGAGCTAGCAGAGGCAGCGGAAAATGAGGTATAGAGCTACAGATAATGGCACACGCTGAGTCTCAGGGATCTGGAGTGTGTTGTGGGTTGTGGTGGGTTCTATCAAGAGAGCAAACCGACCTGTTACCCCAGTAAGGAAGCAACCACATTGGCGTGTGAGGTTGAGTTTTTCGATATTTGCCATGGCCACATACACTGCATCTTGCAGGCCCAGGATCAATTTGGCATTTTGCCAATAGAGCACGTGTGGGGCTCAACTAGAGAAGCCGTGCATCTGGTCTGAGGTATTCAGTGTCCCTTGGGTTTGAAATCAGTATTAAAAGCTTTAGGATCTGCTACAGTCATAACCTGGACAGGGATTACTGATTGGTTTGAGGAGGAGAACTCAGTACAACTCTGTGATTGGATTCGTGCACCCATGACCCAAGGATGAGGGATCAAGGAAGAGTGGTCAAAGTCCACAACGTGAGAAGTAGAAGCATTTCCTTCAGCATTATCTCCCAAATGCAGATGCTACATTTTGGATGGCACTGACATGGTTCTGCCCAGAGGACACAAAGATTGGTCTGCGGGATCATTCCAGCAGGCCCTGATGTATGACATCCATACATATGTTTCCACTGGTGTTTCTGTAGACAGAGAAGCTCTGGGAAGAACTGGTAACATTGGGACATTCCCATGGCAATAGAAAGCACAAGCACACTCTCAGTTTGCTGTTTTGGAAAGACTCCAAGATGACGTACAGCAGAATGCCGAGCAGAAAAGCTTTAAGCTTCATTTCCAGAAGAGGAAGTGTACTCTGCACTTTCAGAATTGTGAGGTAAGTGCAATAAAACGAAGTTTTAATAATTGAAATAATATGGTGTGCTCATCACAACAAAGGCAACACCAGCAATTAGAGATGTACCAGACAACACACACAGGAACAGGAGATGGCATCAATGCCTAGGGAAAATTGTCCTCACAGAAATATCATGGAACTTTGTACACACAATGGTCTAAAATTTTCACTTAACAAAGCCTTAGAAATCTATATTTGATACCTGATATTACATGACAAGTAGATGTAAAGAAGTAAATTAAAAGAAAGAGAAAGTACCATTTTCACTTCCAAAGATTTTGAAGGTCTGAAAAATGAGCTTTCAAATATCTAGACTGTAAAACGCTACCAGAGCAAGTATTGAAAACTGAGGTGAGGAAAACATGAAGTACAACAGTGTCTCAGAATCACAAAAGGCAGTATACCGGGAAAGGGGAGAGAAACTCTAAAAACGAGCCAAATAATACCAGAAAACCCAAGGATGAGACAATACCAGGGCTAAAGTCAGTCCAAAGCAGACTTGATAATGCAGACGGACTCGTGAAAGACTGTGAAGACAGGGGAACAGAAATCCCTCGATCAGAAGAAGACATAGAAAAAGAAATGCAAACCAATGCAAACAATGCTGTTGAAGCCTAGGGTAAGACAAAGCATGAAAGAGTATGATTCGTAAGAGTCCCAGATGGAAAAGCAAGATTAACAAGAAAAAGCCTGAAAAGATATTTGTAGAAAAGTCATACTGAAATTTTCTGAAAGACAAGAAAGAATCATCTATACGATTTCAGGAACTACACAGCGTCCAAAGGAGGTGGAATCCCAATAGACCTACTTGCAGCTCTATAATTCAAATCAACAAAGTTCATGATCACCCCAGTGATTTAAAATGCATCTAGAGGAAAGCAATTTAGTCACAACAGAACCTCCAGAAGGGTTTCAGCTCATATCTCGGCAGAAATATTGCAGAACAGGGAGGAGTGCAAGGACATAGGCCATATCCTGAATGAGAAAAAGCTGTAATCATGGGTAGCCTATGCCACATGACTGCCATTTCTAATAACGGCAGAGCTAGGGAAATTCACAGACCAGCAAAGCTGAAAAGAATTCAGCAGTTCAAAACTTATCCTAAAAGATAGATTGAGAATTCTACCCTGAATAGAAAAGTAGAAAGATGAAATGGAAATAAGAAAAACCATTATTGGAAATGCAAGAAGAGCGTGAGTTACAAACAAGAAACAAGAAGAAGGCAAGGAGGACATCAAAGCCATAAGATGGGAGAGGGTAGCATGAAATCATAGGTTATTTTAAGCACTATCTTAAGTGATTCACATAAATGAATCTCTGATTGAAGCAAACGGAGTGATGCATGGCCTAAAGTGTTTGCAAAACCAACAACAAGGAAACAAACAATCAAACAAACAAACAGACACCAAAAGGATACGGTTGGCTGACATATACCAAAGAAACCATGAGTATTCAAAACAAATTACTCAAAGTGATGTCAAGGATCATTCAGCACGCACCGACCCAGTATCGCAGCTTAAATGTACTCAACACACTTGTATTCAGAACACAGACGCGTGCATTAATATTCATAAACATTGATTCAATAGAGCATATCGTGACCTAACCCAAATGCCGATTTTGAATAAGATATGGTCATAGTCTGTGATATAGACTTACAATTCTTCCAACAGCAAGAATGAATGCCATATTCTAGCCTAAGTAGAGAAGAAACGGCATAAGCCTATAACAAAGACAAGTAGCTCTGCAAAACTGTACTAAGAGCAAACGAGACAGACAGTAAAGTGCACATTGGGATTGGTTTCATTTCTCGGAATTTCAGCCCCCATGAAAAAAGTGGATCCATTTACTGAGAGCGTGGGTGTTTCAGCAGAAAGCAAAAGACGGATAAGTATTCTGAGTGAATGGATATTACACAAACATGAGTTTCCTTTAGTGGGTTCTCTGTGTACTGTGAGCTGTTAGAAAGTTTCAAGACGTGTGAAACCATAAACTAAAAATGGACACACTTCCCTCCGTTTGTACTGTATATACAGATCTGAACCAAAGGGAAGAGGGCAGATAAAAGGACAGTGGCACGCTAGTGGATAGAATCACATTTAACTTAGGAACCTCTCGTTTGATGCAGCCCCTCCCCCAACACT
The DNA here is from genome assembly GCF_036321535.1 of Camelus dromedarius. NCBI lineage: Eukaryota > Metazoa > Chordata > Mammalia > Artiodactyla > Camelidae > Camelus > Camelus dromedarius. Next base: position 674,299 of record NC_087457.1, read on the forward strand.
GACAATATTCAGCAACCATTGGGGATGGCAGTTACCGGTTGGATTCTAGGTGGAATCTTGGTGTGTACCGCGAGGCTTGTTGTGGCTGGTGGATCCAAGGTAACTGGGCAGAATTCTGTGGGTGGATCAGTGTGATGAAGGGGCTGCCGCCCTTTGTGGAGATTGGCTTAGGTCTTTTGTTCGGGACGCTGTGTAAGTTCGAGATAATGCTGCTGCCCAAAGACCTAAGTTCACGGGTAAGTTTCCAGAACCTGAGAGGGCAGACAGTGGAAGATCTGCTTGTCATCAGCTTCCTGGTGAGGCTCCGAGGTACTTTCAAACTTGCCCAGTCCTGTTGAAGTCGACTTTATGGGAGACACGAAGAGAAGCTGGCAGAAAAGCTGGCTGCACGGATTGAGGAGAGATGCGAACATATTGATGAGAGTTGTTCCGCTACAATGGAGAATACCGGCACGGAGACATCTCTAGAGAATACCAGGCTCGAAAGACATTCATGAGACCTACTGAACCTCTGTGATACTGGCAGAAACATTCGGAGTGTCAACGTGCACTTGAGAAAGTCACTCCATTCTCTGCTCCAAGAACGGCTCCAAGATTCCTGACGTCTAAAAGAGAAGAGATGGCAGAGATGATAAAAGCGCTCATGTTCTTGGAAGAGGTCATGAGAATCCACAGGTCCCAAGGGGCATTTACAAACCATTCAGACCAAAATGCACCAAGCCCAGGTAAGCCTTTTCCCAGGTTTGGGCCTTGCTATCAAGCACTTGCTCTTCCCTCCCCTCCACTCAGGCATCCATTTTAAAGGATCAGAACCTGAACTGCAATGAAGCCAATAGGAGAAGAGCAAGCCCCTCCTAGAATCAGAGTCCCTCCATCTTCACACTCTGTGAACAACAGTGAACTCCTGAAAGGTCAAATACTCTCGCCTAAATTAGTTAGGAATTGAATAATTAGCTCAAACAAAGAAATGATGACCTTCCCCTAGATTCAGCAAATGCTGGGTTTATGTCTTCTCTGGGGTGAAGGGAGTGTGGTAAGTGAGAGGAATCTTTGACTGAACTTGAATATGTACTAGGCCTCAGTGTTTCAAGACAGTATAGGTAAATATTATGTCAGATAGTGACCTGAACTGTAAAAGTCGTGAAAGCCTTTAAAGACACAGGTTTGGTGGACCGTCTTTCTCTTCAGCCAAGCACCGGGTGCACGATATATTGGGGGTGCAGACTTGGTTGTGTTAAATTGCTTTACCCAACATGATCGGATGATTAAGCGTTCTCATCACTGATAGAAGAACACCTGCTTTTCAATAGCCTAGCATAGCTGCAGCAGGGTTCTCATAGCTAAAATGCCTGTATGTGCTTTTGGAATCAAGCCTAAATGTATATATTTTGTTTGGTTTTTCTTGTACTTTCCTAGAGAGGAATGTTACCCCTTGAAATGCCAACCTTGGCCAGTATGTGTCATTGGGATTATAGGGCACCACATGCACAACGGAAAACCTGGCTCTCGGTTATTTCATGGTTTCAATAGTTACTTCATGGTTCCTGTTGGTGTTGGAGGATTCAACATTAAAGAGTTGACATGTCCCCTTCAACATTTTGGACTGCAATTTTACTTTCTATCTGTCTACATTTTTCTTAGAGCTGACATAATGTTACAAAAATTGACAAGTCTGGCTTCTAGGTAAATTTAGTACGTTTCAAACACTAACTTCATTTTCATATAAATCCCAAAACATGTAAATCAATTCTATTGACCTTCTTAAAAACTGCAACTCTGTTATCAACACAATGTCAAAATTGGAGTCTTCTGACCATCCCTCCAACCAAGGCTTTATAGAAAACAGAGCTAAACAAACATCACATTTCTGTGAATTACATCTGGAAAGTGTTGATTTATCGATGCCCAGTTGGCAGAGAACAAGTGCAACCTGCGCTCACTCCCTCCCATGTACACAGCAATGTAAACTTCCACTCACCCAGCTCTTGGCACAGGACACTTTCCGAAGAGTGGTCTGTTACTTCCAAAGACAGGCTGAGGCCTCAGAAAACCTGGAAGCAGGAGAAGGCAAAGTAGAGAATGGAAATCTGTGCAGGATCTGACCTCTGCAGATGGAGCAGCAAAGGTGAAACTCTGTTTTACTTGGACGCACACTCTCAAGCAGACAGCACACATGGGACTGTAGGTAATACGCTGAGTGTTAGAAGAGTGCACAGCAGATGCTTGGCTGACATAACTCCTAGAAATCTGCACAAAATATCCCACAATTGATTCTGAGACCAAGATCCGATCTGCCAAATTTGAGCTAGCAGAGGCAGCGGAAAATGAGGTATAGAGCTACAGATAATGGCACACGCTGAGTCTCAGGGATCTGGAGTGTGTTGTGGGTTGTGGTGGGTTCTATCAAGAGAGCAAACCGACCTGTTACCCCAGTAAGGAAGCAACCACATTGGCGTGTGAGGTTGAGTTTTTCGATATTTGCCATGGCCACATACACTGCATCTTGCAGGCCCAGGATCAATTTGGCATTTTGCCAATAGAGCACGTGTGGGGCTCAACTAGAGAAGCCGTGCATCTGGTCTGAGGTATTCAGTGTCCCTTGGGTTTGAAATCAGTATTAAAAGCTTTAGGATCTGCTACAGTCATAACCTGGACAGGGATTACTGATTGGTTTGAGGAGGAGAACTCAGTACAACTCTGTGATTGGATTCGTGCACCCATGACCCAAGGATGAGGGATCAAGGAAGAGTGGTCAAAGTCCACAACGTGAGAAGTAGAAGCATTTCCTTCAGCATTATCTCCCAAATGCAGATGCTACATTTTGGATGGCACTGACATGGTTCTGCCCAGAGGACACAAAGATTGGTCTGCGGGATCATTCCAGCAGGCCCTGATGTATGACATCCATACATATGTTTCCACTGGTGTTTCTGTAGACAGAGAAGCTCTGGGAAGAACTGGTAACATTGGGACATTCCCATGGCAATAGAAAGCACAAGCACACTCTCAGTTTGCTGTTTTGGAAAGACTCCAAGATGACGTACAGCAGAATGCCGAGCAGAAAAGCTTTAAGCTTCATTTCCAGAAGAGGAAGTGTACTCTGCACTTTCAGAATTGTGAGGTAAGTGCAATAAAACGAAGTTTTAATAATTGAAATAATATGGTGTGCTCATCACAACAAAGGCAACACCAGCAATTAGAGATGTACCAGACAACACACACAGGAACAGGAGATGGCATCAATGCCTAGGGAAAATTGTCCTCACAGAAATATCATGGAACTTTGTACACACAATGGTCTAAAATTTTCACTTAACAAAGCCTTAGAAATCTATATTTGATACCTGCTATTACATGACAAGTAGATGTAAAGAAGTAAATTAAAAGAAAGAGAAAGTACCATTTTCACTTCCAAAGATTTTGAAGGTCTGAAAAATGAGCTTTCAAATATCTAGACTGTAAAACGCTACCAGAGCAAGTATTGAAAACTGAGGTGAGGAAAACATGAAGTACAACAGTGTCTCAGAATCACAAAAGGCAGTATACCGGGAAAGGGGAGAGAAACTCTAAAAACGAGCCAAATAATACCAGAAAACCCAAGGATGAGACAATACCAGGGCTAAAGTCAGTCCAAAGCAGACTTGATAATGCAGACGGACTCGTGAAAGACTGTGAAGACAGGGGAACAGAAATCCCTTGATCAGAAGAAGACATAGAAAAAGAAATGCAAACCAATGCAAACAATGCTGTTGAAGCCTAGGGTAAGACAAAGCATGAAAGAGTATGATTCGTAAGAGTCCCAGATGGAAAAGCAAGATTGACAAGAAAAAGCCTGAAAAGATATTTGTAGAAAAGTCATACTGAAATTTTCTGAAAGACAAGAAAGAATCATCTATACGATTTCAGGAACTACACAGCGTCCAAAGGAGGTGGAATCCCAATAGACCTACTTGCAGCTCTATAATTCAAATCAACAAAGTTCATGATCACCCCAGTGATTTAAAATGCATCTAGAGGAAAGCAATTTAGTCACAACAGAACCTCCAGAAGGGTTTCAGCTCATATCTCGGCAGAAATATTGCAGAACAGGGAGGAGTGCAAGGACTTAGGCCATATCCTGAATGAGAAAATGCTGTAATCATGGGTAGCCTATGCCACATGACTGCCATTTCTAATAACGGCAGAGCTAGGGAAATTCACAGACCAGCAAAGCTTAAAAGAATTCAGCAGTTCAAAACTTATCCTAAAAGATAGATTGAGAATTCTACCCTGAATAGAAAAGTAGAAAGATGAAATGGAAATAAGAAAAACCATTATTGGAAATGCAAGAAGAGCGTGAGTTACAAACAAGAAACAAGGAGAAGGCAAGGAGGACATCAAAGCCATAAGATGGGAGAGGGTAGCATGAAATCATAGGTTATTTTAAGCACTATCTTAAGTGATTCACATATATGAATCTCTGATTGAAGCAAACGGAGTGATGCATGGCCTAAAGTGTTTGCAAAACCAACAACAAGGAAACAAACAATCAAACAAACAAACAGACACCAAAAGGATACGGTTGGCTGACATATACCAAAGAAACCATGAGTATTCAAAACAAATTACTCAAAGTGATGTCAAGGATCATTCAGCACGCACCGACCCAGTATCGCAGCTTAAATGTACTCAACACACTTGTATTCAGAACACAGACGCGTGCATTAATATTCATAAATATTGATTCAATAGAGCATATCGTGACCTAACCCAAATGCCGATTTTGAATAAGATATGGTCATAGTCTTTGATATAGACTTACAATTCTTCCAAAAGCAAGAATGAATGCCATATTCTAGCCTAAGTAGAGAAGAAACGGCATAAGCCTATAACAAAGACAAGTAGCTCTGCAAAACTGTACTAAGAGCAAACGAGACAGACAGTAAAGTGCACATTGGGATTGGTTTCATTTCTCGGAATTTCAGCCCCCATGAAAAAAGTGGATCCATTTACTGAGAGCGTGGGTGTTTCAGCAGAAAGCAAAAGACGGATAAGTATTCTGAGTGAATGGATATTACACAAACATGAGTTTCCTTTAGTGGGGTCTCTGTGTACTGTGAGCTGTTAGAAAGTTTCCAGACGTGTGAAACCATAAACTAAAAATGGACACACTTCCCTCTGTTTGTACTGTATATACAGATCTGAACCATAGGGAAGAGGGCAGATAAAAGGACAGTGGCACGCTAGTGGATAGAATCACATTTAACTTAGGAACCTCTCGTTTGATGCAGCCCCTCCCCCAACACTGACAATATTCAGCAACCATTGGGGATGGCAGTTACCGGTTGGATTCTAGGTGGAATCTTGGTGTGTACCGCGAGGCTTGTTGTGGCTGGTGGATCCAAGGTAACTGGGCAGAATTCTGTGGGTGGATCAGTGTGATGAAGGGGCTGCCGCCATTTGTGGAGATTGGCTTAGGTCTTTTGTTCGGGACGCTGTGTAAGTTCGAGATAATGCTGCTGCCCAAAGACCTATGTTCACGGGTAAGTTTCCAGAACCTGAGAGGGCAGACAGTGGAAGATCTGCTTGTCATCAGCTTCCTGGTGAGGCTCCGAGGTACTTTCAAACTTGCCCAGTCCTGTTGAAGTCGACTTTATGGGAGACACGAAGAGAAGCTGGCAGAAAACTGGCTGCACGGATTGAGGAGAGATGCGAACATATTGATGAGAGTTGTTCCGCTACAATGGAGAATACCGGCACGGAGACATCTCTAGAGAATACCAGGCTCGAAAGACATTCATGAGACCTACTGAACCTCTGTGATACTGGCAGAAACATTCGGAGTGTCAACGTGCACTTGAGAAAGTCACTCCATTCTCTGCTCCAAGAACGGCTCCAAGATTCCTGACGTCTAAAAGAGAAGAGATGGCAGAGATGATAAAAGCGCTCATGTTCTTGGAAGAGGTCATGAGAATCCACAGGTCCCAAGGGGCATTTACAAACCATTCAGACCAAAATGCACCAAGCCCAGGTAAGCCTTTTCCCAGGTTTGGGCCTTGCTATCAAGCACTTGCTCTTCCCTCCCCTCCACTCAGGCATCCATTTTAAAGGATCAGAACCTGAGCTGCAATGAAGCCAGTAGGAGAAGAGCAAGCCCCTCCTAGAATCAGAGTTCCTCCATCTTCACACTCTGTGAACAACAGTGAACTCCTGAAAGGTCAAATACTCTCGCCTAAATTAGTTAGGAATTGAATAATTAGCTCAAACAAAGAAATGATGACCTTCCCCTAGATTCAGCAAATGCTGGGTTTATGTCTTCTCTGGGGTGAAGGGAGTGTGGTAAGTGAGAGGAATCTTTGACTGAACTTGAATATGTACTAGGCCTCAGTGTTTCAAGACAGTATAGGTAAATATTATGTCAGATAGTGACCTGAACTGTAAAAGTCGTGAAAGCCTTTAAAGACACAGGTTTGGTGGACCGTCTTTCTCTTCAGCCAAGCACCGGGTGCACGATATATTGGGGGTGCAGACTTGGTTGTGTTAAATTGCTTTACCCAACATGATCGGATGATTAAGCGTTCTCATCACTGATAGAAGAACACCTGCTTTTCAATAGCCTAGCATAGCTGCAGCAGGGTTCTCATAGCTAAAATGCCTGTATGTGCTTTTGGAATCAAGCCTAAATGTATATATTTTGTTTGGTTTTTCTTGTACTTTCCTAGAGAGGAATGTTACCCCTTGAAATGCCAACCTTGGCCAGTATGTGTCATTGGGATTATAGGGCACCACATGCACAACGGAAAACCTGGCTCTCGGTTATTTCATGGTTTCAATAGTTACTTCATGGTTCCTGTTGGTGTTGGAGGATTCAACATTAAAGAGTTGACATGTCCCCTTCAACATTTTGGACTGCAATTTTACTTTCTATCTGTCTACATTTTTCTTAGAGCTGACATAATGTTACAAAAATTGACAAGTCTGGCTTCTAGGTAAATTTAGTACGTTTCAAACACTAACTTCATTTTCATATAAATCCCAAAACATGTAAATCAATTCTATTGACCTTCTTAAAAACTGCAACTCTGTTATCAACACAATGTCAAAATTGGAGTCTTCTGACCATCCCTCCAACCAAGGCTTTATAGAAAACAGAGCTAAACAAACATCACATTTCTGTGAATTACATCTGGAAAGTGTTGATTTATCGATGCCCAGTTGGCAGAGAACAAGTGCAACCTGCGCTCACTCCCTCCCATGTACACAGCAATGTAAACTTCCACTCACCCAGCTCTTGGCACAGGACACTTTCCGAAGAGTGGTCTGTTACTTCCAAAGACAGGCTGAGGCCTCAGAAAACCTGGAAGCAGGAGAAGGCAAAGTAGAGAATGGAAATCTGTGCAGGATCTGACCTCTGCAGATGGAGCAGCAAAGGTGAAACTCTGTTTTACTTGGACGCACACTCTCAAGCAGACAGCACACATGGGACTGTAGGTAATACACTGAGTGTTAGAAGAGTGCACAGCAGATGCTTGGCTGACATAACTCCTAGAAATCTGCACAAAATATCCCACAATTGATTCTGAGACCAAGATCCGATCTGCCAAATTTGAGCTAGCAGAGGCAGCGGAAAATGAGGTATAGAGCTACAGATAATGGCACACGCTGAGTCTCAGGGATCTGGAGTGTGTTGTGGGTTGTGGTGGGTTCTATCAAGAGAGCAAACCGACCTGTTACCCCAGTAAGGAAGCAACCACATTGGCGTGTGAGGTTGAGTTTTTCGATATTTGCCATGGCCACATACACTGCATCTTGCAGGCCCAGGATCAATTTGGCATTTTGCCAATAGAGCACGTGTGGGGCTCAACTAGAGAAGCCGTGCATCTGGTCTGACTGATTCAGTGTCCCTTGGGTTTGAAATCAGTATTAAAAGCTTTAGGATCTGCTACAGTCATAACCTGGACAGGGATTACTGATTGGTTTGAGGAGGAGAACTCAGTACAACTCTGTGATTGGATTCGTGCACCCATGACCCAAGGATGAGGGATCAAGGAAGAGTGGTCAAAGTCCACAACGTGAGAAGTAGAAGCATTTCCTTCAGCATTATCTCCCAAATGCAGATGCTACATTTTGGATGGCACTGACATGGTTCTGCCCAGAGGACACAAAGATTGGTCTGCGGGATCATTCCAGCAGGCCCTGATGTATGACATCCATACATATGTTTCCACTGGTGTTTCTGTAGACAGAGAAGCTCTGGGAAGAACTGGTAACATTGGGACATTCCCATGGCAATAGAAAGCACAAGCACACTCTCAGTTTGCTGTTTTGGAAAGACTCCAAGATGACGTACAGCAGAATGCCGAGCAGAAAAGCTTTAAGCTTCATTTCCAGAAGAGGAAGTGTACTCTGCACTTTCAGAATTGTGAGGTAAGTGCAATAAAACGAAGTTTTAATAATTGAAATAATATGGTGTGCTCATCACAACAAAGGCAACACCAGCAATTAGAGATGTACCAGACAACACACACAGGAACAGGAGATGGCATCAATGCCTAGGGAAAATTGTCCTCACAGAAATATCATGGAACTTTGTACACACAATGGTCTAAAATTTTCACTTAACAAAGCCTTAGAAATCTATATTTGATACCTGATATTACATGACAAGTAGATGTAAAGAAGTAAATTAAAAGAAAGAGAAAGTACCATTTTCACTTCCAAAGATTTTGAAGGTCTGAAAAATGAGCTTTCAAATATCTAGACTGTAAAACGCTACCAGAGCAAGTATTGAAAACTGAGGTGAGGAAAACATGAAGTACAACAGTGTCTCAGAATCACAAAAGGCAGTATACCGGGAAAGGGGAGAGAAACTCTAAAAACGAGCCAAATAATACCAGAAAACCCAAGGATGAGACAATACCAGGGCTAAAGTCAGTCCAAAGCAGACTTGATAATGCAGACGGACTCGTGAAAGACTGTGAAGACAGGGGAACAGAAATCCCTCGATCAGAAGAAGACATAGAAAAAGAAATGCAAACCAATGCAAACAATGCTGTTGAAGCCTAGGGTAAGACAAAGCATGAAAGAGTATGATTCGTAAGAGTCCCAGATGGAAAAGCAAGATTAACAAGAAAAAGCCTGAAAAGATATTTGTAGAAAAGTCATACTGAAATTTTCTGAAAGACAAGAAAGAATTATCTATACGATTTCAGGAACTACACAGCGTCCAAAGGAGGTGGAATCCCAATAGACCTACTTGCAGCTCTATAATTCAAATCAACAAAGTTCATGATCACCCCAGTGATTTAAAATGCATCTAGAGGAAAGCAATTTAGTCACAACAGAACCTCCAGAAGGGTTTCAGCTCATATCTCGGCAGAAATACTGCAGAACAGGGAGGAGTGCAAGGACATAGGCCATATCCTGAATGAGAAAAAGCTGTAATCATGGGTAGCCTATGCCACATGACTGCCATTTCTAATAACGGCAGAGCTAGGGAAATTCACAGACCAGCAAAGCTTAAAAGAATTCAGCAGTTCAAAACTTATCCTAAAAGATAGATTGAGAATTCTACCCTGAATAGAAAAGTAGAAAGATGAAATGGAAATAAGAAAAACCATTATTGGAAATGCAAGAAGAGCGTGAGTTACAAACAAGAAACAAGAAGAAGGCAAGGAGGACATCAAAGCCATAAGATGGGAGAGGGTAGCATGAAATCATAGGTTATTTTAAGCACTATCTTAAGTGATTCACATAAATGAATCTCTGATTGAAGCAAACGGAGTGATGCATGGCCTAAAGTGTTTGCAAAACCAACAACAAGGAAACAAACAATCAAACAAACAAACAGACACCAAAAGGATACGGTTGGCTGACATATACCAAAGAAACCATGAGTATTCAAAACAAATTACTCAAAGTGATGTCAAGGATCATTCAGCACGCACCGACCCAGTATCGCAGCTTAAATGTACTCAACACACTTGTATTCAGAACACAGACGCGTGCATTAATATTCATAAACATTGATTCAATAGAGCATATCGTGACCTAACCCAAATGCCGATTTTGAATAAGATATGGTCATAGTCTGTGATATAGACTTACAATTCTTCCAAAAGCAAGAATGAATGCCATATTCTAGCCTAAGTAGAGAAGAAACGGCATAAGCCTATAACAAAGACAAGTAGCTCTGCAAAACTGTACTAAGAGCAAACGAGACAGACAGTAAAGTGCACATTGGGATTGGTTTCATTTCTCGGAATTTCAGCCCCCATGAAAAAAGTGGATCCATTTACTGAGAGCGTGGGTGTTTCAGCAGAAAGCAAAAGACGGATAAGTATTCTGAGTGAATGGATATTACACAAACATGAGTTTCCTTTAGTGGGGTCTCTGTGTACTGTGAGCTGTTAGAAAGTTTCCAGACGTGTGAAACCATAAACTAAAAATGGACACACTTCCCTCCGTTTGTACTGTATATACAGATCTGAACCAAAGGGAAGAGGGCAGATAAAAGGACAGTGGCACGCTAGTGGATAGAATCACATTTAACTTAGGAACCTCTCGTTTGATGCAGCCCCTCCCCCAACACTGACAATATTCAGCAACCATTGGGGATGGCAGTTACCGGTTGGATTTTAGGTGGAATCTTGGTGTGTACCGCGAGGTTTGTTGTGGCTGGTGGATCCAAGGTAACTGGGCAGAATTCTGTGGGTGGATCAGTGTGATGAAGGGGCTGCCGCCCTTTGTGGAGATTGGCTTAGGTCTTTTGTTCGGGACGCTGTGTAAGTTCGAGATAATGCTGCTGCCCAAAGACCTAAGTTCACGGGTAAGTTTCCAGAACCTGAGAGGGCAGAATGTGGAAGATCTGCCTGTCATCATCTTACTGGAGAGGCTCCGAGGTACTTTCAGACTTGCCCAGTCCTGTTGACGTCGACTTTATGGGAGACACGAAGAGAAGCTGGCAGAAAAGCTGGCTGCACGGATTGAGGAGAGATGCGAACATATTGATGAGAGTTGTTCCGCTACAATGGAGAATACCGGCACGGAGACATCTCTAGAGAATACCAGGCTCGAAAGACATTCATGAGACCTACTGAACCTCTGTGATACTGGCAGAAACATTCGGAGTGTCAACGTGCACTTGAGAAAGTCACTCCATTCTCTGCACCAAGAACGGCTCCAAGATTCCTGACGTCTAAAAGAGAAGAGATGGCAGAGATGATAAAAGCGCTCATGTTCTTGGAAGAGGTCATGAGAATCCACAGGTCCCAAGGGGCATTTACAAACCATTCAGACCAAAATGCACCAAGCCCAGGTAAGCCTTTTCCCAGGTTTGGGCCTTGCTATCAAGCACTTGCTCTTCCCTCCCCTCCACTCAGGCATCCATTTTAAAGGATCAGAACCTGAGCTGCAATGAAGCCAGTAGGAGAAGAGCAAGCCCCTCCTAGAATCAGAGTTCCTCCATCTTCACACTCTGTGAACAACAGTGAACTCCTGAAAGGTCAAATACTCTCGCCTAAATTAGTTAGGAATTGAATAATTAGCTCAAACAAAGAAATGATGACCTTCCCCTAGATTCAGCAAATGCTGGGTTTATGTCTTCTCTGGGGTGAAGGGAGTGTGGTAAGTGAGAGGAATCTTTGACTGAACTTGAATATGTACTAGGCCTCAGTGTTTCAAGACAGTATAGGTAAATATTATGTCAGATAGTGACCTGAACTGTAAAAGTCGTGAAAGCCTTTAAAGACACAGGTTTGGTGGACCATCTTTCTCTTCAGCCAAGCACCGGGTGCACGATATATTGGGGGTGCAGACTTGGTTGTGTTAAATTGCTTTACCCAACATGATCGGATGATTAAGCGTTCTCATCACTGATAGAAGAACACCTGCTTTTCAATAGCCTAGCATAGCTGCAGCAGGGTTCTCATAGCTAAAATGCCTGTATGTGCTTTTGGAATCAAGCCTAAATGTATATATTTTGTTTGGTTTTTCTTGTACTTTCCTAGAGAGGAATGTTACCCCTTGAAATGCCAACCTTGGCCAGTATGTGTCATTGGGATTATAGGGCACCACATGCACAACGGAAAACCTGGCTCTCGGTTATTTCATGGTTTCAATAGTTACTTCATGGTTCCTGTTGGTGTTGGAGGATTCAACATTAAAGAGTTGACATGTCCCCTTCAACATTTTGGACTGCAATTTTACTTTCTATCTGTCTACATTTTTCTTAGAGCTGACATAATGTTACAAAAATTGACAAGTCTGGCTTCTAGGTAAATTTAGTACGTTTCAAACACTAACTTCATTTTCATATAAATCCCAAAACATGTAAATCAATTCTATTGACCTTCTTAAAAACTGCAACTCTGTTATCAACACAATGTCAAAATTGGAGTCTTCTGACCATCCCTCCAACCAAGGCTTTATAGAAAACAGAGCTAAACAAACATCACATTTCTGTGAATTACATCTGGAAAGTGTTGATTTATCGATGCCCAGTTGGCAGAGAACAAGTGCAACCTGCGCTCACTCCCTCCCATGTACACAGCAATGTAAACTTCCACTCACCCAGCTCTTGGCACAGGACACTTTCCGAAGAGTGGTCTGTTACTTCCAAAGACAGGCTGAGGCCTCAGAAAACCTGGAAGCAGGAGAAGGCAAAGTAGAGAATGGAAATCTGTGCAGGATCTGACCTCTGCAGATGGAGCAGCAAAGGTGAAACTCTGTTTTACTTGGACGCACACTCTCAAGCAGACAGCACACATGGGACTGTAGGTAATACGCTGAGTGTTAGAAGAGTGCACAGCAGATGCTTGGCTGACATAACTCCTAGAAATCTGCACAAAATATCCCACAATTGATTCTGAGACCAAGATCCGATCTGCCAAATTTGAGCTAGCAGAGGCAGCGGAAAATGAGGTATAGAGCTACAGATAATGGCACACGCTGAGTCTCAGGGATCTGGAGTGTGTTGTGGGTTGTGGTGGGTTCTATCAAGAGAGCAAACCGACCTGTTACCCCAGTAAGGAAGCAACCACATTGGCGTGTGAGGTTGAGTTTTTCGATATTTGCCATGGCCACATACACTGCATCTTGCAGGCCCAGGATCAATTTGGCATTTTGCCAATAGAGCACGTGTGGGGCTCAACTAGAGAAGCCGTGCATCTGGTCTGACTGATTCAGTGTCCCTTGGGTTTGAAATCAGTATTAAAAGCTTTAGGATCTGCTACAGTCATAACCTGGACAGGGATTACTGATTGGTTTGAGGAGGAGAACTCAGTACAACTCTGTGATTGGATTCGTGCACCCATGACCCAAGGATGAGGGATCAAGGAAGAGTGGTCAAAGTCCACAACGTGAGAAGTAGAAGCATTTCCTTCAGCATTATCTCCCAAATGCAGATGCTACATTTTGGATGGCACTGACATGGTTCTGCCCAGAGGACACAAAGATTGGTCTGCGGGATCATTCCAGCAGGCCCTGATGTATGACATCCATACATATGTTTCCACTGGTGTTTCTGTAGACAGAGAAGCTCTGGGAAGAACTGGTAACATTGGGACATTCCCATGGCAATAGAAAGCACAAGCACACTCTCAGTTTGCTGTTTTGGAAAGACTCCAAGATGACGTACAGCAGAATGCCGAGCAGAAAAGCTTTAAGCTTCATTTCCAGAAGAGGAAGTGTACTCTGCACTTTCAGAATTGTGAGGTAAGTGCAATAAAACGAAGTTTTAATAATTGAAATAATATGGTGTGCTCATCACAACAAAGGCAACACCAGCAATTAGAGATGTACCAGACAACACACACAGGAACAGGAGATGGCATCAATGCCTAGGGAAAATTGTCCTCACAGAAATATCATGGAACTTTGTACACACAATGGTCTAAAATTTTCACTTAACAAAGCCTTAGAAATCTATATTTGATACCTGATATTACATGACAAGTAGATGTAAAGAAGTAAATGAAAAGAAAGAGAAAGTACCATTTTCACTTCCAAAGATTTTGAAGGTCTGAAAAATGAGCTTTCAAATATCTAGACTGTAAAACGCTACCAGAGCAAGTATTGAAAACTGAGGTGAGGAAAACATGAAGTACAACAGTGTCTCAGAATCACAAAAGGCAGTATACCGGGAAAGGGGAGAGAAACTCTAAAAACGAGCCAAATAATACCAGAAAACCCAAGGATGAGACAATACCAGGGCTAAAGTCAGTCCAAAGCAGACTTGATAATGCAGACGGACTCGTGAAAGACTGTGAAGACAGGGGAACAGAAATCCCTCGATCAGAAGAAGACATAGAAAAAGAAATGCAAACCAATGCAAACAATGCTGTTGAAGCCTAGGGTAAGACAAAGCATGAAAGAGTATGATTCGTAAGAGTCCCAGATGGAAAAGCAAGATTAACAAGAAAAAGCCTGAAAAGATATTTGTAGAAAAGTCATACTGAAATTTTCTGAAAGACAAGAAAGAATCATCTATACGATTTCAGGAACTACACAGCGTCCAAAGGAGGTGGAATCCCAATAGACCTACTTGCAGCTCTATAATTCAAATCAACAAAGTTCATGATCACCCCAGTGATTTAAAATGCATCTAGAGGAAAGCAATTTAGTCACAACAGAACCTCCAGAAGGGTTTCAGCTCATATCTCGGCAGAAATATTGCAGAACAGGGAGGAGTGCAAGGACATAGGCCATATCCTGAATGAGAAAAAGCTGTAATCATGGGTAGCCTATGCCACATGACTGCCATTTCTAATAACGGCAGAGCTAGGGAAATTCACAGACCAGCAAAGCTTAAAAGAATTCAGCAGTTCAAAACTTATCCTAAAAGATAGATTGAGAATTCTACCCTGAATAGAAAAGTAGAAAGATGAAATGGAAATAAGAAAAACCATTATTGGAAATGCAAGAAGAGCGTGAGTTACAAACAAGAAACAAGAAGAAGGCAAGGAGGACATCAAAGCCATAATATGGGAGAGGGTAGCATGAAATCATAGGTTATTTTAAGCACTATCTTAAATGATTCACATATATGAATCTCTGATTGAAGCAAACGGAGTGATGCATGGCCTAAAGTGTTTGCAAAACCAACAACAAGGAAACAAACAATCAAACAAACAAACAGACACCAAAAGGATACGGTTGGCTGACATGTACCAAAGAAACCATGAGTATTCAAAACAAATTACTCAAAGTGATGTCAAGGATCATTCAGCACGCACCGACCCAGTATCGCAGCTTAAATGTACTCAACACACTTGTATTCAGAACACAGACGCGTGCATTAATATTCATAAACATTGATTCAATAGAGCATATCGTGACCTAACCCAAATGCCGATTTTGAATAAGATATGGTCATAGTCTTTGATATAGACTTACAATTCTTCCAACAGCAAGAATGAATGCCATATTCTAGCCTAAGTAGAGAAGAAACGGCATAAGCCTATAACAAAGACAAGTAGCTCTGCAAAACTGTACTAAGAGCAAACGAGACAGACAGTAAAGTGCACATTGGGATTGGTTTCATTTCTCGGAATTTCAGCCCCCATGAAAAAAGTGGATCCATTTACTGAGAGCGTGGGTGTTTCAGCAGAAAGCAAAAGACGGATAAGTATTCTGAGTGAATGGATATTACACAAACATGAGTTTCCTTTAGTGGGGTCTCTGTGTACTGTGAGCTGTTAGAAAGTTTCCAGACGTGTGAAACCATAAACTAAAAATGGACACACTTCCCTCCGTTTGTACTGTATATACAGATCTGAACCAAAGGGAAGAGGGCAGATAAAAGGACAGTGGCACGCTAGTGGATAGAATCACATTTAACTTAGGAACCTCTCGTTTGATGCAGCCCCTCCCCCAACACTGACAATATTCAGCAACCATTGGGGATGGCAGTTACCGGTTGGATTCTAGGTGGAATCTTGGTGTGTACCGCGAGGCTTGTTGTGGCTGGTGGATCCAAGGTAACTGGGCAGAATTCTGTGGGTGGATCAGTGTGATGAAGGGGCTGCCGCCCTTTGTGGAGATTGGCTTAGGTCTTTTGTTCGGGACGCTGTGTAAGTTCGAGATAATGCTGCTGCCCAAAGACCTATGTTCACGGGTAAGTTTCCAGAACCTGAGAGGGCAGACAGTGGAAGATCTGCTTGTCATCAGCTTCCTGGTGAGGCTCCGAGGTACTTTCAAACTTGCCCAGTCCTGTTGAAGTCGACTTTATGGGAGACACGAAGAGAAGCTGGCAGAAAAGCTGGCTGCACGGATTGAGGAGAGATGCAAACATATTGATGAGAGTTGTTCCGCTACAATGGAGAATACCGGCACGGAGACATCTCTAGAGAATACCAGGCTCGAAAGACATTCATGAGACCTACTGAACCTCTGTGATACTGGCAGAAACATTCGGAGTGTCAACGTGCACTTGAGAAAGTCACTCCATTCTCTGCTCCAAGAACGGCTCCAAGATTCCTGACGTCTAAAAGAGAAGAGATGGCAGAAATGATAAAAGCGCTCATGTTCTTGGAAGAGGTCATGAGAATCCACAGGTCCCAAGGGGCATTTACAAACCATTCAGACCAAAATGCACCAAGCCCAGGTAAGCCTTTTCCCAGGTTTGGGCCTTGCTATCAAGCACTTGCTCTTCCCTCCCCTCCACTCAGGCATCCATTTTAAAGGATCAGAACCTGAGCTGCAATGAAGCCAGTAGGAGAAGAGCAAGCCCCTCCTAGAATCAGAGTTCCTCCATCTTCACACTCTGTGAACAACAGTGAACTCCTGAAAGGTCAAATACTCTCGCCTAAATTAGTTAGGAATTGAATAATTAGCTCAAACAAAGAAATGATGACCTTCCCCTAGATTCAGCAAATGCTGGGTTTATGTCTTGTCTGGGGTGAAGGGAGTGTGGTAAGTGAGAGGAATCTTTGACTGAACTTGAATATGTACTAGGCCTCAGTGTTTCAAGACAGTATAGGTAAATATTATGTCAGATAGTGACCTGAACTGTAAAAGTCGTGAAAGCCTTTAAAGACACAGGTTTGGTGGACCGTCTTTCTCTTCAGCCAAGCACCGGGTGCACGATATATTGGGGGTGCAGACTTGGTTGTGTTAAATTGCTTTACCCAACATGATCGGATGATTAAGCGTTCTCATCACTGATAGAAGAACACCTGCTTTTCAATAGCCTAGCATAGCTGCAGCAGGGTTCTCATAGCTAAAATGCCTGTATGTGCTTTTGGAATCAAGCCTAAATGTATATATTTTGTTTGGTTTTTCTTGTACTTTCCTAGAGAGGAATGTTACCCCTTGAAATGCCAACCTTGGCCAGTATGTGTCATTGGGATTATATGGCACCACATGCACAACAGAAAACCTGGCTCTCGGTTATTTCATGGTTTCAATAGTTACTTCATGGTTCCTGTTGGTGTTGGAGGATTCAACATTAAAGAGTTGACATGTCCCCTTCAACATTTTGGACTGCAATTTTACTTTCTATCTGTCTACATTTTTCTTAGAGCTGACATAATGTTACAAAAATTGACAAGTCTGGCTTCTAGGTAAATTTAGTACGTTTCAAACACTAACTTCATTTTCATATAAATCCCAAAACATGTAAATCAATTCTATTGACCTTCTTAAAAACTGCAACTCTGTTATCAACACAATGTCAAAATTGGAGTCTTCTGACCATCCCTCCAACCAAGGCTTTATAGAAAACAGAGCTAAACAAACATCACATTTCTGTGAATTACATCTGGAAAGTGTTGATTTATCGATGCCCAGTTGGCAGAGAACAAGTGCAACCTGCGCTCACTCCCTCCCATGTACACAGCAATGTAAACTTCCACTCACCCAGCTCTTGGCACAGGACACTTTCCGAAGAGTGGTCTGTTACTTCCAAAGACAGGCTGAGGCCTCAGAAAACCTGGAAGCAGGAGAAGGCAAAGTAGAGAATGGAAATCTGTGCAGGATCTGACCTCTGCAGATGGAGCAGCAAAGGTGAAACTCTGTTTTACTTGGACGCACACTCTCAAGCAGACAGCACACATGGGACTGTAGGTAATACGCTGAGTGTTAGAAGAGTGCACAGCAGATGCTTGGCTGACATAACTCCTAGAAATCTGCACAAAATATCCCACAATTGATTCTGAGACCAAGATCCGATCTGCCAAATTTGAGCTAGCAGAGGCAGCGGAAAATGAGGTATAGAGCTACAGATAATGGCACACGCTGAGTCTCAGGGATCTGGAGTGTGTTGTGGGTTGTGGTGGGTTCTATCAAGAGAGCAAACCGACCTGTTACCCCAGTAAGGAAGCAACCACATTGGCGTGTGAGGTTGAGTTTTTCGATATTTGCCATGGCCACATACACTGCATCTTGCAGGCCCAGGATCAATTTGGCATTTTGCCAATAGAGCACGTGTGGGGCTCAACTAGAGAAGCCGTGCATCTGGTCTGAGGGTTTCAGTGTCCCTTGGGTTTGAAATCAGTATTAAAAGCTTTAGGATCCACTAAAGTAAAGGGGAAACTGTGTTTTACTGGAATGCACACTCTAAAGTGGACAGGCCATTTGAGATGGAAAACAATGTGCTGAGGGTTAAAAGAGTGCATTGTGGACGTTTGGTTGACATATCTGAAAGCAATAATCACAAAATTTCTCTGCAATTCATTCCCAGACCAATACTCCACCTGTTAATTTTGAGCTAGGATTGCCTGTGGAATCTGTGTGTTAGGGCTGTGGCTGATGTCACAAATTTATTCCCAGGGGTTTGGAGATTGTTTTGGGCTGTGGTTGGTACTATCTAGAGAACAGATCTGCCAGGGTCCTCTCTTAATATTAAATCTGCTGGCATATGTGTTGTGGATTAGCTTAGTAACCAAGGGCCTTAGTCACAGTCTTTCCACATCCACGGTATAATTGCTCATTTTCTCCATAAAGGAGAAATGGGTCTCATTCAGAGCCATCTTCATCTAGTTTCTAGAATCCAGGGCAATTTATTGTTGAAATCAGATTCTATAGCCCAAGGATCTGCAACTTTCATAGGCAGGATTGAAATTTCTTATTGTCCAAAGCAGAGGTTTTTGAAATGCCTCATGCTTGCCTTTGAGTTCCAATGCCTTATTGCAAGAGTTCTTGGAGCAGAGATCTGCTGAACAATAGGTGAATTTGAAGCCTTTCCATCAGCCTTGACTACCACATGCTAATGCAACAATAGTTGTGGTGCTGACCCAGTACTACACTAAGGATCCAACTGTGGCACTGCATGCTTCAACAGGTTCTAATGTGTGACATCATTAGATTTGTTTCCACTTTTGTTTTTGTTTGCAGAGAACCTGAGGGAACCCATTATAAAATTTTGACTTTTCCGTGGCAATAGTAAGTATGAATGCACTTCCATGAGAGTGTATTGGAACCATTCCCTATCCACATATCCAGCCGGCAGCCCAGAAACCATTTGGAAACCTCTATTCCAGCAAAAATTACTAGTCCCAGCACTGTCAGAGCTATGATAAGCATTTAACCAAAATGACACTCAGCTAACTTTACTAGAATAGGTTGTATTCACCACAACAAAAACCACACTAGCAATCATATATATAACAGGCAACAGACACAGAAGGAATGCATGGCATCATTACATACCAAAAACAATCCTCACAGCATTAATACTAAATGTGCACAGAAATGATTTCACTTACAAAAGCTGTTCAAGTCTATAATAGATAACTGATAATCCTTAACCCATAGCGATAGAGAGATATAATAAAGTTAAAAGAACCATTGCAAATTTTCAAAAGACAGGAGTCTCCTGAAAGAACATCCAATGTATTAGACCACCAAAATTTACTAGAACATGACTTGAAAAGGGAGGACATAAAAACACTGAAGGAAATCTTGAGTCTATGAATACAAATGCAGGCTAGTATAAATGGAAAGAGAAACACTTTAGATGAGCCAAATAGAATCAGAAAATTCAACGGTGAGAATAGCTAAGCTAAAGACAGTCCAAATCGGACTAGATAATGCAGAGGAACAAATAAGTGACTTCGAAAGCAGGATAACCGCAATCACTCAGTCAGAACACGACATAGAAAAGCAAGTGAAAACCAATGTAAGCAATGCAACTGAAACCTGGGATAAGAGAATACATACCAGTCTATGACTCATAGGGATCCCACATGGAAAAGAAGAAAGACAAATGGTTTGAAAAGATATTTGAAGAAATCAGACTGAAATTTTCTTAAACCAAAGATAGAACCAGCTATCTCAACACAGGAAGCACAGAGGGTCCAAGCATAATGAACCCCAGTAGGCCTACAACAATATATATTCTAATTTAAATGGCCAAAGTTGATAATAAAGAAATGATTCTAAATGCACCAAAATAGAAACAAGTGCATTGCAAGAGAACTTTCTAATGTCTTCAGCTGATTTCTCAATAGATAGATTGGCAATTTTTTCTTCCCTCTTTCATTTTGTGTTGATCTCTATTCCAAGAACTGATGAAAGGCAGATTCCTTCAGTCTAAACAAGATGAGTTGACAGAGATTCTAAAAGTGTTCAAGTTCTTGGAAGAGGTCATCAGAATCAACATCTCAAGGGGCTTTTTCAGACAATACAAGAGACCATGCACCAAGCCCTGTTTATACTTTTCCCAGTAGTGGTCAAATGTATTAAGACTTGCTGTTCCTTCACACTAAACCAGCCATGCAGGTATACCCTCAGTCTGCTACTGCAGTTGAATTAGAGCCAGGTCCAATTTTACCAACACTGTAGGGAGAACCTGAGCCTGCTACTGCAAGAGACACAGCACTGTGTCCCATTTCACCAATCTTTCAAGGAGACCCTGAGCCTATTCCTGCAGGAGACTCAGAGCCAAATCACATTCCACCAGCTGTGTAGGAAGACCCCCAAGCCTTCACTTGCAATGGATCCAGGAATGTGTCCAATTCCACTAGCCTTGTAGGGAGACCTTGAGCCTATTCCTGCAGGAGAACCAGATCTCTGTCATATTCCACCATCCCTCCAGGAAGATGCAGGGCCTCCTCCTGCAGGAGACTCAGTAATGGGTCCAATTTCACCAGTCCTGCAGGGAGACTCTGAGACAATTCCTGCAGGAGACCCAGGACTGGGTCCCATTCCATCAACCATGCACTAAGACCTTGAAGTGGGTCCAATTCCACTAGCCTTGCTGGGTGACCCACAAGCCTGATCCTGCAGGAAAATTAGAGATATGTCATATTCCAGAAGCCCTGCAGGAAGACTGAAAACCTGCTCCTGCAGGAGACCCAGGAATAGGTCCAAATCCACCAGCCTTGCTGGGAGAGCACAAACCTGATCCTGCAGGTGATACAGAGCGAGGTACAATTCCAACAGCCCTGCAGGGATATCCTGAGGCCACTTCAGCAGGAAACACATGACTGGGTCACATTCCAATACCCCAGAAGGGAGACTGTGAGCCTGCTACTCCAGGAAACCCAGGACTTCGTCCCATTCCACCAAACCTGCAGTCAAACACTGAGACTGCATCTGCAGAAAACACAGAGCGGGTCACATAACACCAGCCCTGTAGTGAGACTACAAACCTGCTCCTGGGGGAGACCAAGCCCTTCACAGAGAACATGAGCCAGCTCCTGCAGAAGAACAAGAGTTGTGTGACATTCTACCAGCTCTGCAGGTACTCCCTAGGCTTGCTCCTGCAGGAGACAGACATCCCAGTCCAATTCCATCAGCCTTTCCAGGGAGAACCCCAGCTTCCTCCTGTAGAAGAGCCAGAACTAGATCTCATTCCACCAACCCTGCACGGAAACACTGAGCTTGCTCCTGCAGGATACCCACAGCCAAGTCATATTCCACAAACCCTGCAGGGAGACACTGAGTCTGCAATTGCAAGAGACCGAGGACTGGGACGAATTCCACCAGCTCTGCAGGGAATCCCTCACCTGCTCCCATAGGAGACTAAGAGCCATCAGTTCTGGTGGGGTCCCTAAGCCTGCATCTGCAAAAAATACTACAGAGTGGAGTCACATTCCACCAGCCCTGCAAAGAGAACAGAACCTGCTGCTGCAGGAGACACAGGACTAGGTCCCATTCCACCAACCTTGCAGGGATACCCTGAGCCTTGGACCAAGGAATGGGACAAATTCTGCTAACCTTCTAGGGAGACCATGAGCCTCTCCTGCAAGAGAACCAGAGATGGGTCATATTACAGTATTCTTCCAGGAAGACCCAAGGCCTGTTCCTGCAGGAAATGCAAGAACAGGCCCAATTCCTCCAGCCTGAAGGTAGAGTCCAAATCTGTTCTGGCAGGTGACCCAGAGATGGGTCCCATTCCATCAGCCCTGCAGGGAGACTCTGAGCCTACTTCTACAGGAGACCCAGGAATGGGTCCCATTAAACCAACCCTGAAGGGAGACACAGAACCTACACTTGCAGGAACCACAGAGCCAGGTCACATTCCATCAGCCCTGTAGTGACCCCTGAGCTGGGTCCAATTACACTATCCTTGCAAGGAGACCCTGTGCCTATTCCTGAAGCAGAACAAGTGATGGGGTCATGTTCCAACAGCCCTGCAGGAAGACCTGGAGCCTGCTTCTGCAGAAGACCCAGGACAGGGTCTGATTCCACCATCCCAGCAGGGAGAAAACTAGCCTGCTCCTGCAAGTGACCAAGGTCTGAGTCATATTCCACTAGCCCTGTAGGAAGAACATAAGACTGCTGTTACAGTAAACTCAGAGCCATGTGCCATTCCAGCAACACTGCAAGGAGAGTCTGAGCCTGCCCCTGAAGGAAACAGAAACCCAGTCACATTCCACAAGCCCTGCAGGGATACCTGAGCCTGAACAAGCAGGAGACCCAGGCCTGGGGCCAATTCTACCAGCCCTGTGGAAAGACACTGAATCAGCTCTGGCAGGAGACTAAGAGCCATGTCACATTCCACCAGCCCTACAGGTAATTTATCAGCCTGCTCCTGCAGAAGACCCAGAGCCAGGTCACATTCCATGAGCAATGCAGGGAGACTTAGAACCTACACCTTCAAAAGACCCAAGAATTGGACCAATTCCAATGGCACTGCAGGGAGACCATGAGCCGTGTCCAATTCCACTAGCCCTGCAGGAAGGCCCCGAGCCTACTCCTGCAGGAGAACCTGAGATTGGTCATATTGCAACAGCTCTAAAATGACCCAGAGCCTGCTCCTCCAGGAGACTCAGGACTATGTCCCATCCACCAGCCCTGCAGGGAAACCCTGAGACTGTTCCTTCAGGAGAACCACAACTGGCTCACATTTCACCAGCAATGCAGGGAGACTTAGAGCCTGCACCTTCAAGACACCCAAGAATTGGACCAATTCCAACAGCACTGCAGGGAGACCATTAGCCAGGTCCAATTCCACTAGCCCTGCATAGAGACCCCGAGCATGCTCCTGTAGGAGACCCAGCACTGGGTCTCATTCCACAAGGCTTGCAGGGAGAAACTCTGCCTGTTTCTGCAGGAGACCAACAGCTGTGTCACATTTCACCAGCCCTGAAAGAAGACCCCAATCCTGCACCTGCAAGGGACCTAGGACTGGAACAAAATTGACTAGCCCTGTAGAGGGACCCTGAGCCTGCTTCTGCAAGAGAATCAGAGATTTGTCATATTCCATCAACCCAGCAGGGACAGTCTGAGCCTGCTCCTGCAGGTGATACAGAGTAGGGTGAAATTGCAAAACCTTGCAGGGACACCATGAATCTGCTGCTGCAGGAGAAAAAGAATGGGGTCTCATTCCACAAGTCTTACAAGGAGACCCTGAGCCTGGTCTTGCATGAGATCCTGAGCTGGATCCTGCATGAGACACAGGACTGGGTCCCATTCTACCAACCCTGCAGGGGAACCCGAACCTGCACCTGCAAAAAACACAAAACAATGTCACATCCCACCAGCTCTGCAGGGAGACTGTAAGACTAGCCCTACAGGAGACCTAGAGACAGGTTACTTTACCAGTCCTGCAGGGAGACCCTGAGCCTGATCTTGTAGCTCCTCCTGCACCTACACACACACTTCTATGAGACCCAGAGCCAATTCAGGCATCACCACCCCTACGGGCTGAGATGCCTCTGCAAACACCAACACTGTCATCTAATTCTCAGAATCAACCCACTCCCAGACCCAAACTTTACTTCCCTTCTCCTGGCATCATTTTTGTTTGTTTTTTTCTGTAATTTCCTTGTTTTCTTTCATGTCATTTAGAGTATCATCTATTTTTATGTTTTAAGTTTACAATAATAAAATTTAGATGTTTTTCCATTTTAAATTGTGCAATTCAGGAGCATTAACTGCATTCATACTGCTGTGTAACCATCATCACTGTCTAGTTTCAGACTGTTTCTTTCCTCATAATAAAACCCTGTATCCAAAGCACACATTCTCTTTTCTCCCTCCCCCAGCCCCTGACAAGCCCTAATCCTATTTCTTTCTGTGTGTCTTTCCCTACCCTGGATGTTCCCTATCAATGAAATCATACAAAAGGTGGCTGTTTGTGTCTGCTCTCATATTTTAACAAGGGACTGTTGTTTTTTTTTTTTTACTTGAAGTAGCATTTTGGTTATTTGAAAGGGAAACCCAGGTGGATTAAACATGAGATGTACAAAATGAAAATTTTTAGTAACTATGTGCATAATCTCGAGATAGGCACTGCTATTCTATATGTGAAACCAGAGCCAGAAGGGAGATGCTTAGCTCTTCCTGTGGCAAAACATAACCTACAAAATAAAAAATAATAATATTCAAAAGCCATGAAAGACAAACCACAACCTGGAAAAATGATTTTTCATAACCTAAAGTCAGAGAAAGGTTTCACATCCCTGTGGTCCAAAAACTTCTTGAAACACTGTGTTCTAAACAGAAACAGAACAAACACATGCAATTCCAACAAGAGGCAATGCAGGTGGCCAGTGTATATTAGAGGTGCTTGACCTCTCATTTGAGGATGCACACAGATGTACACACTTTGGAGACAGCATTGGTCACCATCACACTGGCAGGACTTTAGCCTGGTGACAACCAGCTCTAGTGACAACATGAGGAGGCAGAGGCCACAGTAGATCCCCTGGAGGGAAGAGTGAGCAGACACTCCTCTCTGGGAGAACAGTATGCAGGATGAATTACAGTTCCACAAGTTCACCACTTTCCGAGTAGTGCTGATGCTTAGTGTTGATCATACTAAAATTCTTGCACAATTTTTCAAAGACGTCTTTTCAAGGATGTTCATCACAGTTCTGGTTTAACTAGTAGGAGACTGGAAGCAACACTAATGTTCATGGAGACGGGGTGGGATTCATCAGTTCCGGTTCACATGGAGGAATTATTGTTGTGCAGCTGGAAAAATGAGTGCTAGGTCTTTACCTGATGTCAAGGAAGCCCTCAGTTTGGATGCTTGTTAATCCATCATCTACATCCCAGATGCCATCTATGACCACATATGTGTCAAATCATCATAGATGTAAATGAATCTTGTGGTGTGTGAGAGACAGAGGCAGAGAGAATAAGAGAGATAGAGACTGAGAGATGTTCACCAAGCCATTCATGACGGTCACTTCTGGGGGTGGGATTTGCAAATCTCTGCACTTCTCCTTTAGGCAACATTTCAAGTGTTCATAATGTATCTATATTGATTTACTAATTCTAAGGTATTTAAAGCATATGTTACTTGAGATTCATTCATATTGAATCCACAGCATAAAGTTTATTATTTTTATTTTAAAGTATTTGTTACAAGTACAATCAGCATTTATGAGAGTAAAATGATAAATTCTAAAGAATTAAGAATCAGATAAAGAACAAAACCTTTTGGTGACTCAGACACAGGCCAGCTAGTTGGCAGCAAATGGCAGGGTGGGACAGGTTTCTCTAGAAGGTTGTGTATGTTCTGAATCCGCATCCAATAGAGGCAAGGAAAAATTACAAGACATGTACGCTGGAAACTACAACAGCTTGTTGAGAGTAATTAAGAAAGACCTAGCCCTATTTTAAAATTTGAAGGAGCCAAAGTGACAGAGTAGACAGACTCACAGCTTGACCTCTCCCACAAATACACAAAGAATTACATCTACAAAAACATTGAATTGCACAGAAACCTCCTGAATTCTGGCACAGTGTCTCTCATTTTGAAATACAGGAAGATTCTCACAAAATATGGTAAAGAATAAAAAGAAAAAAGACAAATTCAGTGCAGGACTGATCCTGCAGGGAAAAAGTAGCATAGGAAGAAAGGCACCCTCACACTGGGACACAAACTCTCTAGCTGGGAGATCAGCTAGGAAAGAAGCAGAGCTTCCAAGGTTTGGAGGAGATAGTGGCAACTGCATGGCAGGCAGAACTGGGGAATACTGACACAGAGGGTCCCTGTGATGACCAGCCCTAGACATGAACTAGCAGGGATGAGCCAGGACTGGCTACTGGAGTCAGTGAAGAGCCCAGGCAGAGGGCTGGGTCACACTGCAGAGAGGCAGCATCAGGAAACTAGAGGGCAGTGTGAGCTCTGGCTGTGTGTGTGTGTGTGTGTGTGTGGAACAGAACAGACTGAAACTCACATAAAAAAGCACCAATGTTGGTATAATGGGGGAGGAATGAAGCATGGCTGTGCCAAAGTCACTTTCTCCACTTGGCTCCATTGTTGGTGTGTTCTCATGAGAAGAGAAATGGGGCTTGGTCATAGCCAACACTGCTGCACAAAGGCAGAGCTGAATGTTGAATCCATATCCTGTGCCATTGCAACTTCACAGGCGGGACTGAGATTTGTTTACAGCCCCAGGAAGAGAGGGTGGATTTGCTCTCCCTGGTCACTTTGTGGATCCACACCTCTGGGACTTACAGGCAGTGAGTGGAGTTCTGACTCAAGAAGGGTGTCCAGTGAGGGTATTTACAACGGGGTGGTGTATGGTTCCATATGTGGATGCGGGATTGGGGTTTGAGCTGAACATGTAGTGGACCACAAATTCATGTGTGTGACTACACACTTGCTAAGGCAGGTCCAAGGGACTGACACTGCTGGATCTGCACTGATGTTTCCTGGGGCTCAGAACCTGAGGGGCACCAGAGTAGGTGGCTGACATTCCCAAAGCTAAAGCAGGGATAAAGCCAACATCAACAAATAGTACTTTGTAAGTCTGCATAACAAGTGACAGACAACACCACAGAGGGAACTCCCCAGTGGAAATCTCCTGCCTATTTTTCTTCACAACTGAAGTGCTCCCACCCTGCCTACTACACACCACAGCTCAGAAACGGGTCTAGAAGAAATACATAGAGCCAGAGAAATATAAGTAAATAAAGAAGCCGAGGAACCACTTTCAATTAAAAGAACAAGAGAAATCCCCTGAAAGAACAAACAGTAAAATAGACTGATAGTCTACTAAACTTCAAAAAGGGAATGATCAACACACTGAAAGAACTAAAAGAGACTATCAATATAGACAGAAAACTTTGAAAAGAAAATTTAAACTATAAAGAAGAGCTAGTTAAAAATAGAAAATTCAACTACAGGCAATCAAAAACAGACTAGATAATGCAGAGGAATGAATAAATGACTTAGGAGACAAGATAAAAGAAATAACCCAATACAGCAGACATAAAAGCCAATAAAAACCAATTAAAGCAAGATAATATAAAGTGCGCCAGCCTATGCATAATAGTGGGTCCCAGAAGGAGAAGAAAGAGAAAAGGGGATTGAAAATATAGTTAAAGAAATCATGACTGAAAACTTTCCAAACCTTAAGAAGGAAAGAATTATCCAAGTACAGGAGGCACAGAGGGTCCCAAACAAGAAGAAACCAAACAGACCTACACCAAGACATATTATAATTGAAATGGTTAAAGTTAAAGATAAAGAAAATATTCTAAAGGCAGTGAGAGAAAAACAAAATGTTAGTTACAAGGGAGCCCCATAAGCATTCAGCAGATTTCTCTACATAAAAACTTCTGGCCAGAAGGGAGTGGCAAGATATATTCAAAGTCCTGAATGAGAAAAGGCTGCAAACTAGGATATTCTATCTAGAAAGACTCTCCTTTAGAACAGAAAGAGAGAGAAAGAATTACACAGACAAGCAAAACTAAAAGAATTCAGCAGTACTAAATCTATGCTAAAAAAAAATTGAAAGTTCTAATCTAAATAAAACATAAACAGGAAGCTATAGAAATTAGGAAACCATAATTGGAAATGCAATAAATACAGTGAATTGCAAGGGAAAACATGAAGATATAAATAAGTCAGTAAGTCAATAAAGAAAGCAAGAAAGAAAGAGAGAATAGCAAAATCATAAAAGGTGAAAGAGGAGAGCAAGAGAATATAGATTTTGTCCCCTTTCTTTTTTTTTTTCTTCTTTCTTTTTGTCTTCTTTCTTTTTAGGATGCACTTGAGCCTACATGACTATCAACTAAAACCAAACAGATGAAGTAAGGGGTTACCATACTTGAAAGACAAGATAATCACAAATCAGAAGTATATAAAGAGTCATAAAACCCAAAAAGAAACCAAGCTTATAGAAAAGAAATTTATCATATGACAAAAATGAAAAAAAAAAAAATTAAAAGAAAGAAACAAATAAGAAATACCAAATCAACTGGAAAACAAATTTCAAAATGACAATAAAACCACATCTATAAAATAACTACTATAAATGTCAATGGACTAAGTGTTCCAATCAAAAGAAAAAGTGGAGGAGGAGGAAAGATGGTGGAGTAAAAAAGATGCTCAGAGCTCACCCTCTCCCACAAATTCACCAAGAGTGACATCCACAGACACACCCACCACCCAGAAGACCTGCTGAACTTTGACAGAATATTGCCTTCTTCAAAAGATAAAATTTTCCACAAATCTGGTAGGAGAAAAGAAGAAAAAGGAAAATAGTTCAGGACCATTCCAATGAGGAGGGAGCTGCAAAGGAGTAATAGCAGTAATACACTGGGCCTACCCAACTCCAATGGCGAGTTCAGCAAGATGGAGAGGGAACATCTGCGGCTCCGATCTGTACAGAATAGCCTTTGACTGACAGAACTAAGTTAATTGGGCACAAAGAGTCCCAATGATCCCCAGCCCTAGACGTGTACCAGCAGAGGTGGGATGGGACAGGCTGTCTGAGTCGAGCAGAGGATTCGGGCTGACTGTACAGAGGAAACCTTGGGGGACTGCAATGTTCTGTGTGCCATGGCTGGGAGAGTATACAGATTAGATCAGCCTGGGTCCCCCATAAAATCCAAAAAAAAAAAAAAAAAAAGGCAAAGCAACACTGCTGGTGTGCCCTGGGGGGAAGGGGATCCGTAGCCTTTGTTTCCACAGACCCACAGTGCCATTATTTGAGACTTCTTGGGAGAAGAGAGTCAAGGCTCAGCCATAGCCACCATATTTTCTGGTTCATGGTTCCCAGGTGAAGGAGGGGTCAAAAGCCGAATCCCTACCTAGGGGCTCCACAACCTCATAGGTGGGACTGAGATTTGTTTACAGTCCCAAGCAGAGGGGACCATTACACACTGATGCCTCTCTGAATTGGCTTTTCTAAGACAAATGGACAAGAAGCAGTGTTCTGGAACAGAGCAGGGATGAGGGCTAGTGCAGCTGTTTTCTCTGAGTCCACCTATGAAGCATGGACCTAATGCGGCAGGGGAGCTACCTGCCAACTACCTTGCACAAGTGTGGTGCTGGGACCAGGCATCTGGTGGGGGTGCAGACCACCCACAAACTGATGCTGGGACACAGACCAGGAGCACGACTGGAGGGCCTCTGGAACCAGCAAGTGGAGTTTTCACAGCAGGATATGGGCAGGAGTGTGACAACCACAGGAAAAAAAGGAGCTCCTGCTCAATAGCCAGGGCAGACTCAGGCCACCAGAACACCAGCCACACCACCAACAAAGGGGATAACAGGCAATAGGCATGGAAGGAAGACTTGGCAACCACCCATAATTAAAAACAACCTTATGACAAAATTATTAAGAGTGCATATTCTTGGAGAAAGGCCAAGATAGTGGAGTAGAAGGATACTTGTATCTTATCCTCTCCAATAAATACACCAAGACTGATATTCACAGACACACCCATCCACTCAGAACATCTGCTGAACTTTGATAAAACATTGCCATCTTCAAAAGACGAAATATGCCACCAATCTGGTAGGAGAAACGGAAAAAAGAAGGAAGAAAATGCAAAATGGCTTGGGGTTGGTCCTTTGAAGAGGGAGCAGCAAAGGAGGGATAGTGCTGGTTGACTGGGTCTCCCCCTTTCCTACGGAGAGGTCAGCAGGATGGACAGGGAACCTCTGAGGCTCAGATGTGTACAGAACCGCCCTTGACTGACAGAATTAAGTTATATGGGCACAAAGGGTGTCAACAACCCCCAAACCTAGAAGTGAATCAGGGATGGGAAGGGACAGGCTGCTGGATACAAGCAGACTCTGGTTGACTGTACAGAGGTAACCCTGGGGGACTACAGTGTGCTGTGGACAACTGCTTGGATTGTATACAGATCAGAACAGCCTGGGCCCCCCATAAAATAAGAAAAAAAAATAAAGCAAAGCAACTTTGCTGGCTTGCCTGAGGGAAGGGGAGGTTTGTCCTTTGTCTCTGCTGACCCACAGCAACATAACTGGTGATTTCTCAGAAGAAGAGTGATGAGGCTCAGCCACAGCCATCATACCCACCCAGGCAGAGGCAGGGTTGAAACCTGAATATGTACCTGGCAGTTCTGCAGCCTCATAGGTGGGACTCGGACTTGTTTACATCCCCAGACATATAGGAAGGTTCTGTCCTGGTGCGTCTATGAACTCGCACCTCTAAGACAAATGAACAAGGAGCAGAGTTCTGGCAAAGAGCAGGGACTAGGGCTGGTGTGGCCATTTGCCTCAAGCCCACCTACAAAGTGTGGAAAAGATGTGGAGTGGGGAGTAGCACTGAACAGGGGAGCAACCAACCCAACTACTGTGCAGGACTGCTGCACCTGGACACGGCATTGGGAAGGGGCACACCCTGCCCACCTACCATGCAGGAGAGCAGCACCAAGATGCAGCATTGGGAGGAGATGTGACATGTCTACCTACAGGCACTGGGAGCAGCACAGACCAAGGGTGTGACCAGAGGGTCTCTGGAACCAATGAGCTGAGTTCATGAAACAAGGCAGGGGCAGGAGCTGTGACAACCACAAAACAAATAGGAGTCCCCATTCAATAGTCAGGGTAGGCTCTGGTTAACAGGTTAACGGCCACATCCGTAACCAAAGGGATAACAGACAAAAGGCACAGAAGTAAGACTTGGCAACCACACTTATTTAAGAAAGACCTCTTGATAAAATTATTAAGGGCACACAATCTCCACGGGAACATCCTCTCTTCTTTTTCTGTTCCATTTTCTTTTACTTTTTAAATGTTACTTCTTAAATAATTTTTATATTTCTATTTTTAATCACTTTTAAATTTTTCTTTTAAAATACTAATATTATTATCTTTCAATTTGTCCAATTTCATTTTTATCTTTGTTTTGTGCTTCTGTTATGATGATACTCTGTTCTCAAATATTTTTCTTCCTTTAATGTTTTAAAAATTCATCCCAACTCAATTGTTATCTTGTTTCAATATGTTCTTCTGTTATTGATTATACTGCTTTTAAAACTAATTTCTTTGTGCTTAGTTTTATTTCTGCATCCACTTTATATAAATAAATAAACTCCTAAAGGACGACAGTAGATAACTGATACTCCATAAGCCATAGTGCCAGAGAGATATAAGCAAGATGAAGAAGCAGAGCCACCTCTCTCAATTAAAAGAACAAGATAAATCCCCTGAAAGAACAATCAATGAAATAGACATTGATAGTCTACTAGATGATTTCAAGAAAGGAGTGATCAAAGTACTGAAGAAACTAAAAGAGATTGTCTATAGAGACAGAGAATATGTCAAAAAATGAAATTGAAACTCTAAAGAGGAGCCAGTGAAAATTGGAAAACTCATTTGCTGAGATGAGAGTTGAGCTAAAGGCTGTAAAATGTAGGCTAGATAATTGAGAGGAATGAATATGTGACTTAGAAGACAGGACAACAGAACAGCTGAGAGAAAACAAATAAAAACCAATGAAAGCAATATAAGGGACCTATGGAATAACATAAAGCATGCCAACCTACTCATAATGGGGGTCCCAGAAGGAGAAGAAAGAACAAAGGGGATTGAAAAGGTATTTGAAGAAATCATGACTGAAAACTTCCCAAACCTAAAGAAGGAATCAGATATCCAAGTACAGGAAGCACAGAGCGTCCCAAACAAGGAGGTCCCAAACAGACCCACACCAAGACATATTACAATTAGGATGACCAGGTTTGAGAATAGGAAATGATTCTAAAGGCAGAAAGAGAAAAACAAAGAATGAGATACAAGGGAACCCCCATAAGATTTTCAGCTGATTTCTCTACACAAACAGTACAGGCCAGAAGGGAGGGGCAAGGAATATTCAAAGTCCTGAATGAAAAAATGATGCAGCCTACGATACTTTATCCAGCAAGGCTATCCTTTAGAATAGAAGGAGAGATAAAGAACTTCACAGACAAGCAAAAACTAAAAGAATTTAGCAACACTAAACCTATGCTAAAGGAAATATTGAAAGACTTACTCTAAACAGAAAAGAAGCAGGATGCAACAAAAAGGAGAAAACCATGATTGGAAAGGTGATTGCTACAATGAATTACAACAGAATAAACATGAAATCATAAAAGAGGACATCTAAATCATTAAGGGTGGGGGAGGCGAACAAGAAAATCTACAGGTTTCTCTCTCTCTCTCTCTCTCTCTCTTTTGTTCTTGGTAGGATGAGTTTGAGCTTATATTACTATCTGTTTAAAACAAACAGATATAGTAATGGGTTAATATATGTACAAAGTAGGGTAACCACAAGCCAAAAAGTTACAATAGAGTCACAAAACTAAGAAGACACCAAGATAATAAAAAGGAAAATTACCAAACCACAAAAAGAAAATGAAAGGAACAAAGAGGAAATACAAAATCAACTGCAAAACAAAGTTCAAAATATAATAAACACATATCTATCAATAATTATTATAAATGTCAATGGACTAAATGCTTTAATCAAAGGATATAGAGTGCAGAGTGGATAATAAAGCAAGTATCTACAATACACTGTATACAAGAGACCCACGTTAGGGAGAAGGACACACATAGATTGAAAGTGAGAGGATTGAAAAAGATATTCCACAAAAATGGAAATGACAAGAAAGCAGGAATATCAACAGTGATTTCAAATAAAATAGACTTTAAAACAAAGATTATAAAGAAAGATTAAGAAGGACATTTTATAATGATTAAAGGAGTCATAGATGAAGATGTTACACTCATTAACATATATGAACCCAACATAGGAGCACCTAAATACATAACAGATAAAAAGGGAATATTTGATCGGAATACAGTCATGGTAGAAGACTTTAACTATCCATTAACATCACTGGACAGATCTTCCTTACATAAAATTAATAAGACAACATAGAAATTAAATGATAAAATAGAACAATTTGTCTTGGTTAATATTTTGAGAACATTATATTTCCCTAAAATAGAATATACATTCTTCCCAAGCGCACGTACCACATTTTCTAGGATAGATCATATACTTTGGCACAAAAGAAGCATTAACAATTTGAAGAAGATAGAAAATATTTGAAGCAACTTTTTCTGAACCCAATACCATAAAACTAGAAATTAACTACAGAAAAATAAAGGAGAAATAAATGACAGCATGGAGATTAAACAGCATACTATTTAAAAAAAAATGGGTGGATAATGAAATCAAAGAAGAAATAAAAAAACACAGTGAGACAAATGATGATGAAAACACAACCACACAGAACCTGTGGGATCCAGAAAAGGCAGTGCTTAGAGGGAAGTTTATAGCGAATCAGGTCTACCTCAAAAAAGAGGAAAAACTGCAATAAACAATCAAACTTACCACCTAAAAGAATTAGAAAAAGAAGAGCAAAAAATAACAAAAGTAAGCAGAAGGAAGGAAATAATAAAGATCAGGGAGGAAATAAATAAAATAGAGATATTAGAAACATTTGAAAAAATCAAGCCAAGAGATGGTTTCTTGAAAGAGTAAACACAATTGACAAAATTATGCTCTATGCTGGAAATTGACACAACAATGCAAACTGACTATAACTCAATAAAATAAAAATTAAAAAATAAATATATTAACAAAAGAAAAAAGAAAAGGTAGTTTCTACTCACCAGACTGGAGGAGGGGACTGCACCCCATGCGGGGTCACACCCCATGGGAAAGCCTGGGGTAAGGATCGGAGGAGCAGGGTGCTGTGGACAGGATCTGTCACAGGGTTTCTGCAGGAGGGGAGGGTGAGGCATGTGAGCAGGCTGAGGACTGGCCATTTGAGTAAGTTCATGGGCTCTGGGGTGGAGGGGCTCCCCCAAGTGTCTGGACTTGACTCTGGGTGAGTTGGGCAGGTGGACAGTGGCTCAGTGTGAGTCCAAGTCCAGTGGAGGGGGTAGTGTGTTAGATCTAGAAGGACTCCTTCTGGGGTGGGAAGGCCCATAATGGAGGCAGGAGGCCAAGCCCAGGTGACTGAGAACAGTGTGTGTCCTGCATAGGCCTGCAGGGCAGACGAAAGCATCCAGTCTACAGAAGGTGGAAACATGGTCCATACAAGGGCACAGCTCAGATGTCACCCCCTCAGAGGAGCCTTCCTTGCCTGCACAGTCTACAGGGACAGCCTCTTCCACGCACATCTCCAAAGCAGACACCTGCTCCATCTCCTGCATAGCATTCAGGAACCGGGCCCCTGCTCCACGCCCAGCCATGGTTCTGCTGCCCTGAGGAAAAGCCCTCACAGGAGCCATCAAGCCCTGCACGACCTGGGCCCCACCTCTCTGTCTCTTCTGCCACCACTGTCTCCACCTGACCCTCTTCTCCTCCACTCCTGCACTCCCCCAGCCCTGTGTGCTCTCCAGAGCACGTGTCCCTCCTAACATGCTGTGTGTGCTCACTGTGTCTCATCCACTGCATGCCTCCCACCCAGGTCAGTATCCAGTGCACAGTAGGGCTCAGTAAGTAGAGAATGAATGACTCTTACCATCACTGCTGGGAAGACCTTTGTCTGTGGCCTACAGTGATCACACACACGTCACACATTCGCTGAGGTCCTACTGTGTGTTGGGCGGGTTCCATATACCGGGCACAGCAGGGAGTGAAGCAGGCAGGTCTCCATTCTCATGCAGCAGACAGCCTGGTGGGGGACACAGAGAAAATTAAGTATAATATACACAATGTCCGGAGGCGATATGTTCCATGGAGAAAAATAAGGTCAGGGAGGACATTTGAGCAGATTCCTGAAGGTGTTCAAGAAGCAGGCGGAGAGAGATCCTGGCTGAAAGAGCAGCCAGCGCAAAGGCCCTGAGGCCACAGTGGGATGCGCGTGGAGGGTCTTAGTTATCCATGCGAGTTCTTAGTCCTGCCTTGAGTACGTATGTTGCTTTTATTTGTAAACCTTGATTTCACCTTTAAAGCAAATTAAACTGCATCATCAATCTGCATAATTTAGCCAATTCTGTTTCAGGTGTTGTGGGCACAATGGCGGGCTAGTTACTTGGGTTGGTAAAGAATTACCAGCGTCTGAGAAGGGTCTAGGAAAGTTTAATAGGGACACTGCTATAGGCATCATCAGGCCACACAGGCAAGAGGTGCCTACACGAGCGCCAAGGTTGAGTGTGTGGGGTCTGTTATTGGGGGGGTGCTATTCACACAAGGAGGAGGGGGCTGCATGATCAATTCATGCACAGGTACCTGGTTGGTTGTGAAATCTGTCAGGGGCTTCTCTGAACAACAGGCTTTACCACTTTAATAAGGGCAGGATGTGAGGCCTCTCTTCCTGGGGCAATGAGTTTTCATAGGGTAAACACACAGCAAGAGAAGATGTTTTATAGCTTGTGGAAATGCAGGTGTGCAAAGGGTCCTGCAGTGGGGAGTGGGAGGTAAGGTGCCACTGGGCTCTAGGCACACAGAGAGCCCAGGGGTGAGGGTGTATGACTCTAAAGAGTGCCACCTGGCTTCACACCAGGGACTTTATGTGAAAACAGGAGAATCTAGGTTGTCAGCACGTGTCTACTCAGTGACCTCCCTAAGCCTAGCTCTGTCAGGCACCAGGTAGCTGTGAAATGAACATGAAGGTCCCCACCCTGAGGACCCCAATGAATGAACATCTTGACATCCTCAAGCCCCTTCCCCTGCACCACCACCCCACCTCATCTGGGTCTCAGGCTCTGACACTGATATCAGTGGCACCTTTGTTCCCTATATCCAGCTCTTCTGGACGTCTCTGTGATGAGCTGTTCCATGTCAGCGAGCCCCAAACTGAGCTCTGCCTTTACCCCATGAATGCTTCCTCCCTGTGAAGCCCCTTGTGAAGGAGCCACCACTAGCAGGATCCTTCAGCCCTGAGTCTCTGCCTTCCCCACCCCTCCGATTTCCCCCAGCCCATGATCCCCTCTGGAGGTCCCTATTATCCTCTCCCTCCCACTTCAGTCTTGGGCTGCACACCAAATCCCTCTTCACAATCTCCCACAAGACAGGTCCAGGTCCACTTGGGGACACTGAGGTGACACAGGTGGGTGTTGCTGGGAATGAAGAGCAGGATCCTGGAGCAGAGGAGAGGCAAGGGCTCCCAATCCACCAGAACACAGGCTAAAGTGGGGGCAAGACACCCATAAAGGGTGAGGCAGGCATCACACTGCAGACCCGCCCTCTGCTCCCCCAGGGTGCCCTGTGTTTCCTGCTTTGGCCTGGGGGACTTCCCCCTCACTCTCTGTTAGAGGGGTGCCCATTCATTCATTCACACCCTCATTCACCATGTACATGGGTCCTGCTCAGTGCCAGGCCTCAGCTGGATGACAGCTCATCCTTGGGGACACAGCTCAGATCTCACCTCCTCCATGAAGCACTTCTGGATTCCCACCCCTCCTGAAGTTCCTCTGGCCTCAGTTGGGACCACTAGGGCTGAGACCACACTCTGATTACCCCCCAAGTCTGTGATCTCTGTGAAAGCCCTGGGCCCAATGTGGAAAGAGACTCAGAAAAATGGGGCCAAAAGGGGCTAAGAAAAATGTTATTAGTTCTCTATTACAGAGAAGGGCACTGAGCAGAGAGAGGGCAGTGTCCAACCAAAGCTACAGAGGAGGGTCTCATTGAGCCCTCCCTTGGCCCTGTTACTAGTTCTCTGTTACAGATGAGGACACTGAGCCACAGAGAGGGAGCAGAGCCCTGCTATAGCCTTGGCCCCACAGCCTGTGTCCTTTATGACTAGCTCCATGCTGCCAGCAGGGGTATGGGCCTGGAATGGAGGTTGAAAGCAGCCTGACCCCCAGGACCCCTTCATACACAAAGTCAGTCTCAGGAAACACCCCTCAAGACCTACTCTACACCCCTGGGATTGGGACCTGATTGCTGTTCCTGGAAGCTGGCTGGGCTTCCCTGTGAATTGGCCCAGGAGATGCTTGGGACAGACACAGGGCCCCTGAGGCTCCCTGTCCCCAGATGAGCAGCTCTGGTCCCCTTGACTGTCCCTGGCAGAGGCCTGATGACATAAGGTGTTGGCCGGGTAGCCAGCTGTGGAGATGAGGAAATGGGAGCAACATGCAGGTACATGCAGAGGTCCAGGTATTCACTCAACAATCATTGATTCAGGCCTTGCTGTGTGGCTTGCCTGGGCCCAGGCCTGGGTGTCCAATAGTGAATACAGTCAACCCCTTGAGCCTTCTGGGAAAGCAGTGCTCAGAGAAACGGGCCCTCAGTGCCCCCATCCTGCTCCCCTTGAACAATCACACTGAGATGAGGCTGCAGCCATGGGTCCCAGTGGAGGGTGAAGGGAGGAAGGAAACCCAGAGTGGGCACTGACCATGAGCCTGGACACTGGAACCAGATGGCCTGGGCTCTGTAATCTGGGGTGGTCACCTCCCCTGTTCTCTCTGTGCCTCAGTTACTTCTTCTGCAGAAATGGTTGATAACGCCTGTCCCTGCCCCACAGATTTTCATGAGGAGTCAGTGATCTTCTCTTATGCGTGTAGGACAGTGCCTGGCTATGGGTAAGGATCCTGCTCACCTCACAATAGTCTGTCCCACTTTAAAGATGAGAAAGCCAAGGCTAAGGGGGTTATGAGACCAGCCTGGGCTAGCCCCCTTCTCATGCTCTGCTGTCCAGGTCTCCTGCTTTTACATCATCCCTCTGCCCCCATATCCACCCAGCAAGGTAGGTGCTGAGAATCTGAGCAAATCAGAGTATGAATGGAGGCACACCCTCTCCCCAACTTGGGCTCTTGGGGCGGTGGGCAGGATGGGGATATCGGGCTCCCCCAGACTGTCCAGGAGGCCCAGCATGTCCGTCACCTCATTTCCACTCAACACGGAGTAGGTGTGTGTCCAAGGGCCAGAGGGCGATGGAGTAACCCAGGGTGGGTGGATGCTAGGTAGGTGTGGGAGGCACAGAGTGGCCCCTGGAAGACAGTGTCCAGGCAGCCAAGGTGTAGGGAATGAGGGTGCCCAGAAGGGGCAGAGGACAGAGTCCAGCCTGGACACCACCCCCTGCTGGACCCTGATCTGGGGTGAGAATTGGGACAAGCCAGGGCCCCGCTAGGACTCCTCATCCAGCAAAGAGGTGAGGAAAAGTTAAGGAGACAATGGAGGCTGACCCCACCGTGCTCCCTGTGTGAGGGCGCTGCTTCCAGGATCCTGGAGTTTCCTTAGACCTTTGTGAAGTGGCTGCTGTTTCCAGCCCCATGTGGGCAGAAGGACTGAGGCAGGGAGGACAGAGTGACTCAGGACAGAGCTAGGATTCATCCAAGAGTGTGTGCTGGGCCTCTCGCTGAGAGCAGCCTCTGGGCATCATGGACTCAGGAAGTGTCTTGTCCTCCCTCTTAAGGCTCCTGGCATGTTAGGCAGGAAAGGTCCCAGTGCCCATACCTGGGCCTCTCTGGGTGATGCTGACATGTGGGATCATGATGGTCCTGGGAAAGGAGAGAGAATGTAGGCTGGGCGTCAGGTCTGCATCAGACCCTAATGATGCCCCTAATGTTGTGTGACCTGGAAACTCCCTGACCTCTCTGTGCCTGGCTTTCCAGCTCTGACTCAGAGGACTGCTGTGCTTGGCACACAGTAGGACCTCAATCAGAGGAAAAATCCAGCCCTTCGCCAGGAACCTCTCCTCTTACATGCCCAAAGCTAAGCCCATGTGGCACACATCACCAGAGCTGATACTTGACAAACAGGGCAAGTGAAATCCAGCAACCCCTCCCTCCTGCCTGAGGCCCTTCCCTCCTCAGTGACAGTGGCTCAGAGCAGGTCTCTGCATCCCAGAAGTCTGAACTGAGCCTTGTGACCTGGAGGAGTCCCTGTTCCACATAACTTTGTTTCCAGGTCCTTCCAACAAGACACAAGAGCACCTGGTCAGTCTCTTAGCTGCAAGGTCCTCCCTTTGCAAATTCCCCCATCACATCCGGGCTAGAAGATGTGAGTTCCAGGGCACATGACCATCCAAATGATGACTTCAGGGAAACATCCCTGCCCACACTGCACTCTTCAGAGCCCACCTTCTAAAAGAAGGGGTAGTGACCCACGGTTGTGCACAGTTTTATCACAACACAGCCCTCACCCACCCACCATTGGAAACATGTGAGAAGCAGAGATTCCCAAGTGCCTGGACCCCTGTCATCCAGAAAGCAGAGGTTAGGGTAACAGATAGAAGGGGAGAAAGTACTTTCATACTATATATCTGATAAGGGGTTAACACCCAAAACATATAAATAACTCTTACAATTCAACAGCAAAAAAACAAGCAATCTGATTTAAAAAGTGGGCAGAGGAACTGAATAGACATTTTTCCAAAGAAGACACACAGATGTCTAACAGGTACATGAAAAGGTGCTCAACATCACTCACCATCAGGGAAATGCAAATCAAAACCACAATGAGATATCCCCTCCCACCTGTCAGGGTGGGTGTCATCAAAATACAAGAGATAACAAGTGATGGTGGTGGTGTGAAGAAAAGGGAAACTTCTGCAATGTTGGTGGGAATGTAAATTGGTGCCATCACTCTGGAAAAGAGTAAGAAGACTCCCCCAAAATTTAAAATTAGAACTTCCGTATGATCCAGCAAGTCCTCTGCTGGGAATATATCCAAAGGAAATGAAATCACTATGTCAATGAGACAACTGCACCCTCACGTTCACTGTATCATTATTTACAATAACCAAGATATGTAAACAACCTAAGTGTCCATCAACAGATGAATGGATACAGAAAACGTGACGCATATATATGTATATATAATGGAATCTTATTCAGACATTAAAAAAATGAAATCCTGCCATTTGTGACAACTTGGATGGACCTTCAGGGTATTATGCTAAGTGAAATAAATAAGACAGAGAAAGACAAATACCTATGATCTCATTTATATGTGGAATCTACAAAATAAACCGAAACCCATAGAAACAGAGATCAGGTTGGTGGTTGCCAGAGGTGAGTCAGGGGGTGATTGAAATTCGGGAAGATAATCAAAATGTACAAACTTCCAGTTAGAAGATAAACAAGTCCTGGGGACATAATGTACTGCAAGGTGACTGTAGTTAACAATACTGCGCTGTGCATTTGATAGTTGTTAAGAGAGTACCTCTTAAAATTTCTGATCACAAGGAAAATAGTGTGTGACTATGGGTGATGACAGACGTCAAGTAAACTTAATGCAGTGATCATTTCACAATATGCACATGTAACAAGTCATTATGCTGCACACCTAAAGCCAACAAAGTTATGTGACAATTGTATCTCAGGAATACTTATCCCAGGAAGTGGGGGTGCGAGCCTGGATTACCTACTGCAGGAGCTGCCTTTGCCCTCCAACAGCAGAGGGTGGTAGTTGTGACAGGGACTGTAGGTCCCTCAAAGCCTAGAATGTTTACTGTCTGGACCTTCACAGGGAGAGTGTGCAGACCCTGCCCTGGAAGACGGTGGTCATGGCAGCAACAACGGCCTGCCTGTGTGCAGGCTCAGCCCAGACAGCTCCTGTGCTCTGCTGTCACCGCATTTACTTCCCTCCACACCCTCAGAGGGAGAGGCTTCAATGTTCCGATTTTACACATGAGAAAACTGAGGCTCATTTGCTTTGAATTATTGACCAAGTGGTGGGGGAAGCTTTGAACCCCAGTGTTCTGATTTCAAAGCCACATC
Organism: Camelus dromedarius; assembly: GCF_036321535.1. Lineage (NCBI taxonomy): Eukaryota > Metazoa > Chordata > Mammalia > Artiodactyla > Camelidae > Camelus > Camelus dromedarius. The sequence continues at coordinate 715,541 of NC_087457.1, forward strand.
TCAGTCCTGATTTTTAGAAGGTGGAGGTCCAGGCACTGGGGACCCTCCACCTTCCTCACTTGTAGTCTTACTCTAGGGCTGCCATCCCCGAGGTGTCTGGGTGAACACATTTAATCCGCTTACTCTGCACCAGCTGAGCCCTTGGCTGCCAGTCTGTTGTCGCTGCCTGACACCAGCTGAGTTTTACAAGTGAACCATCACCCCCTGCCAGCCCACCTGCCATGCCATGTGGGGCAGACCACTCCTAGCCTGGTCATTCTAAACCCTTAGCTCACACATTTGCACAACTGCATCGAAAGGGTCCTACTCCCTGTGTGGAGGTATTGACAAGGGGAAGGGAGGGGAGTTTTGGGTGGCCCCTTACTCTGAAGGTGACACATGACAGGAACATATTCATGTCCATAATGGCACTCAATTTGAAGCTAAGAACATGGTCACAGCGAGGGGTAAAAGCTGAGAGGCTACAAGGCTGCTGAGAAAGGGGCTTGACTATTGAATTGTAAATGTGTAATTTAATTTAAAAATTAGCCCCCTGGGTGATAAGAATTTGCCCCTAAGGCCAGAATTGGCCACCTGACACCTGGGAACCCCTCAATTCCAGGATGTAATCATCTGAGCATGGAGGGGGCTTAAATTGGGGTGCTGTCCTCCCAGTCATGGTGCACCTGCCCACGTATGCACCCATGAACTGCATTTCTCACACATCAAGGCACCTCTCATGCCCTCCCAAGGAGGTCCAGGTCATAAGGAAGGGATGACAGACTGTGAGGTCACACGTGTGCCCCTGCAGTGGTGAATGTTGTATAGGGAAGAGCCACCCCCCACTCTCACCTCCAGGAGGGGTGCTGGAGGGAGCAGGACTCCTGAGCCCCTAGGCTTAGCAAGCATCCTGGCTGAGGGTGGGGAGGCTGTCCACTCTGAAGTCATAGGTCAGATGGTAGATTGGGGTCCCACCCCCACAGCTCACCAGTGAGACCGTCTAGTCTGTTTTCTCTGTAAACTGGAACCCAGTCACCCTCACCCTCAGAAGTGGGGGCAGCCTGTGTAAATTAAAACACAAAGCCCTGGGCTGTTTCAGGTGCCCGGGGGTGTCCAGCCCCCCTAGGCCGGGCAGGTGGGAGAGGAGATGTATGAGTTCGCAGGTGTGAGAGCAGAGCTGAGACTTGGCTGAGTGCATGCACTCTAATATCCAGGAACTGCGAGCTACCACTAGCAAATCTGTTCACTGAGGCCATGTGTACTCTCCCTTGTCATTTACAATCCCCTGTTTGAACAGAGGCCTCTGGAGTCTACTAGCCACATTGTTGCCTGTCACCACACTGTTGCAGTTCCAGGGTCTCCATTTAGCCAGCTTGAAGGAATATTCAATCTTTTTCTTAAAACCAGTGACAGAAAACCAAAGTGGCTTAAAGAAGCAAACAGGGCAGGAGAGAATGACTTACCTAACTGAGACATCCACAGGGAGATAGCTTCAGGCAGGGCTGTACCTGGTGCTCAGTGACATCAGCAGAAGTCATCCTTCCCCACCTCTGGGCTCTGCCACTGGTGTCATCTTCACATGGCTCTGCCTTTATGAGAGCAAGATAGTCACCAACTGCCACAGGCTGACATCAGCACCCCTCAACTCCCAACTGAAATAGAACTTCTCTGCTCCCAGGATTCCAGTAACTAGGGCTGACCTCTGTGGAGCCTGATTGGGCTGGTGCCCAGCCCTGAGCCAATCACAGTGGCCAGGGAGGATGGAAAATGCTGATTGGCCAGATCAAGGCCATGTGACCATCCTCTCCAGGAAACCTGTGAGCTGTTCACCTGTTTTCAGGTTGGGAGAGTGTGATGTCTCCCAGAGGATCCTGCTACTAGTACAACCTGCAGGTGGCACAATGAGCTGAAATGAGCCTGTCAGCTTGGTGACATGTGACAGGTCACTTAGTGGTTCCCTGCTCCAGGGAGGGAGGCATGTCCAAACAGTATTGGGGCTTCAGAGCCAGAATGTAGTAGAAAAGCCTCCGAGTCTCCCAAAAGGTGGGAAAGTGAGCAGTGACACTGGAAAGGCACTCCTCTCTGTGGCCCTTGGCTTTCTCCTTGTTACAGTGGAGAGTGCAGTGTTGCCCCTGACAGCCCCCTTCCCTGCTGGGAGGCCTTTGCAACAGGTCGAGAGTGCTTGGAAAAGCCCACTTATTCTGAGGAACTGTTATTGCTCCTGGTGGCATTATTATTTTCATGTCACTTGTGAGGTGGGCCCTGAGGGGTCCCTGATCTGGGGGCACAGACACCCACAGAAACTTGGCCCAGTATTGCTGTTCATTCAACAATGACTTACCGAGCACCTACTGTGTGTCAGATTCCCAGGGTAGAGCAGTGGTGTTGACAGGAAAAGCCCCTGCCTCACCTCATCTCTGCATCCCAGGTGGGGTCACCAGAATGGGAGTTCAGGAAGCAGAGGACATCGCCGAAGCCTTGTGGGAACCCCTGGGTTTTTCTCTGTGCTGAGGGCACTAGCAGCACACCGATTGTGGGACTCAGTACACACAGGACCTAGCATTGATAGTTAAAGGAGAGAGGCATTTCTACAAGCCCATCCTCACTAACCCCAGGCTCTGGAGGGCAGCTCAAGTCTGCTCAACCTCAGGGGGCATCTTCCACCATCCTGATCACCCTCTGGTATTACTCCGCGCTCAGATACACTTTTCCCTGTGGCAGCTACACTCAGAATATGTGTTTGTTTCTCTCCCATGTGGTTAAGTGGACTTCAGACACATGATAGTGATGGAGTGGCTAAGCCTCTGGGCAGATTGCTGGGTGACCCGCGGAAATTGCTGCACATGGTGAGCTCCCTTCTGACAACCAATGGGCCAGGCCCCACCACTGTTCTGTCTGTTCTACCTCACTTAATCTGCACAGACACTCTGTGCAGGACATCCTGTTATCCCCCATCTCTGATGACCTTGGGTGGACAAAGCTTGTTTTTGAGAAAGTTGCCCAGGTCACATTGTTGACAAGTGGGGAGCTGGGGATTTGCACCCTGGTCCCAGGAGTCTGGATCATGGAAAGGCCTGGGTGGGGCAGCTTATTGCCAAGGGAAGTCCTGCCCAAGCCTCTCCCATGAGAGCCCACCCAACAGCACATCTAGCAGAGTCAGCATTTCCTGGACCAGATGGACAGAACCTCAAAACTTCTTTGCAAACAGATTGTTTCCATGTTCTTTTGCAAACACAGAAAGGCCACAGGCCAGGGATGGATAAGGCCAAGAGTGTTTTCATTGGGGACAGTGAAGGACAAGTGTGAAGACACACAGCACTCCCAGCAGCCTTCTCGGCAGAGCCTGCCACTGGGTGAGCAGCTACCATGACTACCTATCATAACACTGTGAGGTTCATGCCTGTACAACCATGCCTGTGAGAAGAGCAAAGTGAAGCTCAGAGAGGTGTGGGGACACTCCAAAGACAAACAGATAAGGTGGGATCATCACCACCATGCTGTGCTGGGACAGGCAGTCACCTGTCACACTGCTCATGCATGGCCTGCTGGGAGTAGTGAAGGCCTGATAGGAGCACAGGAACACTGTGGTGAAGGTGATGTTTCTACCTGGGACAGCTGGTACTGGGGGCTCTAGCTGATTCTTCATTGTGCCTGCTTTGAGTGTCAGAATGTTGCAGCCTCATGTAGGGGAAGGGCTGTCTCCTTTCCACACCGGTGCACAAGGAAGAGCATGCACACACTGGCATCACCATAGACCACCGGCAGGATCAGGATCTGGAGCTCAGAGCAGAAACTGCCAACACCAGGAACTGGTGCAAGAGGAGGACCTGAGTGCCCCCTGAAACATTTCTAATTTTAAAAACATACTTAATTAGGGGGAAGTGATAAACAGTTGATCCCTTCAAAATATTCTGTTTTCCAAGGAACAATAGCACCTCAGCATTGTAAGAGGATTAACTCAGTCGTCAATAACCATCACTATAGGTATGAGAAAACAGTGTTAGGAGATACAAAAGGGTCTCAAGATCATGCAGGTCAGAACTGAGAACCGTCCAAAGCATGTGCTGCATGATAGTCTCTCTAAGCTACCTGAAGCTTGGTCTGCTCCTGACACAGGGCAGATGGTTCTGAGAAAACCACACTCCTCAGGGGACCCCAGGGAATTGACAGAGTTGAGTTTGGGTTCCTGATCATCTTCTAAGTCTGGAATTTTGAGATTCTTCTGCACCTGTCCTTCCTCCAGAACAGAATCTGATTCAGGCGGGATTCCAAAGACTGAGGCATGTGCCAGGCAAGAGAGCAGGCATGGCTGGATGAGCGCATCGCCAGTGCCATCAACAAAGAGGCCAGGGCACTGAGATTTCCAGTGATTTAGCATCCTGGCTGGGAGGGGTCATGTGTTCTACAGTGAGTTCTGAGTATCCTGCACCGCCCTCGAGGACCTGCAGGGGGCGCGCGAAGCCAGCGTGTCTTAGGTGGCGGTGCGCATACGCAGTCCGCGTCAGCAGCCAGCATCTTCCCTGGGGGCGGAGATTGTTTTCCTCAGGACTGAGCGGGCGGCTCCATGGAGGCTCCAGGACAGGGCTGCCTGCGTGTCCGCGGGAGGAGGACGCTCCCCGCCCGCTGTCTGAAGTTACGCCGGTTTCCCACTGCCTGCGCCCGCTTCCTGCCGGGGTGTGTGTGGACCTGACCGAGCTGGGGCCCCGGCCGGCTGGGCAGGAGGGGACGGGTGCGCTGGCGGGCCCGCTTCGACTATTCTCCTCGCCCGCAGGGAGCAGGTGAGTGTCCGCGCCCGTGGTCCTCACCGCCCGGGTCCCCCTCCCCCGTGTGAACAGGGGTGTGTACACCGCGCGGGTCAGGAGCGGGGACGCAGGTGTAATGGGAAAGGAGCTGAGAAAGTACTGAAAGAGTTAAAGAGAAGTGTGTAAATCACATTATGTTAATTTTTATATTTTAAGTGTGTCAAATTCAGAGTTTATCGTGCTTTTACTTTCTTGTCTTTAAAGGCATGCAATCATTTATTTTATACTTAAAATATCCTTCTCAGCTTATCTCGTTTTCAAGTCAAAATACTGCCATGGTTGACATTTTCTCATAATATAGTGACAATCTTCAACATGTGTGAATATAAACTCATCGAAAAAATCTTGCACCATTCCATGGTGAGTAGTCTTGTTAAAAATAATATCCGGGCCATTACTAAATTATTACAAAAATATAAATTTTTGAATCACTTTTAGAAGTTCCACACACAGTGGTATTTTTAAAACACCAACCACTGCATAGTGCTTAAGACCATTTAAGATGAAATATATTCAAACCTAAAACTTTAGAATACTCAAAAGGCAGGATAATGGCTGTTTTTTCATTGCAATTACATTTTTTCTTCGTAATTGCAAAATACGAAGGTATTCAGCTAAATTTTGTATATCTTTATTCAAAAGGTGAAATTAGAATATAATCTCATTTTTTATTTTAAGGCTCTATTTCCCATAAAAATTGGTATTTTTATCTGTAGGATCTTAATTGTCCATTCATTTGTTTTTTCTTTTGGTTTATTTTCTTTAACAGAGAGTGCATTTTTGTGTCTTGTTAAGAGTTTTTAATTCTCCTAACTTATTCCAAGAGACTTTCTCACACTGATAGTAAATAAGGGGAGAGGCCTTATAGTAACTGTGCATCTTTTCATGTAGTCAGGATTTTTTTTTTTTTTTGGATGACTTTTTTTTACAACTTCCACTTGGTTCACAATATTCCCATTATGACAACTCAATAAAAAATTGTAATCTATTTACACCAAGATACTTATGTCAGCACAGTGCTTTTGCTGATATGATTTTACATTAGATTATATTTTATTTGATTTACATATATACTAATACATATTTTACATATGTACACACATATATGAATATCTCCTAAATGCCATTAATTTGCATGGGGTGGTAGCTGGTAACATGTGATCTTTCTGACCATTGGTTATTCTTATGTGTGTCTAACGTACTTCTTAGAACAGATACTAGAACATCACACCTCTCATTATACAGTATTTTAAAGGTTATATTTTATTTTACTTATTTTTAAACATTTTTTATTGAGTAATAGTCATTTTACAATGTTATGACAAATTCCAGTGTAGAGCACAATTTTTCATTTATACATGAACGTACATACATTCATTGTCACTTTTTTTTTTGCTGTGAGTTACCACAAGACATTGCATATATTTAAGATTCCACACATGAGTGATCTCATATGGTATTCCTCTTTCTCTGTTCTGCTCCACCTAGAATAACATTCTCCAGGAGCATCCATGTCTCTGCAAATGGCGTTATGTTGTCAGTTTTCGTGGCTGAATAGTATCCCATCATATAAATATCCCACATCTTTATCCAGTCATCTGTTGATGGACATTTTAGGTCGTTTCCATGTCTTAGCTGTTGTAAATAGTGTAGAGAAATCAGCTGAAAACCTTATGGGGGTTCCCTTGTAACTCACTCTGTTTTTCTCTTGCTTCCTTTAGGATCATTTCTTTATCCTTGACTCTGGCTATCTTGATTAGGATGTGCCTTGGTGTGGGTCTGTTTGGGTTCTTCCTGTTTGGGACCCTCTGAGCCTCCTGTGCTTGGATATGATTCCTTCTTTAGGTTTGGGAAGTTTTCAGTCATGAGTCCTTCCCAAACCTTTTCAATTCCCTTTGTTCTTTTTCCCCTTCTGGAACTCCTATTATGCATAGATTGGCACACTTTATATTACCCCATAGGTCCCGTATATTGTTTTCATTGTTTTTTATTTGTTTTTCTCTCAGCTGTTCTGATTGGGTGCTTCCTGTTGTCCTGTCTTCTAGATCACATACTTGTTCTTCTGTATTTTCTAGTCTGCTTTGCACAGCCTTTAGGTCAGCTCTCATCTCAGACAATGAGTTTACTAATTCTACTTGGTTCTTCTCTATAGTTTCTATTTCATTTTTGACATATTTTATATCCCTAAACACTATTTTTTTTAGTTCCTTCAGTACTTTGATCACTCTTTTTTTGAAACCTTGATCTAGTAGGCCATCAATGTCTATTTCCTTGATCATGCTTTCAGGGGATTTCTCATGATCTTTTAATTGGGAGTGGTTTCTCTGCTTCTTCACATTGCTCCTATCTCTCTGGCACCGTGGCTTAAGGAGTATCAGTTACCTACTTAACCTGGAGATGGTGTGCCCTTAATGATTTGATCAACAGGTCTTTGTACCTTCACCCTGCTTCGCGAACTCAGCTTGCTGTTTCATAGGCCTTCTGTTGGCGCCCTCATCTGTGCTGCTCTCAGTGGCTGTTGGCTAGCAGATTGTGTCCCCTCCTAACACTAGGTCAGGAGCTGAGCTCTTACCCGGTGGGCGGGCAGGTCACTCCCCCTCCTGATGCCACAGTCAGATGCTGTGATCAGGGGGAGGCAGGTGGGCAGATCACACCCAGTCCCAGCACCGTGGTCAGGTGCTGTGTTCCTGCCAAGAAGGTGGGTGGCTGCCCACCTGCTCTCTCCTCGTGCTGGTCACTCTGCTGCTCTGTGCAGCTGCCTGCTCTGCCTCGGGTAGGCGGTCTGTAGGTGGGCTCGGGGAAGACTGCGGAACAGCCCCACCTATGCTCTGTGCCAAATCTGAGCTCCTTGTTTCTCTTGGCAGCACAAGTTCTCTGAGGTGTCAGGGTAGAAATATCCTCTCTGCCTCGGGCTATAAACAAGTCTCAGTCCTGCCTAGGAGGTTGTGGAGCCCCCACGTGCAGATTCAGGCCTCAGCCCCGCCCCCGCCCAGGCACTATGCACAGGAGGAGATGGTAGCTGTGGCTGAGCCCTGCCTCTCTTCTTGCGAGATGTGCCAGTAATGGCACAGGTCTGAGGAGACAAAGGCTACAGCACCCCTCCCCCCAGGGCACATGCCTGTTTACAGTTTTGTTTACCTTCTGAGTTAAAATTTACCTAACAATGAAATGTATAAATTAGGCTTTTGAGGTTCATCCTTCTATCAGTAGTTGGTTCTTTTTTATTGTTGAGTAGTATTCCATTGTTTGAATATACTATCATTTGTTTTATCCATTCTCCTACTGATAAATACTTGGGCTTTGGATATCTTTTTTTGCAAGCAAACTTTTTTTTTAAAAATGCAAATATAGTATACATGCTTAAATGTGAACACATCTTAAGTATACAGCTCAGTGACTTTTCACAAAGTAAACACATCTATGTAACCTTCATCCAGTCAAGAAACAGGACATTGCTGTTCCACTTTGGGTTTCTTCCCAGTTACTACGGCACCCCTTTGATGGACTCACCATCCTAAATTCAGCCACCATGGATTGGTTTTTTTGCTTTTGAAATTTTTGGTCCCGTACTTTCCACTCAACATTATGTAAGATTCATCCACTAGTGTTTTCTGTAAACTAGTATATTTTTTATTGCTTTAAAGTATATAACTTGTATGCATGTGCCACCACTTATGGTTATGTATTTATTGTTGACAAGTGTTTGGGTCATTTTCTATTTGGGGGTATAACAAATAGTGATTATGAGAATTTTCTGGATGTCCTTTGGTGCTCAGATGTAGAAGTTTCTGAAGGGTACATACATGGCTTACCCTTGGTAATAGGGTGTGGGTGTGTGTGTATGTGTATGTGTGTGTGTGTACATATACACACACACACACACACATATATATAACTTTCATTCAAAAAGCCTATTTCCAAAGTATTTGTAAGAATTTATATTCCCACTGGCCATGTGTAAGTCCCCATTGCTTGTTGCCCTCACCAATGCTTCATATCACTTAACAACTAACTATTCTAGTGGATGTCTAATGGTGTTCCAAGTGTGGTTTTAGTACGTATTTCCATTATTACTAAAGAGGTCAGCCCCTTTTCATAGCTTATGTGGATTTTTTTGTGTGTGTGTGAATCACCTGTTCAATTATTTTGCATATTTTAATATTGAGGTTCTGCCTTTTTCTCCACTGGTTTTTGTTCTTTATATGCCCTAGATACAAGTCTTTTGTTGGATATAGGTATAGCAAATATATTTTCCCACCGTGTGGCTTAGCTTTTCACCTTCTTAATGGTATCACTTGATAAAAATAATTCTTTATTTTACTGAAGTCCAACTTAAAACTCTTCTTTTATGTTTCATGCTTTGTCCGGTTTAAGAACTCTTTGCCACTTCAAAGTCATTAAAATATCTCCTACACTATTTTCTAGATGCTTTATTTTGGTGGGGGATTAGGTTATTTATTTTAATGGAGGTACTGGGAGTTGAACCCAAGACCTTATGCATGCTAAGCACACATTCCACCGGAGCTTTACCCTCCCCCAGATGCTTTGCTTTATGTTTCAAATATATTAGATTTATAACCTATCTAAAGTTACTGTTCATGTATGGTACAGGGTTTAATTCAATGCTGTTCCATTGGTCTATATGTCTAACTTTAGGTAGTTATCACATAGACTTAATATTGTTTTATAAGTCCTTTAACATTGTTCTTTAATATCATCTTGGCTATTGTTGGCCCTTCACGCTTCTCTATGTATTTAGAATCAGCTTGTCAAGTTCTACAAAAAAACAGTAACAACAATTAACTGTTGGGGATTTTGATGTGCACATATAAATCTTTGAATCAGTTGAAGGGGAACTGACATCTTTAAAATGCTGAGCCCTCCAATCCATAAAGTTGGATTACCTCCCCTATATTTATTTTTATCACTGCTGTAACAAATTATCACAAATTTTGCAGCTTAAAGCAACACAAACTTATTATTTTATGGTTCTGTAGGTCAAGTCAGGAACAGGTATCATTTGGCTAAAAATCAAGATGTCAGCAGGGCTGTATGCCCTTCTGTAGGTCAAAGGAAGAATATATTTCCTTGTCTTTTCCAGCTTCTAGAGATCACCCACATTTCTTTTCCCATGGCCCTTCCTCTATCTTCAAAGCTAACAGCTTTACAGCTTTCTAATCCTTCTTCCAAAGTCATATCTTTCTGACCACAGCTGGGAAAGATTTTCAATTTTTAAGGACTCCTATTGTTAGACTAGGCCCATGTAGATAATCCAGGCTAATCTCCCTGTCTCAGAGTCCTTAACCTGATACATCTGCAAAATCCCCTTTGCCATGTAAAATAACATATTCACAGATTTCAGGATTAGAGCATGGATATAGGTAGGGGTCAGTGTGGTGCACTATTCTGTTTATCAAACTGTTTAACATTTGACGCTTTCTGACTAACGTACAAGATAGAAGACCCTGATCATGTTTAGAATGCTTCCTCTGCAAAATATTGGGCACTGAGTTTATTTGAAAGGACTGAAAATAATATTACCACAGGAATGGTTTCCTAATTCTACTGACATTTACTTACTTTATACTTAAATACCCAAAATGGTCAGCCAGGAGTGGGATCTTGGCAAATAAAATAAAAGTATAATTCAAGCTTTTATCACTGAATTTACTAGCTAATTCTATTTTAGAAACAGACAGAAAATAAAACAATTTAGAGTAAGTCTGATTACTTATATATTAAGTGAAAATTAAGTTTTAAAAGCATGTCTGAATATGGGATAAAGTAAGCATCATTAAATGTAATGTTAATATTTAGTACCTGCAAATCTCAAACTCCCAATTTATAAACAAGTTCATACTGTATAGCACAAGGAACTATATCCAATACTGTTTTGTAGTAACTTACGGTGAAAAAGAGTATGAAAATTAATATATGTATGTTCATGTATGACTGAAGCATTGTGCTGTACACCAGAAATTGACACATTGTAAACTGACTACATATATATTTGAAAGGGCTGAAAGGACTATATATACCAAGAAAAAAAATTAGATTGATAACCAACAAAAAAAATCTGTCAGTAATATAATGCTAGAAACACAGACACAAAAGAAAATCTCAGGCATACATCTGTTTATAGAGTCCTAGAAAAAATAGTGCCTATGCAAGTCCCTGATAAACATGAGAAAATAGGAAAGGCAATATAAAAGTTCAAAATGCTTTGCTATGTAAGAGCTGCAAGGTGACTCAGACACAAACTTAAGTGGTCAAAATGTTTATATAATTAATGATAACAAAGTAATTGAGGACATCATTTTAAATGAGATAAAAATAGCTGCTCAATTTTCATATTACTAAGCAAGTCATTTCTGTTTATAGTAGGTTTATATTATTTTTATATGTATTTATATTTTATAAAGACATCAACTTAGATCCTGGCTGATAACTGACAGTGGAGCAACTGATTGATTTAAATGGGTATCATAGACTTATCAGATTTCATATGCTTTAAATATACATTAATTATTAGCTGTCAGGAAGAGTCCAATTTTCATTTATTCTAACATAGCTGTGTCACAGGCAGGTTACTCTATTTACAATGGAGAATCATGATAGATATAAAGATATCAAGTCTTATTGATCTTCATAGGGGTGCTTTTATAAGAAAAGGAGAATAAAATAAGAAGAATCTAAAATACTATTTTTTTATAGTGTTCTAACAGTTTTATCTTATTTTTATTTTTTTACTGAGTTATAGTCCGTTTACAATGTTGTGTCAATTTCTGGTGTACAGCACAATTTTTCAGTACTTTACGAATATACGTATATTTGTTTTCATATTTTTCCCCATGAGCTACTACAAAATTTTGAATATATTTCCCTGTGCTATACAGTATAAACTTGTTTATCTATTCTATATATACCTGTCAGTATTTACAAATCTTGAACTTCCAGTCTGTCCCTACTCACACCCTGTAAAATATTATTAAATCAACATATATTTATAAAGAACTATGAAAAATGGGAAACTATAAGTTGTTTCTTTAAATTGAGCAAAGAGAACTACTTTAACTGGAAAATAGTTAAAATCTCGCAAGTTTTATGATTTCATGTTCACCCCTGACAGCTTTTTTTCCTCCTTTCTCCTTCAATCTTTTTTGGACCTTCTAAACAATTAAATTTAAAAAAAGAAAAAAAAAGAAAGAAAGAAAGAATAAAAGAAAATTAAGAAACAGATTTGCATCTAAAATAACCTCCTAACTGGAAAGATTGTATACTTTGTGAAAAATTTACAGCTGCCGACTTATGATCTATGTCTCTGTCCACACTGCCTTACTTGTTAGGAAGGGTCTTAAAAAAAAAAAAAAAAGGTAAAGAAAAATAGCAAATTATAATGGCTTTTACATTTTAAATTCTTTTCTATGTGTCTACAATCTGCTCTATCATGAGTTATTAAGATAAACATTATCAGCTATACTCTACTTTCCTATCATGCACATTGTGACTCTGAGAAGCATGCACGCTCTAACTTACCATCTGCAGGTGGTGTACAGGTTAATGCAGTTCTTTTGACAATATATGGTTTTGTAGTCTAGTTGTCTAACTACTACATAATGGAAAAGATGTAGAACTACTGGTACCACTGCCCTCGGTCTCTGTCATTTACCTTAAACATACCTGGAAAAGTAGATTCAAAAACTCATTGGCAAGAACATTTTTCACACTCCAGATATGATATTCCTCTAGAGTTAAGATGGCCATTCTGAAAGAGAAACAATATTTAAGAATATCTTAAATCTTCATCTTCTTATATTATTTGAATAAAATCTGTTTTATTAAACTTGCAATGGTCATTTGTCTGAAAGAAAACTAATGATTTAACGTAGATGCTATGTGTTCATCTGAAAGTAGGCCAGCAAGAATAAGTTCAAAAGTAACCAAACTCTGTAGTCAGTCACAACGTGGGCAATTTATCACCAAAAATCTTCATCCTCCAGTAAGACCTGGGAAATAACTCACAGTATCTTCTGGTTCAAGGTGAAGTTTACTAACAGAACCCACAAAAGGTTCTGGTTAGAGAAAAAGGACTATTTACTAACTTTGAAAGCATCTTTCCAAACTCTCTGGATTATGCCCTTTGACCCTAACAATTTTCTAAGATCTTCTTTAAAACATCTGGCAATATTATTAGACTTCTTAAGAGATTTTAAAAAACTAAATATATATAATAAATGAGTATCTATATTAACATTTCCTCAAAATAAAATTTAACATTACTTTCACAAGTTGAATAAAGCAGTATTTTTTTTTTTTTTGGTGTCAAAGTGTACCAAAAATTACATTTATATACAGTAGACAATATTTCATGGCAGGCAAAAATATAACCAAATGCTTCTTACTTCATGTTTTGAACAATCACCTTAACAATCCTAGATGAATAATAATGTTCTTAGCTTTTATTACTTAATTATATTTTTATTATCTAATGATTTATTATTTAATGATATTTAATATTTATTGTTAATGATATTCATGTATTCATTCAATATATAATACCATGTATTATAAGAAAAGATTTTAAAGCACTATGATGGTAATTATTGGCTTTCATGATGCAACTTCCATAAAAGTATATTAATACCAATGTAATGGTACAAAATAATGGGTAATATTGTCACAGTCTAGTCACCAGTGAATATGGGTAATAGGTTTGGTTGAAAGGTCCAAATTCTATTCTAAATTTTTACCATTTCATTATTATGGTTACACGGAGATGGAGCAGGTAAATGATCTTTTTTTTTTAATGTTCAAAAGTACAGCCATAAGAAGAAACACGGTCTTACATAAAAATAGACAGCGATGATAACCTCCATACTTATCAAACACCCAGAAAAAAGGCAATGGAAATTGTATCTCTACATAAGGTATTTCCTAACAGAAACTTTCCTATGTTTCTGTTTTCATATATACCAAATAGAAATGGCTACCTTAGTTTTGGGCAGAAAAGTAAATGAAGATGGTTATCTGAGTTGCCAAACAAAGATCAAGCCCTGAAAAATTCATTTCTATTACTTATTTCTGTTGAGTGTCACTTAATAAGACTATGATGATTTCTTCTGGATTTGTGATTGAAAAAAAAAAGTTACTTATTTTTCTAAGCCTGTATAAGACCACTATGGTCTACATCCTACCATCTGCTACTTGGTACATGTCAACATTTGAATACAAAGGGTCAAATTAACTCATATGTGTCTCACATATATGGATTATCTTCAGTTTCACAGGGATACATAGACATTAAGGCAAACCTATTATAATATCTTTAATAAATGTTGTGAAACAAAAAAAAATTCAAGGCTTTATTCTTTGTAAAGTACATGCTTGTTTCTGCTATTATACACTTATTCTGGCTGCTATTAAAAAACTTAGAACAGACCCTCACCAATATTATTGAAAAAAAAAATTTTAAAACTATATACACCACCCAGATTGAGATAAAAAATAATTTCCATCATCCCAGATATCCTATGGTCCTTCCCAGTTAAATGACCCATGTCCAAAATCACTATTGTAACAATTATTAACATGAGTTGTCTCTGTTCTAGAACTTCATATAAATTGAATTGTACAATGTGTTCTTTTATTCTGTGGCTTCTTTTGCTCAATATAAGCTTTGTTTTACCATAATGTATTAAAATGGGAGAAGTAAAGATTATAAACTACAGATGTCAAGGGCTGTCTCTACTTAATTTTTATAAAATGCCTAGCTTATAAAATATAATGTTTTTATGTAAATAACACTTAATGGAGTTGTTTAAAGGTGGAATGGGCTTTCCTTAGGGACAACTTGGAGGTATTGTAACCACAGGTCCAAATAAGCATTTAGCAGGGATGATGTAGAAGAGATTCAAGTATGTATACGTAAGGTATGTATAGCAATTCAGAATATAATGTATTTTTAGAAAAGAATAAATTAGTCTCTGCTAGACTCACCTTTGTGGTGTCATGTGCATTCTATGTGTCTTCTACAATGTTGGATACATCCACATGTAATTCCTTTAAAACCAGAAACCCAAATCAGTAGTTAGGATAGAGAAGGTATCATTTTTATTAGCCAGTAGCTGAAGTATAAAGTATTTTCGGTCAACTTTGTTTTTCTTTTTTTAATTACAGAAATAGATTGCTTGTTTGCCTTAAAAATTTATGACAATTTTCCAGTGGTTTCATTTTTTTAATATAATACATTCAGCTCATTAAATTTTCTAAGGCAAATTCTCTTCCCAATTTTGCATCTTTGGCTATGAATATTTTGAGTAGCATAATATAGAACCTAGAAGTAGTAAGAAATCTTTTTCTCAACCTGTTTTAAAAAGTTCTTCACTCTATGTTCCTGTTGGAAGTTTACATTCAAGAAGATGTATACAGACTTTACCAGGGTATCATCGGTGCAGTTGTCCTTCCAGACCTCTAAATGTGCAACCACGTGTCTCTCAGTTCAACCCTAGAGAGAACTCCATCACCGTCAACATCAAATACCTTGAAGCAAACTAAAGAAAAGAAACTCTTATGGAGGGAAATTACTTTCATATTCTGAAGTATAATACATTTTATTACAAGCTGCCCTAGTAAAATTACTTAGTTCCTCAATTACATTCTGGATTAAGTTCTTATTTGGAGGAGATTGTGTCATTAAAGTCCTTTGAACTTGTAGGAATTCCTGTACACTTCACAAGTCTCTCTCCTTATATCATTAGCCAGCTTAGAGAACTCTATCCTTCACCTAAATCTAAAGTTAAATTTCTTGCAAACTGAAAAAGAAGGGCCAAGTTACTATACAATATCTCACAGATTTTGAGAAGGTAATTCAAGCTTTTAAATTAATTTCTAATATTTAAAACTGATCACTTCAGAGTTGATTCTTACAATGTTGAAAATATTCCATCTACATTAAGAATCAACAAAAAGCTGGTACAGTCAGCCCCCTGTATCCATTGGTTCTGCATTCACAGGTATAAACAATAGGTCAAAAATTATATAAATATATATATATAAATTTTCCCAGAAAGTTCTCAAAAGCAAAACTTGAATTTGCTATTCACTGACAACTATTTACATATCATTTACATTGTATTTACAAATAATTACATTGTATTAGGTATTACAAGTAACCTAGAGATGATTGAAAGTATACAGGAGGATGTGCATAGGTTATATGCAAATACTATGCCATTTTACATAAGGACTTGAGCATCCATGGATTTGGTATCTGAGGGAGTCTCAGAACCAATCCTCAGCAGATAATGAGAGATGACTGTATAAAGATTTTGCCTCTCCAGTGTAATTAATGTGCACCCAATATTTTTGCCTAAGAACAATCTCAAATCTTCAATGAAGTTTATATACAACAAGCTAAAAATTCGAAATATCAGCACTTTGCTAATTAACATCAATATCAGCAAAATTGCTAGTTAGTCTAGTTGGTTAACTTCCACTAGTCCACTGGCAAAAAATAAATTAAAAAAAATTTAAGACAATAATTAACCTCAATTGAGAAACAAAGACTTCAGCCTCTTTAATACCAGAACTTTAATGTGAACAAATAATCTATCACAAAGCCAGGTTAGAGTAATGGTATACTATCAGGGAAGATAAAAGAAATCTAAATTTTTAAGATTAAATAATTATCTACTTCACACACCCGTGTGTGTAATAATTATATATTAATTATGCTATTAAATTAACTGAGTACATCACAGTACAACATTACTAAAGAATATTGAACTAATAAGTATCATACCCAAAATACGCAGTATTTGTGAAGCTGTATTTTAGAAATATGCAGAGATAATGACCCTAGTGAATATATAAGAATTAGGTTCCAATTAAATGTAAACTGCTGCATTTTCCTAACCAAATATGGTTAAGATTTATTAATGTAATATGCTTATAAATTACGCTATAATATTTTAGCTAGGTTTAAAAGATAAATTTAGTATTTAACAAATTGTTTTATCATAAATTTAATTTTGCTAATATCAATATACACAGTGCTAGAAAATAAGTTGGAATTCAAGTTAAGCAAGACAAATTTTCTATATAGACTACCAGAAAATATTTTCTATATGCTTAACATTTTCAAATACATCATGAATGATGTAGTTCATTTATCATGAATTGTACATTCATCTGGAAAATCAACCATTATTAATAACAAAGATCTTAAATTACTCCACAGTAAAAAAGAATAGATGATTGAACCTTTACACTGACCTCAGTAAAACCTCAGCAAGAGATTGCTATTTGCCAAAGGGATGAAAATTCAAGCCTTAATCAGATGATTTTTTACATGAATGGATGCTAATTTTTTCTCTGTATAGCTTCCAAATTTTGTGATGTTTAACACACTTACATTTCTGTCTTTCAGCCAGAGGTCCTCTGCAACAAGCTGATAACCCACAGGATATCTCCTTAAAATCTATGTGGCTGTCATGATTTTCACCAAAAGCATTAAATAAACCTGTAAAATAGGAACACAGAATAAATCACAGCCAACAAACTTCCTGTTAATAATGACATGCTTATGAAAGGAGGCATGACTCGCATAAACTGACTTAGTTTTTAAAAGTTATCAGTAGTTTCCACTGTCTTAGGAAGTTTTTTTTTTCCCCCTGGAATAATTATAACCAAAATTTAACTTCCTAGAAGAAAATACTATCATTTAGTGTTTGGTTTTGTCTGCCTACCTGTCTCTATCTTATATTAATTCCAAAAGTCAAAAGTGATTGTAGAATGTAAAAAATTAAAATATATTTTAAAAATTTAACTGGAAAAAAGTCAGAGACCACAATTATCCTAATTTGGAAAGACTAAGAAGAAAAAAGAAAAAAGAAGAAGAAAAGTTGAACTCTATCAAAGATATACTGTGTTGTTATTAACAAGCTTCATACAACTCCTTCATGAAGCAAAGAAAACTAACACACTATATTATAAGAGAAAGAAATTCTGTACTGCAGTCTTCATTGTACCACTTAATCTGTATAAATAAATATATTAAATTTCAGAAATAAAGGGCAATTTATAATCTAATCTTGTGGTTTTTAAACTTTTCATAAAAAATAAATGGAATCATTTTGTTTTCAAATGAAATGATTTCTCAATCTCTAATTCTAAAAAGGTAAAAACATAACTGCACTGCTGAAGTGGAAGCCCTGTCTGTTCTAGCTCCCCTAACAAATATTACTAAAACACACTAGAAACCTGAAGAATACAGACTGTCTATTTCAAGAATCTAATTCTGTGCCCTCAAAGAGCAGAAAATTGAAGCTAAGAAGTAGTTAAATGACTTGCTAAAAGTAAGAAATTTTTTTAAAAAGGTCTGAATCAGAAGCAGAACCCAAGCTTTCAGATTTCAAATACAGTTTTTGTGATTATCAGCCACAACTACTCCTTGTAAACCTCATTTAATATATATATATATATATATAGTAGTGAAAAGTTTAGAGCTAAGTGGGGACCTTAGAGATGGTCTAGTCCAGTGGTTTCTTAATTTTTTAAGGGTGGGGGAAGGATACAGCAGTGGAACCTTCTTCTATATAAAAGAAATACAATAGACACTACTCAGCTGAGGAAGAGGTGAGGTCACGTGTGGAAGCTAGAGCTTTGCCTATTCAGTGTCCACCACCCTGACCTTGCACCAGATGCTGAGGCACCGCACTGGAGCACAGTTTCATAATGATTGTCTTGGTCAAACTGATTTTATATATGAGAATATTCAGGTGCAGAAAGGTAAACCGACTTACACAAGGCTCCAAAGGTGGAACAAGGCTCACGTGTTTACCAAAGAACATTTGTAGAAAATAGAAGGATTCCCACCTTCACTCAGAGATGGACAAATTGGTGGTGAAGCCAATGGGCCAAATGTCTCTAAGTCAAATCACCCAGTTCGGGATTGAGCCCTCAGCAACCAACAGCATTTCTCCAGATGAATGATGTCTGATTCCTCCACTGACAATCAAATCAAAAAAGATTATAAAATCTCACTCTTCTCTTCTGGACAATTAATTAGTTCATCCTGATAATGTAACTTCTAAAGATACATTTTAATTTCCCAGTTAAACTGTTAAAAAACTACCTAAAACAAAAACTCTGAAAGACAAATATATTGTATCTAATACAAGTGGCATGGAAATTAAATTCAAATTAACATAAAAGAGGCTTTAAAATTGGAAAAAAATTTGCAATTTCCCATTAAGCAGGCTGTTTAATTCCAACATGTAAAATAATAAACTAAGATATTTATTTTTTGCTTCCCACACTTTTATCTGTATTCACTTTGGTGATTTTAATCTCTATCTTGGATTTGAAAATTCTTGATCATACTCTCTCCTGGCTACACAGGTAACACACTAATAGCAGAATCTCTGTTTCATTTATCCTGTCATTATGGTAACCACTTACACATTTAATACTTATTAAATAAATGTACAAAGGGGATAGACCTAAGCTTCTCCTTCTTGGTCCTAAAATTCTTACTACCCCTCCTATAAAGGCAGGAGCCTCCTCTGTAGGACAGAGTGTAAATGTATCTCCTGAGAAGGATTCCCCAACAAGGGCTGTCTTTACAGCGTGCTTTTAGATAAGATGTTTTTATGGGACATTTCAATAAAAGGATCAAGGACCTAAGCTTCCCAGTATGGTGGGAGTTGTGATGGGCATGGGAGGATGCTCACTTGGGATGAGATGTTAAAGACACTAACAGTGAAAAGGACCGGGCAAGATGAAGGGCGATTGGGGAACAGGACCACAGAGATGTGACATCTACTTCTCACTGTCATCTAAGTGATACCTACTTGAAAGAAACATTTCTACAGTTAAATTCTATAATGGGGGGTTATTTAAATGAAGCACACATATTCTCAAAGAGTAGATCACATAACCTTTAGAGATTCAGAGTGCATTAGCATTTTCAGAGTACTTTTTACATCAATAACTAGTATTTATAAATTCCTGTGCGCTAAATAGGTATGTGGAATTATTTCCATTTTGCTTTTAGACTTACTACAGCTTAACCTATTCACTGCACTGATACAGAGTAATTTTTCTAATGAATAAAAATGATAATGTACAAACTTGTTAAAGATTCTTTAATTTCTCCATCACCAGATTTATGAACATTTAGGCCTATGTGTCAGGCCACGTTTCTTACCAGCTTTTTCACCAACACCTTACATTTAGGTTATATTGCATTACCCAGAGGTCAGGAAATGTTCTTTCACAAATCCATGTCTTTATTAGGTCCTGTGTCCTCTGAGGAGAAACCTTCTCCCCACTTTCACATCCTTCCATTTTACAGCCTAACCACTAATCCTTCTGTAAACACCTTCTAATGCTTTCCAACCTCACCAGCTACCCCAGGGTCTTAGCTTCTCTCTTCCGCAATTGTCCTCCACTGTATATAGTATCCAATATTCAAGTGAAGTATGAGTCCTCATTTACAGGTCTGTGGCCTCTCTAGATTACAAAGTATTTGGATTCAGTAACCTTGTCCTTTTATCACTGTTGCTGCTAGAATTCATTTCATAGGACCTGATACATAGTAACCACACAATAAATACTTGCTGAATGAATGAATGAATGAATAGCCAAGGCAATCTTCACAGCCAAGGCTTCCCCATCCCAGCTCAGTATTCTTTCTGTTACATCAAAGAGACTCTGCCCCATGAAACAACAGACCCTGCACATTTTAACAAATGTATACAATTATTAGGAACTATTATTAGAACAGAGACTAGCACTACTGTTCTCATAGTTATGTCACATAAGAAGTGTATTAAAGCTCGTTCTGATTTGTTATTTATACAAATCAGCTATGTCTGTCACCAGTTTAAATATTAGTAATTTAGAAAACAAAAGTTATTGACTTATCTACTCATTAGAAAACATTATGACAGATCTATTTACATACCTCTCTTGTCAGTTTATATACCAACTGGAAAAGAAGAGGTGTACAGTCAACTCTGAGGGTATAATTGCCTGCAAAATAAATAAGAGAGTATTTTAATACCTCCAAATGGACTTCAAACCTGTATTTAATTCTAACTTTATTTTCTAATTATAAACAAGATATAACAGATTTCAAATTGAAGGCATCATTCCTGGAGAATTAAAAATAGGGTGGAACCTACAGATTATCATATTCAGTGAAGTATGTCAGACAGAGAAAGGCAAATATCAAATTATATCACTTATATGTGGAATGTAAACAAACAAAAAAATGATACAAATGAACTTATTTACAAACCAGAAATAGATTCACGACATAGAAAAGAAACTATGGTTACCCAAGGAGAAAGGGGGAAGGGAAGAGAGATGTTAGGAGTTCAGGATTAACAGATATACACTATTATATATGAAACAGATAAACAACAAGGACCTACTGTATAGCACAGGGAATTATATTCAGTATCTTATTATAACCTATAATGGAAAAGAATCTAAAAATGTATATGTATATGTATATGTATATGTATATGTATATGTATATGTATATGTATATAACTGTGTAACTTTGCTGTACACCTGAAACTAATATTATAAATCAAATGTACTTCAGTAAAAACAAATAAATAAGATTTTAGAATAGATAGGTAGGTAGATAAATAGACAGACAGACAAACAGTCTGGCTAAAACTAAAACACAAGGTGGAAATAACTCTTCAGGAGCCAGAGAGGCTGCAGCACACACTCGGGATAGGAGACTGCAGAGGCAGACTCTGCTGCTAAGGCCGCAGCTCCTGCAGTAACAGTAAGGGCCATTGCTCATTACGGCAGCAGTACCTAGGGGTCTTTGGCAAAGGAAGTGGTAAGGCCATAATGTTCATGTTTTTATTCATTCATTCAATTCAATATCAAGACTTTCGACAAGAGCATGTCAGTAACTAAAATGTGTCCTGTGACACTTACCTAGAAATAACCATAATATGATGAAAGCCTACAGATGCACATGCCACATGTCAGGGTCAAAAGGAAGTCTGTAGTGGGTGCTTATTTCAGAGTTGGTCCAATACATACAGGAACTATTTCTGTATGAAATATTTTACCCCAACTTTTAAAACTAGCTCCACAGGAAGAATGTCAAAAGTACTAAAGTTTTAAGTAGTAATCCAAGATAGGCAAATGGTAAATATTCTAAAGAAATTAGGATCAATAGCTTAGTTATGAATCATATTGATTCATTTGAATCATAATAATGTTCTCTCTGGTAAAATGGAGAAATGGAGGTATTATTGAGGCATCTCATAGAAAGAGGATAATCCTAGTTTATCAGTTGGAGTTGATAGACTTAAATACTGGTATACTATTTAATGAAAATCTGAAATAAAATTTACCTTCTGTGTATGAGTCTGCATTGATATATGCAACCTCTCTCTCCTGGAGTGTTTTCACATTCTCCTGTAGTTGAAGCAAAGCAGTCACTTAACTCACAGCATTTACAATTGTGGAAATACAAGAAAAACAAACAAATTAATTCAGTAAAAGAGTGGTTTGCAGATACCATTATAAATCAAACGCCTATGCCTTTGACCATAATTTTAAGAAAATGCTATTAACTGCTTCACAATATTAATGCAATTAAAACAAGAAAGAAAAATATTAGTGATGCTGTAGCCACTTTTCATAGCAACAGCACGGAGACCCAGAGGAAAACTGCCCCTGATCCCCTGCACCATAATATGAAGGGGGAAGGCTCGGAGATGCTCAGCCTCACCCTGGATCTACTGGAAGAGAACTGCTCAAATTAAGGCCTGGAAATCTGTACTTTTAAAAGGTGTCCCTGGCAATCCTTACAGACATTAAAGTATGAGATCCCTTGACATTGGGGATCCAAGTAACTTTACCATATTAAAAGTGAGGAAGTTGGAAATTTGATTTATCAAGAATTTTTTGAAAGAGAAGGTATTGATGAAAAAGAAAAAGAAAGGAGGGGAGGATAGAGAAAAAACTAGAGGGAGAGAAGAGTGGCTATTAGGACAAAGACAAGACATTTCTCTCTCACACATACATGCACACACGCACACACATTCTAGAAAAATACAGCAGAAGAAGACTAATGCCATCACACACATGGGAATATGCAGAGAGAACTCTTTTCTTCTCTCTGTTTCTCTCTCTCTCTCTCTAGCTTGCTACCTTATAAGAGCAGTTACAGTAAAAACATTTAAAGCTGTGAGTGGTCATCCCACAAATGAGAATTCTCACCTCTGCACTTGGCCACACGGGATAGATGACAGCTGATTCTGCTGCAGAGTTTCCATTATGACAGAGCTACAGTAGAAATAAAAAAGATGCCTTAACTATATGTAAAGGTAAATGTGCTGCTGAATATGATCAAGAAGCTAGTAGAAAATGGGAAACAATATTCAAATTGTCTTTTAACTCACATGAATTTAAATTAATGCAAGGCATATTATCTTGTATCTTGGATTTATTTTATCTGTATTCTAAGCTGCTTAAATTATAGAAAGACACATGTATTTCTATATACATGTATTCACAAGAAATTACATATTTCTAAAAGTAAATGACCTTAATGAATAAGATCTGATTCATCTAAATAAGTGTATTATGAAATGCATGTTCATAACACCAACATAATAATAAGACTTTGCAATATAAATGGAATCAAATGTGATACAAGTAACTGTGATTTTATTCCCATACTTATTTGATTCATATTATTATTTTAAAGTATGCAGAAATGAGTCAGAAGGAAAGCATTTTAAAAACCAGACACAATGATAAGAAAGATATGACATTCTTCAAATCAATTCTATAAAATTTGGACTCATAAATGATGAACAAAACAGAGGGTAGTCACAGGAAAGTGCTTTTTGGTGCACCTGCCTTTAAAAAAAACACACAAGCCTACCATGAACATGTAAGAACTTAGAGTTACTGGACAGAGAACCTAAGGGAAGAGGACGAAAGAAGGGGGCCTATGAAAGACACTTTAAAATAAAGCATTAAGAGCCAGTGACAAATGAAAATTAATCATAATTGAATTAAAAATAAATCCTTGAAATTTTAGAGTAATTCAATTTACAAAATCATTGTATTATACTTCCCAATCAGGCACTTTTGTAAATGGTAAAATATACCTATGGTTACAATTTAGTACGGAATCCATAAAGGAGAGACTATAATCAGAGTATAGTCATCTTAAAACAGCATGTTGTTTTCCTAGATAGAAGAAATCCAAGGAAACTGTAAAAACTTGAAAATTAATGCCAAGGATCTATATCAGATTTTCAATAAGCTAATTCACTTGTCAGAAGCAGCTTCCTAGGTTTGACTATTTTCTGAGCTTACAGATTTTACTTACTTATCACAAAACAAATACAAATAGAAACTAAAATATTTTTAAAATAATGAAAAACTTGGTTTGTACTTAGTAATTAAGAGGTTGTTCTGTTTTACCAAACTGATGTAAAAGCAAAAGCAAACTCTATTTCTTAAATTTTCTTGAGTATTTATCCAAATTAAAACAATATCAGGTAATGGAACACATCTGTGATTACCCTGAGATACATGTTGACCAAGAAGATACGTTTTCTGTCTTAGTTACCTCAGCCCATTTGTGGAACCCAGAAGTCCAAATTTTTCTGCATCCCAGCTGGCAAAAATGGTAGTTCTTCTCGGTCTCCAGCCTGTAATCATTGTTAACATACATGGTTAGGTACATCTGCCTAAAAACAAAGGAAAATTCACTCAAGTCACTTTCTGTCATCACTTGCCAAGGAAATATTATTTACCTCTACTAATCAGTTTTCCAAAATTCTGGACAACTTCTTATAAATCAGCAGTTCCACTGGTTAGGTCAGTACCTCCAAATACCCAGAAGTCCTGATGATCTCCCAGAATAACACACCTGTTTGGAAAGGAAGGCATTCAAAAGAATGACAACTTAGAATGTATTATAAAGAGCAGTAATTTATGTTTTTAAATTAAACTTCCTCCTGCTTGAGTTTCCACCATAGAAAACCATCAAGGTAGTGTCTCCTTTTAGAATTTACCTTTTTTTCCCCACATTTAATTATATCACATCAACCAGGAAAAAAATATTAAGAGTTGATTAAAATTTATCTTCTCTTACTCCTGTAATCTTTGTAAAAACAAAATGTTTTAAGACATTTTAAAAAATCCACCAACTCACCAAGTTTCACAGATCCTCAGGTAGTTCTGATTACATCGTAAATGCTTGTGATTTTCTTGATGTTATGAACATGCAATTTAACCTTCCTAGAATTTCACAAAGGGAACAAATTACTTCACATAGAGCATTATGTCTAACAGGTTCCTTCCAATGTTTTATTCTAAGTCTCAGAAGTACAGAAAACTGTTTAATAGGATGATAAATTCCCATATGCCCACCATCTAAATTCAATCATTGTTAATACTGTTGAACTATTTGCAAGCGAGTTGCGCAAATCATGACAGTCCTCTCCTATGTATTTAAGAATGCACCTTACGGTGAGATTAAAAAAAAAAAATCAGTATTTTATATTTTTCCTCCCTCATAGCTCTATTGTTGGTATTTATTTAAACTCCAAAATCATTATTCAACGTGAAAAAGAATCTTGTTCTTAGCAATTTAAAAAAAAAAAATTGTGTATTTGTCCATTTAGAGCTCAAATCAATTAAAGGATATAAGCCCCAGATGCTTTTTTTGATATTTTGACCAGGGAAAATTTCTGTTTCTGACTTTTCTCTTAAACTGTTACTGAAGCTACATACTCTGTTTTCCTTGTGTCTGTATGTGTCTGTTTATAAATCACATTTTTCATTGTGTACCTCTAGAGGGTATTAATACATGAGATAATAAAGTCTATGTTAAAGAAACTCAGTTCTAATTGAGTTAAATAAACACTTTTTAAAAAATTCTTATAAAATAAAACTGAACTTCTAATATCTTAAGAGTTTTGAAATTTTAAAACAAGCTTCTTACAGAACTTATACAATACTTGCAGAATCCAAATTCACATTGCTAAGGCAAATCATTAACCAACAAGGCTCATTTAACCATTTTAGTTTAATAAAAACAGCTATCTCCTCTCTGATTCATCAGTGTGAAGTTTCCCTTTCCCTCTACATTTCAAGCCAGTCAAACTAAAGTTCTGATCATGCCATGCTGTTCCCCAACCCTGCACAAGCTGTCCTCTGCAGCTGGCGTTTACTGCCTGTCTTGATTCTGTGGAAATCTTAGTTTGTGTAAAATTAAGCTCAATGAGCACACGGTCCGTGGTCATGCCTCCTTAACACCAGTGCTGTCCGGGGTTAGTAACAGTAACGACTATGCTGGTAAGCGCACGGGGCCATGTAGCAGTTAAGCGTTCACCCCTGTGACCATCTAACCCACCCCCACAGAAGTGACCAGTGAACTTCGCTCCTTCCCCTCTTCTCTCCTACTCCTTCCCTTAAGTTAACCTAGGGTTTTGCATGCATAGCGTTTTGACAGTTATCTGAAACACTGTTTTAAACCCTCAGTTGAAAAGGGAAGACAAAATGTTACACCTGGCCCGGAGGAGGAGAGGGGTGGGAGTGGCCCAGAAGAAGCCGAACGGGACGCGCGGCCTCGGATCACAACACAGTCCCGTTCCTTCCCGAGTTTCGCACCCGGGAAAGCAGAGGCCTGGGGCCCGGACCACCTCGGGGCCTTCAGGGGAGGCCGAGGGAGGGACGGAGACCCGCGCAGGGCTGGGGAGGGGCCCGCAGGGACTCACCGTCTGTGCAGCGGCTCCTGACCCACGGTGGACGGGCGGCGGTGGCGGTTGAATCTGCGGTGCCGGCTGAGGCGGCGGCGGCGGCGGCGGCGGTGCCGGCTGAGGGGGCTGAAGCGGCGGCGGCTGCGGTGCTGGCAGAGGGGACTGAGGCGGCGGCGGTACCGGCTGAGGCGGCGGCGGCGGCGGCGGCGGTTGAGGCTGCGGTGCCGGCTGAGGCGGCGGCGGCGGCTGCGGTGCTGGCTGAGGGGGCTTAAGCGGCGGCGGCTACGGTGGAGGCTGCGGTGCCGGCTGAGGGGGCTTAAGCGGTGGCGGCTGCGGTGCCGGCTGAGGGGGCTCAGGCGGTGGAGGCTGCGGTGCCGGCTGAGGGGGCTCAGGCGGCGGCGGCTGCGGTGCCGGCTGAGGCGACGGCGGCTGCGGTGCTGGCTGAGGGGGCTGAAGCGGCGGCGGCTGCGGTGCCGGCTGAGGGGGCTGAGGCGGCGGCGGCTGCGGTTGAGGCTGCGGTGCCGGCTGAGGCGGCGGCGGCTGCGGTGCCGGCTGAGGGGGCTGAGGCGGCGGCGGCGGCTGCGGTGCCGGCTGAGGGGGCTGCAGCGGCGGCGGTACCGGCTGAGGCGGCGGCGGCTGCGGTGCCGGCTGAGGGGGCTGAGGCGGCGGCGGCGGCTGCGGTGCTGGCTGAGGGGGCTGAAGCGGCGGCGGCACCGGCTGAGGCGGCGGCTGCGGTGCCGGATGAGGGGGCTGAGGCCGCGGCGGTACCGGCTGAGGCGGCGGTGGCTGCGGTACCGGCTGAGGGGGCTGAAGCGGCGGCGGCTGAGGTGCCGGCTGAGTGGGCTGAGGCGGCGGCGGTACCGGCTGAGGGGGCTGAAGCGGCGGCGGCGGCGGTGCCGGCTGAGGCGACGGCGGCGGCGGTACCGGCTGAGGGGGCTGAGGCGGCGGCCGCTGGAAGGACTTGAGGGACTCGAAGGCCTTCGCCAGCTTTTCCAGGGTCGCCATGGCGGCCTCCCGCCCCGCGGGGACAGCCCACGGAGTCGCCAGGCCGACTGGCGGCTCCGGTCAGCAGCGGTGGCAGTTAACGGGGCTCGAGGCCGCCAGCAGGTGCGGACCCCAAGCGCGCGGCCATCTTGGAGCCGTCCCGACAGCCCCCGCGGCCCTGCGTCCTGCCACGCTCCGCCGGTGGGGCGGGGCCGGGCCGCGGGATTGACAGCCGGAGGCAGCGGCCTCCGCCAATGGCTGCCGCGCCCGCCCCTTGGGCCCAAAGAGCCGCCACGGCTGCTGGAGTCACTTCTTCCCGGCGAGGGGCGAGGGGTACTGCAGGGAGATCGGGAGGGCGGTTCGGGGGCGGGGTTGCGTGGCACGGCGAGGAGGGTGGGGAGGGCGGG
Organism: Camelus dromedarius; assembly: GCF_036321535.1. Classification (NCBI taxonomy): domain Eukaryota; kingdom Metazoa; phylum Chordata; class Mammalia; order Artiodactyla; family Camelidae; genus Camelus; species Camelus dromedarius. The sequence goes on from NC_087457.1 coordinate 743,477, forward strand.
GTGACTTGTGATTGAGGGTCTCTCTTGGCAAGGGGCGTCCCCGGACGACGCCTAGAGGGTGGCGGGGAGGCGGGGCAGTGGGCTGGGAGCCCGAGACCCCCGCGGGGCGCTAGCCCACCCCGCGGCGCGGGCGGAGGGCCGGCTCGCCGGACAGCCTGCTGTAATATGCTGACTGTTATATATTTGGCCTTACCCTTGTTAGTTGCCTCAAATCACTCCTTGTTCACCTTCATGATCATTACCATAGATATACGTCTTACAATCCTCGTACTTACTATGTTCCCTCATGCTACAGGGCCATACACATGCTATTCTCACTCTCAGAAATAATCTTTTACACATCAATGCCCTACTCCCCTCAAGAGATTTGCCTATCTAATTCCAATCACTCTCAGTGCTCAGCTAATTTGTGAATTCATAAAGCCCATTACATTAACATAATTTCTTAACACCATGTCATTCTCCTTTATCACATTATTAAAGTATACGTTATAATAACATAAAAACTCTTCCATGCATGAAGGTAGATATTAAACAATTAAGTTCACAGTATAAAGTTGTAAGTACATATACTGTATATTATGAAAAATGTTAAGGAATAACATACTATAGTTAAATGCATTCATAATTTTTCATAGAAATATGGGAATATTTATTCCAAGTTGGATCATCACTATATGTGTGTGTGTACATATGTATATATCTCTCATCCTTCATTCACATTAAAAGTTCTGATAAAATATTGCCAACAATTAACTTTTATACCCCAAATTACCAATAAAGGAATAGGAAAGAAGGGAGAAAAGAAGAAAGGAAAGAAGGAAAGAGGAAGGAAGGAAAGAAGGAAATTGAGGGGTTTTAGAACTCTTGAGATTGAGACATATTAGATAAAGACTCAGATGTGTACATTTATATATGATAATTATTTTCCTGAAATTATATAAAAACACATAAAGAAAACTGAAAGCTAAATATAAAATTATTTACAACCCAAATTTGAGGTTAATTTATATCTTCAATTGATATGCATTTTTTAAAATTTAATATTACACTGTTCCATTGCTATAATATAATCAAATTCATAAACAGAAAACTATATATGATATATACATCCTCTCACCATTTATAACATCTCTGAAAGCATTTTTGAAGTAGAATATTTTATGTTTAAAGTTTTTATCATTAGAAAGGCTTAGAATGTTTTCACACTACTAGATTTAATTTACTTCATCGTATAATTTTTTTCCAATACATGAGAAATAATATCTTATATGGTTTTGATTCATTCTTTAAGCAGTTTGTTAATATTGTGTAATAAGTGAATTCATGGAATATTGTTATAGAGTTAGACATTTTTTGTTTGAAGATGTCATCTTTTGTAGTATAATAATAAGGCCATTATTGTAGGAATGTGAAGGAGTCAGACATTGCTTTTAGTAAAAATATCACTCTAAAGGGCATATTGGCAATAGCAGCATGTGGTTAAGATCATGTCAATTTTTTGTAAATCTTTAACAAATTCTGAAATCACTCTGGTTGCTTACAAATTTATAAAACACAATTACTTACAGGAAGAACAAGACTATAGTCACTGCATGACAAAGGAATGCTGCTTAATAAATAAGTGAGGAGAAGAATTAAGTTTAATTCAAGGAAAGCAGCATTCTTAAAATATTTTGAATTGATTTGAGAAACAGGGATTTTATGATTATTTATTTAGTAGAGTTTATATAGATATTTATGTGTGTGTGTGTATCCTTCATCTCTGTATCAATTCAAATAAGATTTTGCCAAAAAAATAAACTTTAGAGCAAAAAATACCAATCAAAAAGAAAGAAAAGAAGAGGGAAGGAAAGCAGGAAGGCAATTTAACATCAAAAAATTTCATCATTATTTAGAGTAAAGATCTATATCAACTAAACATGTGTATTGTGACCTCCACATTCCACTAAAACTTATGCCATTTACCTATAAATATAAGCTTTTATTTGCTTCTACAATAAATAATACATAAATTTAATGAAACTGCAGCTCAAAAGAAGGAAATAACATTAGAAATTCAGTCATCCAGTGCAGTTGCTAAAGTATGGGTATGACCTGACTCTTAGCAATCAGAGAACAACCAAGAAAATGTGCCAAACTGTTGGATACCCAGATCTGTTCCCAGGGCAGGGAAATAGGCATATCAACATAAGTAAAAGAATATACCATGTTTAAAGCTTAATTATAATGCAAAATAGATATTTATCTATATCTATTTCAAAATGTTAAATTTAAAAGTGGACCAGTAAAAAATATAAACAAAATTACTTCTCTAGAGAAAACAAAGAATAGCCTTGTCTTCTTCTATTAAAGACTGACTAGCCACAATATATTATGGAAATAGCTATAAAGCTTTGAGGAAAATATTATAATTCTATAATTGTGTTACCACTAAGGTTGTTATGTTTGTAGTTAAGCCAAAGTAATACTAAGACATTCAAAGAATCAGAAGGAATGGTAACTATATATTTATCCTAAAAAAATAATAGTAAGTACTAAGAAAAGGATACATTTTTTAAAATGTAAGAAGTAAGACAAGATTATATAAATGCTATGTTAAAGGGTATTGAATCTACAGGTAGACAAAGTGAGGATCACGTCTATTTTGAAAATATTTCAAAATAAATGCCAATAAATAAAAATAATTCTTAAAATGATATTTCAGTCTAACTTGTTTGATTTTGTAAATGCATGTTACTTTATATCAATTTGCATTATTGATTATTATATGGTTAATAACACAGATACAATTAAAAGAAAATGTATAAAAAAGTTGAGATAGCAAAAATAACTTTCTTTTCTAATATTTACAAATAAAAGATTTAACAGTGAATTTTTATCAATCATAAGTCTTTATATTTTCAAGTAAAATATAAAATTATAATGGAGAAAAAAGTAATCAAAAATAATTCAAATAAAAATGTTAAGTAGAATAATCATTTATACCATTTGCCATCTACCTCTGCTTGGTACTGTAACCAATCACGAGCCACTGTAGCCGCTGACCTCCAACACTCCCTGAAAGTTCACGGTGGAGATTAGGAATGGGGCACTTTGTGCTGTGGGAAAACTGACAAAATAGAGATTCAGATAGATGTTTTCAGGAGAAAATTTTATGAGCCCCAATTCTTGCATCTCCTTATATCTAGAAGAGCACTAAATTCATTAACAGTGATGTCTGCTCCTCATAACTGGCAAAAGAACTCAATGTGTGTTTGACTGCACATACTCCCCTTCACTAAAATTACATATATAATACTGAGTTTCCCCCTGCCTCTTCAGAAAAGTTCCTCAGAGCCACCTGAGGTGCTGTCTCCTAGATTATAGTCCTCATTTAGCCCCAAATAAAACTTAACCCACAACTCTTACGTTATACAATTTTATTTCAGTAAACAGCATGTATATTAAAATTGTTCAAAACATTGATGTCACAATTGATGAAAAGATACCTCTGCCTATATAATTTCGAATTGAAATAAAAAAAAAAAACTGGGCCACCGTGATAATGAATCTGTGTAAGGAGAGACATTTTCATCATGATGAATGGAAGATAAATCACTCTAAGCTTAAAACTATGCATCTGGACAAATTAGCAGTTGTGAGAGTGATAACCAAATATACTTCTAGAAATAAAAAGGATGCCAAAAAATTTACACCCAGACATCTTCACAGAGAGAATTGCTGGAGGATGTACTTCAGCCCAGTCTGCTTGATGATCCACGAACTGGTCCAACACAGAGGGGAAGGAGAGACCATAGGAAGAAGCAGAGCACTGCAGTTTAGTGGGTGGCAGGTCTTTTCAGCAAGATAACTTACTTATGAGACTTGTCTTGAGCAGCCACAAGAGTCTCCTCGCAACCCCACCAGAATCTTAAAAGTTTATATAAAAGCCTTAAAATACTGTCCAGGTAGTCTTGGCAACAAGCACATTACTGTCACAAGGCTGAGTACTTGGTGGGGCTTCTTCAGAGAAGGCAAGTGAAACACATTCCAGCAGTCATGTCCTCTTGATGATCCCTTCAAGACTGATCCATATCAGGTATAAGTAGTGGGGAAAAAGAAGAAAAGGAAAACAGAGTTAATGACTTCTTGGATATGTAAAACATTTTAAAATTTCTGTGCAAAATTTATGATTACAATGTTGAGTATATTTTTAATGATTCCGTTCTGGAAGTCTCTATATCAAAGATTAAATTTAGTTAATTCTGGGCTTGTGAGTAATATTTTTTCTGTCTCTAAATTTCATAACCTATATTATTCACTAAAGATTTTTGAGAATTTAATTACAAAGTTAAAGTCGTTTCAAATGCATAAATAAAGAGATATTAGAATGGTTATTTTAATAGAAAAATGCCAGTGTGAAGCATTAAAAACAATGTAACAGCATCAGTAAAGCTGAGTAATTATATTTCTTATGGTTTTCACAAATAAAAATTTACTTTGTTATTAATTATATTTAAAGTCTTTTAAAACCATAAGGGATTCTCAATATAGAATGTCTAATGTTCATAGAGCAAAATTGTGTGCATAATTTGATTCTAGGACAAAAACATTCATATATATAACATACACACACATAACTAATACCCAGGAATTACATGCAAAAAAATGTTTAAACATTTGTTACATTACAGTAAGATTTGATTATATTTTTTATTTGCATTTCTAAATTATGAAACATTTGATACATACAGGTTATGATTATAAAATATATATCCATTACTCTACCACCCAAACTGAGAAATAAAACATGACATTTCCAATATATTTACCCTTGCTCTTTTATGTTGCTTAAATCTAAAACTGATATAACTACTTTTTATAGTAATAGGTATTTCTTTCTGGTGTTTCTTTTTCCATATTTTATTTTCAATAATTTTTGTAGCATGTTTAAGTGTTCCTCTTGCAAATATCATAGAGATTCCCCCAAATATCTGAGAATCTATGCATTTTAATGTCTTTTAATAGGAAAATTGACTCAATTTAGGCTTATCCATATGTATTATTGACTAATTTATTTATGACTGTCTATTTTGTTTTCCACATAAAACTTTGTTCATTTATTTTCATTTTTTTGTGTGACTTTCTTTTGTTTTTCCTTCAGATGTGTTTTTCAGGCATTAAACCCCTCATTCTTTATATCACTGAAGATAACTTCATTTATTTCATACTTGTATAATATTTTGGCTATTTCTAGAATATAAAATTCAGGATGACTTTTCTACAAAACATAAATTTCAAGAAGCTGTCTTCTTTAATCCAGTTTTGCCAATATTATATAAAAAACAACCTGTTTGTTGTTTTTTCCTGATAGTTATTATTCTGTAGTTAAATTTTTTCTAATTATATATTTTTATGTATTTTCTACTTTATATCAAGAAACTAGTCATTTTAACTGGTTTTTATATTATAGGTACATTATGGTATTTTGGAAATTTGGTTCTGTTATTTAAAGGATTATCTAGTCCATATTTTGACTTTGTTCACTTTTCTTTTTGATAAAGCACCAAAGGCATGATCAACGAAAGGAATAATTTCAAAGCTGAACTTTTAAAAAAATCACAATTTGTTTTCTTTGCAAAAGACATTGTCAAAAGGATGATAAGACATGCCACAGATTGGGAGGATGTATTTGCAAAAAATATATCTGATAAAAGACTATTAGCCAAAATATACAAAGAATTCTAAAAAGCTCAACAATAGAACATTAAACAACCTGATTTAAAAAATGAGCAATTTACCTGAGCAGACACCTCACCAAAGAAGATAACAGATAGCAAGCAAACATATGAAAATATGTTCAGCATTATATGTCATTAGGAAACTACAAATTAAAACAAGAAGTTACTACTACATACCTATTAGACTAACCAAATCTAGAACACTGACAACACCAAACATCCTGCCAAGATGTAGAGCAACAGGAACTCTTATTTATTGCTGATGGAAATACAAAATGATTAAAAGAGTTTGGAAGATAGTTTGGCAGTTTCTTACAGAACTAAATGTGCTCTTACCATAAAATCCTTCAAGTCAACTCTTTGCAGTTTACATAAAGGAGCTGAAAACTATGTCCACATGAAAACCTACACAAGGATATTTACATCAGGTTTGTTTGTAATTATCAAAACATGGAAGCAACAAAAATATCCTTCAGTAGGAGAATGGATAAACCATAGTACAATCAGACAATGGATTATTATTCAGTGCTGAAAAGAAATGAGCTATTAAGCCATAGAAAGATAATATAGATCCTTAAATGTATAATGATAAGTGAAAGAAGCCAATCTACAAAGGCTATGTATTATATGGTTCCAACCTCATGATATTCTGGAAAAAACAATACTATGGAGATAATAAAAAGATGAAAAATTGCTAAGTGTTATGAGAAAGGGAAGATTGATTAGGTAAAGCACAGAGGATTTTTAGGGCAGTGAAACAATTGTGTGTGGTACTGTAATAATGGATAAATACCGTTGTACACTTGTCCAGACATATAGAGTATTCAACACCAAAAGTGAGTCCAAAGGTAATTATGAGTGATTATAATGTGCCAGTGTAGATAAATATATATTTATATATGCTGCTGGGTCCTATAGATCCCAGGACATGGGCTTCCTCTGGGAAGAATGATTGTGGCATCAGGGTCTTGGTCCTCTCATATATGTAGATATAGGGTAGACTGATAAAAAAGAATGTCGGGATATTGAGAAACTCAAAATTAAAGTGAGAGGATTTACAGTAATAAAAACAAACAAATCCCTTGAAACTTTCTAGATTAATTAGACAAAAAAATTATAGAGAGGATTTTCTTATAGAGTTTCCAACTTTTGTCTAACAATTTGTACACCTCACAGAATATATATTTTTAAAGGTACATATAAAAATGACAAAAAGTAACTATGTAGTAAGTCAGAAAGGAAGTGTCCACAAATTTCATAAGGCTAAAGTTGTACTATTTTCACAAAAATAAATAAGATAAAATTTAAACAACAAAAGTGGATAATTGTCTGGCTAACTGAAATTTATGAACCTTCTTTTTGAAATTAACTAAAGCATGTACTTTATTATTAAAGCCCCTAATGTGCTTTTATTTTTATCCTATTTACCTCTCTTTCTTCACTATGGAGGTATCCTGAGATTTTAAAATGCATTCTCCTGCTTTTCTTTATAATTTCTTGAACACACATATATATCAATAAAATGATATCATTTAGTTTAAGTTGCCATTTATATTTATTAAATGTTATATTTTTGTTCAATTTCCCCCGAAACATTCACTTTACTACAATTTTTATATTTAGAATTATTAGTTTTTATAAAACTTAAATTTTTAGAATGCAACTTAGAAATTACTCCATTAATCCATTTTCCAAAAAGTGGATATTTGAGTTATTTACAATGTTTGATTACTATAAGCAATGATGTTATGAACGTACTTGTATATTTATCTTGGTGAACACAGAACACATGCAGAAGGTTGAAGGTAACTTAGGAAAAAAATTGCTGGAGTTAGTGTGTGTACACCTTTAATTTATAAGGATATTATAATTTTCTGAAGTTAATGTAATAGAGGAGAACAAATCTGACTCTTTATTAGATCTGTTCCTTTAGTTTTGACCACTGTGCCCTGTTTCCTAGGCTTAGTCTTGCTAGCTCTGCACTCACATAAAGATAAGAAGCTGCAGAATAGAGAATAACACTTGTTTGTTGGAGGTTTACAGGGACACCATGAACTGACCCACATGGACAGCTGTAAGAACAAAGAATTTCTACAGCAAGAAGTTTGCAACAACCAACCATACACCCTCCCTTGTTTTTGTTGTTTGTTTTTTGTTTTTGTTTTTGTTTTTGTTTTTGTTTTGTATAAAAGAAGCCTGTATTGTGACTGGATCTGGATGGTTCTCCAAGACATTAGTCAGCCATCCTCTCGGTCTGCCAGCTTTCCAAATAAAGTCGCTATTCCTTGCCCCAACACCACATCTCTTGTACTTAAAGTTTAAAGTTTAAACTTAAAGTTTCACATTTGTGTGTTTTTCTATCTTTTCTGCTAAGTGTTACTGGCTAATATTTATGGCTGGAATTTACACTCACCTAATTTTCTTCAAGAATAACTTGACTATTATTGGCTGTGTCTTTTTCCATATAAATTTTAGAGTAAGTTTGTTGAGTACCATTCAAACCTCTGCCAGAATTTAATCATAGAGATTAAATCTGAATCACTTTGGTAAGATTTTATATGGTTAAAATATTGGCTTTCCATATTCATGAAGAAGCTATATTTATCCAGTTACTTTTGTATCTTTAATGCATTTCCACACAGTCATATTTTTTTTTTCGGATGGCATGCAAGACTTTTATTTGGTGAATTTCTTTTCTTCATATTTTTCTGTGGTTAAAATTGTATGTGTTTATTGCATTTCTAACATTTTGTTTCTAGGCCTAGAAATACACCTGATACTTAGTCTCTGAAAACTACTCTTTTTATAACTATCTTTTTGGTTTTTTTTAACATAAACAGTTTAGATTACTTCATTCAGATTCTAGTAAATAATACACTTGATTCTGTTTCTTACTAAGGTCTTAAGTACCTCCCTTACAATGATGAATGGAAGAGGTCATAGAGGTTATTGTTAACTTGTTTCTAATTTTGAAGTTAATATTTTTACCTTTTTTGTATTCATCACAATAGTTTACTTTGTTGTTTTTTTTTTTTCAGGTATTCTTTGTCAGAATAAAGAAGTTCTTTCATTTCTTGTTTTCTAAGAGCTTTTTATTAGGACCAGTATTGGACTTTAATCACGTATTTTCTCTGCATCTTCTGAAATGATCAATTGCTTTTCCCCTTGTAGTTTTGTAATCTATTAATGTGCCATACTACATTAATTTATTGTATACAGGCAAACTAATTTGCATTGTTGGAATAATCCCATTTATTTTTACAGGTCAATTTTGCCTACAGATTTATATTTTTCTACTGTATTTACCTATTTTTGTTCTGTTATTTTGTGTGATAGTAAATATGAGACAGTTTACACTTTAAGAGTTAACTATGCAATGCTGAATCTCGCTTTTTTCATAAGGCGTACATGAGCTCAAACTATTTAAATTTTGAGTTGTGAACAAGTCACATTTAGTCAACCTGAGGTGAAAGAGTCACGGTGAAAAAACGCCCACTATAAAAGTATGTAGAGTGAACGCTAGGGCCTTGCTTCACCTAATCCACACAACTGTATATTTACATTTGCTTTTCTCACAGGAGGGTACGTCCTTCTTTCAATTTTATATTTATATATAATGTGCTGAAAGAAGCATTTTCTTGTCAGAGATTTTACAGCTACTAATAATTTAATCTAGTTTTTAAAAGGTCCATGTCAAAGTGTACCAAATAACTGCTTCCAGAGATTTGAGGTGTGACTATAATCACTGAAAATACAGTTAATTTATGCCAGATGACTTTCTATTATTAATGTACATATGTACATGAAAAGGTTGTTTTAGTAAATTTAGTAACTTATACAAGGACTAACAATACAAAGGTCCCTAAACATTTAACTTTTCATTAGTAATATATTTATGTGTGATCATTGAGTCACATAATACTATTTATTGCTCATACATGATACACCAACATCATGAAAGACATAGCTCTAAGGACTAGAGGTGTATAATATAAAATAAGAGTGTGCTTTATTTAAGGAGTTAACAATTGCATATTAATGGCTTTAAGTCTAGCACATATTTCTTTCTCTTAGTGGCCTTGAGTTTTTATATTTATGTTGCCTATTTGTCATTTTTTGAGCCAACTCAGATGAAACACAAACACAACTTTAAAAAATTACCGAAACACGCTGACACAACTTTTTTTTTTTAAATCAAGAAGCAACTCCATCACTGTCTTCCATGTTTATGTAAGCTGGTTAACTACACAGGGAGCTTACAGGGCCTTCTGAGGAGAATAATTTGCCTATACTTTGATGATCACTTAAGAAATTGTCATGGATACATTTGGCAGAATAGAATCATTCATATTATTACATTTATACCATTGATGTTTTCACTGTTTCTGCCTTTGTTGCTTGGTTCTTAAATTGTAGTTAAATAATGATGAAGCCTCTGTTTCCTTAAAACAGAGAACACATATTTATACTCTTGTAAATATTTTTAAATACAAGATCTAAAAAGAGAAACAGATCTGTTATTGCAATCACTTTAAACCACAGATTCATTTGTGTCTGTCAGCTATGGGTCTGCAACAAAACATCCCAAAGCTTAGAGGCTTATAAAGCTAAGTATTCTTATGCACTGACTAATTGTTCATCTGGGGTTCTACCTCAAACTGCTGACCCACTGGGCCAGCTCTGCTGAGAACTCTGATGCCCTCACTTAGGTTTAGTTCCAGGACATGGGTTCAATTCAGATCTAATCTTAAGTGCCTTTGAATTGTTTGAGGCCAATCAGTCTACTTAGCATGTCGTCATGGTAGAGGTAGAGTACAAGATAGAAAGCCCAGTGCATAAGCACATTTCAAGCCTTGGCTTGCATCACATCATATCTGCTGATAGCCTACGGGCCAAAGCAAGTTACAAGTTCAAGCCCAAAAGTAGGAGAAGATAAATACTCCTCATGTGGAAATAGAATGCCAAAGGATATTCTAATACACACCATAAACTTCTCTGAATTCCACTCAAAAGTTCCCCACTGAAAATTAGAAGCTTAAGTTAATTATAATGGTTAGTAATTTAAGAAAAGATCCTTTTGAGAAAAAGGTCTCTATATTAACACTTTCTATATCACTAACATTTAACACAGTGCTGGTCACGTATTAGGCACTCTCTAAATGTTTACTGGCTAAGCTGACTGGGTGACCTGGTGTAAGACATCAATATAATAATGTCCAACTAAAAGAAAGTTACATTACTGTACCAAGAACTGGATTGTCTTGCCCACACAGTTTTTAAAAAATATGCATATAAAATATAATATACACTATAATTCACTCAATTCACAATATGAAACACAACAATGAAGGTAATATTCCCACTGGATATTCCCCATTGACATTCTCTAATGTATTAACTCTCCTGGAAGGAGTTGCATTAATTATTAGATATTTAATTAGATTTTCACTAATGGTGTAAACACAATATGAAAATTCACTTTGATTTGCATTGTCATTTAGAATTACTAATCAACTGAGAGGTATGAACAATCATGACAGGAGACTGAAACTTCAGCATTGAGGGGTTTTTAAAATATGCTTGGCATCATTAGATGAACATATAGTCTCAATTACAGAATGTGAAATTCCATTAAATTATCCCATATGAGCCAATGCCCAGAGGACCATTTCTGATCAGGGTAGAATAACTCATTTTTGAGGACCTTAGGATGGAAAATTTCATATTTTAATGAAAAGTCACATCATGAATACTCTTTATTCCTTCACTGTAAAAGGCAGGAACTGTTATTCCCCTTCACTAAGAATAACAGTAGCTTGAAAAAATAAACAGATTTTGGATTTAAAAACTAGAAAAACTGTAATTTTTACTTATTTTGCCAGTGTTTTTCTTTAGAATTATTAATAGTAAAAATCACAAAGTCTCTTGGGATCTATGTCCCACCCCTTGTTTTTAGTATTGGCTAAACGAGCTAACCCTGCCAATAACACATACCTTTGCCCACAACAGGCATGTGTGTGTGTGCCCCCACATGCACAACACAATGTATCCACACATCCTCCTTACTACTATTTATTGTAGTATAAAATCTCCTAAGTTTAGGACCAAAGTCATTGTTTTGAACTCTATGTCTCTGATGAAAACACAGAAATGAATTCTTCACTGCCTCTCCTATGAAACAGTCATTGTCAAATACTTGCACTGCTCTGTAACTACTGACTACATGTCTTTCACTATCTTAATAAGACCACATACTCCCAACATCAGGCACTGTGGTTTGAACCTCAGTCTATATACCATGTACATAACAAGGCCTAGCCCAGATTTGTTAAAATCTGTTTTCTGCAATAGGGCCATAGGTTTGATTGGGATAGTATCTTGCAAGGTCTCCTTTGATTTTTGTTTAAAATGAGTTTCTAATTCCTCAGTTGTTTTAGTTATGATTAGGTTTGCAAATCCAAATGAATTTGGAACAAACCATAATCAACATTTGTATGACTGAATCATAGAAATATGTGCACAATTGGTAACATATATACCAATTGGTGGTTGGTGTAAGTAGTCAGTTGTATTACAAAAAGCAATAATAAAATAAAGCAGGCACATGAAAAGTTTAGTAATTTATACAAAAAGTTTATTTATGATCTATATAATTTTTCTTACTTTATCTGGGTAATTTTCTTTTTTTATCTATCAAATGATAGAATTAAGAAAGATAATTTTGAAAGTTCTCTTCATTTCCAAGAAAAATATAGTAGAACTTTAAAAATCTATACATTAATGGCATTTGCATTTATTTATACACAGTTCCTATGTGTTTCTGGCCAGAAGTAGAAATTACCAGCTTAAATGTGTGTTGGTCTCCACTGTTCATTAGCTAAAATTGAAGTAAATAAGTATTAAAAATCATAACTATTAAAAACTCAAAGCACTGAATTTCCTTCCAAATAATTTTATCAGAGCAGCAGTTACATAAAATTCAAATCTATATTTATAATTTTCTTGGTAGTACAAGAACTTCAGAATTCCATGTAATAGATTTTGTAAGCTATCCACCTCTTTGTCTGTATGTGTCAGGAACATTAAATTATTAATGTATTATCTTATAAGTCACAAGTAAGGATTTAGTTAACAGATGATTATTGAATTTTTTATGTAAATTGTGCATACTGCACAGTAAAAATTTGAAATCTACAATCATAGACTATAGAACAAGCAGATATACACAAGACAAGTTAAGCCCACACTGTTTCAAGAGGCTTCTATTTTTAAAATGTATGAAATATTTATTTTCACAGATTGATGTGTTTAGGCAAATCATTTTAAAATATGTTGTCACAATTACTTTGAAAGAACAATAATTTTTATCATTATTGTAATTTTCAGTGTATATTCACATGTGATTCCAACAACTATGACACTGAGTTGCTGAAGCAAAATCAAACATTTTAGAAATAAAGAAATTAAAGGACAGGAAAATTAATTGACTTGCAGCAATTTTTTTATACTGTCATCTTGGCTAAGCTAGTATAGTTTACAAGAATCCCCTATCCTGTATGATAGTTTGTTAACTGGCCCAAATAAGAAATTCTTTTTACAAATTTTGGAAGGGGAAAATAAAGCAGCTCATCTGAAATCTGTTAATTTAGAGGTACGAGTAACAAAGAGATACATGTGGATTCTAGCTAGTTCTTGCTGTCTTTGGCTCCACACCCACATCATCTTCCCAAATGAAAATCTTGCTGACCAAGAGCCACTGAGACCCAACAGATATGTGGAGACAGCAGCTTTCCATAATCTTTTGCACCAGGTCTCCTTTGCAGACCCACTTGGGCAGCCCAAACTGCTTTACTTCAAAGGGTTGGTTATTGTCTTTTCCATGAGCCTCCAATTCTCCCTTTTAGAAATTTATGACCCCAGCAATACACACAATTTGGGGAAGTGCTATCACATATCTAACCCCTTTTCACATAATACTCATATTTGTTTTCATTTTCAGATTGAATCTGACTGAGACATAACTTCGATGAGATCACACTGCTATAAAACGTCAGTATTGAAAATCAAATATTTCATACTATTTCTCAATCTTGAAAGAAAGAATATTTCCAAAAAAAAAAAAAAGAGGAGTTGTTAAGGTATGTATTTCCTAAAAATGAAGTTGGGAGCAAGGAATAAGTGGTTTCAAGAGAGATAGAAGTGAGAAAAAAGGAGATAATCTAGCAGGAGAGAATGATTCATGCTTAAGAATGTTTTCATGGTAGCCAATGCTAACTACCAGGTGGCTGATTATATCAGGAAATACTGGTATAATTGATAACATGGAAAACTTTCAAAGCTTCATGCCCTTAACTTTCATTGAAGATGAAAATGTCCTGAATTGTATATAGGCTAAATGTCCTCATATATGTGTGTGTGTGGATTTAATCCAAATTTCAGTGGATTAAACAACAAAGATTTAGAATTTACTCTAGAAAAGTCTGTATCCAGATAAGAAGCAAGATGAACTGTCCCACAACCAGCAACTCAGTGATTCAGAATACAAGGAAAGTACCACCATCTTGAAGCAACATCATATGGAGCTTACTGCCTCCTGATGGGCATCTCAGAAAAAGAGGCACCTGCAGAGCCATTGCTGGTTTTTCCATGCTTTGTGCCAAAAATTATACATGTAAATTTGACTCATGGCCATTGGACAAAGCTAATCACATGACCTTAATGATCTTCAAGTGGATAAATAATGTAGTCTTGCTGGTGCACAGAAAGGATACTGATGAACACTGATAATATTCTTTCCATAAAGCTTAATATTTGAAATAATTGACTTTGGCATAGGGCTTTATGATATTGGTCATATTAGTTAAATTATCTTTTCCTCAATTTTCTCATTAATAAAATGGAAGGCAGTAATATTCCCCTATTAGAACAATTAGGGAATCAAATGCAGGCATATAACACTCAATAATATTAGACATTATCAAAATCATCATTATCATCATCATCATTCTCTATATCTCTAGTCTTTGACAACATGTATCACTAAGGCTGATAGATTTTGACAAAAAAAAAAATATTAGAGCTGGAAAGAATTTTAGAAATTACCTACTCTGATCCTGTCCTTTCATTTATGAGAAAAGAGATGTCCATCAGTTAAGTGACCTACCTGGGCCCAAATCTCCTTAACAGCAAAATTGGAAACAGATGTCTAAGTCCAGTGTCCTTTGTTCTCAAGATAGGGAAATTAGAACTTTCTATCAAGCATAGACTGAAGATATCCAACTCTTTCGTATACTGCTAAATCTGTTCCATGTTACCTTTGTTCATATTACTCCATCAATTAATTGACATTTTGTAATTAATTAAAATCTTCCCAAAGGTGTCAGCTTAATGATTTTATAAACATGGCAGAAATATGTTGATATAATAAAGCCCTTATTGCCTGAGAAAATGCATTTTCCAATTTCTAAGATCTAGTCACCCAAGGAAATTTTGCTTACTGTGCTAAAAATTAGGGATTTTCATGGCGGGAAATGAACAAGAAAAAATTAAAAAGTTAAACTGTTAATAGGTCAGTTTACTTAAAATATTTAATTATTGAAAGAAAGTAGTATTTGACTTATACTGATACAAATGATTTTTTATTCTCCCATTTCCACCAAAAAAGAAAAAAGATGCTATTAGAATTGTATGGTTCAATAAAACCTTACAGAACACAAAATCAAGAATATAACTAAGATTCTTGCCATTATGAACTTTCTTTGGGGAAGAAATTTGTATCATCTGGAAATATATGAATAAGACAGAAAAGGCCAGGTGACAAAAACACATTAAATTGCTTAATAAATGGATAAAACTTAAAATGTTAAATGCCAAAATTTCAAAATTCCACTTCAAGTTTAGAAATGCTATTTTGAAAGACTTTTCAAAGCATTTTACCACTTTTTCTATGAAATCAAAAATTTCTTTTTAATCAATCACTTACAGATGCATAAGAACCTCATTCAGACTCACAAAAAGACCAACCAAGAAATATGTTTGCTATATCCATGGCATGTTGTTGACACAATTGAGAAAAAAAGAGAGAGTGATGACTCTGTGTGTGTGTGTGTGTGTGTGTGTGTGTGTGTGTGTGTGTGTGTGTGTGTGTATGTGTATGCATGTTTTCGGGGAGGGGCAGGAGGTTTGAAGGTGAAGTAGACAGGGAAAAAAGAGGCTTTGTTTATGGTGTTTTAAATTTAACAGATAATAAAAACACTGATGTAAATTTATTTAAATCTGCAATGTTTCATCATTACAAAGAATGGAAATCAAAATGCATTAAGGTTAAAGAAACCTAGATGCTAAAAATAGAAAGATGTGTTGCATAAATGAACTGCATCTAAAAACAGTTATTCTCATTAATGTGTATTAAGAATCACAATTTCTGAATGACGGCCATTCTGACTGGTGTGAGGTGATACCTCATTGTAGTTTTGATTTGCATTTCTCTGATAATTACCGATATTGAGCAGTTTTTCATGTGCATATTGATCATTTGTATGTCTTCCTTCGAGAATTGCTTGTCTAGGTATTCTGCCCATTTTTGGATTGGGTTGTTTATTTTTTTCTTATTGAGTCATATGAGCTGCTTATATATCCTGGAGATCAAGCCTTTGTCGGTTTCACTTGCAAAAATTTTCTCCCATTCCATAGGTTTTCTTCTTGTTTTATTTTTGGTTTCCTTTGCTGTGCAGAAGCTTGTAAGTTTCATTAGGTCCCATTTGTTTATTCTTGCTTTTATTTCTTCTAGGAGAAAATTTTTTAAATGTATGTCAGATAATGTTTTCCCTATGTTTTCCTCTAGGAGGTTTATTATATCTTGTCTTATGTTTAAGTCTTTAATCCATTTTGAGTTGATTTTTGTATATAGTGTAAGGGAGTGTTCTAGCTTCATTGTTTTACATGCTGCTGTCCAGTTTTCCCAACACCATTTGCTGAAGAGACTGTCGTTATTCCAATGTATATTCTTGCCTCCTTTGTCAAAGATGAGTTGACCAAAAGTTTGTGGGTTCATTTCTGGGCTCTCTATTCTGTTCCATTGGTCTATATGTCTGTTTTGGTACCAATACCATGTGTCTTGATGACTGTAGCTCTATAGTATTGTCTGAAGTATGGGAGAGTTATTCCTCCAGCCTCTTTCTTTCTCTTCAGTAATGCTTTAAACAAAAACAAACAAACAAACAAAAACAAAGCGTAAGTAAAGGATAGAAATAGACTCACAGACAGAGAATACAGACTTGTGGTTACCAGGGGGGTGGAGGGTGGGAAGGGATAGACTGGGATTTCAAAATTGTAGAATAGACAACACTGTATAGCACAGGGAAATATACACAAAATGTTATGATAACTCACAGAGAAAAAAATGTGACAATGAGTGTGTATATGTCCATGAATAACTGAAAAATTGTGCTGAACACTGGTAAAAATAAAAAAATAAATAAATAAAAAAAAAGAATCACAATTTCAATTTATTTGTCAATTATTCCTGAGTTAAATGAAAAATAAAATTAAAAAGTCACAATACACTGTATTATATCTTACAGAACAGAATGGGTCTTTAAACAGAACAGCAATGAGTTGGGGGAAGTACACAAGGCAGAAGTCAGAAAGGCTAGTTAGGAAAGTACTGAAGTTGACCAGGAGAGAATGTAAAGGGTTATAAAAAGGTGGATTTATTCAAGAATTATTAAGGATATAGAATTGATGGGCTTATGTACTATTTAAAAGTAGGACATGAAGTTGGCAAATATAGATTGACCTTCATTCAAGATTCTTGCTGGAGTAACTGAGTCAAAGGAGTGACTTACAGCAATAGAGAGTGGGGAAGAGATAAGAAGATAGGGAAATGCACCAAGTGTACTGAATTCAGTTTTAGATATGTTGGGTAGTCTGTGCCTGATTTTAGAAGACATATGCAATTTTGGTATATAAATGAGTACTAGTTTAAACCACAGCTTTTGATATTATTCCAAAACTGTATATAAAGGACGATCCTTAAGAAGACCAGCATTTTAGGCAGTATAGGGGATGATAAATCCAAATTTTTTAGAGACATAATAAAGATGAAAGAGCCTGACAAGAATACTGGATTTGATAAAGAAAAGAAAAGGCTATGTATTAACCGATGAGGCCTGTATAATACCACAAACTAGATGGCTTAAGCAGCGATTTATTGATTAGGATGCTAAAAGTCTGAGATCTAGGTGTTAGTGGGGCTGATTCCTTCTAGGGTTTCTCCCCTAGTTTCTGGTGCTTTTCTGGCAGTCCTTAGCGTTCCTTGGTGTGAAGAAGCATTGCCCTGATCTCTACCTTCATTTCCACGTGGCATTCTCCCTGTGTCCATGTGTATCCATGCTCTAATATTCCCTTTTCACAGGGACTCCGTTCGTATTAGGTTACAGACCCACACTAGCCCACCATGATTTCATCTTCACTAATCACACCTTCAACAGCTCTATTCCATATAAGGTCACATTCTGAGGCAGCCAAGTTTTAGACTTCAGCATACAAATTATACAGGGACACAGTTCATTCTATAACAAAATTCTAGCTCAGTGGTAGAGTGCATGCTTAGTATACACAGGATCCTGGGTTCAATCCCCAATATCTTCATTTAAACAAACAAACAAACAAATAATAAATAGATAGATAGATAGATAGATAGATAGATAGATAGATAGATAGATAGATAGATAAATACCTCCCCATCAAAACAAAATTTAATAAATATGACCACAAGGAAAGTCATTTTTACTAACCAGTTTCAATTGGTAGTAGAGGCTGATGTTGAAAATTATTTACTTAGTTTAAAAGATAAACTAGAGACAATAAATTTAAACTCATTTAAAAAGGCACTTGGATTTGAAGTGAAGGTCAAATATAAAGACACAAATAGAAGAGGGAGTTTGATCTTGAATTAAATATGAGAAAAAAAATAGATGTTCAATTTTTTATTTAATTTGGCCTACCTGAAATTTCTTTTGAGAAAGTAAACTGTGGAGATAGATCTGGGCTGCCTGGATCTATTTCTGGAAGTAACATGGTCTAGCAGAACGAGTAAGAGATTTGGAGTCACAAGATTCACTGTGTGGTTCTGAATCTGAAATCTAAACTGTGCAACTTTGAACATGTTTACTGACCTCTCGGACTCACTTCTCTTCAATTGTAGATAATAGCATTCCTGCACCAGAATGTTATGAAAATTAAATATTATTATGTTGTCTAAATGCACTTTTTATCAAAATATTATATGTGTATACTATTTTTTATATTGTCAGCATCATTTTATTCTGTCTTATGTTCCCTCATATTAAAATTATTTGTGGTAGCTATAAAGCTTTTATAAACATTTAGAAAATGCAGAATTTGACTTCCTCTGATTGCCAGAGCATAGGAAGGATTGTTACAAACATAACCATATTTCCAAAATACTACATATTTTTGTCTTAAAATACGAAAGGAATGTATTACTATAAAAATGTGTTGTATTGTGGCAATGGCAGAAACAAATCTTAAGAAATCTTTATGAACATCACTCAAGACACAGAATGTGCAAACCAAATGGCAGCAAAAACAGAAACATTTTTTAATTTAATAAAATAGTACAATTGCATTCTGGTGCATGGACATCAACCCACAGGAAATATTAATAGCTATTTTACTCACACTTATAATTCAATAAAATGTAATTTTATATCCTTTTTAATATCAGAAAACACTAATAAGATGGATTGATTAATTAGATTTGAGTAATGACAATATGTCATAGAGAAAATGGGAAACCACGTTGTTTCAATCACAAAAGCCCTCATTGTTTGCTTCCCCAAGCTAAAAGCAGATAGTGGCCTTTAAAGATTGATATGAAAATTTTGAAATTGTGAATTTTCTCATGTTAAAGTGTTCTATTTTTTCTACACAGGGAATTAAAATGTGTTAAATTTGTATTCTATTTACCTGTAACATCAGGTTTTCTGACAGACTATAACACTGCACAATTTGTCCAAAAGTTTAATTGAATTAAACTAAATATCTAAGGAGATATATTATATATATCTATAATACTATTATATATATAATACTAAAAAGTAGCTTATTTTGGGGGGGTACACATTTTAAGAGGAGTAGTAATCTATCGTGTCATATTCCAGAGCATTCTGTGCCCACCATCCCCTACAGCCATCCACAGGTAGTGTGATTGCCCTGATCACCTACTCCAATTACCCCACAAGCATGCTGCATGTAAGAAGCATGACCTCAGTGTTTCACATACTAAAAGGGAAATTTAAATCGTCTTAGTGCTGTGCTTAGACATTTGCACTGAATCTGTCATTCTAGCCAGTGGCAGAATTCTCCAGTTGAGTATGCTACGGAGTTTCCTATTGAAACACTTATCTTCACCCAGCATCTTCATGATATGTATATGTTAGTGATCAAAATGCTCAAGTACAATTCTGCAAGAAAGTACATGTATTGAGGAACACATAAAAAAAGGAAGTACCCTCAAATAATTTGTCCTATTGATTGAGTATCTTTACACCTTGTCTCTTTCCCAAAACAAGTGGAAACATTTCTTCTTCTACTTTCCCTTTGAATGCAAATTACTAAGGATTTATCTCCTGGAAAATGGGAAGAATGTATTACTCACCTCTACAGTAAAGTGTATAGTATAATACACTATAGTATAATATAATATGTAGCATACATGTTGTAGCATGTATAACATAACATATTCTATATGTGGCATGTGTATGTGTGGTAAAGTTGTTCATGCTGGTTGTTGAAATACTTGTCATCTTCTCATTGTACTATGAGTGTCTGGGGTTCTGTAACACATCACAATTTTATCTATATTTTGTTCTCTTCTAAAGGAATTATCAGGACTAGCACAGATCTTGATATGCATTAAGTCCGACCAACATTTACTCAATGAATAGCATCATCCAAATATATTTAAAATGAAATACAGCTACCTGTCCCATGCTCTAAGCACAAACTTAAAGGAACCAAAAATAATTATAACAATCACAAAACATCCTGAAGGCCTTCAGTGTCGAGGACTGAGCAGTGTCTAAAGTTTCTTTAGAACACACTTCAACTCTTTCACAATAGATCAATTTTGCTTTTGGCATCTGAGAAATATTTTCTCCTCTGAATGAGCAGCTGACTTACAGAGAGCAAGTGACGTTAGAGCAGAGGAAGGCAGGACACAAATGCCTACTCTTGATTCTGAAACTCACTTTTCTTTTCTGTGAGACAAGGGTTGAGAGTCATAAAACTACAGGTTTATAAGAGGATTTACACTGATTCTTTATTAAAGGAGATGTGGGCCAGACTGCCAGTTATCTATCATTCAATGTCCACTGCTCCTTTCCTGGGTAGAAATGATACTTGTACTTATCTGGGAACATTTCCCAGCATGACTTGTAGCTAGATTTAGTGACTAAATTGTAGTCAGTCACATATAAAAGTAAGTGTCACTTGTTCTTTGAGTACAATTTTAAAGGGTTTCAATGCCCTTCTTCATCCTTCTTCTTTTCAGCTGCCCCAGATACATATGCACTGGCTTGAGGACCAGCATATTGAAGGAACTTGAAAATGGAAGACCACCTCCACCCTACTGCCCTCTTCAACAGAAGAGCAATCGGGACTGGTTCCTGACATTGTGCCCTGTGGAGCTGTCATTACAGCTTAATCACTCCACTCACCAGAGAACTCGACATATCACATCACACGTCTTAAGACTATTTAGGATAATGGCACACATTCCAAGCCAACTTTATGATTTCCTTTTTGGTGATCTCCTCCTGTTGAAAAGTAAAATGTCCTCCCAAAGGTTGTTTTCTGACGTTGGTTATTTTAAGTGTCCCCTATCAGATTGCCATTCTCCCCTCTCTTTTCTCATGTTCTCCTCTGAATGGATATCCATCCCTTTGTCATCATTTTGTCTAGTTTTCTGATATCCTAACCATTCTCTTAATTTCCAGTTCCACCTCCTGTATACAAGGAACATTATTCTGGAAGACACTTCCCTGAAACCTGAGTTTCAACAGAAACTTGGGGGCAAGGGTTCTGCCCATACAGTGAGAACAAGCAATTATAACCTTAAGAGAGTATGGGAATTCTGATGTCACTACTCCGTGATTCTTTATTTTCAGTCAATAAATAACATGTACCTCTGATGATGGCTGTATGGTTAGGCAACTCAAGATGGCTTCTCTCTATACATCTCCTGCTTGACTGGTGCCTGCTTCACCTACACACAACTCATAAGACTGATCTTCCTTCATATTCACCCCAGGCCCCAGCTAATGACTGTTCTAGATTTAGATCAGAACTCACCACTATGCTTATCCAAGGGGTGGTGAGAGGCATGACCCTGTGCTGATTAGCCTCATAACCAATGAGCCAACCTGACATCAACTCCCCTATGACTGGTAACCTCTTCTTCCCCACCAGGAGCAAAGACTGCCATCATGTCCTGCCCTCCAGCTCCCACACATGGCAGGATGTTGCTCCAGGACTTTGCTTCAGATGTGTAAGATCACCCTAATCATTAAACTATTGATTATCTTTGTTGCTGACTCTGGGATCTTTCTCAGGTCTTGAAGCTGGGCAAGTACAGGGCTTGTAGACCTGCAGGGTGCAGTCCAGTGCTGACATAGCTAATTAATACCCTCACATAAAACACTTCGTTTATATAAACATAACGTAACTAGTAGCCAAATTGGGTTCAAAAGAATGGAAATACATGGAGATCAGAAGCAACCTTAGCTCTAGGGTCCTCAGAAAGCCCAGATTCAGTGGGATATCATGGTACAGCACAAGGCTTGTGGGGAGAAATGAATAGCAGGCACAGCTTTGCCCATCTCTTATCTAATTCTCAATAGTTCCTTCTGTATTGGACCAACCTGGGATGTGTCTATGTCCATTCAAATACTATCCCTTTCTGAAACTCTTATGAAAATTTCAGTGCACATCATGTTAATTATGATGTTTCACTCATGATGCCACTTAAACTTATCATCATCTTGCATTGTTTCAAAATATTGAATGTATGTAATTACTCTAATTATTTATGTTGCCTTATTTTAGTTGTGATGGTTATATATTTTTCCAGGTTTATTTTCTTCTCTTGTAAAACTGTCTGCTCAAGCAAAGTAGATCTACCCAATGTTTCACAATGATACCCTGTACATTTTGCCTTCCCAAAATGTTACTTTAAATATTCTATTTGAAGAGTTTTCTCTCTCTTCTCACTCTGTGTGAATAGTGTTCATCCTTCAAAAACCAGTCAATGCCAGTGACTTCGAAAGGGTCATTCCTCTCACAAAAGTGTATCTGACCTTGTGAGTATGCTTTTTCTCAGAAAAAAAAATCATGAATTTGCATAATTTGTTTGGCAGTTTCTATATGCAGGTATATCTTATTTTATTGTGCTTCACTTAACTGTACTTTGCAGATACTGAGGTTTTTCTTTACAAATTGAAAGTTTGTGGCAACCTGGTCTCTGGCAAGTCTATCACTGCCATTTTTCCACATTGTATCTCTCTGTCACACTTTGGTAATTTTCCCAGTATTTCAAACTTTTTCATTATTATTATATTTGTTATGGTGACCTGTGATCTTTGATGTTACTATTGTAATTGTTTCAGAGTGCCATGAACCCCACTCACATGAGATGAAAACCAGATTCACAGATGCTGTGTGTGTTCTGACTGCTCCATTGACTTGACTGTTCCCCCATCTCTCTTTCTTTCCTTGGGCCTCACTATTCCCTGAGACACAATAATATTTAAATTAGATGAGTTGATAACCCTACAATGGCCTCTAAGTGTTCAAGTGAAAGAGGAATCAATCAATATTTTGCTATAAATTATTATTTATTGTTATTTTAAGAAATTGCCAGACATCTCGACTTTCAGCAACTGTTAGCCTGATCTGTCAGCATCGAGGCAAGACCCTTCACAAGTAAAAAAATTATGACTCACTGAAGGCTCAGATGATGGCTAACAGTTTTTAAAGTATTTTTAATTGAGGTATGTGTATTTTTTTTTAGATATAATAATATTGCAAGCTAAATAGACTACATTGTAGTATAACATAAATTTTATATGCACTTGGAAACCAAAAACATTATGTGGCTCATTTTACTGTGATATGTTCTTTATCGTAGTTGTCTGGAATTGAACATGCAATATCTTTGAGATATGCCTGTATACCTCTTTCTATCATGTATCTAATTATGTCCCTATGAATCTACTTTCATATCTACACATATATCACTTAGTTTGTAAATGCTAAGAAAGTTAATACAATTTGAGGTACCACTTCACACCTACCAGGATGGCTATCATTAAAAAAAAAAAAAGACAGGCAATAACAGAAAAGAATGTGAAGAATTTGGAAAATTCATACATTGCTTGGAGTCGGGGGAGATGTAAAATGGTGAAGCCAATTTTTAAGGCAGCTAGTTCTTCAAAAAGTTAAAGAAAGAATTATCATATGATCCAGCAACTCCACTGTCATGCCCAAGAAAATTTTAAAAATACATTCAAAAATTTGTACACAAATTTTCACAGCATCAGTATTCATGATAGCCCCAAAATGGAAACAAGCCAAAGTCTATCAACAAGTAATTGTGTAAATAAAATATGGTACATCCATAGAATACAATATTATTTGGCCATAAAAAGAATGTAGTTCTGATTATGCTAAGTGAAAGGAGTCATACACAAAAAGCCACATATTGGATACAATTTATATAAAATGTTTAGAATAAGTAGGATGATAGAGACAGAAAGTAGGTCAGTGAATGTAAGGGGCAATAACCAACTGATATATGGTTGAATAGAGGACTGACTAAATTATAAATAATAAGATAAAGGGGTACTTTGAAACAATCCAATCCAATTTTCCTCTTTTTGTTTATTATTTTTGTTGGCCATCTTTT
The DNA here is from genome assembly GCF_036321535.1 of Camelus dromedarius. Taxonomy (NCBI): domain Eukaryota; kingdom Metazoa; phylum Chordata; class Mammalia; order Artiodactyla; family Camelidae; genus Camelus; species Camelus dromedarius. Next base: position 768,188 of record NC_087457.1, read on the forward strand.
TCTTTTTTAAATTTTTTAGTTTCTTTCTTTCTTTCTTTCTTTCTTTCTTTCTTTCTTTCTTTCTTTCTTTCTTTCTTTCTTTCGATCTTTCAATTGAAGTAAAGTCAGTTTACAAAGTTGTGTCAATTTCTGGTGCACAGAATAATGTTTCTGTCATATATGTATTCATACATATATTTGTTTTCATATTATTCTTCATTATAGGTTACTACAAAATACTGAACATACTTCCCTGTGCTATACAGAAGAAACTTGTTGCTTATATATTATATATATAATAGTACATATATCTACAAACTCCTAATTTATTCATTCCCACCTCCTTTCACCCTAGTAACCATAAGTTTTTTTCTATGTCTGTGAGTCTATTTCTGCTTTGTAAAGAAGTTCATTTGTGTCTTTATTTTTAATTTGTTTTAGATTCCAAATATGAGTGATATCATATATAATTTTCTTTTTCTTTCTGGCTTACTTCACTTAGAATGATAACCTCCAGGTCCATCCATATTGCTGCAAATGACATTCTTTTATTCTTTTTATGGCTGAGTAGCATTCCATTGTATAAATATTCCAGTTTCTTTATCCAGCCATCTGTCAATGGACACTTAGGCTGCTTCCATATCTTGGCTATTGTATATAGTGCTGCTATGAATATTGGGGTGCATGTATCTTTTTGAATTAGAGTTATCTCCAGATATATGCCCAGGAGTGGGATTGCTGGATAATATTGTAAGTTTATTTTTAGTTTTTGTTAAGGAATCTCCATATTGTTTTCCATAATAGCTGTACCAAACTACATTCTCACCAGCAGTGTGTGAAGGCTCCCTTTTCTCCACACTCTCTCTTCCGTTTATCATTCATGGACTTTTTAATGATTGCTTTTGGTAGTGTGGCCATTTTAACAATATTAATGTCTCCAATCCAAGACCATGGTATATCTTTCTATTTCTCTGAGTTATCTTTAATTTCCTTAATTAATGTTTTGTAGTCCTCCTGATACAAATCATTCTCCTCCTTGGTCAGATTTATTCCTAAGAATTTTTTTTTAATTGGATGAGATTTTAAAAGAGATTGTTTCTTTATTTTCCTTTTCTGATATTTCATTGTTAGTGTGAAGAAATGCAACTGAATTGTCAATGTTAATCTTGTATCCTGCTATCTTGCCAAATTTTTTTTATCAGATTTATTAGTTTTGTGTGGAGCCTTCAAGGTTTTCTATATATAGTATCATGTAATCCACATTTAGTGACAATTTTACTTCTTCTCTTTGAATTTAGATTCCTTTTATTTCTTTTTCTTGTCTGATTGCTGTGGCCAGGACTTCCACTACTCTGTTGAATAGAAGTGATGAGAATGGGCATCTTTGTCTTGTTCCAGATTTTAGACGGAAGGTTTTCACCTTTTCACTGTTGAGTATTATGCTGGCTGTGGGTTTGTTATAAATAGCTTTCATTATGTTGAGATATGTTCCTTCTATGCCCACTTAGGTAAGAATTTTTATCATAAATGAGTTTTGAATTTTATCAAATGCTTTGTCTGCATCTATTGAGATGATCATGTGATTTTTGTCCTTTCTTTTGTTGATGTGGTGTATCACATTGTTTGATTTGTGTATATTGAACCATCCCTGGAATGAATCCAAATTGATCATTGTGTATGATCTTTTTTATGTGTCGTTGGAGTCTGTTTGCTAATATTTTGTGAGGGATTTTTGCATCTATGTTTATCAATGATATTGGCCTATAGTTTTCTTTTTTGGTAGTATATTTACCTGGTTTTGATATTGGGGTGGTGGTGACTTTGTAGAATGAGTTTGGTAGTATTTCCTCCTCTTCAATCTTTTGGAAGAGTTTGAGAAGGATCAATATGTGTTCTTCTCTGTATGTTTGGTAGAATTCCCCAGTGAAACCAAATGTAAATTTTCTTTGCATTCGTCATAGGATGTGTTAAAGCCTATATGACTACCATTCTAAAGGAAATAGATATACTAATGGGCTAACATAATTAAAAAACAGGGTAACCACAAATCAAAAGCAGGGTACACAGACCCACGGTTGATGCCAAACCCATCCCCAATGTGCACCAAATCTCCACTCATTTGTCTTAGAGGCACAGGTCCACAAATGCACCAGGAGAGCAAATCAACCACCTCTGCCTGGGACTAGAATGACAGTCTTGCCTGTGATGTTGCAGGGCCCCTGGGTAACAGTTCATGTTTCAGCCCCTCCTCTGCCCAGAAGACAAGCACCAGCAGTTTTACCCCTCCAGAGCAAGCTGAGAAGATGGCTGTGACTGAACCCCACCTCTCTTCTCACAAGAATGCTCATCAACATTGGTGCAGAGCAATACCCTGTGCACTAGTGGAGATGGCAGCTATGAAGGTTGCAATGCACCCCTCATCCCACATGCAATGGTGCTTTCTATGGAGGGACCCAGATTGATTTGCACTCTCTTCTAGCCACAGCCCGCACCACACTCCAGGCTCCTGAGGCTGCCTGTGTGCAGTCAACCCCAGTCCCCTCCCCAGGCTCATCCATGGAAGCCTGAGTTCCAGCAGCTCAGCCCAGCCTGTCCCCACTGGCATGCATCTTAGGCTAGGGTTCACAGTGACTCTCACTGCTGGTTTCTCTTAGTTCTTTCTGCTAAGCTGCTGTTGCTGCCTCCTCTAAACCTCTGAAGCTCCTGTTCTGTCCCTGTGGATCTCTTTGCTGGAGAGGGAATTCCCAGGGTGAGGGCACTTTTCTTTCTATGCTGCTCTCTCCTTGTGAAGCATATCATGCACCAATTTCCTTTTTCTTTCTTTTTTTCCTCTACCTGGTTTTGTGGGGCTTTCCTTGTATTTCCAAATTAAGAGAAATTATGTCAAATTTCAGGAGTTATTCTGTGTGAATTGTTCTGTATTTGTATATAATTTTTGGTGTATTCATGGGACAGGGTGAGCTATGTGTCCTTCTACTCTGTAATCTTGGCAATCCCTTTTCTGGTCTTCAAACTGCCATACATTTTCTTAACAAATAACACCAACTGTAAGTGCATAGCAGTTATATGACTGTCCACTGCTGTGCTTCCCTAAAGAGTCATAAAGAATGTGAATGGATCTACACTTAAAAGTGCAAGTATTCAATCTTTGATCTCAATTTTTCAAAGGCATTCCTTGCAGTTGCAGTCAGTGCTTGGCTGTGTGGCTGAATTGCATGAATTCAGTCAGTGAGTTTATTGATGTTGAACAGCAGGAACTTGTAAATACAGACAGTTGAAATTGCCAGTTTACTGATGAACACTTGCATGGGTAAGCAGTTGAAAGTCTCCTGCAGTCAGCCTTGCTGAGCAATCCCTGGTAAATTGGTAGAATTTCTTAACTTTTTTCTCCCAGTTTTCTGCCCTAAAGAAGTCAAATACAATTCCTTGGTTTGACCCATTTTAATTATTCACAAGAAGTACGATGCACAAAATTTTGCAAATGAAGACTCAAGATTAATATCAAATAAAGAGAAACAAAATATGAGGTCTAGCTATGGCCAAAGGTGCTATTTTAAATACCAACATCTAAAATTTAATATGGAAATATCCTATCTTTTGTTTCTAAAGTTATTAAATGGAAATAATTCACCTTATCCCACAGGAAAACCACATAGCATTCAGATATGAAGACACGAATATATCTGAGTCCTTTTTAAGACTCAAATAAGCTGAATCATCTATAGAAGCAAGTACTGATATTGCCAAGTACTGCACTTCTTTTCATTAAAGGCTTTTTAAAATTTGCTCATGACAGGTAGCTGAAGTATATTTTAAGTTAGTGTGTTATTTTTTCTTTATACTTTGTTAGTAGAGATTTCATATCCTTTCACTGATATCAATTTTTATTTAACATGCAAAAGAATTGCAGGGAAATGAGCAAACTGCCTAAATGATGGTTATTTACTGAGATGGCCAAACTCCCTTAGCCAAGCACTTCCCTTTAGCATAGTTTAATTTAGTATAGTTTAATTTTGTGCTGAGAAACAAAGCTGACCTTATGCTTGTGTTTTGGAATTTGCATTTACACAAGTTTAGAAAAACAGTATTATTCTATTTGTATTATATTATCACAACCTTTCAAAAGTGTATCACAAAAAAGTAACTATTTTTATTATTAAGAGATGTCCCAACAAGATGTCATAAAAAATGACATCTAGAACAGACTGTGAAATAAATGTTTTAAGGAACAATTAGGCCCTTTGTCCCATTCAGTTTCTTGCTGATTAATTTTAACTACCATTAATTGAATTTATCTTCAGCATGCTGAGTAAAAAAATCTTAAAATCAAATGTTTTGTATAGAAAATATGTTTTCTATTTTTCCTGTTACAATGGTGAAATAAAGAGACATTACATCCAAAGTTTTTGCTGGTGATTATCAGTTATAGGAAAGTACATAAATGATAAAAACAAATAGTAGTAAATATTTGTTTAATCAGTCTATGTTTAAGTAAATTGTGTTGTCCAGATTTAATAAAAAGTCAATAGTTTAAAATCCTGTTTCTTCCTTCATTATTTATGTGTTCACAGAAAGTTTATTTAATCTTCCTAAACCTTGATGTTTTCACCTTGGAAAAAAAAAAAAAGCTAAACTAAATTCTGGGGACAACAGAACCAGTGCTGGAGAATTAAGGAAATAATTTATTTTAGGGCCTGACATGTAACAGTTTGACTACAAATCCTTCCTTCCTTCCCTCCTTTTTCTCTTTCACTCCCTCTCATCTTCCTCTCTCCCTCTCTTCCCTACTTTCTTCTTATTCTGTCCTGATTTTAATAATCAGATTTGCTAGCTAGCAGGACCATTTTACTACCTCTGTATATCTAGTCATCCACAATTATAGCCATCTTATTCTACATTATATTAGTGTGATAAACACACATATAGATTACTTTTATCAAATATGTAGCTTATTATAGTTTTGATTTTAATTTAATTAGCTATTTAATTCAGATTGTCCATCATTTCTTAGAAGTCACTGAGTATTCGTTCCAACACTTAAATGAGATATGTAACCAATGGAATTTTTTCAACTGAATTGTGAAATTGAATTTTAGCAGTGACATGCAATAGTTTTGTGGATATTTATTGATAGAAGTTTGTAAGATCTCTTCTGTAATGTATACAGTGTGTACATTTTTTCCACCTGTCAAAGAACTCCAGGCTTTGAAATGTGAGGTTCTAATGGATCATGTGTTAAACTGCATTGGTTGCTTGATCCTTATAAAAGCATGTTTAGTCATTGCTATTTTTGGTAGTGGTTTTACCAAAAGAATCTGACAAATTTATTGTGATAGTTAACAAATAATTGATAGATTATGTGTTATCACATAACATAGAATGAATAATTGAATGCAAAAAATTCAGCATGACTACTTCTACTCTATTGAAGTGTTCATATTGACAACTACCTTCTCCTTACACTATAGTTGCATTTAGTTAAATGTCTTGAAAAACATAATTTGGAAAACTCAAGTTTCTTGGGTGCCAGAACCTTTAATGTGCAATTAATTTTCACAATTTATGATTCTAAGAGAGTTGCTCCAAGTCAAGATGAGGGAATCTGTTAATCAAAATTCACAGAAAGCTACAGAAAGGACTGCTTCCAGGTAGTTTTCTTTTTTCAAAGACACACAGGCATTGTGTGAACAAGACACTTCTGTTGTTTTTGTTTTTGAGTTAAGATTTTATTGCTGAATTCTGATCAAAATAATTTATACATTCTAAACTTGCACTGAATGAAGGGAAAATCTGCACAAGATGGATTGGTTAGATGGAACTTTGTATTCTCTTTTGAGAAGTGTGTGTCCCTATACTTTTGCATATAGATCAAGAACAATACTTCAAGGCATTCTCACCAACAGCAAGCAGATCTTCAATTTATAGTGTCTTGTCTTGCTTTTAATGTGTATTTAGAGTGTACCTTATTCTAATTGGGAAGTTGTAGTCTCAATTCTGTAAGTGGAACAGTGAAGCTGTTTATGTCTGAACTTGTTACATGTTGGTATTATTGTGTCTGTTGGGGACTGGGAAATAAGTAAGCTTAATAAATTGATTCAATTTTGAGTGTGTTTGAATTTAATGAAACTTAAATTGTACTGATTGATTCTCAACACTTTAATTACAGGTTAATTTCAGATCACTGAATTGTTTTACTTACATCAGGGCATCACAAATAGGATAGAATATGTTGTAATATTTTGGATACTGTTATTGTGGTTTTCACACTATTTAAAAGTTTTACCTCCATCTCCACCAAGGACAAAGGGACAAGAATACAGTTGTTTAGAAAATGATACATTTGTAGACCATCTGCTCTTTGCATAGAACTGCATGAGCATTTGCTTATAAAAAGGAATTATGCTCCTCTTTTTAGTGTGCAGATTAAAGACAAGTCAGGAGAGAAAATGTTAATGCAGACAATGAGAGGGCAAAAGCAATATGATTTGTTAATTACTACAGGAATGTAAAATAAAGGTGGAAAGGTACATCAGTGAAGGTTAACCTAAATCTTGAATTGTGAAACAAGCTATAACCGTGTAATTAAGCTGAACTATTTACAATTGTTCAAATGCTTTGAATTTTTTAATCTCAAATCCTTTGCTCAGAATGTTCTTTCCTGTGTCCTATTAGCTTGTTATTTATTTTGAAGATTTTTCAGAATTGCTCCATATTATCCTTCTGTAACTCTCCTCTGAACTACCCTCAGTAGAATTAAATGTTTCCTCCATTGTGCTCCATTAGTAGCTAGTACATATCTTTATCATATAACTATTCAGATACATGTATATCTCTTCAGCTTGACCTTAATCCCCTATAAGTCAAAGCTTTGTTCCATTTTTTCTGTATCTCCATTTCCTAGTGCATGCTCCAAGATTTTATTCCTCTACTCAAACCTTACTATTGAATCTATACTGGAAGTATCTTCTCTAGAAACTCTTTGGGGAACCTGTTTTTATGACTTGTAATTGCAGCCCAAGACACCTCTCATTGTACCTCTAACTTCAATCTGATCACCTCCTCTGAAGTTTGACCTATACTCAGCTTTCCACCTGACATCTCTGCTTTAGTGCCAGAAAAGGTGTCTCTAACACATTTTTCAAACTCATCTCACTCCTTCCATAAACTATGTCCCCTGTTTTGCTGCTTAAGCTCAGATTTTAGGGGTCATCCTTGATACTTCTGTATTCCTTAGTCCTCACATAAAATATATCACCAATTCCTGATAATTTTATTTCCAAAATACACCTTCTTGATCTTCAGCATCATGGCCACCACCCAGCATCTTCTAATATCTTTCTTTCCTTTTATTCACTGAATTTCAGTTGCACTGGACTCTGGTGTACTGAAGACTGTGACTTTTACCCATCTCAGTACTTAAATGTGATGATATTCTATCAGAAAAACATGAATTTGAATTCTTGGGCATGGCTATTTCCATCTCTTCACTCAGCTCTCATGTTGACTTACTTCTTTAAGGACAATACTGGGCTGCATATTCTATACAAGAATCTGCTACCCAGATTGTGTTCTTACAGAGCATTTGTCTCTTTCTTAGTACTTAAAATCTCATTATTTTGTATTCATGTCTGCCTTTATTATATAATATTCATTTCCCCATTCTAATTTAAAAACCACGAAGATAGTAATCATCTCACCATTATGTACCAAACATGTAGAACAAAGCCAAGCACATAAGAACACCATAAATATTTGTTAAAAAGATGAATGTATAGATTGAGAAAGAATCAAGAGAAACACCATAATCAGAAGGATTGAGTATGCTATAATGCAAGCTTCGTGGAGGCAAACATATTTTGTTTCAATCATTATATCCCTTTGTCTAAGGATATTCTGATGTGTTATATGTATTCAATATTTGTTGAATAAATGTAAGAATTTAGAAAGTAATGCTTAAAGCAGTTTTGAATGACAACATCAATGTCAGGATATAGATTCAAGAAAAATAAAATTAAATTCTTCCACATATATGAGACACTTCAGTTTTTACAAAATTTCTGCTAACTATATTCACTGCCTTATCAATCAGTAAATAAAAGGGTTAACAGCAGTTTTTTGGGTCACTGTATAAGATAATGTAATCAAGATAATGAAGAAGCAGAAATAACTTAAAATCAAGGAACACAGTAATAAACGGAATAATTATCAAAATGACATTCATGGAGAAGAAAAAATAACAAAAAGCACTCATTTTAAATTTTGATCTGTAAGTAACAAACGCAAAAACAAGAATTTCAAAAAAATTAAGTATACTTTTAATGGTATAAAAATTCTATAAAAATTGGTTTTCTGTCACTTCATACAATAGTTATCCAACTGCAAAAGTGTACAATAACAGATTTCACATTTATTTCTTCTTAAAGTCAATGCATTAGGCTAATTTCTCCTATCCCATTTCTTTTTCTTTTCACTCTCTCCAGGAGACAATGGAAAAGACTTCTAAATAACTACAGCATTTGGCCAGTTCACAATGGAGGAAATAATGAACAGCGTAAGGAGCTAAAAATCATCTACAGTTTGAGTTTTAACTTTCAGATGATAAACAACCTTCAACCTATTTTAGATTCTATTTTAGAAAGAATGAGAGGAGTAAATATGATATAACTAAATGTCCATCCAAATAAATTTCAGAAATACATGTAAATAGATTTTTAAAAAGTTAACATAAAAGCATAATTTAAATTACAACTTAAAAAAGGCTTAAATTTAATCCTAATTAAGCTGCACATATCTTTGTATAATGTTCAGTGTGAGGATCTCATTAAATAAGTGTTTTCTTTTAAGTCTTCTCAAAAAATAAGGGCATTATATTGCTTTTCATATGCTTAATGATATTTGTTTTGTAGTGTACTCTGATAGACACTAAAAAAATTCCTTTTATGGGCCCCAAGATCCCTGACATCACAAGGAAATGATTCATTTACAACTTGGGTAACAGGTGAGTTTTTTAAGCAGTGATTTGGGGCTATTGTTAATAACAAGGTACATGAAAGCTTCTTTATAAAACTAAAATTGTATAATAATAATAAATAATACCATTTAGTAAATGGTAAATGTATTATGTAAATTGTTTCATGGAATCCCACACTGGGGACCTGGGCCTATTGTTTCCCTTTGAATAACAGATTCTTCCCTAAATCATTTGAAATCTGTTCCCTGTAAATTTTAAATAGGATAACATTATTTTGCTATAATAGAGTAGTTTAAATTTAAGCACAACCATTCTATTTCAATTATAGTAGTGTCATTGGGATTTAATTACACAATTTGAAAGACTGAGAGCAAAAATTACCTGCGTGCTCCTGATCTGGGAAGGAAGGCCTGGCTCCTCCAGACCAGGGTTTCTGGACTTTGGCATTATTGCCATTTTGGACAGGATTGTGCTTTTGTGTGTGTCTGTGGTGTGGGGAGTGAGGAGGGATGCTGACTTGTACATTTTATGACATTTAGCAGCATCTTAGACAAGATTGCAATAGCAATGCACTCCTAGAATGACAATCAAAAATCTTTGCAGATCTTGCCAAATGTCCCAGGGAAGAATTACTCCACGTGGAGACCTACTGCTTAAGAAAAGAAATAAATACATAAAAAACTCTGAGCAACACACCTAGCCACTTAAAAGCATAATCCTTCAGCCTCTCTTCCTTGGAAACCTGGTGGAATCAGTGCTGCAGCTGTCACCCATTCTCTACGAAAATCACTGCCTTTGTCTGAAGTAGTAAAGCTGAGATACTGCACTCAAGAACTCACTACCAAGCAGTGAGCAATCTCCTCTCTACAAACATCATGGACTCAACTCAGGAGCCCTTTATCCTTTACCCTCTTCCTCCACCCTCTAAGGTAGATGGAGGTAGTAACCAGATGTGCTTTATTCAATCTATGGTTTCTGCCAATAGCCACATTAGAGAAATGAAGCTGCTCTTGTTGGTTCAAAAACGGACCCCATACATAGAGTGCAAAGAGAGACTGAAGAAAGAGGCAAACCACTCCAGACTGGTATGTGGCAGGTTTAATAAGCATGGGAAGTTACATATGAGGTTTGTCTTGGGTGGCTGTGAGACAAATAGACTTCTGAACCTGCTCACCAGAATCTTAAAAGTTTATTTGGAGGCCTTTACTGGATTCAGTCACATGTACTTTCCAGATGGTCTCCATCATACATTGCTCTCTCAAGGCTGTGTCCTTGAAAACAGCTCCAGCTGTGGGAAAGGTGGTCAGAAGGTACATGGAAAGGGCAGTGGAGGGGTTGAGGAGCTCTGATTGGTGGGTCCAGCTCATGAGTCAGCTGAAGTCACATCCTCTCATTGATGACCTCCAATAGCTCTTTGTTTCATTTTTGAAGCTCAAAGATCAATCTTTACCTAAGCCTTTATTAAGGACCTGTATGTGTTAATAAGCCAGGCCTGTTGACATTTTATATCTATTTAAAAGACCATGGTGATGTGTCCTTCCATGGACTGTGATCACATGTAACCATAGGTCCACAGTTTCTGCTCTGGAGAAAATGATAAATAGGAACAGTGCAGAATCCCACCTTTAGATGAGCAGCTACCTTCAGATGTGGCTGACAGAGGACAAGGTCAATAAGCAGGCTAGTCCACTCTCATCCATCCTCTCTAAGAAAGAAGCAACCGCAGCTCAGGGTCTCTAGAATTTCTAGACAGGTGAAGAAAGCCACATTCTGGCAGGGGGCATGAATAGTGAACTTAATATCTAGATATCACTTGATATTTAATTTGTCAGGGAAAATTTATTGAAATAATTTTGTCCAATTCCTGTTGGTCAGTGTTGTATCAGTTATTTTGTGTTGAATGAAAGAAACACCTGGAAACTTAACAACTTAAAAAGATAACCATTACTTCTGTCAGGTTCTCTGGGTCAAAGCAAGTCATAGACAAGCCCAGATTCACAGAACTGAGATGCAGATTCCATCTCTTGAATAGTAGGTGCTATAAAATATGTTAGTCATTTGTTTTGTAATTTTTCTTAGATGTTCTGAATTTCATTAATTTTGCAGTTAAAACAATTAAATGAGGTGTTTTTCAAAGTAAGAAAATATCCTTAATTTTGGCAGGAGCTATGAAATTTATAATATAGATTTGCACAATGTTTATAAATGATTCTATTTGAAGAGCAGGCATAGACAATTGTATTTTATAAAGTGCCAAGCCCAGGAAAAATGTACTGCTTCTAGGAAAATTGACTGCAAGCCTTTTTTCTGCTTATTTCTTTTTCTTCCTTTGTTCTTTCCACTCAAATTCTTGATACTTGGATGTCTTCACGTGGTAGAACAGAAGTAGTATTTTTTTAAATAACATTGAATAAATATTTTACTATATCCTCTTACACAGTTTCCTGTAATATTAATCTATATGTTTATTTACTTTTAGGGGAAATCATGATTCCATTAATGTGCCCAGGATCTTTTAAAGAGTGTTTTTGTTTCATATTCAGATAACAGATGCTCTGAGGCTATGTAAACTACATAACTTTCTCTCTGCCATGACAACAATTATAAGCACTTTGCTTCTGGCTTATTTCCATAGCTTTTAATATATAAAAATTCCAAATTATATCATTTTATATTTGGTGTCTGTGTATTTGCAAACATACTATTCACATGGAGATTTTGCTTATAAGCTTAAAAATGACAAAAATATTTGTATAAAATTATAGATTTAGGAGTCATATAAAGTTTGCTATTCTATGATCATATATATATTACATATTTTTCTCTTAAAAAGATAAGATACATTCACAAATGTACTATAAGACTGTAGATCTAAGAATAAAGGCTTATGCCACAGAGAAAGCACAGTACAAAAAAGGACATGAAGAAGGGACATAAGAAAGTTTGAAGCCATTAAGTAAGAAAGGACAATAGAAAAGAGGATGAGGAGGAGAATGATATAGAGTTGTTTAAAAAAATTACAAAAAAGCAATGTATATGTTTTCTTTCCTCTTTTTCAAAATTTTATGTGCTTTTACTGTTTTCAGAGTAAGCCACACAGTAAAAGAAACCCACATTCTACTGCTGAATACTCAAGCATGCTTTGAAAGAAGCCATGGTTTAAACTGTGTGGGAGAGCAGAATAATTCGGTGGACCTGAGCTCAGATTTAGTCCTACCCTGACATTTGCCATCTGAAATGAGCTGGGGAAGCCTCCCTGAAACTCATTTTCTTCAACAGGAAATTGAACATGATAATAGTTCCCTGTTAGTGTCAATGTAAATTTTGAATTTTTTTTTAACACAATCTTTTTTTGAGGTGAGTGGGGGCCAAGGTAATTTGGTCTGTTTGTTTGTTTGTATAATGGAGGTCCGGGATTGAACGTAGGACCTCGTGCATGCTAGGCATGCACTCTACCACTGAACTCTAACCTCCTCCTCAAATCTGAATTCTTGAAAAATTAAAATATGTGCAGAACAGTGTAATAGTCCAATAAATGGTAGATATTTTACAAATATACACCAACATATTCTGTTTCTGTTATACAATTTTTATATTTGTAGAAAATAAAATATATGCAGATACTTGAGAAGTCAACCTCTCAACTTTTGCTCAACCTTTAAGCAAACACGTCTAGACTGTTTAAAATTTTAGGGATGTCAAAAAATTTCAGTTGCATCTTGCTGATATTTATGTTTTTTGACAAAATCAAGGGTTTAAAAAATGTTAGTGTAAAGTTGATTCACCAATACTTAAATACTTAAAAAGTGCTTTTTTCCTCTTGTTCATCTGGACTGGAACTCAAAGCTTTCACAATTCAGTTCTCACATTGATTCCTTTGGACATCTTTCAGTACATGGTGTCCTATCTCTGTGTCTAGACAACTTTTTCATAAGACAAAAGATGTTGCAGTAGTGTGTGTGTGTGTGTGTGTGTGTGTGTGTGTGTGTAAATTTTTTAAGAAATTATCTAATAGATAATATCACTGCCTTAGAGAAAATGCTCCACTGAAGATCAATTGAAATTAGAAGAATACCTAAGACTTTTTCATGGCCAAATTGAGCCCATATTATTCCTTCACATCCACCCCATAAAACTTGTCATGGTTTTCTTCAATCCCACTAACATTTTCTCATCTTTTTCTCTCTTTCTCTCTCTCTCTCCCTCTTCCTTCCTTCCCTTTCTTCTTCAATTCTTTGGAAACCTCAAGCCACTATCCTCCTTGGAAATTAAGCCTGACATTCTCTTCTCCCAATATCCTGTTGCGGCTGAGTGTCCATTTGTCACACCCCAGCTTGAAATGTAACTCCCTAAGAGAAGACATTCAGAACACTAGCTCTAAAATAGCCATGAAAACATCCTCACTCTATACCTCTGCCCCCTTATTTCTTCTTTACATTTTTATTTTTTGCATTCTGAAATTACTTTACTTATTTTTTTTCATTTACAGTGTCTCTCTCCCAGTTAGAATGTAAGTTCTTGGAATGCAAAAATTCCACAGCCCTTTAGTATAGAGAAAATATGTGATGAATACATAGTATATATATTTGAATGACTAACCTTTTGAATCAATAGATGTATGAATATATTAATAAGGGCTGGAGAGGGGACAGGGAGACACACTTTGACTTACTCCATTCATAATTATTTCCTAAAGAATGGGTGAGTGGTTTATCTCCTGGAACACATGTAAGTCAGTGTTACACTCCTATGTGTGCGTGGGGAGGAAGTTTATTATGACATCACTGAGTGGCTCACTTGAATCTCCTTTTATCCTGAAAATGTTTAGATATATCTGCTGTGCTACACACAGAAAAAGTGATAGAGAAAGCTGGCCACCACTTGGTTTATTCCCTTCCAAGTCCATTATAGTTTTCAATTTAAATATGAGAGATAATCAATACACTGGGTGCATTCCAGATGTGTTTTTAAGACAGTAAACTGTAAATGTGATATGACCTGAGGTTGAAAAAAGAAAACTGTGTGCAGAGGCATCAGTGAATTTCAGTGCCATCACTGAGCAGAAGTAGCAAGAAGGATTTTGAAAGCAGGGAATGCAGCTTGTTCCTAGGGGCATTCTAAGTTTTAGGCAGTTTCTGCTTTTTTTCTCTTCCAACAATATTAAATGATCTTACCAATGTTATTCATCTTTCTTACAGTAATTTTATTTTACATATTTACCATGGCTGATTCTACTAGAACCTGAGTTAACCTATCACAAGAAAATCATTCTGAACAGAGACACAGTAAATTATCACAAGGTATGTGTTAAAGAAGTTTATAAAAAAACTATCTTACTCAGGAAACAACTTAAAGGAAAATTGGATTAATTCTCTTCAGGAAGCAAAAAGTGTTTGTTTATTTAGTTATCTGCTTAGACATCAGGCATATAATGAAATTATAGATATATATGCACATATATGTATATAAAGTCCTGCTCTTCTTTTCTTCAAAATTCCTAGACTTTCTATGAAGTCTTTTCTATATATTTTAGCTTCATTACATTCACCCTTTTATTCATTTATCTATAAATAAAGTTGTATTATAAAATTACCAAATGCCAGGCACTAATCTATAGTAGTGAATTCACAGGTCCCTAGCCTCACAGAGTTTACACTATATTGGAAATTATTAGCTGGCGTTTAAGAGCACTATTGATACTCCAGCAGTCTTAGTTCTTTGGTGGGCATTATGTTAATATCATTTCTCATTCAAAGGACAAGGAGATGAAGTCTCAGAGCATGCAAATCACTTCTTCAAGATCATCAAGCTAGTAAGCATTAAATATGAGATTTAACCCCATCCAGTTTGCCCATGCCCACGAGTCCAGCTGCCATGCTCATTCAACTTTTTAACACATATTCTTCTAATACGTATTATCTATGCTACTCACATGTTTCCTTGCGTTTTTAAGTAAATTTAATATTTTAATGGTGAAAATAGAAAACAACACAGAAATTTGGAAAATGGAGAAAATATTCATATTGACACCATGTTATAACTATTATTCTCTAAATATTCTCATGTTTCAATCTGTTAACACTTGGAATCATAGTTCATGAGCAATTTCACCTCCTGTCTTTTCCATTTTATTATAA
This sequence comes from Camelus dromedarius, assembly GCF_036321535.1. Lineage (NCBI taxonomy): Eukaryota > Metazoa > Chordata > Mammalia > Artiodactyla > Camelidae > Camelus > Camelus dromedarius. The sequence goes on from NC_087457.1 coordinate 783,275, forward strand.
TGTTTCTATTATGTTACATGCAATTCACATACATTTTATTATAATGTTTCCACAATGCTACACAGAGTTCATAATCATTATTTTTAGAGGCCACTTAAATGTATATTGAGTTGATATAGCATAATATAATTAATACTCTCGTTGGTAGCTATTTTACTTCACTGGAGAGAAGAACCCCATGATTTTATCACATAAAAAAGGTCTTTAGAATTTCAATTCAAGTTTAATTGAACATGTGCAATTGTTTGACAACTTTATGATAGGTAGCCTTCCAGGTACTGATATGTCTCCAAAAATGCACTTCAACAAATATTTCTTGTAGCCTAACATTCACCACTCACTGTGATAGGTCTTAAGGATGTTTAATTGGTGGGAAACAGTCTCTAAACTGAAGAAGCTTCTAAATCAGTCACAGGTGACAGAAATCCAAAACAGTATTAGCTAGAACATATAAAAATGCAGCAAGTCTAGTAATGTGGTGTTGATGAAAATGGATGTGATAGAAAGGGCTTTGGAAAAGGTAATATTTACACAGAAATCTGAAACGGTGTTAGAAATTGGTTGCTTAGGTTGAGACTGCTCAGGCTGTTATAACAAGATACCACAGACTGGGTGGATTAAACAACAGGCACACTTATTTCCATACCATTCTGGAGGCTGGCAGTCTGATATATAGTTGCCAACAGGTTGGTCTCTGGGAGACCTCTCTTTCTGCCTTGTAGATGATGATCTGCTCTCTGTGTCTTCATATGTCCCCTTTTTTGTATGTACATGGAGAGAGAACCTGTATCTTTTCCTCTTTTGATAAAGACAGAAGTCCTGTGGGATTAGGGTCCTACCCTAATGACTTAATTTAACTAATTACCTCATAAGTGTCCTATGTATGGCCACAATCACATTGGGGGTTAGGACATCATATGACATCATATGAATTTTAGAAAGACACAATTCAGTCCACAACAGATAAGCAGAAGGGTGGAGATGAGAAATGAGTTAAATCCTGAGGAAGGGAAGGGATAGATGGATAGATAGGTAGGTAAAGTTCATCAATAATACATTTAGAAAATTGTTTTAAAAACATGATGGGGAGAGAAGAAACTAGTAAAATAACTTCATGCTATCTTAGAGGAGATTAAATTGAAATTTCCAGCAAAATTAACAATCACAGTTTGAACAGGTCGCTTAAAACAAGACAGGAAATCAATTATTTAATAGCATTTTTAGTTTATAGATTTGCTTCTAGTTAGGGTCAAGTGTGAATAATTAACTTACTTGATTACAAAATCATTCTGAATAATCTGCTTATAATTTTAAAGATAATATGAAAACTATAATCATAAAATGTGAGAGAAGAAAATATATAGAGAGATGAAAGAAGGTTGTTAACAAGAAATATGTACCTCCAACAGAGGTCTCTAAAGAAACTAAACTAAAACTTTGTCAGGGCAGGAGACAGGAATAAGATTATAGACTCAGATTCTTCTTTTGACCAATATTTGGACAAACTTGATCAGATTGATAAAGATGAAAAGATGACACCTGCCTTAAACTTATTATCTAATAATGATGTACAAATGTTTTCAAAGGCTGTCTGTATTTCAATATATTAAATCTCTTTCTGTATTATGAGAGTTAGAGTTCAAAAAATCTTCCTTTGTGGACTCACAATATATGTTAATATGACAGCTAAATTTTTTACATATTTTTAGAAAATGAAAGTGATTTATTAAATATAATTTTAATAATTTGATTTATAAAAGAGCTGGAGGTGGCAACCCACAATAAATTAATCTATTGTGAATTATGAAAATATTAATCAGCTTGATGTAAATATCTGTGGTTCACAGAAATGGCCTGGAATTATTTATCAGTGTCATTTCTCCTTTCTGTCTCACCTAACTCCACTTAATGACTGGGACTCTCATGTCTTTGTCATTACATAGGGAATAGAATATGTGCCAAAACATACAGCTCAGGGTTTAAAAGTTAAATTGCATGAATATTTATGAATACACTGTCTAGTATACAAAAATTCTAAAATACCTCAATGATTGAGATTTAGCATTCAACTTGACAGAGTGAGAAAATGTTCGCTTTAAATTTAAAACAAAATAACTACCATTTCTTAATCTGTTAGACTGTACTAACAGCTTTACCTTCCCTATTTAATTTAACTGTTCAAAACAATTTTATTTAAAAAATACTGAAGAATGCATGGGAATGCAAATTGATGGTAAGTTATAAAGCCAGAATTTGAAATCAAGTATATCTGATTCAAGATGCCATGCTCATTTTTCTCATCTGCAAAATTGAAAAAATATATACCATGTCCTCCTTAACTCACATTATATTGAGGTTCAAATGTAAGAGTGAGAATATTGTAAATTGTGACATCAAAATAGTTGTACAATTATTTATTCAGCTATGGGTGATGGTTGCTAGTACAAGCTAATAACAACATAAAACTCATATATATGTGGATAGTTGAGTTAGAATGAAGTTCTTCATTGGATTAACAGGAATTACTGAAAACTTGTTTTGTGGTTGTTAAGTTCATCAAATCATTGAAGAAGAAATGTTTGAAAAGTCCTTTAAATCACATAAAGAAGGTAGATGTTTGATCCAATTCCAAATCAATATCCCTTCCTCCTTTAAAAACATATGTCTAATTTCCAGCTCACTGTACAAATTTTTTCCAAATCTTTCAAACCTCAATGGCATTCTTCTCTGGTGTTTCTATATGAAAAGCTTCCTGGATGTCTGTTTTATATTGTTCTAGTACTTATCCAAATATTCATTTTTAATTAACATTTCCTATCTCTATTTCCTAAGGCTGTTATGTAACTGTGTCTATGATACCAGAGAGATCACGGACTTTGCTTCTGTAAGTCACAAAACCCTTCAATTAATTGTCCTGCAATTAGCAATGCACAATGAAGAAGTAAGTTCTTAATATTTGCTTGTGGTTGACAAGTATTATGACAATGCAATTTTCTGAAAAGGTTACCAGCTCACTGGGAGTGTTTAACAACCTGGGGCCTGACATAATAGACCATATTGCATTCATATCTAACATCATGAGGCCCACTATAATATAAATGATGAAACTAAGCAAATAGCTAAACTGGTAGAGACTTTATGCATGGATTAATGTCTTTGAAAAATGTTTATTAGTGTATTTGTACCTCCAGTATGTCTGAAAAATGTAGGTAATAATCTACCTTCTGGAACAGCACTGAATATATATATGTATATGTGTGTATATAAATATATATATGTATATGTGTATATATATGTATGTGTATATATAAATATGTGTATATGAATACATTTATTTAATTTCACATCCACACACCCACAAGCAAACATACAAAATATCCATTATATATATTTGTAAACTTATATAGAGGACTTCCTTTTTTATGTGTGAACTATGCACTTGGTATCTTATTTTTAAAACACATTATGCGTATAAAAAAGACTGCATTACACATATCCATATGTAGGAGCCTAAGCGATTGTTGATCTTTTTTTTAAATAGGACTATTACTCCATGATCTCTTATTTCTAAATCCAGAACTCTCTTCCCTACTGTCCTATGAAGGGGAAAGTGGCATGTGTGTTGAAGAGCAGAAGTAGATGAGAGGCCTTTGTAAATCAAAGAATGAAAACTCATCATTTTGTCCTTAGATATGTGACATACAATTTAACCACATTCATCAAAGGAAAAACATTCAGGAAAAACTTTAAGTCCCATAGTTCCATTTGTTAAAGGTGATATAAGTTGATCTTTTTTATTGCTTTATGCTTTTTTTTTTTGAAAAATGAATTTTCCTCATTGAAGAAGTTTGCCCTGCCTTGGAAAACAACTTGCCATCAAACAAGTTCACAAGATATTTACAAGCTTGATGCATTAAAGGGAAGAATTTTTGTATACAAGTCTTTGCAAATTTTCTTGGATGAAATGCAAGAAGGGTTTGATTTGTATGAGATTCTACTTGATGGCAAACAGGGCAGAGCTATCACATGGTTCCCAGGAGGCTTACACCCAACAGCATGAAAACTTGGGATTCTGCCTGTATTACCTTATGTGATGACTGCAGAGCTCAATCGCATTTAAGATTTAATATCATTGGCAATATGCCTCCAGCAGCCACTGAATAATATGGAGTAAAAATGTCTTAATCTCCAAAAGATTGCTGCCTTGTGAAGTAAATTACTCTAGTTACATTAACAAGTTAACTAGGTACAAGGTGAGAATATAAAATCTTAGAACTAAACTCTGGTTCATATATATTCAAAAGTTAGCAGGATAAAAGCAATGTATAGACTAAGAAGAAGCAGGGAGAAATTTGTGATGTTTGGACACCAAAGATGTCTGAAATTTATGAGAAAGAAGTATCAACCTAGTGTAAAAAGCTGGGTCTCCTTTGGCTCTAATACTAAGTTTGTCATTTCTAAGTAGTGTGATCTTGGACAAGTAACTTAAATTCTTAATATCTGTTTTCTTGATTGTAAAATTGGTTTAATAATGAAACCTAGCTCATGGAATTATCAGGGAGGCTTTAAAGGATAAAATACATTAAATTATTAGAACATCTAGACTTTTATACTATAGTTTTATGTTATTATCATTATCAAAGTCATTAAAATTAGGAATTAAAAGTGATCATTTTCTTTACTTTTCTATATGTAACTTCTATTGTTACCACAATTTCTTTATTTCTTAATGCCTACATTCAGTTCAAGCTCTAAAGAGAAAAGACTGAATTTTTTCTATTATTTTAAAGGGTTAGTAACACATTCTTTAGAATGGAACAAAGTCTCTTATTCTTTATCCTAAAATGACCCACTAAAATAGTAACCTGTAAGTTACAGAGAATTTGGTAAATCTAAAAACTCACCTTGCTATTTATTTTAACATTAAATTAAGATGAATGCAAAGATTCTTTAATCTGGAAATAAAGATGAGAGATGCATCAGTACATATTTGGTGATTGAAGCCAAAAAATTAGTAATTTTGGACATTAGGAAATTTAAATCCTAGGACATTATTTAAGAATGTACAACTGCTAGACTGGCACCAAAACACAAACACTGGAGTGGAGGCTACCAATTGTAAAGCTAGTATTCATAAACACTAAGGACTTCTCTCAAAATACTTTGATATTTTTCCCCCAAAGTGTGACCAAGGATAGAGAATTTATCGAGACTTAATTGTGATAAGTATAAGGATTATGTGTTTGTCTGAAATCCATCAATGAAACATAATGAAATAGTCTATAACCACGGATTTAATATTTCCCCTGATATTTGATTGTGAATATGGGGGGTGGAGAATAAAGTTTAATAAAATTTCAATCACATAGATGCAATAGCATTCAATCTCAATATCCCAAACAAGTGGTTCAAAACAGAATGTCATATATCAAGTCACTAATATGCTCATCCAGGACAATGACATTAGCATTTGTCATCTTGTCACTCGTAAAAACCCTGAAGACTTCAAGAGGCAGAAATATCCATTTTCCTACCCCCAAAGGCCAGTCTCAGATAGGTTGATGTAAATTCTCATGTATTTAGAATCAATTGGAGACTTTTCAATAAAACTAAAATTATATAGCAGTTTTAAAAAGAATTTTACTCTAGAGGAAACACAGCAGTAATGAGAGAGAGAGAAAAAATAAAAAAAAAACCCTTGCATTTACTTTGCATTAGTTTTGGCTATTTAGATTCTGCTTTCAAAGGATGTCCATGATAATTATTTTTCTTTATTTTCCTTCGGATTGGCCCTTCATTTGACAATGACTGTGTAAGCTCTATGTTTTGAATATGCGGCTGATTGACAACAGCAAAAGAGGAAGAAATGGTCACTTAACTTGAAACTCCACAGGAAAACAGGACACTCATATAAAGATGATTTTAAGAGCTGAATATATGTTATTCTGTTTGAAAATCATTGTACTGAGAGAATTTTAATAATAATATTGTAATTAATGTGTGATGAGAAGGAAGTCTGCATTTATGGTACTTGTACAATATTCACTTTGATTTCATGTCTTTTAAAAATATATTTTCTACAGTAACATATCTGGTTCATTGACAGTCATTTATACTACTCATTAGATGATAATACATGAATGAAATTGTAGTTAAATGCATAAACTATCACTACAGGAGGCAAAGATTCTAAAACAAATGCATTAAAGCTGTCTGCCATTCTGCCTGATGCTCCAGTTGATCGCTGATATTTAGGTTGCCATGACAACATGAAATGTTTGTACTACTTAGCATTTAAGAATTTATTTTAATTTTTATCCTTATTTGATTTTTTAATATATTAAATGATAATTTCTCACATATTTCTGTTATATATCAAAATAATAAAACATTTGAGCACCTTAAACTGTTCTAATGTTATTATAAATATTATTGTAATAAATTATATAGTTACTGTTTATGAAGTTACAATAAATTATATAATTAATAAAAATATATAGGTATATAGTTTTCTGACAAATTATTAAAATACTATAATAAAGGACACAAAAAATTATGGCAAATGTTTTGCCCTTATGGAATACTTCTTTATTCCTATTAATACAAATAATTCTAAGAATTAACAGCAGCCCTGATATTTAATAATATAGTCCATACACACACATGCAGACACACATACACTGACACTAACACACAAAAATCATATACTGGCCAATGTTAAGGGCACCTTCTTAAGAAGAATGTGTCATATCTAACACTTGTTTTGTTGTTTTGGTGGTTGAAACTCTCCCAGTAGGGACTTTGCTTTATTGGTAACCCTCTCTTCCCAAAATGCCATCACAAGGAAATGACTGATTCAACTGTGGCTAAAGAGTTTATGAGTGATTTGTTCACAACTTATTTCTATTTTTCATTTTGTGAAGATCAATGGAAGTCAGCAGTTATGATACTTACAAATCTAAAAAGCATTAAGTGCACCACCACATAGTAGGTCCAGGAATGTTCCCATGTGTGTTTATCAGCTTTACTTATACAAAAGTCTACAGCAAAACTCCAAAGAAGGACTCCATCTTTTCACCTCCTGCTCCTGGGAAGGCGGTGGGGATATTCAGCCTGAGGGGCCAATCATATTAAAATAAAAGGTAAAGAAATGGAGCACAACCTTATACAAGGCCAAAAATAATATAGACCTTGTTTAGAACTATTACCTATTAAAGGACGTGTGAAAAGCAAGAACAACTACAGATAAACAAACACCCTTTGATCCCAAAAGCCTGTCTTTCCTTCCCACTTCTCTGTTAAAAACCACAAATAAACTTAATAAGGTTATCAGTGTTTTCAGATGACACCTTAAACTCAGGAATGACCAATATTCAGCCCAATTGGCTTAGTTTGTCAGGGATTGTCTTCAAAGAGAACATAAGAGAAAATACTTGGTGTTTCAGGGAACATTATTTCTTCCTGATGAAAAGAGAGTAGTAAGAAAGATCTCCTCTACACACTCCTTCCTTGCTGCTTTCAGATTTTGTTAACTGAGGATGTGATACTGAAACCTCAGCACCATCTGATGAATGGGGGAGTAGCCCGAATACTCAGCAGAATGCTTGAAAAGGATTTCATCATTCCATCACTGGAACACCGTTTTTGATATTCTCTTTTTCTAGAATTTCTATTAAAGGAAAACACACAAGTGCCTACAGTAGAAGCCAAAATTATTCAGATTTTCTGCAACTTGAAGACAACACATCCTCACTGAATCAGATGGCCACTTGGAAATCAGATTCAGGATTACACATATTTGTTGATTTTCTCCATTCTCTTATTCCACTAGGAAGCAGTTTTGGTTAATTTGTGAAAGCAGAAAGAATTTGAAGCCATAGGAAATATATAAATTATGATGGCTATAGAATCTGCTTGCCCTCAATTTGTTCACTTGTAATTTTATCTGGTACCCTTCTTTTCTCTATTTCACTTACTTTTACTGCTTCATTTTCATGTGCTTTATCCTATCAATTGACATCAATTCATATTACCATATTTGGTTGGGCAAGATAAGAAATTATTACCCATGCTAATCCAAATAGCATAACATTCAACTATAAGTGAGTACACATGTATAGCATATAATTTTGTGCCTTATTTTTATCTTTGCAATTATGCTCTGTTTACCATGATATCCAATTGAGGACAGAGAGAGGGCAAAGATAGAAAACATTCAGGAAAAAGTCAGAGCATACCACAAAAATGCAACAAATTAGAAAGCTAGAAGGTTAATAGTAACTACTTAATCCAGTTCCATTCATGATAAAACTAAGATGAGAGACACAAAGCAGTATCAATCCCTTGTGGTGGTATAGTCAAGAAATGAATCCAGGTTCCTATTTACTGACATGGTCCTCTCTTAATTGCATTACATGGCATGCATTCAAATGGAGCATCTTGGATGTCACATGATTTGCCCTGTTGATAAGCCAAGGCAAGTTAGCCTTACCTATGTAAAATATTAAATGAAGGATGGATGCAGAAATGAGCTAACAAGAGTGAAGCTAAAAGAACAATTTAATTTAATTCAAAACAGTACAGATAGATTTTCTTTTTAATCCTCTCTTCTCCCAATTCCCCAGTTTGAATATTTCTTCTGGGCACTATCTTATTTAATTATAATTATTTGTTGATATCTTCTTGCATCTGTATGTATATTTTTTAACTCTGGTCTTTCTATTCATGTATAGGCCAGGCATTTTTTCTAGGATCTAGGAAGATTGTGTAAATAAAATGACAAATTGCCCCTTCTCATGTATCTTTCACTCTAATGTGAGAAATAAATAATAACAAATAAATATATAACCTAACATTGTGTATTTTCCATGTGCCAGGCACTGTTTTTAGCCCCTTAGATAAAGTAACATTATCACTATCAAGGTACTATTATTAGCCTCATTTTTAGGGTTATGGAAACCAGAGCACAGAGTGGTAGGTAAAATTGCTCAAGGTCACATAACTATTAAGAAGCAAAACCGAGGAAATATGGCTCCAAAATCTGTACTCTTAATCACTATGCTATGACAGTTCTCCATGTAAGAAGAGTTCTGAAAACAAATTAGAGTGTAACTTGTTAAGAGAAAATAGCGTGAATGTGTGAAAGATGAGAGAGTTTTTAGTTAAGGAAATAGATACATGCACCCCAATGTACATAGCAGCAATATATACAACAGCCAAGACATGGAAGCAACCTAAATGTCCATTGATAGATGACTAGATAAAGAAGTTGTGGTATATTTACACAATGGAATGCTACTCAGTGATTAAAAAAAAAGAATAAATTAATACCATTTGCAGCAACATGGATGGATCTGGAGGTTGTCATTCTAATTGAAGTAAGCCAGAAAGAGAAAGAAAAATACCATATGATATTACTCATATGAGGAATCTAAAAAAAAAAAAGAAAAGAAAAGAAAAGAAAAAGAGGGCACTAATGGACTCATCTACAAAACAGAAACAGATTCTCAGACATAGTAAACAATCTTATGATTACTGGGGGAAATGGGTTAGGAAGGGATATATTTGGAAGTTTGAGACTTGCAAATGTTAACAATTATATATAAAGATAGATTAAAAACAAATTTCTTCTGTATAGCACAAGGAACTATAGTCAATATTTTGCAATAACCTTTAATGGAAAAGAATATGAAAATGAATATAGGTATGTATATATGCATGACTGGGACATGATGCTGTACACCAGAAACTGATACATTGTAACTGACTATACTTCAATTAAAAAAATGAAATGAAATAAAAAAAATAATAGGAGAGCCTCAATGAGAAGATAAGGGAGTTAGCCAAGTAACTAGATGAGAAGGAACTTCAAAGGGGTCTGCAAAGGTAAAGCCTTACTGTGGGATGTGCTTCCTGTGGTCAGGGCATAATCAAGAAAACACCTTGGATGATCTGCAGATGGCGGATGAGTCAACAGAGTGAGAAATGACCAGATCATGTCAGACTTTTGATTGCAGTATGTTTTTTATGAATAATGAAAACATTTTGAGGAACTCTGAGCAACTAAGTAGCACATTCAGATGAAAAGGATTAGTTAGCCTGGGAAATACCATATAGGCACTAAAAGTGAAAGAAGAAGAATCAAAAAATATTTGAGCTTTAACAGCAGAGGTGGTGAATGGTGGTCAGTTTTTTTTTTTTTTTTTTACATTTGTATCACAATTTCCTGGACACTGGATATGAGGGGTGGAAATAGCCTAGAGTTAAGTCTGACTTCAAGTTTTTTGACCTTAGCCCACAGGCAAATGACAGTGCCAGGTACTGTAGTCAGGAAGCCTAGGAGAGAAGCAGATTTGAGGGTAGGGTAAACATGCAATTTGTGAATCTGTAACTTTGAGACACCTGTTTTTCCTACATTGTTTTATATGGTAGCCTCTGGTACTTAGCAGAGACCAAATTTTACATTTTATTTAATCTACTGAAGTTAAACTTAAATTTAAAGCTGCTACTCAACTCACTGAAAAATTTTCCTTGTATTTGGATCAACTTAGCTTGTGACTCTACTTTCTGAATTGAAAATTTTATAAAATCCAAATACAGATCAAGTAATTGATGAAAATCTAGTATCTGAATTGGGATATCTTTTAAGTGTAAAATACATGCTAATTTTCAAAGATTTGAGGTGAGTACCCCATTAAATATATTGTCTTCCATTCATTAGAGATATTGAGATTGGAGATACGCATTTTGAAAGCATCAGTAAAAACATGGTGTTGAAGCTTTGGAAATTAATGATTTGATTAAAGAGTGTGTTTGGTTAGCAAGGAGTAACATCTTCCTATGGGTTGACAATGTGACCATGGTGAGCACCTGGCTTCTTCAGAGGAGGTCTGGTTTGCTTATTTGTGTTCAGGAGTTGGAGGATGGGTGGGGAAGGAAGGGAGAGGAAGGAGAGCTTTTATCCTCTTTGTTTTCATACAATCTTAGAAAAATAGCTAGATGCTTAGATTTCAGTCCTTTTCACCCACCATTTTCAGTACATCTAGACCAATTTTGGCAAGATAAAACTAACCATCAAATCATTTAGCTAATTTTCAAAAATTTTCCCAGAAAAGTAGTGATTAATTAAGATTAGGATTTAATTACATTTCAATGTATAATTCAGCAATGATTCCATTATCCTCAGGGTGACCAGATGCCCAGGTTTTCACAGCCTGCTTTAGTTAGAAGTTTCTTGTTTGATTTAATTATCAATAGTGCTCCTTTTCACCCTAAACTCTTTCCTGATTCAGATGATAAATTATATATTCACCCAAATTATTCTACTGTTTTTCTTTAGTCTGATGAATCAAGGGTTTTTTTTTATTAGTTTATTTCATCTGGTTTTCTGTTTTTGCTTTTATTTTGTTTTTTGGTTTTGTGCTTTACTTTGTTTAATTTCATATTTTTATTTTATATTTCCTAATACCTGTCTTATTGTTTTCCATTCATCTCCACCACATTATTTTATATCAGGTCAGCATCAATTCTTACTTGGATTATGCAATCAGATTTTTAACTAGTGTTCCTGCCTCCTCATCTCATTACTCTAATCCTATCAACAATGCAGGACTGATCTTTCTAAACTACTATAAAGGAAGTAAATGTGAAGGATTCAGAATGGCAGAAAAGGAAGAGATTGATAAAAGAAAGACAGAATTGGAGGTGAGACCAGCCTCACAATGTGCTGACATTTAAATTTGACCTTGATAAAGAGACAGACATTTCCCCATGGGGGTAAAAAATGAAAAGAAAAGGCAGAGACTTTGATAAAGAAGAAAAGAAGGTAAAACCAGAGAAGGTTGTAGACCTCCCTGACATAGGACTGTTCAGTTTATGCTTTCCTGCTACAAAGCTCTTAAACATTTTTTTATCTCTTCTCAGAAAACATTTTTTGCAGAATAATGTTTATTTTTTACATAAATGCATACTGAATGCACTATAAAATGTGATATCTCAACAATATGATTCCAAACAAAGACACACCCAAAAATGAAAGAGGTTTCTAGTGACAAATTGTCTAGCTTGTACAATGTCACATGGGGCATTTTGAGTCACCTGCCATGTTTTGATGGACCCCAAGCAATTTACATTCCCCTACCTATGCCAATCAAGACAAGTAAAAATGTAGCATTTTCTGCAACTCCTCTATCTGTTTTGCACATGCAGTATTTCCAAGTATTTTTAAATCCTCTCTAATATAGCCTTTATCTTTTCCTAAGCATGTTTTCTGTGTTGTAACAATATTTAAGGGCTGCTTGTTTGTTTGCCAGAATAACTGGCACACTAAAAGCCTGGAAACATAAAGAAAGAATAAAGTAACTTTCTAAGAATGATCCCTTTGCTGTTTTTATCTACCAACCACAAGTCATTTATTCTTTTTTTAGTGAGGCCAGCACACATTCAGTAGAATACATGTTATGGAAATAATTTTCTAATTAATAATTTGGTGTTTTAAATAATTACTTTTAGGACCAGAGATTCTTAGCATGTTAAAATGCTAAATGTAGCCACTTCTTCCAAAAATACACACCAGGCTCATGGCATCAGTGAGGTCACTTTCATTAGGGCATGGGTGAAATGAGGTAGGCAGAGTAATTAGGAATTGGGAAATCAGAACAAGAACCTTAATTCTGCTAAGAAAATCCCCAGACTTTCTTTTATTTACTGCGGTGTTCTAGCATCTAGACCAAAGCCTGACTTTCATTAGCACTAAATAAACACTGATGAATGAACTCAAGGATACCAACCACAGCAGTTCTTCAGTTTTCTCATCTGATGTTAAAGGGTCATATCAAAGAATTCTGATGTTTCTGTTGCATCCTATATTCTATAGTTTAGCTAACAAAACAATGTTAAATGTTATTTTTGTTGCCTATCATTTTCCATATATCATTCTTCCTTCCTTCCTTTCCTTTCCTTTCCTTCCTTTTCTTCTCTTTGCTTATTTCTCTTTTGTCCTCTCCATCTTTGTCTTTTTTCTTTTTTTTCTTTCTTATTAACATCTTAAAGATAGTAGAACTGAATCTTTTCAAGTTTAAATAGCATGAGTTATCTTTGCTTAGAAGCAGATGATAAGTAGTGGTCCAGAAAAAAGGAAACAAGAAGCCCTTCTCTGCCTTTCAGAGAATGCACAGGACATAGGAAACACTTCTTTTCACATAGAAAAGGAAAAGCTGTCAGCCCTGAGACACAGGGAGGTGCTGAGTTACAGGTAGAAATCACTGATTATTAACTCAATTTTTGGCCTATCTCTCCTCCCTGGAGAACAGGGGATGAGGCTGAAAGTTCCAAACTTCTGATAATGGCTTGGTCTGGTGACCAGCTCTGATGCTGAAGCTATCCAAAAGCCCACCAAGAATTTACTCATTAGAACAAAAGGTATTCTCATCATCCAGGAAGTTACAAGAGATTTAGAAGCTCTGTGTCAGAAATTGGTGGCAGAGACCAAATATATATCCTATGTTTCACATATATTCATATATTCAAGATAAGAAAATATATTTAATAATTAAAATAATATGCCTTCAATGAGCATTTTACTTATATTGTAGTATCAATTGCCATAATCACTCATTTGGAAAGTACTATTTTAATCCTTAGTTTTACAGATAAGGAAACTAAAGCATAAAGGCTTTAAGTTACTTGATTATATCTAGAACATGCCTGAGCCAGAATTCCAATCCACGCAGTTTACTCTAGAGTTTACTATTTTAAACATTTGTACATTTATGTAGTGATAGCTGCAATTGTTTGGATAAAATAATTTAGAAATATTTTAAATAAGATTCTTTAGTTAAGTGGCTGTTCATGGTTCTACTGCACATAATCATATAGTGATGTCTGAGTTTACCATATTGAATGGAAAATGATATTGTTTTTTAAATCATAAGTAGAAGGTTTGCCAGAAGTGTTAATAATTTCCTGGAAGTGCTATAACACTTGAGTAAAGAAATTATTTTGATCTATGTTCTATGTTTATTACTTTACAAGAAAGAACAATTCTGAGAATATCAGAGAGTGACAATTTAATTTGGATATACCACAAAACCATAAATGAGTTTGTAGATTGAAACAAATTTATGTCTGGGAGACTCATTAAACTAATTTGTTATCTTTTCCTGTTAATGAATTATATGAATAGCAATAATTACCTATCCTATAGTACTGCCATCAATGACAGTTCATTTTTTTCTATAAAGTAATTTAAGATAAAACAGCTGATCAAAATGTTCATAATGATGCAAAATATTTTTAATGTATTAATGTCCATATGCATAAAATAGAAACGTTCACATGGTATCATGTAAAGATTAAAACATATTGAAATCGGATGTGTTTCCCCCCCACAAGATTAGTCTCCAACATTTCTAATGAAATCATCAAGACATATAAAATAAGTAAAATTTTCTATCAGCAAAATAGATTAAAATTTACTCACAGATTTGACATTTGAAAAATTACTCCCAGACATAAACAAGTAAAGCCAGCTTCAAAAATTTGCCAACCAAAAAATCTGTAAAGCAGAATTGAACACATAAGAATCAAAGAATGACCACATTCATGGCCTCCAGTATCACACTAGATGAGAAAGCTTATTATTCTTATTCAGATTTGTTAAGAAAATTCTCAATTCTGTAGGAATCCATGCTGGGGAAAAAAAAATTCATCCATTCAGGACACAAATCTCATTGAAATTCTTAGTCTAGCCCAGTCTTTCATATGCTTATTTGGCTGTGAAATGCACTATGGGATCATTTTCATGAGTTTTTGATAATGCAGGCCACTGGGCTATTAATCCCAGCTTGTGGACTTTGTTCTAGATAAATTCATTGACTTTGTCTTCAGAAAAAGAAATTCTTACTGCAGGATGAATTTACCCACCTTGGCTACATCAGTATGCAGCAACTTCCTTCCTGTTCATCAGCCATTAGCCTCATCTGAGGGCTGGACAAATCAAACACTCTGAGAATGGCAGAG
Organism: Camelus dromedarius; assembly: GCF_036321535.1. NCBI lineage: Eukaryota > Metazoa > Chordata > Mammalia > Artiodactyla > Camelidae > Camelus > Camelus dromedarius. The sequence continues at coordinate 798,293 of NC_087457.1, forward strand.
AAGAAAGATGAGAAGAACTGGGTCTTTGTTGATGTCACTGCATGTCAACAAATACAGTTTCATAATGTCCTGTCTCTAAATGTCTTGTATACAAATAATATACATGCAGTTAAATGCAAGTTGTTTTGGAGTCTTCTGTTATTTGAAATCTAACAATATGTACCAGCCTGTTGTGCTTGATTCTCTAGAAAATTTCCTGATGGACTTTATTGCCTTACAATGTTGTTTCTGGGATGTAGAAGGTTTGTATCTAACACTTGAATTTTATAAACTATGGCCTAAGGCTTAAAATCTGTACCTTAATATATTCTATCTTTTATTTTCTAACAGCAAAATTTTCAGTACTGAGAAATGCTCCTCTAATTTTTGTACCTTCTTTATTTATTAAATACTTAGTGAAAGGAGCAAAACAAGCTGAGTTAGTGATTTTCATGTTACACGTTGCAACATCAAGTAAAATATTCACTTGCAGCTTAGACTAATCATGAAAAAAAATCCAAGTTTCCTTGGATAAAATATAATCCTTGCCATTCAGTGGTCAGAGATAAATTTATTATGGTTATTTATGTTGTTATGTTTTCTTTTATCTAAACAATCTTTCAATCCCCCAAATGTGAGGTTTTTTGCTTGTGTTTTTTCTGCAATCTGACACCTATAAGTGAGAGAGAAAAGCCCTACACTCATTTCTTTCTTTATACACATTCTCTGAAAGCATTCTCAAATATATATCATGTCTCTAAAGAAAAGCATAGTACATCCTCTGAAATTTTCCTGGCTCCCTCACTAGGCACATCTCCAGCATCATGTTGATGGGCCTTTTCAGATTGTCAGCATCTGTGATTTTATGATTGCACTGTAGGGAAAACTGAAAATGTAGTTAGATGATGCAACCAACTTATATCCTTTAGCTTGACCATGATAATTTCAGTTAGACTTCATCAAAATATACGCACTTGGTTTTTTTCATCTAAAGCTAAAGAATAACAAAGAAATACAACATTGAATATCTTTGTAGGACAATTTTTTTTTTCAGGAAAATATATGTGCTTCTTCTTCTTTTTTTGCCTTTTACAGCAGAGACTTTAAATACTCCACAAACAATATGAACAAATGAAACCAATGGATTTGTCAATATCTGAAATGTTGTCATAAGGAGAAGCCAAGAACTTAGATATATTGGGAAAGTCTTTAAAAACATGAGGAAAACAGATTAAATGGAGACACACATCTTGAATAATCCTTTATAATAAGAAAAAAAAGAAAAAAAAAGACTCTAGAGGGAATGCATGGAACTACTGTGTATTCATTTTAAAGGTTCTATTTGTTGGTTCTTTACTTAAGACTCACTCCCTAGAATTCTAACTAGAGCACTCAGTTTTTCTTTTGTGAAATGGCATTCCCATTCCACTCTCTCCTTGAGTTCGATGGGAATGATTAATCTTAAGCTCTGTGAAGGACTCCTATTCTCCTAGCCACAGAATTCACTTCTGAGATGACCACAGGACCTAATCCGTGTCATGTGACATTGAGAACACTTAGCTAAGGCAGTAAGGAAAGAAGCTTTGTCTAACTCCTTGAGAACAACAGAATATTGGACTGGTTGGAGTAGCATAGGGATTTTAGGAACTCTTATATATATTTTACTCAACAGATGAGCTGTCCTAATGGTGAAAGTTACTCACAGAGGAAAAAAATTCCCAAAACATCACAGAATACACAGAAAGCAAAATTTCTGAGGATGTGTGAATGTGGAAATTAACATTCAAAAGAATCCAGGGCTCTTTTTAAGTTTTCTGCTCTGTGATCTAAACAGTTACCTTTTTATTTAAATGAGTATATATACATTTATTTACAAATATTTCATATATTAAATATATTATGTATATAGTTATATTTAACTATAAATCTCTTAAATTTTTCAAAGACCAAGTTCAAAATTGAGACTACCAATAAGCCTTAGAAGTAAGTGAAACAATACTGAATTCAGATTTCTAATCACTTAATAATGAAGAAATAACATTGCAATATCATTTATTCTAAAAATTGTACATATTATAGCATACATTTTTTTTTATTTATTTTAAAATTTTTTTATATATATATAAACAAATATTTCAAGAAGGCAATTTTGCTGAGCATTTAATATGTCTCAAACATTGTTCTAAATATTTTCACATATTAAATCATGTAATCTTTAAAACAACACCATGAATTAGGTTTCTGTATTATCTTGATATTATAGGAAAACACATCCAAGATATTGGGCATCAGCATCCAGGAACTTAACATTTATTTATTATATAAATAATAGGTTGATTGTGAAAAGAGATTGTAGGAGGTAAAGTATAAAACCAGTGTATCACAGGTTAAGATTTAAGTTTCACCCATTAGGTTAGAATAGCTCTATTTTTGTTTTTCCTCTCACTATTGCAGACTTGTAGTACAAGAATTAAGTACATATTTCCCCATTCTACTTTCTACATGCTTTCAATATCCCCAGTTCCCCCAACAGAGATATTCTAATGCTTTGGGCATGAATAATTGAATATATGTGTCTACATACATATGTTGAATATATATGTATCCTTTTAAGTATAATGTATTTTTCTTGCATATCTTCATTGTTTACATGCATAAATGTGATTGAGAAATGATAATACAATGACATTTTATTTTTCTTCTTGTTTGTGCTCAACTTCATGTTTTAAGATCCATCAAAATGCTCTGAGGGCCTCTAGTTTATACATATTTGTTTTGCTACCTATTATGGCATCATATGTATTACACATATCCTACATTTGTTACCTATTATGGCATCGTATGTATTACACATATCCTACATTTGCTACCTATTATGGCATCGTATGTATTACACATATCCTACATTTACATTGTTATTTTTAGTAATCAGTAACAAGGATGGTTCCAATTGTTTGCTTCCACATAGAATGCTGTAATAAACATCTTGAAAATATACACTAAAGGACTTATCATGTACAGAGGCCCCTCTTTCCTTTGCTTATTAGTGAGCTTTGTCCTCTTCACATTTGGTCTCTACTGTTTTTTATTATGTTGATATAAACTTGTATAGTGTAGATGTGAAATATTTTTCAGATACTAATTTTGCAAATACCTTCATATCTCTATTATCTCAGCTTATTTTTCAGTTGTGCCTTTGATTGAACAACAATATTAAATTTACCAATACTGAACCAGAATTTTTAATTTTTGGCCTTGTATATGTACTTTCAAATGCTTTATTAAAATCCCTTACTGAACACAATGGTGAATATAGTTTCCTTGGTTTTATTCTATTACCTTTACAATTTTACTATTCCCATATAGTTCTTTGTGTATATTGATATGTAGAGATCCAAAGTTATAATCTTCTCCATGATTCAGTTTTTCCAATACCTTCCTTTAAACAAGCTGCACTTTGTCCAATTTTTGTGATACTTTTACCACAGAATAGATTCATTCATATGTGTTTTATTTCTATTTTAAAAATTTCCAATTTATTCCAAGAAGCTGATTTGTTTACTGTGATGTTTATACTACATTGTTTTGTTTATTTAAAATATGACATCTTCTCAGGTAGGAAAAGTCTTCCAGGTTCTTTTTTTTTTTTTTTTTGAAATGATTGAACTATTATTAAATAGATGCTCTTGTGTATGTATGTTGAGTATTTACTAAAAATAATTTGTCAGGAATTATAATTTAAACTTCACTGAAGTTATGATGGTTTGGGTAGTGATAGTGGGTGACCTGGTCTTATTGTCAATCTTAAGAAAATATGGAATGAGCAAATGCAAATTACAATATATAAAATAGATGAGCAATAAGGATTTACTGTATAACATGGAGAATTACACCTAATATCTTATAATAACACATACTGGAATAAAATCTGCAAAAATACTGAATCACTATGCTGCATACCTGAAACTAATACCAAAAAAACCCATATAAATTTTTCTAGTACATTTAACTTTTACAGAAAGTTATATATCATTTACAATCTTAAAATAGCTACCCTCTGTTCATTGCATTAATAGGATAATATTCTTTAAGTACTTTTATGTATCTATTTAAATATAAACAAATATAAAGCACTTCTTGAAGTTGGTGTCCCAATAGGGTAGAATAGATTTGGACTACCCCATAGAGCCTTATTCCTAAAGATATATTTTATTATTATTTGGCATGGCAGCCCCCTGTAAACCCAAATTCAACAGCTGCTATCTATTTGATACGAGTCAGCATGTAGAGTGGAAATTTTTACCCCAGGACACGTGTTAAAAACCATCAGCCATAATTGTTTAGTACCACAACTGCTTGAGCCAATAACAACACCTGGAGCAAATGGGAAGATGACCAAAAGACTTAAAAGGAAAAATTGGAAAATAGGACATCCATAGGGGGTTTTAAATAGCTCTGATATATTCCTGAGAATGTGGAAGGTCATGTATAGGGCAGTTTTTAATCCCAGGAGGAACTAAGAAGGTCTTAATATCTCACTTCTGGCTGATATTGAAACTTCAAAGTGAGAGATGAAGCATAGTGTAAACTGAAGTAGCAATAAAGATGTGTCTAACATGCACATAAAACCCCTCAGCAATATCCAGGAGACTTATTGGAACATCGCATTTAAGTAAAATATGTGCACTTATTAGGTGACCGCTAAGCTAATAAAAGTAGTTCTGGTGACAAGTGATATAGAACACAGACTTTACAGGTTTGTTCAGGAAATGTACCAAAAAAAAAAAAAAGCAGTAAGAACAAAAATCTTATTTCCACAATTGCCACATTATATTACTTTAAATGTTCAGTTTTCAAAAACAAACAAACAAACAAATTTATGAGACATGCAAAGAATCACGAAACTATGCTACACAATAGGGAAAAAAGAGTAAAGAAACTGTCCCTGAGAAAACTTAGATGTGGGATACACTTTACAAAGACTTTATATCAACTTCTACAAATATCTCCCAAGAATCAAATTAAATCATGTTTAATGAACTAAAGGAAAACATGAGTTATGCCTTGCTAAATATAAAAATGTTTCCATATACTTACAGATGACATGTGAGTGGATACAGAAATTACAAAGTATTTCACACACACTCAAACACAATTACAAGTAACAAATGAGTTTAGCAAGATTGTTGGATATCAAATCAGTATAAAATATTAGTTGTAATTCTATACAATAGCAGTGGACAAATTTCATACATTTATGATCTTGCATATAAAAGAATAAAATGTTTAAAATCTATTTATCAAAAGAACTATAAGACTTGTACACTGAAAACTTTAAAACCTCTTTTAAAGAAATTAAGATAAACTTACATAAGTGGAAAGGAATCTTGTATTCATACATTGGCAAAGAATATTTTGGGGGGATCAGTAGTTCCCAGACTGATTTAGATTCAGTGAATTCCCTATTGAAATTCTACCTAACTTTTTCACAGAAATTGATAAGCTGACTGTAAAATTTATATGGAAATTCAAGGGTCCAGGATACCACAGAAATGGAAAAGAAAAACAAAGGTAGAAGACTCACATTTCCCAATTTCAAAACTTTCTATAAATTACATTATTCAAGATGGTGTGGCACTGTCAGAAGGATAGAGATCAAGTTAACATAACCCACCTCTTGATAAACAATGTTGGAGGGATTACAATTCAAATGATATTAAAAGAAAAACATAGTTACTAACAACTTGTGAGCCATGAAAGTATAGTGCAGAATCAAATATATTGAACAAAATACAAAACACTTAAAGGAGGGTATTAATTCTGAAAATGATCTGTTCCATAATTTGGAAAATGTTTGGGAAATTGTTTTGAATTCTCAGAAGAATGTTATTGATTAAGTGACATGGGGAACAATTTGAAAAGGTTTCCCTGAATTCACAGGACAAGATGAAAATTAACAGAAAAAATATGCAAGTATCTATAGAAGCTGTAAACTGGTGATTCTAAAATGCAGATTACTGGTGATTACTGATAGAACAGAACAAAAAGGGAAGAAGTGGTAGCCAAAATTGTAGTGTGGATATGTTTTCTAGACAAATAAAAATGTTTAAAAATCATTGCATGTGCAATGAAATGCTCCCTATGTTACATGTAATATAATTCTTAAGACACCTACATGTAAACACAGAGGAGAGAGGAAGGAAATTCATCCCATAAAATATATAACAGAAAAGTCAAAGATAAAGGTTAGCTTCATACTAAAAATAGCAAATAAACAAACTCATATTCCTCACATTTTCTTTTGAAACACAAAATGATAGAAGAAAAAATAAACTCACAGCATCATCCATAGTTTAATATTGAAAATAAAAGCTCATGATCAGATATTCCTTTTCAAGATAAAATCCACTTAAATTAAACAGGACTCAAGAAGAATTTAAACCTGTTTACTTTGCCTAAAAATAAATAAATAAATAAAGATCTATTTTAACCAATTGATAGAAAAAGGAAAATTAATACTCTTAAATAGAAAGATTGATTAAAATGTCTAACAATGAACAAGGCTTAATGATAATTCAGAGATGATATAAATAATTGTTAACTTTATTACAACTGTAACAGCAAATTATAATTAATAAGATAATATCTATAGCATATTGGACCTTTAAAACTAAAACTGATTGTGATTATTATGTATTTATTTCTTACATGGTTGTAACAAACACATACACCCCCTTTTTTTGGTTATCTATTCTTCTACTTTGTGGAAATTTCTACCAAAATATGTCATTTACCATTCCCAAAATTAGGCACATTGAGGTTGTTTCAAACATGTTCTCAAATTCTCACAAGATATATGAGTCTTTGGAATATGGACTGGTTTATTGACTCATTTCTAATGAATATAATGTGTCAGAAGTTACATTGTATAACTTGTGACTCAAAGAAAAAGGAAACGCAACTTCCTTCCACCTGGATCTCTTGTTCTGGAACTTCTGAGCTGACACATTAAAAGCCTGATTACCCTAAGCTTCATACTGAGGTCAGGTGATGAGACCACATGGAGTAAGGAAGAGATGCCATAGGATTCCTGTCTATTCTGTCCCTAAGCTGTCCAACTCCCTCTAACTTCAACCTGCAGACATATGAGAGAGACTTCAGATTACTTCAGACCCCTGCCTCTGAGATGCCCTGGCAGATGTCAAGTGAAGCAGACAAGGCTTCCCCTCCATTCTCTGTCTGAAACACTGACCCACAGAACCAACCAGCAAAATGAATTTTCACAACAAAAGTTTTGATAATTTGTCAAGAAGCAGTCACTGCAAAACACAGAGACCAACATTTCAGTTCGAATGTATCTTCCACAGATTGCAATTGGTTTAAGGATGATTATGTGGTTTAAGCTAAGCAAGACAGAATTGGGATTGCTTGCTTGCCTGATTGCTTGATTAATTTGATTTATCTTGATTGATTCTTTTTTCTGGGTGGTAGAATTAGACATATGTGGAGTTTTCAAAGTGGAATTTGGAAAGGAGGATATCTCTGCATGTGAGGTCCTGAAAAATAAGTTCTTTGTTAAACTGGAACTCTGAGCAGCATTCATAATGATGAAGAGAGGGTGTCTCAGAAAGAAGTCAGAAATGAGATGCAGAAAATGATACAGGTTGCTAGTTACATATTTGAAGCCTGGAATCCATTCTCACCTGAAATAAGCATTTTTCCCCTCGGTTGGCCTGCTCCCGATTCTCAGGAGTGTACTCTCTTTTAGTACCTTTTTACTTTACTAACAAAAACCTTGCTTATATCACACTTTCTATCTCTCATTAATTTTTTTTCAGTTCACTAAGAACCATGATAATTCTTATTTCCATTATCACAGTATCTATCCTTCTCAAAGTATGGACTGATAAGTAATTTTTTATGGCTTAAACTAGTTTGAATCAATGTCACTTTTAACCAAACAGTTACTGAATAATGCAATAGTAAAACATGTTTTATTGTCCTCTTACAAATCTGATTCTCACAGATTTCTTCCAAACAGTATTCACTTTCTATCAGTGTTGTTCCTCAGTAATTCTCCAAAGGGGCATAATACCCTCTGAGAGCTGCCCTACATCAAAGAAAATAAAAAAGTCAGTTTATTTGGTTATAATACAAATTTGGGAACACTTTTTTCTAAGGAAGTTGCTTTTTAAAAAATTTGGATCTGTGACAATTGTGATTTATTACAAGTCAAAAAAACCCCAGACAATGTCAAAACTTTGAGCAATTGACAATGGATATTTGAAAATAGATAATTGAAAAGAGATATTTGACAGTATCTCATTTCCATACTCATAAAGGAAGACAAGAAGGGTTGCAGATGATCTTTCTCATCTATTGATATTATGCTGTGTATCAGATCCTAAAAACATATCTGATGTATATAGTTTCAGATGCATTTAAAGCTATTTTTAGGACATTCAAAAATTAATTGTTGTAAGATTATTAAAGGAATAAACTCAAAATATTTTCTTCTTTAAAATATTAAAATACTGTTTGAGAATTAATATTTTAAGAGACTAGTTATATTCTCCATTTCAAACTTGGGGATTGTAAATAAATAGAAACAAGTATGAAACTCAGTTTTAGAAAAAAAATGGATAACCATACATTTTGTTCTACTATTTTCTTTTCTTTCTTGTTTTAAACCTGAAGCTGCCAATCATGTTTTTCCATAGGACATATATTCTTCTGATTTTATTCCTTTCAAAATCTAGTTTTTCCCTTAGGGAAAAATGTTTATATTTTAAAAAAGGATCTGGAATTTCTCAACAGAGTCAAGGAACCATGTTGTATGAGTCAAGGGTACAAATGGTGTCTTTTTCCCTGCACCGCTCCCACCCAATCAATCTGCATGAAACACTGATGTATGGCAAATTCCAGAATAAAAAAATATAGTGTCAAGAGGAATAAAGCATGACAACAAGAGTGATACAAGATTCACTTTTCTGATTGTGTGCACATTCTCCATTTCCCCAATGTATTGTCATTAAATTCTCACACTATGTAACAGTGCAGAGTGGCCAGAATTTGGTGAACTATCCTTTCCATCAGAAAGCATACATGCATAAACAAACAAACAAACAAACAAACAAAGTACAATTGTAAAACACAAACCCCAAAAAATAAGGAAAGAGAAGAGGAGTAGAGGGGAGGGGAAGATCATAAGAGAGAATGCTGTCAAAAACCCACTAGCATAAATATTTAACACACAGGAAACAGAAGCAATGTAGCAGGTGTGACCCAGAAAGAGAGCAATTGACTTAAGATACAGGAGAAATTAAGCCTTGGAAGGATAACACAGAAAGAAGATTTTCCTGTCACAGATTTGACAGGATTGTTTAATACATGTTAATTCCTGTTTTATTCTTACAACTGTATCCTACACAGCAAAGAGTGAGAGACCAAGGTAACCCTCCTCCTCAAAGTCAGAGAAGCATTGTGTCCTGGGAATTGTGGCTATTCTGGACTTAAACGGACAATGGTGAGAATCTAATTTGAATATTCAAATTTTAGAATTAGAGTATTCCAAAATGTGTAAACCCAAAAAGAGTATAACTGAAAGACAGCTGCATGGCCCCAAATGATGATTTTCATAGAGTATTTTCCTAAGCTCTGGCTCTATTACTACATGCTGCATTTGTTGCTGTGCACCATCTCTGGGTCTTGCCCAGAGCCTGCTGAGCTAAAGAGAGATAAGCTGTCAGATGTTGAAGTAGTTGATCAAGACAAAAGGCCAGATGTATGTAACAGTCAAGCCTTCTATCACTTGTTGAGATGACACAGTTAGAGGTTAAACAGGAGAAAGTGCCAGCACCCATGGTGGTTCACTTTCCCCCAGGATATTGCCCAAGACAATGGTCAGGTGGATCAATGAAAATATTTGTCTTACTTTCCAGGGAGCCCTCAAACCAAATGCTCCTGTCATGTTGGATCTGAGGTCTGTGGGGAGCCAAAGGGTAAGGGCTAGGATACCACAGAGAAAAATATTTTCAAGGGTCCCTGATAAGGTTATCAGGGCAGAGGTGCCTGAGAGCCTCCTCTGCAGTGAGACACTGATGATGAAGCCTCCAAGAGGAGGGCCTGGACCAGGAAATGAGGTTAGCATAAAGACATGCATGACTAGGGTCCCTGGGTTCTGAGACTGCAATTCATTGGCTGGGCACTGAGTCTGGGTGGGCTGAGCAGCTTTCCCCTGTGAATTTCCTCAAGTGAATCCTTTGCAATTGCCTATAGTTGGACTTAAATTAGACATAGGCTTTTGTCCTGGAGCCTGGCAAACTCAATTCTGTCTATGTGAATGATAGTAGTGATAGGACATTAGCCAACTAGTTTGGATGCTTTCAAAAAGAGCAGAGACCTAAGATTGATGTGCTGAATAGTTCATGTCAGGGAGGGAGTCTGTGTGTAGGGGAGAGCATTGTCTAACTTACCAGCCAGTGAAAGTCCCCAAGGGTCAAATGTAAAAATGCCAGTGAGGAGGAAACACCTCCCTATTGAGTAACTTGGCTGAATAGAATAAATATTTCTCACCACATAAGGAAGAGGTGTTAATATACAAGTGGTTTGATTTAAGGAAATTAAAGCAACATAATATTTCTTAACCTGAAAGATATTCAGCAAAAATATACCCATTATACAACTATAAAGATATACCAGTGAGGTTTGTATTCAGCAGAATATTACAACCTCATGTTCACCACAAACACAGGACTTTTTTTTTTTAAATTATTTAACAACATGCCAAGTGATAGATTTTACAAAGGGAACCTAATTTATGTTATCCCAGAAGAGACTTAATGTCACAAGGATATGTAGGAGATATTCTGAAAAGTGTATCCCAGGTGACAAATATGTGGACCACAAGGTACCAAGGATCCTGGGCTGCTGGATGGTCTGAATGAGGCCTCCCTGGGCCAAGTCTGATGGCAGGAGATAAAATTGGAGAGGCAATAAGATATTCTTTTCTGATATAAAATTTAAAACTCTCAAAAAAAAAAAAACACTCATGACATTTTCTTTTATTGTACCATATGTCTCCCCCCTTATAACTGTTAACCTAAGATATGAAATATTTTTTAGTGATATGTACTAATGATTTCCTAGAAAGGCATTATAATATATTCAGTCTAGAAACCCATTAGAATTGCTCTTTTAAGATTTATGGTCATGACATTTTACTGTATGATTTTTCATGATTTTAGAAATGTGTCTAAATTTTCCATATTGTGAAAATAGCTTGATTTCCAGTTATTCTTTTCCTTCCTATTTTTCTCTGAATGTGAAGCTATCATCTGAACAATGAAGCTGTCTGATCCCTCACAGCCAAAATGAAAGAGACCCTTAGAAATGTAGTCCTTCCCTTAGAAAGCAAGAATATGCAGCTTCACTTATAAGGGAACCCAGAACATCTTAAATTTACCAACCTCACAAAGAATACAGGGATGTGATATTGGAATGAATGGCTAGAAGTAATTATAAAACTTTCATCCTTACAACCCTAACAGGTTTACTCCCATTTAGAAATCTCCAGTGCATGAGAAATCAAATATGTCAATTTATGAACTTTTAATTCCTTATCATTAAGAGAATATGCTTCACATTTCATTGTAATTTTCTAAGTTCTTTCTGAAACTGCATTTCATGTTCTCCTTACACCTATCTGTGAGATAAAGTGAGCAAATGTTTTAATTCCAATTTTGTACATATGGAAATCAAAACAGAGAGAAAGGAATTAATTTTCTCCAATTTCTTGAAACCAGTCAGTGACCAAATTGGGTTTCAAATCTAAGTCTTCATTTTTCAAACACTTAATGGCCTAAATAAATTATTGGATCTGAAGGGCTGTAAAGTTAACCCAAGCAACAATAGATTTTCTCTAAGAAGCTTAATTTTCATGGGAAAATTATTGCACACATGTGGGTAGATAATAACATCCAATGTAGCTCAAAGAAGCAGAAAGGATATGTCAAAAGAAAAAACATTTAGAGATGATAAATAATCATCATCCAAGAATACTGTAAGTATCTTCTTAGCTATATAAGCAAACATAAAATTGGAGAGTTGAAATTATTTAAGATTAGAAGTAGAATAAGAATCAGATGGCTTTTTTCAGGTCCTCAACATCAATTATATCTTTTCCTTTGTGATTAGTTAAAAGGAAATTATTTCTTCCCATTCAACTTCTGAAAGGAGAGTTAGGCAGTCTTTGCCTGTGACTCATATTAGCTGGTAAAGATGAGGTGCTCAATAAACATTTCTCAAAAATATAGTCTTAAAGAATGTTTTTAGTGCTCTTCATTTTTAAAATTCTTGTTTATTCTTGTCTCCAAAACAGACAGACAGTTTAAAAGTAATAAAAAAAAAAAAGAGTCATTGTATTGGAATATGATGTATGTTTTAGCTGTGGTGTGTGCAATTAGCAGAGCAACGCTCCCCATTCTCTCTTGACTCATGAATCACAGCTGAGCCCAACACATGGCATCACCAAGTGACACACATACAAATCTTCATAAAATATAGTAATACATTTCTCACATAAATTATATTTATTGGCTATTCGTCAAGTCACAGGTTCTTTCCCTGAGTTTTCACAATGATTCAGGACTTGGGACAGTTTGGTTTTGGAAGCTGTTCTCATAATTGCCTGATTGTCAGTCATTAAATTTGCCCTGTTTTTTTAATAACCTATGGGTTCACACACACTTGGTGTAACAATGATTAAGCCTACACTTATTCAATTATCACTTTTTTATTGTAAAATATTTCTAAATAATTTTGAAAAGAAATTCACTTAACTCTTGCAACATCTGTTAATGAGGGAATCAGATCACCAGTATTGTCTTTTTTGTTTTATTTTTGTTTGCTTGTTTTTGTTTTGACAATGACCAGCACCAAGAGGTTGCTGGCTTTATTTTATTTTTTTAAATTAAAGTGTAGTTGATTTACAATGTTGTGTTAATTTCAGCTGTACAGCATAGTGATTTAGTATATATATATTATTTTTCAGACTCCTTCCCATTATTGGTTATTACAAGAGATTGAATATAGTTCCCTGTGCTATACCTTGTGCGTCTGTTGATCCCAGACTCCTAATTTATCCCTCCACTGCCTTTTCCCCTTTTGTAACCATAGTTTGTTTTCTATGTCTGTAAGTCTGGTTTAGTTTTGTAAATATGTCCATTTGTATCATTTTTAGATTCAGCATGTAAGTAATATGATATTTGATTTTCTCTGACTTCAGATAATATGATAATCTCTAGATCCAAAAATAATTAATAAAAAAAATTCTTAGTTTCTAATCAATTCTCTCATTTGGTGGACTCAACACTTGTAGATTTTAACTTTAAACTTTTAACTCTTCCCAAGGAACCCTACAAGTTCATAGTATGTAATATTTTGTATCTTAGTTATAGTGAAATTTAGATTCACAATTTCTCTTGCTGGGTTGAAGAAAAATGTTTTTGAACTATAATAAATTCACATGACCATCTCATATAAGAATATCAGTGCTTTTTCTGGTTCTTAATTCCCTGTCAATGCATAAAACTCGAGAGGAGTGCTATGAATAATATTTCCTAAGGAACAAAAAACATTGTTTTTAAATTTTAAAACATTGAGTGAGAGAGAAAACTTCTGCCAGAAGTGAAAAGTTTTGCTATGTAGATATTTTCCCATGACATATCAAAATATAGTGACTTAAAATCACATCTACCTGTTATTTTTTTGCAAGGTTTTGACTCAGTTTGGAGGTCTTGCTAATCTGAATTGAGTTGGACTGACATTGCTGAAGGTTCTTTCTCCTGTATAATACACTTATGAGTCAGTAGTGAACTGACCAGACTTGGCTGGCTTCAGCTGGGGTGACTTAACCCAGCTTGATGGGGTCTCTTAGCTGCCAGGAAGCTAGTCTCAGCTCATTCTCAGGTTGATGGTGAGGATTCAAGAGAGAGTAGGTCATGTCATGAACAGGACAATCAAAAGTGCACTCTTCTATATTCAATTAATTTTCAGATTATATCACAATTGTTAACATTGCTTTGACCAGAGCTTGCAACGTAGAAAAGTCCATTGTCAAAGGGAAAAGCAGAAAATTACAAAGTAAATGACAGGATTTAGAAAAGAATTAATGAGACCATGAATGTAATTAGCCTACCACAAAAGGTGATTCACTTGTTAATAACACTGTTGAAGACCTGTCTTCTAAGACAGGGACTGATTCTCCATTGAAGGGTGAAGACAGTAGTAATAATAATTTAATAATAATAATAATAATAATAATAATAATAATAATAATAATAATAATAATAATAATAATAATAATTAGAACAGATATAGCAAAGCAGAAACAGACTCACAGATACAGAGAATGGACTGTTGGTTGTCAGGAGAGAGGGGTGTGGGGTGGGGCAAAGCTATTATAGAGGATTATGGAATACAAGCTACTATGCATAAAACAAGATACAAAAAGACCTAATGGATAGCACAAGGAAAATAGTCACTATTTTATAATAGCTTTGTATGCAGTATAATCTATAAAAATATAAAATTTCCATGCTGTACACCAGAACTAATATATTGTAAGTCAAAAATACTTCAGTTTAAAATAAAAGAACTTAGTGAATGAAATGAGGGTCATTTGGTTTTTTACTATAAAATAATTACCATACAATAATTACTAGCTTCCTGATGGCATTTATAATGACTATAACTTTCAGCTAGAGGCAAACTAGGAACCTCTAAGAAGTCAAAGAAAACACATATTTTGCATGATTGACAAGTCTTTCCTTCCAAAATACACTCATACTTCAATTTAAAAAAAAATCTTTATTGAGAGCCTGGAAATACAATTATGTTCAATTCAGAGTCCTTGCAGTTGAATTGACAATTGAAATATAAACAAATCCATGTGCCAATAGAGCTAAATACATGAATTCTATGGAGTGCTACATAATCAAAAACTAAACTTTGCCACATATATGCTTTACTCTAAAAGTCTTTATTGAAATACATAAATGATAAGACAAGTGCATAAAACTTAACTTTAAAGCTTGATGAGATTTCACAAATTGAAAACACTGACATAACCAGCTCTGGGATGCTTTTGAATGTTTTCTCTGTGTTGTCTCTTTCTTTCCCCTTATTATTGGCAAATACTTAGAATAGCAAGTGCGTGTAGTGAAAAATTTGTGGCTCAAACTTGACCAGATAGCTGACCATGTTTTTTTTTCCAGATGCATTTTTCTTGAGAGACATTAAAATGTAATATACTTGTTATCAGTGCATTGCCTCTCTGCTGCAAACCACCCTTAAATGACTGCTCTGAAATAATATATTTGGACCCTGTAGATGTTTCTCCTGTGGCAGATGGAATGCTTTGTTAGTAGAGAGTACTAGAGAGACACTAGAGTAAGAAAGGGGTTTCTCTTCCAAGTCTGCTGTGTTTTCCTAGGCAGGCTCCTGCACCATGTCAACTTCCAAGCTCAGCAGAGGGCATAGCTCCTCCAGTCCCTTGACTCCAGAAGTACCTGACTTTAAGCAGCTCAGGATATTCCTGGGGGGTAGATTTCTCCACCAACTCCACAGTGGCTTCTTAGTGGGGATTTTCCAGCAGGGTACCTCCTATTAAAAATTTCTTCCTGTACTCCCTGGGAGGCTTGTGGCCTCGGTGAACTTCTCCACTCTCTCATGAGCCATAGATATACCTACCCTCTAAAAAGAGGTCTGGGTGTTCTCCACACTTCAGGAAATGAGTCTCTCCCTGTGGTTCATGATCTTATCTGTAGGAGATCTGGTTGTTATTTTATCTGTTATTTCTAGATTTTCTATAGGACCCTTTACATTCTAGTAGATGTTTCCCTGTTATAGTTAATACTTTTAATTAAAATGTCCACATTCAAGGTACCACATGGTTCCTGCCTCTGGATTAGTGCTTGACTGATGTGCTTGCTTTCTTCAGGGTCCCAAGGCTCTTCTGATTCAAGACATGATTCACAGTAGTAAAGTTGGGTGCATTTTGCATAGTATTATTTGTCAGTTTAATCTATGAAATTTAAAATATCTGTCAATGAATATTAAGCTCAACTTAGTAGAATATTAAAATCAACCTGAGATATTGGAAAGGTAATTATTGAAGTTACATTGAAAGAAAGAAGCAAATTTTATTGAA
Source organism: Camelus dromedarius (assembly GCF_036321535.1). Taxonomy (NCBI): domain Eukaryota; kingdom Metazoa; phylum Chordata; class Mammalia; order Artiodactyla; family Camelidae; genus Camelus; species Camelus dromedarius. The sequence continues at coordinate 814,482 of NC_087457.1, forward strand.
AAGCAAATCAAAAGGGAGCGGGAAGGAATAAATTGGGAGTTTGAGATTTGCTGACACTACTATGTATAAGATAGATAAACAACAAGCTTATACTGTTTAGCACAGGGAATAATGTTCAGTATTTTTCAGTGACCTGTAATAAAGAATATGAAAAGGGATATATGTATGTATATGTCTGATTGAAATATTATGCTGTACACCAGAAATTGATACATTGTAAACTGACTATACTTACATTAAAAAAAAACATCAGAAATGTATATTATTTGAGTACAAATACCGAGACTTATTTTGTTTTATCATTTGAATATATAATAGCATCAGAATATAATTTTAAATTGTCTTTATTCATTATTTATATATGTTCATACAGTTAATTAATTGATTCATTGATTTGTACACTATATATGACTGGGTGATCCAAATTCTAGCCAGGAAAAGCATACTTTACACAGGATAACTGACCTTGTTACCTCCCTTCTCTGATTTCTCTTAACCCCTTTGGCGGATCATTCACTCCTCTAAATTATACATCATTTTTTTAGGCACGTTGATAACTTTATTCTGGTTCCACCTGGTCTCAAACACCTGGGAGACACCCCATTTCCTAAAGATGATCATGTAATTTTCTCTGACAGAGTTTAATGCTTCCCTTCATCTTTGGCCTTTAGCAGTATGAATTTATTTCTAGGTTGTTTTTTAATTCATTATTTGTTGAAAATTCTTGACCATTCATTTTGCAATTTTTTTCCCTCATTCTTTTACTTTCTTTTTCCTTCTGGGACTTCAATTAAATATATTTCAGACTGATTGGCCTACATCTCTTGGATACTCTGTTCTTTTAAATTTAAATTATTAAAATTTTCCAAGAATTTCCTCTTTTGTTTTCATTTGAGTAATGTCTGTTGACCTATATTCAAGTCCACCAAGGCTTTCCTTGAATGTGTCAGGCCTACTGATGAGCCTGTCAAAGACATTCTTCATTCCCTTTGCTGGACATGTGTTTAAACTTATTCCTAGCCTGCTCTTTGACATTTTCTTATTGTTTCCATTTCTCTGCTGAAATGACCCATCTATTCATGAATGTCTTCATGTCTTTTCACTGGAGCGTGTGATGTATTAATCATAGTGATTTTATATTCCCTGTCTGATTTTCACTTCTATTATTTGTTTTATCTTTCAACAGTGGATTCTTTTTTCTTTCCATTTCATAGGTCTCATAACTTTTAGTTGAAATCTACATATTCTGTGTAGGGGGTCAGAAGCCTAAGTAAATAATGTTTAAGGCTGGAAATAGGCACACCTCTTTTCCTGCTAGGCTTTCATTGAGGAACTGAGCTGTGTTTCTGTTTTGCTGGTAGTTTCAATTACCTGCCATGCATGGCCAACCTCAGGTTCCTTCAGTGTCACCTTGTGGTTAGGGCGGGAGCTAAACTGATAGACTATCTGAGTTTTATTCTGGAATGTGCTTGGTCCACCTTCAGTTGTAGATGTTCCCTGCGACCCTGCATCTTGGTCCCTGTGTGCTCTTATCCCTCTGCTGGGGGTTGGTCTGCTGTTGCTTGTTTCTTGGTCCTGGTTACTCCAGGTGGTGAGAAACAAAAAGGCTTTCCACATTTTCCTCATTTAGCATCAGTCTTAGGTAGCTCACGTGTCTCTGAGTCATTGGAGCCAAGTTTCCTTGGTGATCCTGCCCTGCCCTCCATGGTAAAAAGAAATCTTTAATTTTCTGAAACTAGGAGGATGTCTGCCTGTCTCCATTAACCAAACTCTGAGTTTTCAACCCCCTGAAATTGACAGGATTTACTGCCCTTTATTTTCAGCATCTTAAGACATTATTCCACTGGGGAAAGCATCCAGGTAAGAATTGATTTCTCCCTCAGCAGTGTCATCCCAGGGCAACAGGAACACACCAACTGTGGGAGGCTTTCTCCACTCTTTCCTGCCCCCAGGCTTTTTCTCAAGCAAACAGTGAGGTCCATGGAGAAGGGGCTGCGACCATCTGTGATCCCAGGACTCCATACTCTCCCAACTGGGAGTGCTCAGCTTTGAGCAGTTCATTAAGGAGTTAGTTGATACTTTTGTATCTGTTTGCATAGCCAACTTGTCTCCTTCTGTTACCCTAAAAGGGGGAAGGAAAAGGCCCCAGTCTTGACTTACTCAAAAGATAAGAATTCACAAGGGAGATGAAAGCATTGTGCAGTGAAAGATTTTATTAGGAAAGGTGAAGTACCCCTCCAAGAACAGGAGGCAGGCTGATCCAAGCGCAGACAGCAATGGTCTTTGCTCCTTCCTCTTGTACCCTCACTTAGAGGTGGTCTTTTGATTGATTGATGGCTCTTGCCCCTGGAGTGCTCAGTCATGTTTGTCCCCTTTTGTGAATGCCCTTATCCATGATGAACACAGAAAAACCCATGGAGGGGCCAGAACCTCAATGCTAATTATATTACAATGAGCACTGTGTCATGTCCGGTTAGGTCCTTGTCACTACCATGAATTTCCAGCCTTTTAGTTCTAACTGGTTTCAGGCTGGCACTCACTTAGAAGAAGTAAAGCCCCTTTATGCTGGAGGAAGTCATGCCACCATCATCCAGACCATCCTCTCTCTCCTCCATCTGTCTGCCTGGTGCCCCCACTTATCTAACTACCTAACACTTTCAGTGCTCTGGGACAGGTGACGGATTGCCAGTGTCTTGTCTGTCTGGAGGCTCATGCCAGCATTCCTCAAATTTTACCCTGATGGTAACCATTCAAAGTCAGCACTCTGATGGGTTCAGCAGCAGTGTGATTTTGCAGATTTCCCAGCTTCTTCTTATGGTTTGATAAGTATGACACTCTTTCCATGTGTCTATCCTTAGATGGAACCAGGTCTCTGTAATACATGTGATTAAATCACTAATTATTCATGGTTACCAAGATTCCAGGTATTTTTGGTTATTATGTTATTAATATTTCATGATGAAACCAAAATAAAGATGTGTTCTCCTTTGAAATATGCCAAAATATAGCTTAAAATCTAATGTTTTATTTTTAATTCATTAAATTAAAAAATACAGTTCCTGTCTATTTAAAGCAATAAGAAAGAGATGTGGGATTTTCTATGTATACTTAGGGGAACCTGTGTACTTTGAAATATGTGGCAATTTTTATTGAATTTTTTATACGTATTGCACACATGAGGGTATCTATTAGCTACATACGACTTAAAGTAAAATAATACTCTGATAACTGTAGAATTAATAATCATTTAAAAATATACAATGGCAAAGACACTTGAAGCCCTTGGAGGCACCTCCCCACTAAATTCTCCTTTTTCTCTAGAGGTAACTCCTACCATGAGTCCTATGTTAACCAGTTCTTTGCTAGTCTTTGTATTTTTACTGTAAATGTATGTATCTGTAAAACATGCCATTTATTTTTGCCTGTTTGGAATTTTACATAAATTGAGCTATACCTCATACATGTATGACAGAGTCTGGGGTTCCTTCTGTGTTAATATCTATGTCTATAAGTGTGGACTTTCAGAACAGGGACTCAAGAGCCTGAAGGCCTTGTTTTGAATATTATATCATTAACTTAACAGCCTTCATATAGAAGTTCCTTAATTTTCCTGTCCTGTTTCTTTGTGTGTAAAGCATATTGTCATATTAATTAAACAAATTAATGCAGTCGATTCATATAGCTAACTAATACAGCTCAAGGCTATATGACCCTTTAACTTTTAAAGCCCCTCCATTTTGAAGCGACTCTATTTAAGAAATAGAAGACAAATTATAAATAACTATCAGTCACAAAATAAAATATTAATTACAATAAGAAAAAAAAGCACAATTATAAATATATTTCTAAATGTAACAAAAATAACTGACCATATAAACACATTCTAGGACTGTTTTCAGGTCCCTGGAAAGGTTTGTACAAATGAGGTGCTCGGAAACAAATTCCATCAGCTTCATGGCAAGTCTCACTCCGCATATGTAAAACACTGAATAATAGTTCTGTAAAAGTGACTGATATTTTTATGTATTTTTATTATGCATGTTAATAGAAATTTTTTACAGTATTGTTTCCTTAAGTGAAATAAAATTAATCTAACTAATTAAATGTACCATCAAATAATATTGTCACATAGAATTTTCATACTTTTGGTTTTAGTTTTCTTTTGTTGTTGTTCTCAAAGTTTATTGTTGCAGGGATTAAAAAGAAATTGAAACTAATGCTGTTATTCACTCGTGCAGTTAACTACCTTCAGGCACATATGAGACACGGAGTGAAAATTTGAAGCTTATCTTTCTGCAGTCAGGGGTTGGGGACGAGGGAGGGAAGCACGCTCCAGCTCCGGGGGAGGGGGCTGTTTGCGAGTGTATGCTGTGCGCTGTCCAGATCCGGGGATGCCCGCGGGCAGCGGGGTTCCCGAGGGGCGATCATGTCTCACAGGTGCCCCCCTGGGGCTCTAGATCCCACGCGCTTGGCACGACCAGCAGCGCGCCAGCCCCTCCCGCTCCAATTCGGACTCGCGGGTGGGCGGCAGAGGACGCACATCTGTCCCGCTGGAGACCTTTTCTCTCTCTGACTTGGACACCAAGCTGGGCCCAGTCAGCCCAAAGCCCCAGCTTCGGGAGCCCGGCTTTGACACCGGATACTCGCCAGCCCTGCACTGAGGCCAGCGTGCCAGGACCTGAGCCCCCAACCTGCCTGGAGAGGTTCTACCCGGGGCCAGGGCCGGCCACGTGGGCAGTCCCCTCTTCCACACCAGGCCTTGACGCTGGATGTCCCCTCTCCGCGTGTCCCGCCGCCCCTGCCCAGGTCCGAATCCCGGCTGGGCAACTTTCTGGGCGTCGCAGCCACGTTAGGGACAGGGGTGCGCATCGATGAACGGTGGCGCCCGCGCCGGGCTTACGTTGGAGCGGGAGCGGCGGAGCGGTCTAGGGCGCAGCCACGCCGCCTGTGCCCGCGGAGCGAGACGCTCCAGTCTCGTCCTGGAGTTACTTTCTCTCTCGGTCCCAACCCTCCCCGCACCCCTCCCGGCCTGGCCCCAGCTTCGCGCGGCCCCTCCCCTCCCCTTACCGCCTCCTCGCCCTGCTCTCCAGCTGCCCTCCCGCGGCTCCCACCCCCTGTCCTCCCTCCCCTCTCTCCAGCGGCCTTCCCCGATGGCCGGCGAGAAAACCAGCCCCCACCCCAGCCGGTAGCTGGCGCCCCACGGCGGCCAGCCCAGGCGCAAAGGGCAGCGGTCCGGCTCCCAGTCACCCAGCGTGGCGCGCGCGAGCGGGAGCGCGCCACCACTCCTGGCTGGGGGCTCAGCTGCGCCGCCTGGTGGTAGCTTTTCTACCAGATAACGCAGTTGCTTCACTTTTTGTTTGCTACCAATTTGAAATAAGAATTATAATTCCTGTACATTTCGTTTTCTGCTGTGTTTCTTTGAATTGATACATGAAATTTTTTACTTTAGGAAAGAAAGTTGTTAAGAGTAATGTATCTATCAAATTCAGTTTATATATTTAATTTATATTTCACTGTGCTATTTATTGATGAAAGATTAAATATCTAAGTAAATAGGCCAGTAAGAAATTGCCATAATTTTTAGAAAATCACATAAATTTTTAGATAATAGTATTTCTGTGACCTTCAATAATTAGAAGCTTGCCTAAATTACGTTTATTGCTATTTTATAAACATATATTGTGTGCACATTAAAAGCTAGGAAAATAGTTTTCACAATATTACAAAGTAAAAAGCATACTGACATAATCAAACTTAGAAAGGAAAAGACTTTAATGTCACTGTATATGAAAGCAATGCATGTTACATAGAAAACTGCATTTAAAGTGTACTAATATGTGGAGACCATGTAATTTAGAACCATGAGTACAAACCTAATATGAAATGGGAAAATAAACTTAAATTTACAATTGACCACATTGTAACAGACAGAATTTATCTTTTACATCGTAACAAACGCCTATGGTTAAATACATGTCTGAAATTCAGCTGCTGGAGTCCGGTGTAATCACACCTGATGTTCACTGCCTTGTACATTCTGACTGAAAAGTGCTCATCACCTACAGGTTGTCAAACCTTGTGATTATTATTCTCACACAATATATTACAGTCAATTAGCACTAGCCATACAATTTTCAAAATTTTAGAAATGTACTACAAATTTTCTTTCCCCCCCACCAGTTCCCTTCTGTGCTGTCTTGAAAATAATATTAGCAATCAACTCAGTATAATACATTATTTTAGGTATTTCCTATTGACTTTCCAGATATTAGCACCCTGAGGCAACTGTTAATAGTGTTGAGGCCTATAAAGATTTAATCACTGAGAAAATATTTATGGAGTGTCTATTAGCAGCAAGACTATAGAGACGTAATAAGGGTTCTGAATAAGTCAAGATTTTGTCCCTGAATATAAGAAGTGTCGGTTCTAAGGCCGTAGCTCTCCCTGGTGACTAAACATCACAATCACACATTTGACTTCATCTGTTTAAGATTGGGAGAATGCTGAGAAAATCAAAGAGTAAAAGATCAGAAATGCTGAATCAGGATGGAGGTAAAGAGTAGAACTGATGTATCTGTGTTAAAGAAAAACTCAACAGATGATTTTGATGTTTTGCTAAAGTAGTGGAGAATTGGGAAAGAGGAAGATGGGTTAGTAATTGTAATATCACAAGAGCAGGTCAGTTCTAGAGTCTGACTGGTTGGATGCCAATCTTAGACCATTGCTTTGACGTATGTCTTATTCTGCTGGGCTGCTGTGACAAAATCCTACCACATTAGTGACATAAACAACAAAAATGTCTTTCTCACAGATCTGAGGCTAAGTCCAAGATCAAGGTATGAGCACGTTAATGTCCTGGGTGAGGGCCTCACCTTATGGCTCATAGCCAGTCTTCTCCTGTGTTCTCAAATGATGGAATGGGTGAGAGATCTCTGTGGGGTCTCTTTTCTAAGGGCACTGACCCATTCCTGGGGGCTTCACCCTCACAACCTAATCACCTCCCACAGGCACCAGGATTACAACGGATGAACTGTGGGGTGGGGCACACATTCAGCCCATAGCGGTCGATGACCCCCAAACTTAATTTAACATCAGTATATTTCAGTTTTCTTGTATATAACATGGGGCTAGTAGTAGTGCATTTTAAAAAGATAGTTTAAAGGATGAAGTTTATTTATTTAAATTCTTAATCACAGTGCCTGACATATTTAAGTGATCAATAAATATTTATCGAGTTTTACTTTAAGTGTAGTGAAAAGATCCATGCTTTATTCAAAGTGGGGAGGCAATATTAAAATATGAATTATTCAGAAATGCTGTCTGGAATGGTGATTGTAAAGTTGAGTCTGGAAGTTTCTGCTTCCACTTAGAAGAAAGAGGAAAAAACATGGAAAGATATATAAGTTAGAAGTGATCACACAATATTCTGATTGAGACAATATCTAAATTAAAGGGATTTCCTGTTGCAGAATGACACAGATAGCAAATTAAGATACTTTAGTAAACATTCTCAAGGTTATATTCTTGGATAATTTTCACTTCACTGGGTGAAGGGATCTTGATTATAGCAGATAGCGAAGGGCTGTGCTTTCTAGATAGCCATATAGGAAAACGGTGGAAAACTTGTTTATTTCAGGTTTTAAGGGTTATTTTTAAAAGATTATTTGAAAATAGACTTTAAAAACATGTATGCAGTTTGGGATAAAAGAATATATAAATGTAATTACAAATATCAGATATACTTTGTGTTTGGATGATCGTTTCCAGTTATTCTCATCCAGCAAAGGGGCTCATCTTTGTTCTGATGTGGTCCCCTGAGCTGTTCTGCTTGTGAAAAAGCTTTCTCATACTTGCATTCCTGTGTGCTTGTCTATCTTACACACACTGGTTATCTTACTGTTACACTTCAGGTCATCGAGAATTCTTTTTGGCTTGTGAGATTTTTCAAAATATTTTTAACTTGAATCATCCTGAATTGGTATCTGCAGAAGTTTGACCTCTTCCTTATGATACCCAGCCATGTGTCCACTACCTGTCTTGGTGTTAACTGGAGGGATGGCTCTGGCCTTTCTGTTTGGAATCTCTGTTCTACTGCCTAAGTGCTCGCCCAGGAACCCTGTTTTTCATGATAGCCTACGGTGGTGTTGGGGGTGTTATCTCACAGTAGTGTTACACGGCGATGTCTTTGTTAGGGTCTAAGCCCCAGATCTTCTCCCATTGTCCAGGTCATGAGGATTTTCCTGTAAGTCCACAAAAGCTCCCCCTGGGAGCTGCAGAAACATGATATGCATAATCTTCTATAATATGACATTGAGAAATTTTATTTTGTTTGATAGTTATTGAGAATGTATTCTTCTTGAGCTAAATAATACGGAAGCCAGAACACACAGGATGTTTCCCTTTCTCTTCAGCCCCACCTCCTCTTCACCCTCTCTTTGACTTTCTTGATGGAGAGAATATTTTCATCATTCGAGACCTAGATTCAACAGCCCCATAATAATTTTTTTCCTTGATTGCCATCAATCTGTGTCTATCAGTTGGAGGGAAGCCATTTTTAACAGAAATGCACATGTTGTGAATACAGGTAAATTCAAAAACCCAATAGAGAAGATTTTTGGAGCCATGCTTTGTGGATATTGCTAAGTCCCTGAATACTACAATATTTTAAAGATACAGGGATAAAAAATAACAGATGAGGGAAAGTTTTCTTAAACAAATGATGCTGACACAATTAGTTACAGTTTAGAAAAAGAAGTAAAGATGGATACTTACTTCCTTAAAAAAAATTTGAAAGGAAATGTTAAAGGGTTTGATGGAATTGATACAACAATAAGGGAGTGAGTGAAATATATTGGGAAATGTATTAAATTAGAATGAAAAAGGGTTTTCTAATCATAAAGTTGACATAAAGAATGAAAAAAATCCCAATCAAAAATGTTCTACACAAAAATTAAAAGATGAGTAATACATTAAAAGTAAAATTGAAGAACAAACATGAAAAATAGTAAACTCAATACTTAAAAACTGGAAAAGATAATAAAGAATTCTTAGAGGGTACATCCTAATCATTAACAAATATATGAACAAAAACCTTTAAATAACACCTATAGTAAGAGATTCTGAAAATGTGCAAATCACAGCTTAAGAAGACAGGTGCATCATCCCCTCCTGGTCATCCTCATTCTCTGCTGCTGAGACAGTGAAGACACCACTTTTGACTCTAGTTTACAGGTTGTTGTTTCCTGACCTCAGGAGATCTGTTAACTTTTCTTCCCTTTACCCATGCATTTCCACTGTATTTCTAGCCTCTCGTCTTCAGCCCTATCAGGATATTTGACCTCTTTTGACTTGGGCATTTTTCTCTCTGCTTGCTTCTTTGTTCTCCTTTCCTGTCTTTATTCCTATTTCAGTTCATGATTGACAAGGTCAGCAGTGTGTGTAGGGGCTTAAAAGCCCGGCCTCTGGAGGAAACTTACTGGTGTCTGAGCCTAGCTCTGCTAACTAGGGGCCAAGTGAAACTAAGAAGATGACTTGACTTCTCAGTATCCCCCGCTCTAAAATGGGAGGTTTGTAGTAGTCTCTTGTCATTGGTTTGTTATAAGATCAAATATGTCAATATGTATGGATTACTTAGATTAAGTATCTGGCATATAATAACTGCTATGTAAGTAGGATTCAAATGTACTGATGATCTGTTTTTTCATTTTGCATACATAGTTTGGGTTATTATATTTCAAGCTTACAGTGTTTTGTAATTCAGTGTTTCTTCTTTAGAGAAACATTGATCATTCTTTCTAGATTTCAATTTTTTTAAAATTCATAAAGATTCCATTAGCCAAAGTGATATATGGCTTTATTTTAATAAACTTAATTTTTCATTTTTATGTACTCCATACATAACTTATTTTTAATAACAACTTTATTGAAATATAATTCTCATATGATAAAATTAACCCCCATAAATGTGCAATTTAGTGGTTCCTAGTATATTCCCAACATTATTCAGTCATGAAAGCTATAAAACTTTAGAATAATAGGATTCCATAGCTATTAGTGGTTATTTCTAGCAACCCACCCCCTCAGCTCCTGGTAAGACTAACATATTTTCTGTCTCAATAGATTAGGCCATTCTGGACGTTTTCATATAAACTGACCCCTACAATTGGAGGCTATTTTCATTATCATAATGTTTTCAAGATTCATTTATATTGTAGTATATATCAGTACTCTATTCCTTTTAATTGGTAAAAAAAAATTCTATTGTATATAGGTATTCAATTTTGCTTTTGCCCATTCATCAACTGATAGCTTTTTGAGTTGTTTTCACTTTTGGTTACTATAAACATTCGTGTATAGTGTGTGTGTAGATATATGTTTTTATTCTTTTGGATATATGCCTAGGAATGCAATTGTTACACAAAGAATAACACTTTGTTTAAATTTTGAGGAACTGTCAAACTGTTATTTAGAGTGGGTACAACATTTCATATTCACACCAGCAAAGCTGAAGGCTCCAACTTTTCCACATCCTTCCAAAAGTTGTTATTGTCCTTTTTTTTTCATTTCAGCCATCCTAGCAGGTGTGAAGTTGTATCTCATAGTGATTTTTATTTTCATTTCCCTAATGACTAATGAGGCTGGACATTTTTTACTGTACTTATTTTTTATGTGCTCTCTGTAAATTTTTTTTGAACAATATCTATTAAAATCATCCAAGATGTACTGCAGATAATGGTTATCGTGTCTCTTTTCATGCCAATACTTTTTTTTTTTTTTTTTTTTTTTGCCTGGCGGCACTTGCTAGAACTTGGGAGTAGCAGGCCCTTTTGTATTTCTGACTTAAAAAATAATGATTTTAGTGTTTCACTGGTGATTACTATAGGTTTTTGTAGAAATGCTTTTTCAGGTTAATACAGTGCCTTTGCATTCCTAGTTTACCAAGAGGTTTTTTTAAAAAAAAATTTATTATGAATAGATGTTGACATTTAAGGCTTTTTGTATATCTGCAAAGATGATTATATAGCTTTTATAATTAAGCTCCTAACATGGTGAATTACATTGATACATTTTCAAATATTGAACAGTCTTTTATTTCATTCTTGATGTAAATCCTAATTAGTTATGAAATATCAAGTACATGCTAAATTGTATTTGCATATATTTGGCATTTTTGTATCAATATTCAAAAGTGAGATAATTTTCCTTTCTTGTACTAGTTTAATCCAGTTTGTTTATCAGAATTTTACTGGCTTTGTAAAATTAATTTTTTAGCTTTCTTTTTCTATTCTTTGAAACAGATTATATAAGATAGGAATTATTTATTCTGTAAAGGTTTAGTAAAATATATGACATTCTTTTGGGAAACATATTGGATATTTTTATTTTAAAAACTACTATTGTCAACTGCTGTAGCAGGTGTTCTTAAGATCCAGAATTTATATCTAAATCTTTAGATGAAATCTTCCTTAGATATATGGTCCCTAATAATCTTCTTTAGATTGCCCTCAGATGACTTTTTAGCACTTGGAGAATAGCATGTCTTTTCTGGTTACACACATTCTATTTTTTAAAAAAAAATCTTCAAAATGTTTACATTGTTCTTTATTGAGTTTAATCTCATTAGTTTTGATTCATCATTACAGCTAACTGAGGTGTTTTAATTTTTAATTTGTTTAAATCATTTAAAACTATTTTTTGTCTTTAAAATATTTTATTTTGAAACAATTTTAGAGCCACAGGGAGTTGTAAAGAGAGTTTAGAAAGTTCTATTTACTCTTCTTTCTGTTTCCTCCAAAGGTTACATCTTACACAAATATAGTACAACATCATAACCAGAGGTTTGACATTGGTACAATGTAAGTGCAGTTCTCCGTTATTTCATCCCGTGTGTGGATTTCTGTAATCACCACCACAGTCAAGATACAGAACTGTCTCATAATCACAAAGATCTTTCCTACTCTATTTCTTTATAATTACACACTCCCCCTCCCCTCCACCATTCCTGACCTCTGACAACCACTCATCTGTTTCCATCTCTCTAATTTTGTTATTTTGAGGATTCTTGGTATATACTAGATATGAGTCCTTTGTCAGATGTGTGTAATTTCTCCTATCACATAGCTTGCCTTTTCACCTTCTTCCCAGGGTCATTTGCTGAGCAAAAGTTTTAACTTTTGATGAATTGTCTTCTTGATTCATTGACTTTTCTCTATTTTTTGTTTTGCATTTCATTAATTTCCTCTTTTTATTTCCTTTCACTTGCTTGCTTTGGGTTTACTTTTATCTTCTTCTAGGTTATTAAGGTGAGAACATAGATTATTGATTTGAGACTTTTTCTCTTTTCTAAAATTTTTCCTTTTGGCACTGCTTTAGTTATGTTCCACGCATTTTAATATTTTGTATTTTCTATTTTCATCCTGTTCATATAGTTTTTAGTTTCCCTGAGCCTTCCTCTTTGATCCATAGATTATTTAGAACCATGTTGTTTAGTTTCCAAGTGTTTGGGGGTATTTTCTCGTTACCCATCTCTTGCTGATTTCTGGGTTAATTCGATTGTAGTCAGAAAGCATTGTCTGTATGGTTTCAGTCCTTTTAAAGTTTTGAGGTTTGTATTATGATCAGTATTAAGTTTACTTTGGTCCCCTGTGCACTTGAAAACAATGTGCGTTCTGCTCCTGCTGGGCGGAGTACTCTCTTCGTGTTGGTTAGACCCTGCAGGTTGATAGTATTGTTGAGTCCTGTATCCTTGCTGAGTTCCCCTCTACTTGTGCCATCAGTTGCTGAGAGAAGGGATTGAAGTCTGCAGCTGTAACTGTGCACTCTTCTACTTCTCCTTTCGGTTTTTGCTTCATGTATTGTGCAGCACTCTTCTTTGGTACATGCACATTTAGAATTGCTATGTCTTCTTGATGGATTGACTTTTGATCATTATTTAGTATCCCTCTCTGTTAGTGGTAATTTTCTTTGCTATAAATTTTACTTTTTCTGATAGCAATGTGTCCACTCATACTTTCTTTGATTAATGTTTATGTGGAATATCTTTTTTCATCTGTCTAGTTTTAACCTACATATAGGCATACCTTGGAGATGTGGTGGTTTTGGTTCCAGACCACTGTAATAAAGCAAATATCACAAGAAAGCCAGTCATATGAAATTTTGGTTTCCCAGTCCACTTAAAATTTATGTGTATACTGTGCTGTAGTCTGTTAAGTGTGCAATAGCATTATGTCTAAAACAACAATGTATGTACCTTAGTTTAAAAATATTTTATTGCTAAAAAATGCTAACCATCACCTGAGCCTTCAGTGAGTCGTGGTAGTTACATCAAAGATCTCTGATCACAGATCTCCATAAACAAATTAATAATAATAAAGCAGTTTGAAGTGGTGTGAGAATTACCAAATGGTGACCCAGAGACACAAAGTGAGCAAATGCTGTTGGAAAAGTGATGCTGATAGACTTGCTTGATTCTGAATTGCCACAAACCTTCAATTTGTAAAACTCAATAAACTGAAGTGTAGTAAAACAAGTATGTTTCTATACTGCTAAATTGAAGTGTTTCTTATAGACAACATAGAGCTTAGTCATTTTTTTTTAAATTGACTGTTATTTAACTGGTGTGTTTAGACCACTTAGATTTATTGTGGTTATTGATTGGTCCTTTTTCTGTTTGTTCTGCTTTTCACTTCTCTGTTTTGCTTTACGTGACTTCTTGTGGATTACCTGAAAATGTTTTAGAACTTAATTTTGACTTATCTGTGGTGTTTTTGAGTGCTTCTCTTTGTGTATCATTTTTTTTTTTAAATTGAAGTTGAGTCAGTTTACAATGTTGTGTCAGTTTCTGGTGAACAGCATAGTAGTTCAGTCATACAGATTTATTCATTTTCATATTCTTTTTCATTATAGGCTACTACAAGATATTGAATATAGTTCCCTGTGCTACAGCTATTTGTGTATCTTTTTAAGTGGTTACTGTAACCATTACATCATATACACATAACTTTTCTTAGTCTGCTGGTGTCAACACTTACCAGTTTGTTATGATAGTCTTGTATGTTTCCTCTTCACACACTGAGAAGTGCATCAGCATTATAATTTTTGCTTCAACTACCAAACAAAATTTAGCAAACACAAAGGAGTAAGAAAGTGTAATTGTCCATATTTGTACTATTTTTATTGTTCTTCCTTCCTTCCTGATGTTCCAGGATTCCTTCTTTTTTCATTTTCTCTTTGTTTTGTTCATTCTTTTAGAGTAGATATGTTGGTTGACAAATTCTGTTAGTTTTGTTCATCTGAGAATGCCTTATTTTGCTATTTAAAAAGTTTTTTTTTTATTGACACAACATTGTAAGCTGACTATACTTCAGTTAAAAATACATACTTAAAGTAAAAACATTTTCTTTTGTTGAAGTACAGTCCATCTACAATGTTGTTACTTTCTGGTGTACCACAGAGTGATTCAACTTTAAATATATAGGCCATTATGAGGTACTGAATTCCCATGCTGTACAGGAGGACCTTGTTGTTTATCTATTTTATAGATAATAGTTAGTTGATTTGCTCTTCATTTTTGAAGGTTATTTTTGCAGAATACAGAATTCTGAGTGGGCAGTTCTCTCAACACTTGAAAAATATGTAACTTCCTTTTGGGCTCCCTGATTTCTGATGAGAAATTTGCTGGAGGCATTCAGAATTTTTTCTTTGGTCTTTAGTTTTTAGGTGTTTAACTATAATATGTCAGAGTGGATTTCTTTGGGTTAAGATCCTGTTTGGAATTTGTTCAGTCTTAAATATTTAGGTTTGTTTATTTATTTATATTTATTTATTTATTCATTCATTCATTCATTCATTCATGACAAATTTGGCAAAATTTTAGCCATTATTTCTTTGAATACTTTTCTAGCCCTACTGCTTTATCCTATCTGGGACTCAGAATGCATAAATGTCATATTAATTGATATTGCGCCCATCTGTCCCTGAGGCCCTGTTCATTTTTCAGTCTATTTTCTCTTTGTTTTTCAGTTTGGGTAATTTCTATTGTCGTGTCTTCAAGTTCAGTGATTCATCTGTTCTTTTCTGCTGTTGAGTCCATGTATTGGGATTTTATTTCAGGTATTAGGTTATTTGGTTCTAAATTTCCATGTGGCCTTTTACCTTTGCTGTGATTTTGTGTTTCTTTGCTGACTTTTTTGTTTGTTTTTTTGTCTTTCATTTGTTTCAGGTGTGTTTGTAGTTGCTCACTGAAGCATTCTGTGATGGCTTTTAAAGTCTTGTTTGGTAACTGTTACCTGTGTCATGCCAGTGTTCTTATCTATTGATTATCTTTTCTCCTTTCACTTGAGATGTTCCTGGTTCTTGCTATGTTGAGAGAGTTTTTGTTATTCAGTGCTGGACATTTTGGGTATTATATTATGAGGTTCCAGATCTTATTTAAATATTATGTTTTAGTAAGTCATTTCTGTTAATGCTCCAGCAGGGAGAAGGGGATAATGCCAGTTAGGATTTGAAGCTCAGATTTTAATCTTGGCCTTTGCTGACACTCATCTGGGGAGGGGCTCCATGTTACTGCTGATTGTGGACCAGAGTTCGGGCTTCCCCCCAAGGCCTCTGCAGGTACCTTCTTTCTGGGATGGCAAGGGGTGCCCTACTGTCATTGGTGGAATTCCTGATGTTCCACTGGGCCTCCTGTCATAACCCAAACATGGAGGCAGTGAGGGGGATGGAGGTCCTCGTTCCGCATGTGGTGTCTACATTGCAGGTGGGGGCTTGTCTTCCTGTAATGTTTGGCTGGAGTCAGGCAGTAACTGTGTAAGTTTTCTGTGTTTCCACTGTCCCTTCATCTCCTTTGGCTGGAGAGAGCAGGCTTTCTGGGGACATTTTTTATTTGCTCCCATTGGCGTTTCTGGGTTGTTGGCTTCCCTGGCACCTAGTGTGGGATGCATGAGACAAAAAGAAAACTCAGGAAGTCACCACTGTGTAGTTCCTCAGGTCCTGATCCCTGGCCAGTCTGCCACATTCTCTTCACCTCTCAGCATGTTTTTGTTTCTTTCAAATATAAAGCCTAGGGAGTCTAGCCATGCTTAGTGGGAAGAGCAGGGAAAAGTATGTTTATCCATCTTTCCAGAAGCAGAAGTCCAAATTTAATTAACTTTGAATGGGTAATACATTCACGTGACATACAAGTTGAGTGATATAAAAAGAAGTTACAGTGAAATTAACTTTCTCCCACCCACTTCCCCTCTTAGATGGCAACAGTGCTTCTGGTTACTGTGCTTCCTTCTGAGGTAACTTTACAGATACCAGCAGACATACACAGATGCGTTGTTACCCAGGTGGTGGCATACTGCATACACTGTATCCTGTTTTTTTTTCTCATAACACTGCAATTTAGTGAACCTTCTGGATTCATACAAGAAGAACTTCTTTATCATTTTTCATGGCCTCATGCTGTTCCAGTGCATGGAGATGCCATGTGTATGTAACCACTTGCACTGTTTAGGTGTTGGTCCTGTTACCTGAATATATTTATTTTCCCTTCCATCTTAGTGTCTTCTGCACATTTCTTGTGTTTTCTGTGTACACCTGAGTCAGGGTCCTGTGTAAGCTGAAGTATGTTGGAGACAGGTGCTGGTGACTGAAGTCTTCAATTTATGATAAGTCATATGTATACTCCATAAGTATTTGGAGATACTCATTACAGCTGCTTTCCTAGACTTGGTTCTCCATCATGTTCACAAGGGCTCTTTGGTCCACAGCTTGCTTTTCATAGGTGTCAACAAAAGATTTTGGGTATAAGCTCTATATACCCTTATTCACTTTCATGGGTTTAGGTGCTTCCACATAACAGTTAACAGAATGTATGCACTTTGTTGTTGTTATTTCTAAGGGGCATGAAAACACAGGTCTACTATGATTTGGGGTCAGAGTACTTGTATCTACCTTTTGGGAAAGATGAGATTGATTTTGTTATCATTTAAATTTTTTAGCATGGTTGTTTCATTCTCACTAAATTAGCACTTTTTCTTTAGGGTGGTGATTTTTTTCTTTTGAGTAGAATTATTGCCCTCAAATTCTTGGTGAACTTGAGTAAAGTCATGAATTGAAGAACCTTTTTGCCTTTGTCTCTTGATAGTCTTTCATGTTCTCTTGGCATTTTAATGCTAAATCCATGCATAATTAAGTTTGATCTTGCACAGAGGATGGAGTCTGGAACTTGCACTGATAGACTGGAACTTGCACTGACAGACTGTGTGAGGATTTTTTTTTAATTTCAATTTTTTAATTTGATATTTCCAAATATATAAAACATCAAGATTCTTACACCAGTTATCTCAAATGAGACCATACAAAGCAATTTTAAAGTGTATACAACAATCATTCCCCCCTTCAGTTTTGCTACTTTATACAACTATGGGATCGACAGAAAATTGAATGGCATGTGCCTAGTTGGAAAATTTCACCTGTTTACAAAAAAAAAAAAAGGAAGAAATTAAGAAAACTCAAAATCAAACATGTAGGATACTTGCTACTTTGTGTCTGCAAGTCAATTTACAAACTTTTTTTTTTAATTTAGTAGGCACTTGGGACTGAAAATTTTAGCTGCCCAGTTTTATCCAACTACCCAACAGAAAGCAGCACAAATGAAAGTCCCAACACTCTGTAAACTTTGAGGGACTGAGAGAGTAGACACTATTTTTTATCTGTAGTAGATTCAATTGTTGAGCCTGCAAATGTAGGCTTTTTTCTCTTAACAGAAATAAATATCCTCAGGGCCTTTCCTCTAGCTTCAGTGGGCTGAGTTCAAGAATAGTGAAGAACCCCTCATGTGAAATTTAAAGTGTGACAACTCTGAAGTATTCTGATGCATTATACAAAATTTTGCTAGTTGCATAGACCAAAGACAGATGTTTTGCTAAATGGCACTGAAGAAAATCCTGACCCAAGTGGCACTACTTGGTCCAAATGTTACTGACCAAAGAAAATGATACAACAATATTTATAGGCTCACCTTTAAGAAATGGTTGACATTAATACTGTACATATTTTACACATCAAATACATAGTCCAAGAGTATATAAAAGAAATTCATGCATTATTACCTTTAAGAATATCAATGTACAACATACCCAGGCCCCCCAGTAATTGTGACATTTCAGGTGGACACAGTGTTATGTACAAAAAAAATCAATTTATCTTCTGTGTTAAGTATATAATTTAAAGAAACTTCAGAGATTACTGAGGAAAAACTTAGTCCACTGAAGATTGATAACAAGTGTCAATCTGTGGGATTTTTAAGTATTTCCTTTAAAAAAATAAAAAACACCCAGAAAACATAACCTCTGTACAAAGAAAAATATAAAAATTCTGGAAGATCATGTCTGATCACACTACATAATTTAGAATGAAATGTCAGTGGTTTAAAGTTTTTCTGTCTTATTCCTTTGGCAGCCTTAATTTGTGAACTAATAGTCATATTTAGCTCAGCTGCTTTTATGGCACAAGAGCCCAGTTTCAAAATGGTGGCACTGATTTTCCTTATAACAGCACTATTTTCAGCAGCAATTATATTTTTAAAGGTTAACAATTTGTACAACAAATGTCTAACTATGCTTCTTCCTACTTTATTCTCAACAGTTATGATCTTTACAAAAAGCTAATATCTACATAGAGAACCACCTTTTACTTGCCCCATGTCATCTCTGACTTGGTTGAGGAAGTACAGGCATTTCAGATTAGGTATTTATGTGTTTTGGATGGGATTCTTGGATTTATGTGAATATAAAGATAAGACAAAATAATTCTTAGGTACATTCCAGTGTCCCAGTAATTAGTTACATGATAAATAGTACCTACCTGCTGACCACCTATAAAAGATGAGACATTCCGAGGCACCCTAAAAACCTAGGTCTGTAACAGGTGAACAAGAAGGCCATTTTACTCAATTCTGATGCAGTCACCACTGACTGCTATTTAAGGTGTTTACTGGTAACCAGCAAGTTTAACTGAAGAGATGTCACTAAATTCAACCTGAAAATATATATTTAAAAGCAGCAATTTACATTGAGGGAAATATGGTTCTTGTGTGTTCTGTGTAAAGAGAGATTATGAATAAAGGGAATTGGCAACTGAGCACCCTAATTCAATTCCATGAATACAGGTTCCATGATAAGATATCTACTACATGCATTTTGCTTACAGTAACTGCCTAATACTCACCAGCTATATAGAGTTAAACTCTGTATTAAAGGACTATTGAGTTACAGGGGAATTGGCCATATCAGGTAGCTAGTGACATAGTACCAGTTGTGAAAATTGAGATAAATGAGTTGACAAATGGATTCATTGAATATGTTAATATTGTGAATGAGAAGACAATTCACCAGGATAATATACTCACATGTATGTTGATCTGACAAAAGCCACAGACTGATATCAAATGGATAAAAAAATACTGGGGAAAAAGTGAAAATGCCAACCAAAATAACAAGGTGGGTGGGCTGGGTGGGAGAGCACATTTAAGGCATCTAAAAAAAAAATTCCACATGGCTTTGGCTTATTAAAATATTTTACACTATCTTTTTTCTTTTTAAAGAAGATTTGAAAGCACCTACAAATTAAGCAGACTGTTAAAAAAATCCCGCATGGCAAATTCAGTTTGTAAGCGTCATTCAGATATTTGTCAAGGAAAATAAAGAAGCCTCTGCCCATGAGATTGCACATGGTGGAAGAGGTCCTTCCAACCCTGTCTATCTTATGCTGGATGGCAGCCCAGAGGTTCGCTGTGCAGCAGCTACAAACAAGGTGTTACTCTCTGGAAGGGAAGGGACTGTGGAATTTCCACTGTTTGGCGAGCAACCCAGCTTTAATTTTTCCAGATACTCTGCATGCACAGGCTTATGACACTGGAGAACTTTGATGGCATCCTTTACTATGAACCACTCTGTCTTCCTTCCTGTATTAACAGAATCTTCCCAGTCTTCTAATATTTCAGTGACAGTAAGGACATAGACATATGCCCTGTGCTTTCTGTCTTGGTTCTCAAATATGCCCAGGAGTCTGCCTGACTTTCCTTTGACTCCAGCCTCTTGGTAAGCCTCCCTCACGGCAGCACCGGCAGGCTCCTCCTGGGGCTCCAGTCCTCCTCCTGGGCCAGTCCACTGGTCCGGGACCGAAGCCTGCCCACCTGCAGCACCTCGTCCTCCTGCTCGCTCCGGAAGCACAGGGACCCCGCCCGCTTCTTGAAGCCCTCGAGGTCCTAGTTCCGCGGCCTAGGGGGGCTTGGACCTCATCGCAGAGGCGGGCTCTCGCTGCCGCGGCCACTGCGGAGGCCGCCACCCCGCCGGGGCGCGGGTGCGAGGGCGAGTCGGGGCCCAGGGCGAAGCGGCTGGTCAGTCCCGTAGCCGGCGGCCGCTCCGACGCGGGGCAGGGCGCGAGCGCTGGTCCCTGCAGCCCGGGCGCCGCGGAGGGAGCGCGGCCTCCGCCCGGGCGTCTGTGGCTTTCCACGGAGCCCGCCGCCTGCTCGCCCCGGTTCCCGCCGCTGCCGCCGCCGCCCAGTGTGGAGCGGGGCGCGAGGTGCGGGGAGACGGCTGCAGGGGCTCCCGCCGGCCCGGCAGCAGCGCCGCGGCCGCGCGAGGCGTTTGGTGTCGGCTGCGGGCCGTCCCGCCAGGGCCCTCTGACGTGCTGCGTGTGCACAGGTGGCTGCGCGGTGCCCGTCAGTGCGCCGCCCGTGGCGGGGTCTGTGTTTGGGGACAGGTGTGTTTGTGGCTGCAGTTGCCGCAGTTCGTCCCGGCCCTCCAGACCTCCCCAGCCCCACTCTCGGCCTCGTGGTCCTGGCATGCCCGCTGCTTCTGCCCCGGATGCTTCCTCTGGGCTCCGCCCCCAGCACGTCCACGTCACGCCTGCTGCCTTAGTCCTGCAGAAATCCTGAGCTTTGGATTTGTGCCACCTTCTGTAAGTTGAAAGCTTCTGGACCAAGTGCGGCAGTGAGATGGAGTCAGAAGAGGAGGTGAGCAAAGTGATTTCTGTCCTGTACCTCTTTTTATTTCCTACCTTTTCAAGCTATTATTTCAAGATGCCTTTCTGAGGACAAGGTTTAAAATTCATTCCCTTAGCTTTGCTGTTATTCTTCATTTCTAATAAATTGGGAACTACAAATACTCTACTTTTAAAAATGGTTGTATATGTTTACTCATTTGTTTTGGAATAAATTTGATGAAGATGAGTTTATGGGAAAGCAAAGTGTGACCAGGGGTTAGGAATTTAAGTGGAAAATTGAATCTTCATGAAGCTTTCCACATTTTATTAGATGTTAAATTCTACAGTGAAGTTTCATATGATTATTAACTATAAGTATATTCCTAAATATCGTGGTTAAACTGTTATTAAAATAATATATCATAAAGCCATTAATATTTTTACATAATACAGTTGTTTGATTATTGAATTTTTCTTGTGAGATATTAGTCAGCAACCTCAGTTTTTTCTTTAAGTGATTTTGTAACAAGAATAAAAATATATTTTAAATCTGTGTGACACAGTTTTATTAAAATGACTTGAGAGTGTATGAGCATTTTTCAGTTTATTTTCTTCTTTCACATTATATTTTTAATTTTGTGTCCTACATTGTATTCTAAAATTTGGAACCGATTGATATGTGCTTTTCACTTCACTATCATGAGGGATGTTTTTTCAAATGAAACTGAAAAATTTAGTAATTCATCTTTTGTCAGTATTAAAAGCAGACCAGCTAGGCTCCTTTGTGCCGCACTAAAAATAATACCAGAACATAAGAAAGGTTTCTGTATTACTTTATGTGCTCTGTGATAGCGTCTTTTCTGTGAACACTCTCAATTCCAAATAAGACCCTGACATTGAAAATTTACTTGTACATACACAGGGGTTATATTATGCTTCCTTGATCCTTGAAATGAGTATGGATGCAGACAGAAATCTTTGCGTTGTTCTCCCTAAGGTATTGCCATCAGAGAGTCAGCAAAGGTGGTTGACCAAGCCCAAAGGAGGGTGCTGAGGGGAGTTGATGACCTGGACTTTTTCATAGGGGATGAAGCCATAGATAAACCCACGTATGCCACAAAGGTAAACTCCCCACCGGGATTTGCTTCTGTAAGTGTATCACCAAGAACAGAGAGTAGGATGAATCATGCAAAATGGTAGATTTCATAGCAATTGTACTTGTGAGCTGTGTATTTTATTCTTGTGTTGGAAAAGAGGTTTTGTTGTTGTTGGTTTTGAATGGGGTATTTTTCAAAATTGAAGTATAGTTGATTTACAGTGTTGTGTTAGTTGAACAAGGTATTTTTCATGTGGGGAATCAAGTGAATTTAAGAAACCCCAGAATGCAGGATTGACTCTGGGAATGCTGGGCTTCATGTGAGAGCAAGATCTGCTTCTGTGGAAAATTGCAGGTTGACTCACTGACCTGTCAGATGTAGAAGAGCTGTAGACTGATTAATTAAAAAGAAGCACTAAAATTGTTTAACTAGGTATTTGTTCTAAAAACCTCCAAACTCCAAATGGAATGGTATGGCGGATTAGCTGTACTTTTGCATCTATTACTCCACTGTTAAGATGATACTTTGTACTTAGAGATGTGAAGTAGAATATAAATGATAATATAAATTAATATTTCTGGTAAAGTGCCTGTTATTTCTTTACATAAATTAACATTCACCCAGGGCAAAGGACCTGTTTTCTCTAATAACTCAGTCTCTTCTGGGCCAGTGTTTTTAAAACTGTTGCTCTTACTGACATGGACTGAAGCTTGACATAGTTTGATTTCTCTTGCTTTAGTGACCAATAAGACATGGAATAATTGAAGACTGAGATCTAATGGAGAGGTTCATGGAACAAGTTATTTTTAATTTTCCCTGAGCTGAACCTGAGGGCCATCACTTTTTCATGGTGAGTAACTGGGACTGAGAGAAGAGCCCTGTGGATTCTTGGTTGCTTAGATTTTAAACCCAGGATATTCTTCCCTGGGGAGTTTTTAATTCCCACTAAAGCTCTTTGTATGAGTTGGAGTGCTTTTTGGGCAAATAACAGAAGGCTCAACCAAAATGTCCAAAACCAAAGAGGGCTTATTATCCCACAAAACAGGATGCCAGTGTCAGGCCACTCAGGACTGGTTACTTGAGCAGCTCAGAGATGGAGGTGAGAACCCAGCCTAATTCACCTGTTTGGCCTCTTGTGCTGGTTCCCCTCAGGCCCCAGGGTGGCTGCCCGAGTTCCTGTACTGACTTTTGGTGTATTTACTTTCAGAGTTTTAGAATTAAGACTCTCATCCTCAGAAACCTTCCTAGCAGATTTGCCCTGTCTGTCCGTGCCCAGTGTGGGCCCTAGAGGGGAACAAAATTACTTTGGTACATTTTGATGAGTCAAGATTCTCTCCTGTTGCTGGTGAGGGGACCACATCTCATCACCTGGCCCCAAGAGGTAAGTACCTAAACCGGCCTCCAGCAGCAAGGAATGAGGAGGGAGGAATGGGTTTGGGTAGGAAACCACCTGTGTAGTTAGGTGTCCTCTTGAAATAACTGGTTGGCTCTGACCTTTGCTTCTTACAGCAGAGGGAGCTGAGTCAAGGTGCTGTTTTGCCAAGGTTAAATCTCACACTAACACTGAGCTGAGTTACAGGCCCTGATATTGTGGATGTAATTGATCTTGTTCAGATGAAATAAAACAATACAGAGAAATGAAGAGAAGTGTCTCTTGGTTGTGGAGCCTGTTTTCATTGTTTTATGTTCTTTTTAAGTTAAAATTAATTACATGTATAAAACACTTACTTTAAGGAGAGCAATTGCATGTAACATAGGCTGCACATTAAAACCTACATAATTTAGCTTTGCATTTTTTCCATGCTAGTGCATTGTCAAATGGTCCCTGATCCAATTATATAATTCTTCCTAATGTTAAATATGGAATATTCTTTAGAATTATCTGGCTTAAAATATGTTAAGTACAAGGCTGTTATGGTAGTTAGTGGAATCTATATATTTTGTGTGTATTAAATCAAGTCCTTGAAAGTGCTCTAAGCATTTTCCTGGCTGTATCTTCACAAATAGGAATTGCCACGTCCAAGTACTGTGTTTTACAGGCCACTGTGTATTTTCTCTCCTGTGTATCTATGATGGTTTATGTAAAATACATGGAGCCAGGAAACTGACAGTATGTCAAAGTGGCTTTGTCTTTACAGCCAAAACAAATTACAGACTCCCACCTGCCATGCTTGGCATGTTCCCTTCTCTCATACGTCACATAACTACCTGTTGATAGGACTCCAGGCATGGGCCTGGGGCCCAGCTTCCTCTCCCTGCCTGCCCCATCCCGCTCTGCTCAGAGGGAGTCTGAGTCTTAGGCCCGTGGAGCAAATGCAATCACTAGGACACAGCCCACAGGAAATTTTTCCTACCAGGAATTGTTCTGCTCTAGCTGGCATATACACCGCAGTACAATAAAACCAATTGCTGGGAACGAACTGGAGGTGTTTGATATGAATATGGAAAAGCTTAAGTCCTTTGCCAAAAATGAGTATCTGAAGAGAATTTTCAAAAATAATTGTTTATTACATTAAACATAAGAAAATATTGTGCTACATTTATTGTACTTTGAAGTTAGGAGGTGTGTTTGCTGCATGATGTGACAGAGGAAGTTATGAGAAGGGTGGTTTTATCTCAGGCTTATGTCCTTCCTCATCAGTTAATGGGATAATTGAAGGGGAGTGAAGCAGGTACAGGGATTTGTGGCCATGTCCAGAAATTCATTGAAGACATTTACTGAACCACTACATCAGCTAATGGCTTCTTGGTGTAAAAGAGTCTAAAAGTTTTAAATTAAAGTTCCCTCAGTAGCCTATGAAATTGTCCCTTCTGACTGCCATGACAGACATCTGCACATCCATGGTGGGAATGAGCTCAGTAGGGCTCATGTTTTTCAAGAAGTTTCAGAGACTCAACTCATGTTGGTCACGTGGGCTAAACAGATAGCAAATGGGAACCACACTCTTTTCTCTAATACTGAATTGCCCAGAGTTCAAGACAGAATCATATATTCTAAAGAACTGCAGTGCTCTTGAAGGGAAATTGAATTGTAACTGTAGAGGAGATTTGCAAACCTTTCTGAATATGAATCAGGGGAGGAAGAGCAAGCAGCAGTGCTGCCCAAGGATGCTAGGAACCAGGAGCTCTGCCATCCACCTGAGAGCAGGAAAGATGTGTGTCCCAGCTCAGGGATGGAGGATCACCCTTCCTTCATCCTTTTCCAATCAAGTCCTCAGTAGCCTGTGTGCTGCCCACCCACATTGGCAAGGGCAGGTCTCCTTACTCAGTCTGCTGCATGCTAAGCTCTTCCAGAGACACCCTCTCAGACACACCCCAGAAAGAATCATTTACCAGCTCTCGGGGTACCCCTTAGCCCAGTCAAGATGACACATAATAATCACCATGACATGTGGCTTGTCCTGGCTTACCGCAGTAACTCCCTTCCTGGTTCATTAGGGTGGCTCAGACCTGCTCTGTCCTGTACACTAGCACTGGCCGGTGTGGAGCTGGACATCCTTGGCGCTGCTGAGTCTGTTACTGCTGGCCCGTGTTCTTCCCATTTTCAGTATATTGTCATCTCCACTCCTACTTGCCCTTCCTTGAGGATTTATGTTTTTAAAAATGTTTCTTTACTGCAGTTATGGAGAGGTTTGGGACTGGAGCAATATTAGTTGCATGTGTTCAGCTTGCTTTCTTTATCCAGAAATATGGATTGATTTTTATAGTACTGACTAATTATTCATTTTTGAATTAATACTTGATGATATTTTACCATTATTATGAATACAATGCTTATGTAACTTGCATTCATGTGAAGTTTTAATCATATACTTCAGTATTTAAAAAATAAGAAAAACTTGATATCTCCAATTTAGATCTCGTTATATATAAATAATGGTTTTTGGAAGGTTTTATTTAAATTAGTCCTCTAAAGGAACAATTACTGGTGGTAAACATAGGAGAAAAGGAGGATTGAGGAAAACATAGATTTATGATTATGGTTCTGAGAACCCAGAAGAATGTATCTTTAATAATGCTGAATTTGATACAGGAGCCAGGAGAACCTAATTTTATTGTAAACATTCTCTTAATGGAAGTGTATAGATTTTAATGTTAGTTCTTCACAGATGGTGAATTGTTTGGCAGCAAGTACTAAAGTGTAAAAATCAGTGATTTAAGCAAGTTAAAGGTTTTATTTTTCTTAAAGTCATTTGTAGCAGGGAGGGCAGTGCTGGTATGTCAGGTTTCTGGTGTCATTAGGGATCTGTGTGCTCTAGTATATTTAGCATATGGCTTCCATTCTAAGATTGCCTTAGATCACAAGTTAGCTGCTGCAGCTCCAGTCATCACCTCCATATTCCAGGAAAGAAGGGGTTAAGAGCAGAAGTGGGCCTACTACATGAGTCTACCTTCAACCTTGTAAGGAGCTTTCCCAGAAGACACATCCAATAACTTTTGCTTCTTATTGGCCAGAACTTACTTAGCCATCCCTGTACACCAGGAAGTCTGGGAAATGCTGTTTTCTGGGCCTGTGATTGATCAGTGGTCTGTCATTAAGGCAGAAGGCAGAATAGATACTGGGTAGGGAAATTGCAGTGCCTGCCATAATGATGTGACTACAGGTATGAAGACATTGGCAGATCAAGAATTCAGCTGTCTTCACAACTGTGGTTGGATATGGAAAGTGTTTTCCACGTTACAGAGCCAACAGGCTAGGGAAAAGCCACACCAGGATGTGCTGTGGCTTCTGCCCTGGGGTGAAGTCTTTCTTCTGTTAGCTTCTCCGCCTGTGGAGAAATAAACCAGGAAGTTGTATTGGGAGTTTCTGTGGCCTTCGCACACAGGCTGTAACTCAGGGTTTCACAACTCTTGTAATGAATTTTTTTTTTCTTATTATAGAACTATAAGTGCGATTTAGAAAATTTGGAAGATTCTTGTGGGGCTTTTCACACTCCTATCCCATTATCATAAATATTATCATTTAGTATAGCTATACTTAATCTTTTCACTCATGTTTTTATATGATTTTGCATTCAATATTGTGTCCTCCATCCCTCTCCCCCATTTTCTTGCACGGTTTTCATAATCCTCGCTTTAATGGTCATGCAATCATGTATCCAGTGGTTGTTTCCTGTCTGTTTAGCAGCCCCACTATTTTTAGATGTTTACTTTTGTTTCCAGTTTCTTGGTTTTGTAAGACATAACATAAATTAATATTTGCACATTTTTTTCTATATTTAGAACATTTTTATATTAAGAATATAAAAATTATATATATATATATAATTTGGAGGTCCAGATGTGTTAATAATTTTGAATCTCTGGTATACCATTTCACACTGAAATCTTCAATGTACAAGAAGCCACATTATTTGAACTCTTAGGATTGATTAATATCATTTTTGATTATTTGACTTTTTAATTTGCAGTTTGAATACCTTTGATCTTAAACAGTTTTTCATGTATTTATTAGTTGTATTTTCTCCTTTGTGAATTGCCTATTCATGTCCTGGGTTTTGTACATATCAGTGTTTTATTGCTTTTATTGTTGCTATGATTTCTTTGAACTTTATTCTACTTAAATTTTTCTTTTGTGATAAAATGCACATACCATAAAATTTATCACTTTAACCATTTCTGAATGTACAGTTTGGTGAGTTGCGTACATTGACATTGTTGTGCAACCATCACCACCATCCATCTCAGGAACTTCTTCATCTTCCAAACTGAAACTCTGTCCACATTAAAGAATAACTCTCTTTCCCCCTCTCCCAGCCCTAGCCCCCACCATCCCCCCTCTGTCTCTATGACTGTAACTATTCTGGGTCCTCATATAAGTGGAATCATCCAGTATTAGTCCTTTCATGACTGGCTTATTTCACTTGGTATAAGGTCTTCAGGGTTCAGCCACATTGTAGCATGTGTCAGAATTTCCTTCCTGTTTTAGGGCTGAATAATATTCTGTTGTATGTATGGCCACAATCTGTTTATGGTGTGAACTCTTTCATATAACAGATAAGAATTTTTTGTCATAAGCAGATACTTTTTCTCACTTGATTTTTTGTAGGTTATGTTTTTGAACATCTATAATTGTAAATTTTTATGTAAGTAAACCTACTTTCCTTTGATGTTTATATATATTTTTCATTCATCTGGGATTTATTTGGAACATCACTTGACACTGAAATTAAACCCAGGAAGAATCCAGAGCCAGGGTTAATCTACTTCTTGTTGGAATGCCTTCTATAGGCTCACATTTTTTTTTAAACCAGGCAGGAAGGAAACATTGCATGACTATGCTCCCACTTTGCATACCTTTCTAGCCTTCCTCTCTTCATCCTATTCCCCCTCTAATCAGTTTAAATGTTATGTTTATAAAATTAACTTATTAAGGTGCTTGGATTCCTCTTCAAGGTAAGAGAAGACTCTAGGTCTCTGGAGTTAATACATTCAATTTCTTCTGGCCTGAGATATATTCTTGATATTACAGTTGTTTGTTGATATATTCAGCACTTGCTAAAGGCCCAGCCCTCTCCCCACCAAGCATTTGCATGAATTAACTCACTTATTTAATCCCACAGACAATTGTGGGGTAGGTAGTTATTAGGCCTGTTTTTCAGGTTGGATAGGAGGTGCCATAAGGAGATATATTGTAACCTAAATATTGGAATCCACAGCTATTCTTCATGTGCTTTAAATGAAAGAAAACTAAAAAAAAAAAATCTGATATAGTAATCACTAACACAGTTCTTAATGTGTACTGGGAACATTAAGGTATTAACTAATTTGATCTCAGCCCCTTGAGGTAGGCACATTAAAATAAGTAATGTGTTGTTGAATAACGTTTAGATCATTTACTTACAATCTGCTTTTGATGACTTTATTATTTCTTGTCTATGTCTTAAGATTGCTTTCTCTCTCCCATTCAGGGAGTGTATTGATTCTAATCAGAGTAATTAAAACTTACTTGGGGCATGATGTTTGAGCTTTGTATCAGACAGGAGTATAAACTAAAGCCCCCAGCTAGTTGATAGCCAGATTTGATTATTTGCTTGAAGAGTTAGCATACACACAGCACAGAATTCAAAAGGTGCAGTACGATTTCCAGTGCAAGAGTGTCTCTTTCCCACTTCTGTGTTGCCTTCCAGATCCCCTTCCTGGAGGAAACCAACTTTACTGGTGCTTAACCAGCAATAATTATGTGCAGGCACATGGATTATACATAAACTTGATTCATAAAATGGTAACAAAATTGACATACTATGGTACATTTTGATTTTTACTTTAAAAATTTTAGAAATTATAATTTGAAATATATGAAATTTACCCACTTAACACAGTTTTAAATGTATCATTTGGTAACGTTACCTACATTGATATTGTGATGTAACAGAACTCTAGAACTTTTCCATCTTGCAAGATCAAAACTTTGTGCCCATAAACAGCTCCTCATTTCTCTCCCTCATACACCTTGCTTTTTTAAAAAAATGTTGTAGATACAGAAGTATATTTAAGAATGTGTATGTATGGAGAGGCCTCTTTTCATGTAGCAAATTTATAGTAGATATTGTTTCATATCTGCAGACACACTGCCCATCCTTTTTAATTGCTGCAAAGTGTTACATTTTATGGATGTGACCTAATCTGTGTAATCAGTTCCTTGTTATGTGCAGTTATGTTTTTCTGATCTTGGAAGCTGTGACAACTGTGCACCTCTCTGAGGCACCTTGTTTTAGATGTCCCTTGGCTTGACAATGGAATTTGATTTTGTCTCATAGTCTTTGTTCAGAGACTTTCTCTTCAGTAGGTGAGTTTTTCACTGGTACATGCTGATGATTTTAGTGATAATAATGCACTTTCACTGAGTATGTTCCCCATGCCAGGTGCTGCCATGAGCACTTTGTTTAGACTCCTGTGAAGTCAGTGCTAATTATGCATGGAGAGAGGAAATCACTTTCCAAACTTGGTAAAATCGAAGGTGGGGTGTAGCTGGGCTGATTGGAGTTGGAGCTCTCCCGTTGCCCGTGCTGAAATGGCCTGGGCTGTGTGGCAGGTGTGTGTGGTCACAGCTGCTTTTCTGGTGCTGTGCTTTCTGGTTTTAGTGTGTTTTATTTATGTATGGATATTTTAAAACTCAGGCTTGGCTTTCTCTTTGGTTTCTATTGGGTGCATATTCGTTCTGATAATTGGTAAAACATATTTTAAAATAACTGTACTTTTGTATAAGATATTTACCTGTATTTGTTTAGGGATGATTATTTCCTACTGTGCTTAGTGACCACGTTGGTACATGGCCACATTTCTTACCTCCTCCTCCTTTCTTCTATCACCTGCTTTTGATTGTTTATGTTAGTGAACTTACTCTGATATTTATGTTTGTGACTTTATGTTTACTGGTGTCTCTGCTGCTCTACCAAGAAAACAATATCTTTTGATTCCATGACACAAGGGCATCAGTGTCTTTATATTTTCCTCCTTTCCATCTGTGCCTGTCAACTTGATACTACTCCTGTTGTTTTAATTTATAATATTTACATTCTGTTCTATAGCTATAGATTCTCCCAGAAAAGAAAAGCATTTATCCCTACATCTTAAATGGACTACTTGCTCACTGTAAGTCTTTGGCTGTACTTTATGCATTCTTATTATTTGGCTAAAGCTTATTGTCTGATGGTTAATTCATGAAGGGTTCATAGAAACCAAATTCTCTCAAGTTGTTGTATGTTTAAAGATATTTTGTTTTTGCAACAGACTTGATTGGCAGTGTGGCCAGATATAGAATTCTGGGGTCATATTTTCCTGCCAGAAAAGTCTGTAAATGTGGCCCTGTGTGTCCCAGTGTCCTGCATGCAGCTGTGCCAATGGCCAAGACAGGCTGCCCTTTTCCTGCTTTAAGAGTATGTTGCTCTGCTCAATAAGCCTAAAAAAACACCATAGGCTGAGTGGCTTCAACAACAGACAGTTGTTTTCTCACAGCTCTGGGGGCTTTAGGTCTGAGATCAAGGTGCCATCATGGTTGGTTTATGATCAGATCTCTCTTCCTGGCTTGCAGATGGCCTCCTTCTCACCAGGTCCTTGTGTGGCTCTTCCTCTGTGTGTGAGTGAGAGAGAGCTCCCTGATCCCTCTGCCTTATCCTGCAGAGATGTTAGTGCTGTCCTGTGACCTCACTGATCCTGGATTACCCCTCTAGGGGCTTCATCTCCAAACACAGTCACCTGAGTTTTGCAGCTTCAGCATAAGAGTTTTGGGACACACAGCTCAGTATATAACAAAGGGTAATGTGGATTTTTATTTATTTATTTTTTTGCCAAAAGGCCTAGATTTTTTTTCCTTTCTTTGTTTTTTTTTTCTCCTTTTCTCTCTCTTTTTTTCCCTAGCTTAAATATGTGATGTAAATCCATATTTATTAACATGGAAAAATGTTCAACACATTGCTGAATGACAAAAAGCAGTTTTATTTATTTTTATCTTTCTGTAATCCTGTTAATTTCCTCCTATTAGATAATAGTTATTATTTTAAATAGACATTTTAAAAAACTCGGATATCTATGTCATGATATTCATCTGCTTTATTTTTATATTTTTCTGGGTACATGTTTTTTATCTGCCATTTGTTTTTTCCTATTTTCTCTCTCCCTTCTCTTCTTCTTTGAGTGTTTTTATATGGTGTTTGGCTAGTCTCTTTGTGTTCTTTCCTCATCTTTGAGTGAGGGGATCTCTTTCTGAACTGGCTGTGTGTCGGGTTTAGGCTGGGTGGTGGGCAGTGTCTGGGTGAAGCAGCTTCTGTCCCAGGCTTGTCTTTCTCACAGCTGATGGTGGAGGTGTAACTTCTCACCTTGCTGCCTGTGCTCTGAGTGGAGCGACCTGGGGAGCGAGGCTCCTGCAGCTGTGCTGCTCAGACTGCTCTGACTCCAAGCAAGGGCTCTCTGCTTTTGCTCTTCTCTGGAGAACTGGATATTGCCTGGTATCTGAAGTCACTGGTGTTCTCTTTCCATGTCCTCACTCATCTGGTCTCAGTGGGGCTGTTATTGCCCTTGGCAGCTCAGTGCATGTCTCTTCAGATTCACGGTGTTTGGGTGTTCTGTTATCCGAGGTGGAGTTTCCTTTTCTGTAGCTTGTTCTTGTTTTGGGGTGGATTAGTAA
Organism: Camelus dromedarius; assembly: GCF_036321535.1. Lineage (NCBI taxonomy): Eukaryota > Metazoa > Chordata > Mammalia > Artiodactyla > Camelidae > Camelus > Camelus dromedarius. The sequence goes on from NC_087457.1 coordinate 846,678, forward strand.
GAGCAGAAGTGTTTAGAGAGGCTTTACTCTCTCAAAGATTTTAAACCTCACAGCCAAAATATGTTTAATCAATCACTCTGGGTGTACTCTGTCTGTCAAATTAAGGAGTTGTACAGCATCTTAATGAACATGCTTTTAGATTAACATTTTGCTGTTCTGATGTAATTACATGAAATTTGGGTGAACACTAAATATAGTGAATATTTCCTTACAGACAGAACCTCCTCTGAATACACCAGAAAATAAAGAATATCTTGCAGAAATTATGTTCAAATTATTTAATGTACCGGGACTCTACATTGCAGTTCAGGTAAGGACAAGTGACTTTCATGATTCCCAAGTGACCTTAGTTGTCTAATGTGGAAGAAATGGTGATTCTAGAGGCCTCTGTAAGATTGTGTGATGTGGTTTCCTTTCCCATGCACTCAAGTGCACATGAACTCATCCCATTCAGGTCTGAGCTCAAACACTGTACAGAGCAATTTCTGTGATTTATGTTTTTACTGCTGGTGTAGAGTTTGTCCAGCTTTTGTCTGTTTACATTCATTAAAATCTAAGGTATCCTCAGGAAGACAAGATCAAGATATAGGTGTGGTTCTTTGGCTATTTTTACTTCTGATCATAAAAAAGAAAATATACTATAGAATCTGTTAAAACAAAACAAAATGAAACAAAATAAATCTTTCAAGGGTTTCCCTTTGTGGATCTGAGCTCCTGTGGTTCCATGAGTTTGCAGAACTTCCCCTGAAGCTGCTTGTTCTTCGTGGGGGGGGGTTTGTTGTTTTTAGGTGTAATGTATCTGCCTCTATATAAGGGAATTGACTGAAATTTGGGGGAATAAATGATAAAATTGTTTTCCAAAATGCTTCCTGCATATTCTATTCCCTTACTTGTAGGAAAAAAGAGGAGGAGTTGCATAGATGTTTAACTTGGAAGATTCCACATGCTGTGTCCTCTGTGTGGTGATTCTCAGTAGACAGTGATGTCTTAAAGGCTCCGAAAATGCCTACATTAGGAAACTCTGTTTATTCCACCACTTCCAAATTTAACCAGAAATATTCCCCCACCCCTAAGCTGTTTCTGTTCCATGGAGTAGGAGACACTTCAGGAAACACTGGCCCAGTGGTTCTCAAAGTGATCTATGCAGCAAGGTCTCCTCAAAAGTGTGTTTTTCAAAATACACATTCTCAGAATTTATATCAGACCACGGGTTTCCAGCCTCAAAATTTTGGATCGGGCAGTCCTCAGGGGAGGAGAGGGTACGGAGCTGTGTGTTGGATGTCTAGCAGCATCTCTGGTCTTGACCCACCAGGGGAAGCACCACCACCAGCCTCCCCTCCCTCAAGTGTGACAGCGAGAAATGGCACCAGGTATTGCCAGGTGCTCCTTGGGGGCAAAATTGCCCCTGGTTGAGAACCACTATCCTGGTTCTGCCAGATGAGAATTTCTGGATGACAGGCCCAGTATTTTGTCTTTCTAAAGTCCCCACAAGTAGTCTTATTGCAATCCATCTGTGGACCCACACTGGGAACCAGTGGATTAGAAATTAAAACCTCCTGATTCCACAATAAATTTCCTTTCTCTCTGGCTTTTCTTTGCAAAGCTTTGATTTATCTTACTGAGAAGTTGACTCCTCCAGATTAAGTGCACAGAATTTACATGTTAGTTGTCCACTTTGGAATTTGGATTTGGGAGGAAGATGGAAGGTAGGGAAGGGAAAGGTCATTCAGACTCAGTAAGAAAGAAAGGGCTTATTGCTCCAACCTGAAGATAGGCTTGTGGAACACTTGAGAAAGTCCCCATGCTGATGGTCTCTGTGGTATTTGTGAAGGCAGTGCTGGCCTTAGCTGTGTAGTGGACATCATGACAAGTTGGTGAACACACATTAACAGGAATCATCATTGACAGCAGGGATGGGGTCACTCACACTATCCCAATGGTCAGCAGGGCACCGAGTTCTGCTCTGTCTGTGGGCCTAACCTGATTTGAGGTGAAGGAAGCAGTGAAAGAAAAAACCCTTCTGTTAATTAAAGCACCACTTTTGAAGACATACCTGTACTTAGCAAAGGTAACAAGAGCCTTTAAACACAGTTGTGTGAGAAAGTGGAAGATGCCTAGTGTCTGTGGCACTGGCAGTTGGAAATTTGCAGTAGCAGATTTGTGCAGTCTGGTGTCAGCAGTCGTCTGATGTCCCGGGGCTCTGCTTGGCCCCGGTGTCACTTTGCCAGGGGGGCTTTCCTGACTTTCATTCTGAACTGTAATCTGGATATCAGTGGGTGCGGCACATGAACATTTGGAGGATGATTTTGTTTTCTGTGACAATCCTCTGGAGAGGATTTGTTTCTTGCTTTTTAAAAATTTTTTAAGAGCCAAGAAGGAGAGATTGTTCACCTTGACTTGTAGGATGCTCTGCAATGTCACTTTTTGGTTTTAATTTTCAAAATATAACAGAAGTGATTTCTAATTCAGGCTTCAAGAGACTATATATATATATATATATATATATATATATATATATATATATATATTTGGTACAATGGACTAGTTAAATGAATTATTTAAAGGTTTTTTTTTAATAAATTGAAGCTATCTGGAGGGGGTTACATTGGGAATTCAGACCTGCCTTTCCTTCTCCACGTCCCTTCTTGGAGGCAACCCCTGATACTAATGTTTGTTATTTTGTGTATTACAAGTATCTTTTGTGCAAATATAGGTTTGTGTGTTTATGTGCTAAGCTCCTTTTAAAAATGCAATAAATGAATCACTATGCTATACACTGGAAACTAACAGAATTTTGTAAATCAACTAAGACAAATTTAAAAAATGCAAACTAGTTTTCTTTTAAAAAACAATTCATTTATTTCATTTAAAAATAGTCACTGTTTTATTTCAGGACGTTGCAGAGATGATGTACTAATATGCTGGTGCTTTAATACCTCAAAGTTCAGAAATCACTGCAGGGGGAGGCTGATGTGTCTACAGTCAGGAGGAAAAAGCCAAATCTTTCCCCTCTGTCATTGCACCCTGCCAGTGTCCCCTTTGCCCGGGGGTGAGGAGAGGCAGGAGGCCTGCAGAGCATGCTCTGTGCTCGCAGCCCCTTCATCCAGTCTCGGAACACTGCCCCCTCCTGGGTGTGAGGTGTTTAGGTGCCACTTGCTGTGTGGCCCTGCCTGGCTCCTCTCTGAGGTCACGTCCTCAGAGGTCAGTGCAGGCCAAGGTCAGGGCCTGTGCCTGTGGGTCTGCTTCCTGGCCTCCCCTGTGCATCTGAAACAAGTTTCACACTACGTGCAGGCCCACAGAGAAAGTTGTTGTTCAAATTTTTCTCTGTTTCTTAATGCAGTTTTTTCCCCCTATTTATAAAAATTACATTTACTGTACAAAATTTAGGTAAAATGGAGAAATGTAAAGAAGAAAATAGAATGACCCTCAAACCTGCCCATAGGACTGTGCCACACTTTTTTGGTATAGTCTACTGAGCTCTTTTTCTTAGACAAACAACACACATTTTAAGCACAGTTGGGATACCCTCCATCTGATTTCATGTTCTAATTGTACAATGTGCTCCTGAGGTTGTATTTTGCATATTGACTTATCCCTGATGTATCTTTATGGTTAAATACTCTGTGGAAAGATATTTAGTAACTACCTGACAGCCCATCATGTGGGTGTAGCACAACTCACTTACTTGTTTTCCTACCATTGGCTGTGGTTTGTTTTAATATATTAATCTGTGATGAAGCTGATACTCAAAATGGGTTGAATTAATTTTAGAAAATGTTATATGTAATGTATTGAGTATAGAAATTGTGAATAGTTTCTGTTTGTGAGAGCTACTGTTCTTATGATTTTTTTATTTTAATAATGTGTACATATCATTTATCTTGATCTTAAATATTTTACAATTGGCTTGGGCTCCTGAGAAAGGCTACACACTCTCTCACTTCTAGAAGTTGGGCACCTCAGAAGACATAAGAGGAATTCAGTCACCTGTTCTTGCAACTTCAGTGGTAACTGTGCTTGTACATAGTGGAACTGATCCATCTGTCAGATGGATGAGGATTTGCTCCAGCCTTCTGTCTCCATGAGTGTGTGACAAGCAGCCAGTGCCATCAGGGAGCTCAGAGTGCCTCCTCTACCTGGTGCAGGTGGGGACATTGTCCACTCTGCACAGCTACTCCCACCAGCATGAGCTGGACCTTCCCAGCCTGTGGCCTGCATGTTGAGTGGCACCCCAGGGGGCTGGTGAGGACCTGGGACCACACAGCAGCTCCTGGCCCTCTCCTGCTGGTGATGGCTGACAGCCTGGTCACTGGTCCGGGAGGGCAGCTGGGTGAGCGGATCCAAACTCCCCCCAGCATGGATCTCACATAGCATAGGGTTGAGGGGAACCTGACAGACTGTTCCTTCCTACCAAGTGCAGCTCTTACTAGAGTGAGCAGATCGGTTATTGAGTCTTAAATGCATGCCTAAACCATGCTGTGTACTTGACCCACTCCCTGTCACTGGGTCTCTTCTGTGCACCCACTCACCGCATATGATGGGTGAAGGTGCCAAGGCTGAAACATATGTGTTAACAGATGTGGCCATGGTTACTCTGCCCACAGATGTGGAACCAGGATCTGAGTCCTGGTTGTCACACTCTAAGTCCTGCATGCTAACCAGGTGGTTGACTTTTAAATGCAAGCCAATTTGTAGTTGGTTTAAAAATTAATAGTTAAACAGCAAAAAAAAAAAATGTGACAATGAATATATATATGTTCATGTATAACTGAAAAATTGTGCTCTACACTGGAATTTGACAAAACATTGTAAAATGCCTATAACTCAATAAAAATGTTTATAAAATTAATAGTTAAAACTTTTTCCTTTTTGTTAGAGGAACAATAAAATGACCCATTGTTCGGACAGACAGCAGCATTTTGGAAATTAACTGCTTTCTGTGGTTTTCTCTTCACATTCCTAATGGAAAGGCCACTTTGTTTGCTTACAGAGCATCTCAGGTTCTCCTAATGGAATTGCATGCATGGTCATTTTATTCCCCCTCCCCCAGTCCTGAGCTTTGCACAGAGTGAAGATTCAGTAAATGCTTGCTTTGCCAGGGCAGGTGGGGGCAGGAGTCTAACTTACAGTCCAGGGAGGGCTTTCCTCCTCGAGTTACTCACATGGTGTTTTGCCTCTCTGTCTCCCCAGGTGGAAGGTTAGGTAATTGGAAGCTGCATCAAACACATCCCTATTGCAGGTAGAGATATGTATTTCATTCAACACCTGCCAAGGGAGAGGGAGGTGGGAATCCCTCCTGAGCAACCACTGGAGACCGCAAAGGCCATTAAGGTAAAAACAGATGGGAAATTGGCCAGTTTGGTGGTGAGAGAGAAATAGTGTTTGCACACTTCCCCTTGTGGCCACCACCCCTGATCCCACTGTGCCTTCCCTCCCCTCCCCATGAATGTGGGTCTCCATCTGTTTACCACTTGAATTAAGGGGCTGAAAACTTAGCCTCTTCTCTGAACATGGATGCTTGTGGAGTTCTCCAGCTGTAAATGAGAGCAGCTTGATAACTGGTATTGAGCATCCTGCCTAGTACGATGTCATTTAATTGGAGACTGATTAGACAGAACCTTCAATTAGCCAATGTGTCTTGCACCTCTCCCTCCAGGCTTCATTTCCTGAGTAAGGAGCAGACAGCAGCAGCAGTGACTGTGAGGAATCCTGTGCAGTCAGCCAGAATTCAAACTCATTTCCAGCTCTTGCTGTGTGTGGTTCTGTACCCTGAGAATTACCATTCAGAGTGATGCTGTTCTAGGGTGAATCATTGAACAGAGTCCACCTGTGTTTTCTAGACTCCATTACCATGCTGGAGGAGTTACAGGAAGCTCTAAAATTAAATCAGTAAGATTCGGAGGAAAATGGCTCATTGGTCCTTATTTAAAATGCCCACTTGACTGATCCATCGGTTTGGTCTTTGTGTCACTCTGTAGGTAGCAGTTGACAGACCCCTTTCAAAGCAATTTTCTCTTCAGGTTGCAAAATCAGGACAAATTACTGTTTTGTTTTTGTTTTGTTTTAGTCAAAATGAAAAGATTCTTATTAATACAAGGATAATTATTATATGAAGAGCAAAGATTTTGTTTTTGGAGAAAAATTTAAGCATGGAAGTGACATGTGACCTTGAACACACAGTTTCTGAGCTGCAGGGGAGTTTAAGGGAGGTTAGCCTCCCCCCTTCCCTCCCACTTTTGCACCCAGTAACAAGCTGGTTGAAGGAAAGCTAGTGCCTGGGGGGAGTCTCACATTTTGCATGACACTCTTGGTGGACGGAGAGGTATTTTTAGGACAGGGTGCACAGGTGCGAGTCAGGGCCCATGTGAGTAGGGTGGCTGGGTGCCCGGGTGTACCCAGGACTAGAGTTTCCAGGGATGGGTCACTTCACAGCTTGGGTGTGTGGTCCTGGGCAGCCCATGGGAGTCAATTCTTTCCCCCTGGGGGAAGGTTTACAGAAGTAGCATAAGACTTTCTTTTTATGTTAAAATATTTCCTAGAACTTCCCCTAGTCCTTTCCTTGTGTTTCTTCAAGGAAATAAATTTGGATAGATGACCCAAGTTCCCTCACCTCCCCATTCCTGTTACCAATATGTCTCACAGCCTCTGGCTCCTGACTGTCGGGGTGGCCATGCAGGTGAGAAGGGCCCTGAGTATGCTGACTGTGACAGAGGCTGCTCTCCTAGTCCTCGTGGTGGGCTTTACCTTCCTCACTGGCTCTCTGGGGTCCATCTCTGACCCTGAACCAGGTTTGGCCCATTTGGGCAGTGACAATGTATCACTCAGCCATGAAGGTAGGCAGTGGAAGAGCTCCTTGTGTTCCCTGCAGGTCAGCCACCCCATCCCTGCTGTCAGTTAGTTCTTGCCCCACTTCCCTCTGTGGGAGTGGGTCAGAGTTACCCTGTGTCTTGTTGCCCCTGTGGGCAGGAGTGGGCCTGTGGATGCGTGGATTCTGTTGGTGGGGACAGTGGTGGTCCAGGACTTGGGGCTGACACACTGCACACCATCAACACTGTGGAGGCACTTCCTGCCTTCAGTTAAGCCTCTGAGTTGCTGCGAGACATTGACCTGGTTTCTTAGGACAACTTACTGTTTCTGCCCTCAGCCTGGTAGATTTGAAGTTGTATGGGGTGACCCACTCACTCAGTTATCAGTGAGCACAGGGGTGTGTAGCAAGTCTGGCCCATCAGTCTTACAGTTGTGCAGAGTATACCAAGGATGGTATTAGGTTTCATTTCAGGGATTCTAAGAAATTTTGAACTTAGTATCATGAAAATGCCTTCAGAGGTCCTCCTGAGCACCAGCTTTGGGCCTGACAAAGTGCAGGCATTGAACAAAGCCCACCTGGCCCACAGGAAGCTGACTTTCAGAATCCGGTACCCAGGGGCCAACTGCTGTTCTTGTGAGGTTAGCTCTAAGGACAGATGATCAACCCAGAGACCCCCAGTCAGGCATCACCAGCTGAGGAAACACTTTGCACAGCACAGGCTGGGGCTGGCACTGAGCGGGTTCTCATGCCCCAATGTGTGGCAGCTCCATCCTGTCAAAGTCGGGCTTTCCTTTGGTTCATGGTCCCAGCACCTTATAAAGTGCTCTGCCATTTACTTATTTATCACTGTCACTTGTTACTCTGACTCTCAGCCAGTGTATGGGCCAGTGGGCAGGGGTCTGTGTGTGTTTTATTCACTTGTGCATCCCACGTGCCTAGGCACTCACTAACTCTCTGTCATGGAGCCACTGAGTGTGCTGTGTCAGACCGCAGAGCAGGTTAACCCCCTGCCAATCGGATGTGGTGACCACAGGGCCAGATCTTCTGCCTTCAGATCTGGGTTGGGCTGCGATGCGGGTCTGCTTGTCCCAGTGGGTGGCAGCGAGTGCCTGGGCAGGTGCCACGTGGGGGCATACAAGGAGTAAGAAGAGAGGAGATGGAGACTAGGGACTTGATAGGCACCGTCAGACATCATCTCAGATAGTAGGCAGCAACATGTGACACAGTGAGGCTGAGACTAACATCAGAGCTGGAAAGAAAGCAGAGTACGTGGCCAGAGCATAGCTGTTAGACATCACTGAGCCCAGTAAGTGTCCCTTGGAGCTGTGGCATTGGGCAGGACTGATGTCGGGGGTTTGTGGTGCTGGAGTTACTGGGTGTTTGCCGGAGGGCAGACTGGGTGGCCGCTAATGCCTGGTGACATCTCTGTGTGTGTGTCTGCAGGAGAGGTACTGTCACATTTGCCCCAATATAGTCAAGAAGTTTGCCAAGTATGACGTGGATCAGCGGAAGTGGATCAAACAGCAAACAGGGAACAATGCCATAAGCCAGAAGAAATTCATTATCGATGTTGGCTAGGAAAGTTTCCCAGGCCCTGAAATTTTCTTTCACCCAGAGGTAAGACATTTGCTTTCTGAGTGTGCAGAGAATGACGTGTGTGGAGCAATGCTGTCACCTCGTGTGTGCAAGAGTGGCTCCCCGTTGGGCTCCCAAGTGAGGTGGCCACCTTTCAGGGAGGACCTTGGGAGTGTAGGCTGCAGCTTCAGTGGCTGCTCTGGCTCCTGCATGGTCCACGCACTTGACTGTGTGTTTCATCATGCTCCTCTTTGGATCTGGCTATCTGTTAAACAGTTAATGGTTGGTTAAACCAAGAGTGGTTAGGAAGAAGCTTTAAGAGCAATAGAAGAGAATGGATTTGAAATTCATCTCCTACTGATATGAAAACTAGTTAATCTCGATGATTGATTGGAATTTGCCTCTGTATAAGAGTACGATAGTGTACATATAACCTTCCCATCACACATGACGATCCATCCCCAGTCCAACATTTAACCCAGTACAGCTGGTCCTGCTGCGTTCCCTGCTGCAAGTTAGATAAAGCTTCTGTCTGAGGACAGCCTTGGAAAGAAGAATTAAAGATATCATCAGTTTAGCAAGTAGTCACAAAGAATTATTACTGCATTTGTAAAAGCAGTAACTAAGAGGCAATATTTTAAGGTTTAAGTAAAATGGACTTTATTTGTATTTTGGTATATTTTTCTGCCTCATTCAGTTTACATTTAATAGGTAAATACAAACCACTGCCTGTTCTTCGATGTGTGTGACTGTTCAGGGAAATGGCACACAATGTATGTCTGACAGTACCTGATATCACGGCACTCATTCGCTCGTGATAGGCTTCAGTTAAAATAGACATAAACCAGCAAAGTCCAGTGAACAGCTGCATGGCGCCTTCTTCTTCCCTCGAGCCCATTGACACTTTTCATGATTTTTAAAGCATTTTTAAGAATTTTGTAATTGAATTACTTATACTTTAGCTTATTTCACTTATGGAATTGAATGTAAGATTTTTTAGTTAATAACATGGTTATTACCATATTGATTGTTTCACCTAGAAGCCACCACCATTCCCCATTCCCAGTCTTCTAGCTCAGATTTACAGTGTGAGTCACTGACTAGGTTTTTTCTTATATCCTGGCTAACTTTTCATGACATTAGTGTCTATACATCACATGCTCATTATCTACAATATTTTTCATTACATGCCACATACACTGAGCACTTGCTTTTTACAATCTCGTATAAATTTTGAGTCACTGTGTATTCTAATGCAGGGCTGGTCTGTCTTCGTTACTGTTTGATTTCTTTTCCCTCTCTAAACCCACACATTTCATCTCTTGAAGGGACATATCACCATCACTCCATGCACAGAGTCACTTGGATTAATTTGACACATTCATTCCAATGTGATGGTTTAAAAGGCATAGTGAATTCTGTATTTGTTAAAGTTACATTTTAAAAAAGTTGTTGAGAGAAATGTGTATTGTTTCTTTTATATCTGTACAAAATTCTGTTCACCAACCTGGATTTTATGCAATCCATCTCAGATGTTGTTGACAAAGTAACGCAGAACTGTCCCATTGATGTCCACCATCTGCTATATAAGGTATAAGCTGCTTGGGTAACATGGTTGGATTTCATTCTGAAATTAAATGCCCAGCATTCTGAGAATAATAGACCCTTACCATCAGTCTGCATATAGTCCTATTTGACTTCTGTTTTATAGGATTTGTTAAGGGCCTGATTCCTGGTAAAATATTTTTCTTGGAGTGAGGGTGACTTAAATGCTTGGCAATATAACTCAGTTAGCCAGAAGTATTTGATTTAAATATTCTAGTATCTCTTATTCTTATCTGCCCAGCTGTATTTTTAAATTGGACAATTTTAACCCTCCATGTTGACTGAAAAATCAAGGGGGTCCTTCCCCTCTTGCTTTCTGTGAGTTTGATGGTCTTGCTTCATGAGTATTTAGATTAGTGCCAGATGTGTTATTGTCAGAGAGAAGGAGGAATCTGAAATGAACAATCAGAAAATGTTCATGTAATGTTTCTCCAAAATTCTTTGAGTGCAGGGAATTTTGAAACTTGAAAGGAGAAAAAGGCAGTTCATGTAACTGTAGGATGAAGGAAGTGTTGCTGAAAGCCAGAGGGGAAGGGCAGAAAGTGGCAGTCAGCTGGCCCTGCTTCCCTGCCTGCTCACCTCTGTCTGCACATCCTGCTCTTCCCCCAAGACCACGTCTCCCCTTCACAGATGCAGGGGCCTGCACCTTAGAGGGGAGAGGACCAGGCTCAGTAGGGAGGGCTTAATACAGTTTATTTCATCTGGACAGTAGAATACTATTCAGCCTTTAAAAAGAATGAGGTAAAGCAATGTAAATTCAAATGAAAAGATGTCTACAGTATATATTGTCAAATGAAAAAGCAAGTTGTAAAATTTACACATAGTATTAATTCATTTTATTTAAAATATACTTTATGTATATATATATATATAAGAAAAGGTATTGAATGATATGTGTTAAACTCCTTAAAGGAAATAAAATATATCTGGGCAAGAGATGGATAACTCTTACTTTCTACTCTTTGTGTTTTAAAATTATTTGAAATTTTATGGTTAATAAATGTTATTTTTATTATTTGAAAACATTTTCTATATAGACAAATTTGATGGGTAAAAGCAAATAATAATTTGGTTTTTATTGGTATATAACCTTAATTAAACACATCTCACCTCCAGTAAGTGTGCAAGGAAGGGAAAGCAAAGGCAGATGAGAGTATTAAGTTTAGTGCAGTATGTGGCTTGTTCTCCCTACTTCTTAAATCTCACATAACATCAGCTGTGTCTTCCTGTCTATGAAAGCAAGGAACAAGTGTGCACTATCTATTCCTCATTTCATCATGGTGGAGATGGAACTTCTGCCAGCAGTAAGGATTGCTCATGCTGGGATTGAGTTTTCTCATTTGATCATTTAGTTTGCTTTCAATAGATTTACAGGATTCTTGAAGTAGAGCTGGCCTTCTAGCCTGAGTACCTTATTTAACAGATGATGACACTGAGCCCTACAGATAGGAAAAGGAGGCAAAACTGGAGGGACCTCGGTCACATGGGGCAAACTGGTCTTCGACGTTTTTCTAATTGAGGTAGGGTTGATGTACAATATTATATAAGTTCCAGGTTGCAGTTTTTAAAGGTTATACTCCATTTATAGTTATTATAAGATATCAGCTATATTCCCTGTGCTGTATAACATATCCTTGTGGCTTATTTATTGTATAAGTAGTAGTTTGTCCCTCTTAATTCCCTATCCCAGTCTTGCCCTCCCCTCTTCCCTGTCTCCATGGATACCCATTAGTTTGTTCTCCATACCTGTGAGTCTGTTTTTTGTTGTTGTTGTTGTTGTTGTTGTTATGTTCACTAGTTTTCTTTTTCAGAGTTCATATATAAGTGATATTCTACAGTATTTGTTTTTTCTGTCTGACTTATTTCACTCAGCATAATACTCCCCAAGTCCATCTATATTGTTGCAGATGGCAACATTTCATTCTTTTTTATGGCTCAGTAATATTCCATTTTATATATACCACAACTTCTTTATCCAGTCATCTGTTGATGGACACTTAGTTTGCTTCCATATCTTGGCAATTGTAAATAAGGTTACCATGAACATTGGGGTTCATATATATTTTTAGGTTAATGTTTTCATTTTCTTTGGATGAATACCCAGAAGTGGAATTGCTAGATCATATATTAGTTCTATTTTTAGTTTTTTGAGAAGCCACTATCCTGTTTTCCATTGTGGTTGTAATAGTTTGCATTTCTATTGTTCCTTCTTTTCCTAGTTTGGGTGTATAAATTATACTGACTAAACCCAGAGTGAACTAGTTGCTCACAGTGTCTCTCAATGTGACTACACATTGAATCAAGTGGGAAGCTTTTCAAATCAGGATGCCTGGGCCAATTATATCAGAATCTCTGGGTGGGGGTTTGTGATTTTGGGGGACTCAGCTCCTGAGGAGACTGATGCGCATGGACAGCCAGGGCTGAAAACTGGCTTCAAGCAGCACATGCTGCCTGCAATGACTTGACCTCCTGGATAAATCACAGGCCTCCAGGACTCAGCTCTCACACACTAGTCTCTGTATAAACTATACACCAACAGTGTATATGGGTTCAATTTTCTCCACATTGTTGCTGAATGTTTGTGGTTTTGTGGTCTTTTTGATGATAGCCATCCTGGTAGACACGAGGTAATATCTCACTGTGGTTTTAATTTGCATTTCTCTGATGATTAACAACACTGAATGTGTTTTCACTGCCTGTTTTCTTGGCTCAGTGGCAGGAACTAATGGTCGATTTTCTTTTGATGAAGCAAGTAGGAGGAGGCTTGCTTTAGTTCCTGCTGACAACACCTGAGATCTTCTTGGTCACTGAGTGAACACCTTACTCAGGCTCATTGACAAGAAAAAGGTGGTGGAGAATATAAAATGTGGCTTTGAAAATTCAGACATTTTAGAAAACTAAAACTTTTTTTTAAGAAGTAGTCATAATCTAATTTTTATTTCAGTCTGTTCTGTAGATAAGGATGTTCACATGCTGCCTTTTTTTAATTTATTTTTTGTTCAGTTTCCAAGTGTGTTGGAGGTTGGGTCTGGGAATGGTTCTTCTTTTTCATTTTATTATAGCTCTCTATCTTTATGGGTTAAAGATTGTCAGTTATCTGTTGTAGACTTGAAGGGCTTTTTTTAAGTGGAAGATTTCCTATGTTGGCTGCGCACATTTCCATGATATTGCTGTGAGATCTGTTTTTGGTATGGTGTGGTGCCATGTCATTCTTGTGAGTGCATTGCCTGTTATTTCTATGATTGTCAATGTGGTTTTTGTTGTGGTGAACACAATGTACTTTTGTTGTTTAACAGAGCCTCATTTTGATTAGGTGTTTATCACAGATTGGAGAGTGGCTAGGGTTTCTCCTTTTATTGGAATTGAGACTTCCAAACCATTTCTGGGGTGCAGGCTGTGGTATGTGGTGTTGGAATGTTTCCAATACACACTCATAACAGTTCCTTTGCCCTTTCTATTGCCATGGGAATGTCCAAATTCTACACAGAAACACCAGTGGAAACAAATCTAAAGATGTCATGCACTAGGGCCTCCTGTAATGATCCTTCAGTCCCCCAGCTGGGTCCTCAGTGCAGTATCAGGTCACTGCCATCCCTATTGTCACATTTTCATGTAGTAGACAAGGCTGATGGAAAGGCTTCAACTTCCCCTTCTGTGCACCCAGATCTCTGCTCTTGGCTCTCTCTTCCTTGTGGCATGGGACCACCAAGACAACCACAGAGCATATCCACACCCTCTGCCTTGGACCCAATAAAAATCACAGTTGTGCCAATGAAATATGCAGGTTCTTTGGCCATGGATTCTGATTTCAACCCGAACTTCCCCTGGGTCTCTCAGACCAAAATTATGATGATTCTGATAGAACCGTGCTTCTCTTCTATTGCAGAAATGCCAAATTGGGCCCTGGACCTGCAGAGATAGTGAATATGTCCATGAGATAACTAGATAATCCACACCATGTGCATCAGCAATGTTGCTTTTTGAATTCAGGTCCCAGGCAGTTCTGTTCCATAGACACTACCAATCACAGAAAACAACACACTCCAACCCCATGAGACTCAGTCTGTGCCATCAGCCTCAGCCCTCTCCCTCAGCTTCAGCAGACATTCCTAGCTCAGCATCAACAGCTCAAGTCAAGGTCTGGGGATTGATTACAGGGATATTTTGTGCTGGTTTCTTTCAGTTCTGTCAGCCAGGCATCTGCTGTGCACTCCTCTCACCCTCATTGGATCTCCTTCAATCCCAACTGATCTCTCTGTGTGTGTCCCAGTAAAAGAGTGTTTTACCCTTTCTGGCTCCCTTACCAAAAGTCAGGTCCTGCACTGATTTCCTTTTCTACTTTTCTTTTTCCTCCTTCCCAATTTTGTGAGGACCTTTTCTGTCTCTTGAAGTAAGAGACAGAAAAGGTGAAATTGATGTTCAACCAATGTCCAGCAGGTGTCCTGAGCCAAGGGGTGAGTGTACATGGATGAGAGTGAGCTAAGAATGCACTTGTAATCAAGAAAATATATCAAACACAAGAATGTTATATGGGGATTAAGTTTTATAGGAGAAGAGGAATGAAATGAGTTCTGCAAGGGAAACAACTATGTAAAATTCCTGGCTTTTCTAGAACAGTTTGTTTATAATGTGTTTTTTTTTTTTTTTATATGGATGACATGGTAGATACAAAATCACTTTGGTATTTAATTTAGCTTCCATTGTGTACATTAAAAAGAGTGGTTTTTGTAAATCAATATTTATAATGTAAGAAGCACCATCTTTTATAATGATTTAAAGTCAAGGTAAAATTTTTACATATTATCTTTTTAAATGGATGAGGAAAGGACACAGTGTTTCAAAATCCTTTAAGAGGGTAGTGGGTGAAAAAACATTCAGGCACTATGTTCTAAACTGCCTGGAAGCTGAGAACCTGTGCTGACCATTTAACATTTTGACCCAGTGAAATGATAAAGCCAGAGTCATTTCAGAAATGTCCAAAAGCTATTTCAAGCATCCCCTGCAATTGGCCACATCCAGAACTCTGAACACAGTAAATGTTCAGTTAACACTAGCTCATTGACAAAATATTTTGGCCATTCGACTGATATCTATTAACAGCATAAATACAATATCCCTTCTTCCTAACTCTAACCTTCAAGGAGATCTTTCAATTTTTCAAATATCAGTCAAAAGTATGTTATTGAATGAAGCCCTCTACTAGATAATAAGTACACTGAATTTGGTTGTTTTGTTCTTTTCCAGATACTGATTAACATGCCAAGTATAATGCCTGGCCCAGGAAGCTCAGGAGATGAATCAAATAACTTGACCATGAAGGAGCACTGAGGAGGAGGCAGAGATGATCTCTGGCATGGGTATTATAATAGGCATACAACAAGGCTCAGAGGCAGTGCAGAGGAAGAAATGAGGAGCTCTTGGAAGTGGTGGGGAGAGGGCAAGTGTTTGGAATGTTCTTTAAGAATAGGTACACTTGAACTGACTCTTAAAAGATGGGCAGGTGTTTGACAAGGCAATGTGAACACCACAGATAGAGGGGAGTGAAGCCACCTGGAATCCTTCCTCTCTGCACTGCAAACAGTTTGGGATGGTTGGTGCATATGGCACGTGACTGTGCACATTCTGTCCATGTTGTGTGCACTGATGATTTAGAAATGACAGAAGGGCAAGTGGTGAAGCTGGAGAGTTGCAGAAGCACACAGAGGAAGACTGCCTTACATGGTTCTTCAAGGTATTTGGACATGATCCTGTGGCAAAGAAAGTCATTACATGATTAATAAACTAAGCAGTATTGGTGTGGAATTTGCCTTCTACAACAATTATTTTCCTGCAGTGTGGATGACAAATTTGGGAGGTGGAAGAGGGGAAAGAATACAAACTGAACTGCTGGTTGGAAGACAATTATCAGTGGTCCTGGAAAGACTCAAGGCAATCAAGAAGCTGTGAAGGAAGGGTGCTGAAGGGAGGGACCTTAAGGATATAGCCCCTGGACAAACTGATTACTATTGTTTAAGGAGTAGTTTAGTGGGGAGCAAAGCAAAGACAAGCACAAAATGTGTTCTAAGACTTTTGGGGTTATGTAATTGGGTAAATGGTATTGATATTTGCAATATATATATATATATATATATATGGAATCAAAAAATTAGTCACAAGTTTCTGGGAGAGAAAGTATCTTCGGCACCCTAACTCCAGGTCCTCAGTTTTTCTATGAGGCAGGAAGCACAGGTGATGTTATCCCTATTTTATGTCCAAAGGGGTAAACTTTTTGCCTACTATCACATGCAGCAGGTTGGGAAGTTTACTCTCTACCAGGCTTAAGAACAGGTAAACAAGGGAGACAAGAACCATGCTTTCACAGAACTTATATTCTTGTGTTTGTGTTGGGGGGAACAGAATATGAACAAGTCAGCAAGCAATGAACCCAGGTCTGAAGGACTATGATGGTAGCAGGCAGTGGTACTTTATCTAGATATTAGGGAAAGTATCCCTGAGGTCACTCTGGAGCTGACCTTCCATTGAGAAGGAAGCAGTCATTCAGATTCTTAGGGGAAGAATTTTCTAGGCAGAGAACAGCAATTGAGAAGTCCCTGAGGTCGAAACAAGTTTGCTGCACCCTGAGGGAGGAATTCCAATTACAGAGCAATTGAAGAGCTGGGGAAATTCCTAGTTCCAATGGCATTCCTGGGAAGGTGAAAGTGAAAGGCTTGTGATGCCTTAGGGTAAATACCTAGCACAAATACTCTTGGGGAGGGCTGGGAACCTGCCCACTGTGCACAAAACTATGCCTCTAGAAACTGCATCATGACTCACAAATGCTTTTGGAAGACAAGCCCTTGCTCAGTTGCCTATTTTGGTACCTCATTTAACTAAAACTCATTTAGGTTTGCCTACAAAGATGAACTTAAAATTCTTTTGATGAATGGAATTCATCTTAAATTTATCAGCTCAGAACAAGAAACCACCTACAGTCCAATGGCAGGCAGCTCTTCCCCCGAGGCTCAGTCATGCCCTAACATGTTACATGGGAACAGAGCCTCCCAGCCAACTTCCAAACCCCTAAAAGAGACCAGAGAGGCAACATTTTCCCCAAAGGATGCCCCGTTAGCTCAGCTGGACAGGACAAGGAGAAATGGTACCCCACTGCCAAGGTGCCAAGCTGGGTTCTTGTCTATGTGAACCTGGAATGCCTTGGAGAGATGGGACATTGGGGCTGCCTGCTGGCTCTGAGATGGGCCATCCCAAGCACAGTCCTGCCTGCTCTCTGGAACACACTGCTCACACCTCTCATCCTGTGGTCATCCTCCACTGCTACTTTGTGGGCTACCTATTCTTCTGCCAACAGTGTTTCTTATGCCACCCCATTCAGCCAAATGGCTTCAAATTCATTCTCACTACAGGAAATGCAGATCAACACTCTGACCCTCTCTGAAAAGATCCTACTTTACAGCCAATTTTCTCAGATATCTCTGCTTGGTGTATCAAAAAAAAAGTATGTGAATTTAATATTTATCAATATAGCATGAATACATTATGAAATAATTAGATTATTCCTAAGTTATGTAGCCCCTTTCAGAGTATCACATTGAGAAGTTATATATCACGGGCACTTATTTTAAATACAGCCCCAAACCATGAAATGCATTCTTTGGAGTGGTGCTGGAGACTGTGGCATGTTTTGGTCCATGCCAAGGGCAGGCTCACCTTGTGTCTGAGCTCATTTCAAACCATATGCTCATAACATCTCTTTACTTCAACTGACTGGTCAATTTTTTGTTCCTAAAATCACCATTCAACCTTGGATCATAAGATGTTCGCACATAGTTTCACAGCACCGCTATGTCTCCTTCCTAACAACTTTAATAATGGCAATTTTTCATTTATTTTCAGTGATTGATTCACCTGTCTCCCTCAGTAACTGCGACTTCCACAGCAGCAGGGACCATGTGCATTTCTGCTTACCAATATGTCCCCAGAAACTAGCACAGCTTCTGGGACACAGTAGGGGCTTAACAACTAGCCACTGGGGGAAAGATGCTATGAAATATACTCATTGGTGGAAATGTTTCTGCTTCTAAGAGTGGATCTGCCAAAAATCATTCAAATCAAGGCTAAATAAGGTTAAGGCTCAGCTACGCTGTTTTTTTCTTTAAAAAAAAACACAAGAAAGTCTTTGCTGCTATTTGGGTTTAAACAGATTTTGGAGACAATTATCAAAAGGTTTGACTAACAATTTAACAACACTCATTTGTATATGTATGGAGATGACCAATTTTAAAATTTTTTTTTTTTAATGGAATAAGAGTTCATTTTCAAAAAGGTTCACCCAGATTAGGCCAAATTTAAAAAGATAAGAAAAACTACCACTTTCTTTGTGAGGCGCTCTCTCTCTATTATTTTCATTTAATCCTCATATCTGAATCTTACCCCAGGTCACAGATGAGGAAATGGAGGGAGCAAGAGGCTGGGGTTAGACACTGACTAAGCGGCAGAGCCAGGATTCACATCTAGGTCTATTTGATTCCAAGAGCTATGTCTTAAATCTAAGCCAAATTTTAAGCTAAAAAATTAATGCTGACATTGAATAATAATGTATTTGTTGCTCCCTCTTATGAAAAGTTACAAGACTACAGCTTAGTACCATCAACTGGGGCAAGTATTTAAAATAGAATTTGGATGCCAATGATGGGGTATCAGGGAAATGAGAAAATCCACAAAAAAGGAATAAGGAGGGATATTAACTAACATTAACCGAAAGCTTGTTTTATGCTAGATACTGTATTAGATGCTTTCATAGTAACATTTATTTTAATCCTAAGACTCCTGTGAGATGGGTAATAACAGTCAAGAAAAAAGTGGTATAGAGTAACTGGTATTTGGCTACTCCGATGCTCCTTTCCCCCTTTCTTTCTAAGGATGTGAACTGTCCACATTTCAGCTGAGTATTGTCTGGAATAAGGACAACATTCCCCAGTCTCTATTCCAGCTTAGTGAGGTCACAATACTAAATTCTGGTCAATGAAATGTAACAGGAAGTGTATGACAGCCTCTGGGAAATTTCCTTAAGAGATCATAGATGCTTGCCTTCCTCTGTCTCCTTCCCTTCCTTCCTTCCTCATTTCTACATTGCATGTGATGGATAAAGCTCCATCTAGGGCTATGAGATTGAGGACTTCCTCTGATGTTTAGCAAACCTAAAAAGTGGAACCAGCCTAAGCCTCAGGAGATTTGTGAAATCATAATACCAGTTCTGGATTGTCTCTCTAGAAATTTTTTTAATGTGAAAGAGAAACAAACATCACTTTGTTTATGCCACTGTTCTTTGCAGTCCCTGTAACTGGCAGCTAATTTTAACTAATCCAGAAACTTATCCAAAGTGATCATGTAAGGTTCAAACCCAGGCCCACCAGTTTGCAAAGTCCACCCTCTTAGGCAGAAGCCTGAAGAACTCCTGATTATAATCTGCAAAAGATTGGTGGTGCGGGAAGGGTGTGTGTGTGTGTAAAACTGCTGAAAAGAATTTGACAGAAGGAAAGAAGGAAAGTTCGAATATGCTCGCAATTCTGCATACCTAAGAGACAATCAAAGGGAATATGCTACTGGACAGTAAAGAATATAGTCTCCATCAGAGGTGGACAGAGAAAGATCTGTCACCTGCATGGATCTGGAAAGAGAAAGGAAAGAGAAGCTGTGTCTCTGAAAGATGCTGCTGTATTTTATTTCCCATCTATATTTTATAAATTTCCTATATGCATTTATTATTCTGTTCATAGAAAATTCTAAAAGACTCAGTCACTATTTCCACAGCCAAATTTGTCAAAGTGTAAAATTGTGTTTAGAAGTCTCATCATAATTATTAAGCACTCATTCTGTGCCCATCAGTATGCTAGATATCAAGAACAATATCAAAAAGCATCAATATTGGTTTCTGACCTCAAGCAGCTCAGAACTTAGGTGAACACATATAAAACAACCAAGTACTACTTACATGAAGAGATGGATCAGTGCAGGTGATAATAATCAGAAAGAGACTCATGAAAGAGAAGTAAAATTTAGAAAGACCTAAATTCTATATGTTTGCCTTATCTGCCCCAAATATTGTCTTAAAAATGACCAATCCACCCTCAGGGCTCAGTCAATCTCTTTCTGGTAACCTGAGAAAATCCAGAAGAAAAAGACTTAGAAATACTCTATTTTCTACAGCATCCCATTGGTTTGGGGACATATCTAGTGGTAGGCTCCTCACATTCATATGATAAAGGAGATGACTGTGAGCAGCAGTGTGGCCGGTTCCTCTGCCCAATGGCACAAGCAGAGTCACAAATAACAGAAATGAAAAGATCACTACAAATTGTGTTATTGAACTGCATGACCTACATGGAGCAATCAACTCACTCCTAGGTTTGGCAGGGCCTTTCTGAGTTGATTCCCTGAAAAACAAAACAAAACAATAAAACCCAAACCAAACCAAAAAAATAAAAAAAAAATTAAAAAAAGAGAGACTCTGAGTGTCATCATCTCTGCTCCATGTGGCTGCCTTGATAAGAGTTCAGATTTCTCTGTGTCATGAGAAAATTTTTATGATTAATGGAAGACAGAATATTATCCAGTATTAACAGTTATTTTCCAATTCTGTATTATAAAATTATTTCTGATAATGGAAAATTCTCTATTTCTTTCAATTAATTAAAACATTAAAATTCTACAGTGTATAAAATAAAGCACTGGAGTTCTGGAGAGGTGAGGCAGAATACGAAGGTAAACAGGAATCATTATTCCTTTTCTCAGAGGTATGTAATCTACAGGGGAAGCATGCAGCACCTGAAAGGGGAGGAGAGGTTGGTGGGCCATGCAGGGTTGAAGGAGGAGCATAGGAACATGGGTCTGGGAAAGTTTGGCTAGCTTTACAGTGCTCAATTGAAATACTACTTTGCAATATTTTCTCAACACCAGGGTTCTAGTTTGTTAGTCCTACTGAGACATCAGGTCAGAAGAAAAGAACAAAAGTGAGAAGGCATTCATGGCTTTGCATTCTCAGAAAGTCATCCTGCTGGTTCAACTGTGTATGATTGAGCATATTGTCATTGATGAAGAATTTTTATTTATTTTTGATCAAAGACTTCACCATGTTTCCTGAACTTTTCAATCTTCTGTTTGCAGAGTTTAATGTGAGCTCTCCTCGGGCCTGGGAGAAATTCTGAGAGTGACCCCTGAGAATGAGCTCAGTGGTGAGAAGTCCAAGGACAGGATGAGGTCGACATTGCAAGTGTTTTTGGAATAAGGTAGGTTGACTAGAAACTGTAATTGTGCAAGGCCAGCTGTGCACTTCTGTGTGAGCTGATCCCTTATCATGGTCCCAGTCTTAAATATTCACGACCAATTACTCTGTGTTCTCAGCCCACTATGCTGATTGACCCTCTGCCTTAACTATATGACATCCCTTCCTTTTATGACAAGTGTTAGGAAGGTGATCTTCCAGGCTCTCCTTCAAGGGAAAAACACGATTTCCTGCAGCAGGATGCCCGCCATCTCCAGCTAATCCGTCTTCTGGGAAGATGTCCAAATATTTCTTTGAAAGTTTCCCATGCATCCCATTTAAAGAATATGTACTGTCATCTGGGTCCCATATTGGAATCTGCCACACAGGAGCCAGCCAGTTATTTACTATTGTCTCTTTCCCATCCATAAAATGAAGACTTCTAAGAAAATATTTGCAAGTGAAGCCAGGCTGAAAGCTTAGAATTAAAGCAGAGTTAGTGCTCCTTAGCTCCTGTGAAGTGATATAAAAAAAGCCGTGATAGGTTCTGCTAGTGACTGAGACAGTGCTTGCTGGGATCCCTGTAAGAATTCAATCTGTGTTCCCTGGACCATGTTGAAATCTGGGCAAAAGTTTTCCTGATACTGTGAAAACAACTGGTTTCTGAGGTTCCTCATAGTCAACTTTTTCATTTCTTTGATTTGAAGTAACCCAGGTCTAATACCAGCTAGGCCTTGATTCCATGCCCCTCCCATCTTTTTTTCCTCAATGACTGTGCGTGTATGTATTTGTGCATATGTGTTTCTTGGCCTAATATTAGGCTATCTGTTAATTGTAATACACATTTAATACTGAACTTCAATTCTAATCTTAACTGATTCTCTAAGACTAGGACATGATATGTATGCATATGTATGTGTGTGTGTTTGTGTGTGTGTGTATGTATGTATATATACACACATATATATAGTTTGTTAAGAATTTTTAAGAATCAATATAAATTGTAAAAGAACAAGATTCAGAACATTTTAGAAATAGAGGAAAAGATATGAGTCAGAAAGTGTATGAGAATTGGTATCTTGGCTTCTGCTGGTGGCTCTTCTGGCAGTGAGATCTGGGGCAAGCCACTAACAGTCTAGGCAGGAGTTTCTGTTTTCTATGTGTTTAATGTAACTATCCTGGACTATATCAGAAAAGAAGATAGGAATATTTCATGTTCCAGATATCTCAGACTTCGTTTCATCTTACCACTCATTTATCATCCAACAAATGTTTATTCTATGCCTACTGTGTGCAAAACACTGGACTGGTTTCTGAGGATACATTGGTCCATTTGATGGATGTGGCCTTTGCCCTCCTGGGGTCCACAAGTCTCCAAGCATTCCTCCAGGGACCGTTAGGCTGGACATGATAAATCAGTGGGGACTAACTAAACAAACCCCAGTGTGTCCCTAAACCACAGTTCTCTTTGGCTTTGTCTCCTGAATGCTATGTATCCAAATGCAGGCACACCTTCCAGTTATCCACTTATTCTACTAATTTATCTCTGCTAACTTCTTTATCTCCAATTCAGTCTCTCCACCAAATTGTTTTTGGAGGATTTAAAAACAAATAAACATGTGCCCTCAAGAAACTTATAGTTTAAAAAAAAATAGAGGCAAATATGTAGCTGGATATATGAGCAAATTCAGGGCTGATTAAAATCTCCTAGTACAGGATATTGACATGGTTCAGAGCCTATGACTCAAATATGCTTTATAATAGCTGAATGTAACCAGGTCACCTTATGAAAAAGAGCAGTATGATAATAAATCAGGCGTCCTTTATCTCATTACAAAATTGAAGGGCAAATGTAGTTGGGTCTTACATTGGTAGATGAAAGAGTGGGCTAAAGTGGAGAGGACTTCCCAGATTTCTCAGAGAAATTGAGACCTAAAGGGCAAATTTAAAAAAAAAACTTGAGGCTTAAGGAAGCCTGTTGTTTTTGTGAGCAGAATAGCTTTTTGTGTCTGGTAAAGGCCTCTGTGTAACTGGGGGAGTTACAGACAGATTGATTACAAGTAAAAATGAGGGGGGGAAGCATACTAAAGGATGAAACAAATATGTAAGTGGGTGTAAATTTTATAATTTTACCTTCATCTTTGAGTGAACTTGATTATCAAATAAAATGCCTGGATTTGCTTAATTTACTTAACCAATTCAATAATCAGATACAAAATTTTGTTCTTCAGGGTCCTCAAGGACACAAACACACAAAAAAAGATGTGTGCATTCTGACAAAACATAATCATAATGCAAATAATTTCTATTTATAAACTATATTATAGTTCATGCATATCACTCAGTGTATTACTGTCATTTCAAAATAACATGCTCTCTCCTCTGTAGTCTGCACACCTGAGAGTGACAGCATCTCTTAGCAGTCCCCAGTCTTGCTGAGTCATTCTGTTCATCCTCCTGTAGCTCAGGCATCATTCAGAGGCACAACAGTTTGAGAATTGACAAGTGCTTAACTATGGATCCCTAACTTACTCTGGAGGAATGCTGTAAGACTGTGGACCTCAGGAGGGTAAAGGTCACATCCATCACATAGACTAGCACATCCCCAGAACCCAGTGCATTGTTGTGCATATGGCAGGCACCCAATAAATATTTGTTAGATAATAAATGAATGGGTGAAGTGAAGTCTGAGGCTTCTGAAATGCACATTTTCTCTATCTTGTATAGTGCAGGGTCCTCTCAAGATTTAATCCCTAGCTCTGTCTACATTAACATGTTCTTATTTGATTGAAGAATCAACACACTTAAAGACTGGGATTTGGAAGTGAGAAGGAGTACATGGAAGTGATTCAGGAAGACAAGGAAATGATACACAAGTGGCAACATTTGTCAAAGTAAGATAAAAGAATACTTATTACAAGATTACTTATTATATTTCTCATGTCTGTGCATGTCTTCATCTTCACCTTCTGGTAACATATACATCCACATTGAATTGAGCCATTTTCCCCAAATCGAGGATCTTGTGACTTTGAAGTACCATAATATCTTGAGATTTCTTTGATAATTTTTGACCAATGGGTTCTAGAGATGCTGGAAACCCTGACAGTATAAAATAACAAGACAGTGTAAAAACATGAGTCAGAAAATCATGACTGCCTTTAGACATAGCTACTTAAATATAACATGGTGACTAAAAGTATGGATTCTGGAGCAAGACTACTTAGATTCAAATCCTGACTTTGCCCTTGTGAGCTGTTTGATTTTTGTTGTTAATTAATTTCTCTGTGCCTTAGTTTTCTATTTCAAAAATGAGTTGTGGTGAAGATTAAATAAACAATACTGTTAGAGCAGTTCTAGGCATATAGGAAGTGCCATATTAATCTTAGCTATTGTCGTGATAGTGGGTAAGTCACTTATCCACTCTGGGTTTAAAGTTTCCAGGTATAAAATGAGAGACTTTGACTAGATTTTCTCTAAGGCCCTCCTGAACCTACTGTTTTCAAATGCTTAGAGTCCATGTGCTTTTCTACATATATGTATGTAGTTTGTGATAGGAAAGTGCATGATTAGTAAATGCTTTCCTTGATTGATGCAAGGAGATGTTATTAGGGGATTGAGACAGTCTTCTTCACTATTCCAAATTCCTTGAGGGTAAGAGTGTATCTTTTCCTCCTCAGGATCCCAAGGCCTAATGTGGTGCCTGGGGACAGTGGGTGCTCTGTAAACTGTTAATAGATATGGAATAAATGCCTATGTCTTGTGTACCCAGATATATGGGAATGGGAAATGGTTGTAACTCCTTCCTAGGCCTTACCTCAATTAAAGCTACTTACACCGAATATTCAAAAAACATTAGTGCTCTCTACTGGAGACATTCCTAGTACAGGAATTCAAGTTTGAGTTTTTGATGGCAAATTCTGATTTGAGTTCATAAGTCCTGGATTTGAGAAGTAGGGTATAGTATATACACATAGTTTACTGTGTTGCAAGCACAGATTTGGTGTTATGGCACTGAGGATGGCATGATCAGCATTAAAATGCCAAGTCTCATTTCTTTGCCATGTATTTATGCATTTTTTCCAGAGCAGCTTTATCTATAGATTTGTACACATGTTGTGTTTGCTCTGATTCATTTTAAGTAAAAAAAAAAAAAAGAGAGAGAGAGACATAGCATTAATTGAAAAAGTAATGTTAAGAAAATGAAAAGACAACCCACAAAATGGTAGAAAATATTCACAAATAATATATCTGATAAGGGACTTGTATCCAGAGTTCATAAAAACAAAACTAAGCAAAACAATAGGATTTACATTTCTCATTTAAGTTATTATTTTCTCTACACCACAAGTCTTTTTTTGGCATTACTGTTTTCTTTTTCATTAATTGAATATTTTCTAATATTACTTTTTAACTTCTTTAATGATTTTCTTGCTATATATTTTTAGTTATTTACTTAGTGATTGCTTTAGGCCTTACCATATATGTCTTATCAAAAACAGTTTCACAATTACACCAGCAATTTCAGAGAATGTAGAAACAGCATTCCCATATAGCTCTACTCTCTTTTCTTTCTTACTGTGGTATTCTTGTCATAGGTATTATCTCTATGCATGTTATAAGCCCGACAGTACATCATTATAATTATTATTCCTTTATGTAATTTTATGTCTTTTAAAGAAGCTGAGAGGAGAAAAGAGAGCAAGTTTATACGTATAATTTTTCTTTTTTTTTAAATTGAATTATAGTCAGTTTCCAGTGTTGTGTCAGTTTCCAGTGTAGAACACAATTTTTATGTTATATGTATAATTTTTCTCATATTAGCCTTCTTTCCATTTCAGGTTCTATGCATTTGTTCCTTTGGATTCAAGTGAAATATCTGGAGTCAATTCTTAACCCAATGTTGGTTTGTTCTCACCAACCTCTTTGCCCTGCTATTGGAAAATATATTACATTTCTGTATGTTATATGCCCACAGATACAATTAAATGTATACTGCTTTATGATTTTTAAACAAGATAAGAAAGGATAAGAAATAGGCAATTATACTCCTTTATAATTGCATAATTACCTTTATCAGTGTTCTTTGTTTTGTGTGTGTGTGTATTCAAATTACTGTCTTTGGTCACTTGCTTTCAGCCTGAAGAACTAACTTTAGCATGTCTTGTAAGGTAGGTCTATTGGCAGCAGATTCTTTCAGATTTTGTTTTCCAAATGTCTTTTTATTTCATCTTCACTTTTAAATGATAATTTTGCTGGATATATGATTCTTGATTAAGAGCTTTTAAAATTTGAGGGCTGAGAATAGGTTATCCTATTGCCTTCAGCCCTCTATTGTTTCTGATGATAAGTCAACTGTTAATCTTATACGAGTTTTCTTAAGCAAGATGTCATTTTCCTCTTGCTGCCTTCAAGATTTTCTTTGGCATTTTTACTATGTGTCTATTCATGGGTCTTTTTGAGTTTATCCTACTTGCAGTTTGTTGAACATCCTGGATATATAGATTTAAATTTTTTAGGAAATGGGAATTTTTTAGCCACTAATTTTTCAAATATTTTTCTGCTCCTTTCCTTCTCTGTTCTTCTGGTGCTGCCTTTACATGTCTGTTGGTATACATTAGTGTCCCACATTTCTCTGAGACTTTGCTCATTTTTTCTTCATTCTTTTTTCACTCTGTTCTTGGATTGCATAATTTCTATTGATCTATTCTTAAGTACTTTTACTTTCTGCCCGTTTAAGTGTATTATTGATTCCATCTAGTGAATTTTTAAATTTCAGTTATTGCTCCTTTCAGTTCCAAAATTTCCATTTGGTTATTTTTAATAATTTCTGTCTCTTTATTAATGTTCTCTATGTGATGTGACACTGTCTTCATGCTTTACTTCTAAAATCATGGTTTTCTTTGTTTCTTTGAACATATTTATAATGGCTTCTTTTCTCACATCTGGTCTCTCCTGCAGGTGGCTTTATTGCCTGCTATTCTTCTGGTATCTAGGCCATAATTTCCTGCTTATTTTGCATGTCTCATATTTTTTGGAAAATGAACATTTTAGATATTGCAGCAACTTTGGGTACTGGCTTCATCTCTCCCCTCTGTCAGTGCTTGTCATTGTTGTTAGCTTGTTTACTTGTTTAAAGACTAACTGGATTATTTTAGTGTTGTCCATTCCCTTCTCTTCCTCCTCTATCCACTAAACAGACACAGGGTAAAGCCTCTGATGTTTTTCCTCAGGGATTCATCCTTGGACATGCCCAGCCACTTTGGGATAACAAGGTTTTAGCAGGACTTAGGCAGTGTTTGTCTAGTTACCTGACCACGCTAACCTATGAAACTCCACTAACTGCTGGTTAAAAGCTCTATTGTTCATAACAATGCCCTGGAGAATAAATTATTTACACCCTAATCCAGTCAAATTCAGGCTGCTATGAAGGGACAGTTCCTGATGGTCAAAGTTTGAAATTTATTCAGACTCTAGTTCTTGCAGCTGGTTTCTTATTTTTCTCCAGCAACTAGTTGGCTTATCATTTAGCCTGTATCTTCAATGAATTTATCAGTCTCCTCCCCATTGCCTCTCACCAACACTTCTACTGTTTTTGAAAGCAAACTTAGATTTGAACTTCATATGCTGTTGCAAATAAAGTTGGCTCCTTTGGGGAGATAATTTGAGCTCTCTGTTCTATGGTCTGCCTTTCCTCCCAGGGAAAATCTCTGAGCCACAACTCTGGTGCTGGAGTAAGGAACAATAGGTCAATTCTAAGTGACAGCCCAGTTTGAAGAAGTAAGTGCTCAGTGGATATATGGGCAAGAGCCCCAGGTGTCCTTGGCTTGTCTCCCTTGGCACAAGCCCCTGTCCTATGAGCTGAGTCAATAGCAATTGGGACCTCAATGTCCTACCATGCCCAAGGTAGAACCTTTGTCTCATGAGAGGAAACATGGTGGAAGAATGGGGCCCCCACCTGTTGGCTGCAGTAGTACAGAACTTTGCCTCAGCAACAAGTATCTAGGGGCAGTATGAGAAATGCTAATGTCATGTCCTTCCCAGGAAGACAACCCTCCAACCAGGACCTGGGGTGAGTCAAAAACTTGTGTTCTCGGTTGTACAAGTCTGGGTGGAGTTCCCAGCTCAATGAGTGGAGAGGGGAAAAGTGCGGATCTTCAAATACTAAACACTCATCATTTTATGGAGCTTTAGTAAATATTCTTGAGTAAATGTGTCTTCATTTGCTGTATATCTGTAGCGGCATTTCCATTTGTGTATGCTCATAAGGCCAACTATTTTTAAATGTGTTTTAAAAATAGTTTTCATCAGTTTTTTTGAGGAGTGATTCTGAGTTGCACACCATCGTGCCAGAAGTGGAGCCAGGAAGGGGAAACTGATACAGTATAGATTAGCATTCTCTTTAACTGAGGGCTTGCTGTATCTTTGGTTGCTAGTGGAAGGCCTAAGATATATTTGTAGTATTAAAAATAAAAATTAAAAAATAATTTTCTAATGTTAGTATGTTAGAAGCAAAGCATAAGATGGCAATTCCTGTAGATGAATTGTTGCTTGAATCCTCTGAGAAGAAATCTTTAGAGAACTGGAGACATAGGAGGATGCAATTTCCCAGGCATTTCTCAAGGGAGATCATGTAAGCATTTCTAGAAGCCAGCACTCAAAGCATCTTGGGATGGATACTCTGCTGTAAAGAGACTAAGAGAGTTCAATATCAGCTATCAAAATCAACCTCATAAAAATATTCATATTAAAGAGTATGTAGAGTAAAGAAACTCAGTGTAGAGTTTACTAACAGCTGCTCCAAGAACCCAAATCAACCACATAAACAAAATTGTAGCAACAGTAATAAAAACAATATAACAGCCACTCTTATTGGACACTTTCTACCTTTAAGGAAGTACACTTACTATCTCTAATCCTCATGATCACACAGTAAATTAGATATTATTCCTACATTTATGCAAGTGAAGAGATTAGACTTAACATATTCTAGGTCACTTAGCTTGGTTCTAGAGCTTAGTCTCAGATGCAAGCTCTCTGACTCCAAGGCCTGTCCTCTGTCCATTACTTACACAAAACTGTCCATAAAGGGGTGAAGAAATGAGAAAAGAAAGAAAAACAAAGGGTAAAAATAGATAAGAGAATAAAGTGGTAAGGAAAAATGTATGAAAGTATAGTCATGCATGGGAGTGCCAGGGCAGGATCAACAGGTTCCCCTGTAGCTCTTCATTAGCACAAATACCTTCCAATTTGGTCTAAGCCTTGTGAGGTGAGCTTCATCAAGTCTCAACAATGCTGAACCCACAAATCTTTTCAATTTAGCCCTATTTCTACATTGGGTTTTTGCTGAGAAGTCTGAGGAAAAACTCCCTTAAACTTTCCAGAAGCCCAATTGTTTGAGAGCATCTATGATACATACTGTATCTCCTCAGAGAGTCTTTTTCTGATTATGTCATACTCCAAGGATGCAACCATAATGATTCTGAGGTTTAAGGAAAAGAATCTTCAGTCATGTCCTTCATTTCATATTTGACCCCTCCATCTTTTTTCTTTTCTTTTCTGGCAACACCCTGGATTTGTTCTTTGCTTGGAAACCATTTATGAATTTAATTTTAGGATCATTTCCCTTCCTGGGAACTGCTGCTTTGTGTCTTCCTATTCCCCTTCCCAAAATTGAGTTTATGGTCTCCATAAGATTATATATCATGACAAAATATCTTACAAGTCTCCTTCAACTTTCACTGCATTTTGCAAATTTTGATGAGTTGTATTTTTATTTTTATTTCATTGAATACATTTTAAAATCCCTCTTGAGACTTATTTGACCTATTTTAACGTAGAAGTGTGTTGTTTACTATCCAGGTATTTTAGGACTTTCCAGCTATCTTTCCATTGTTGATTTCTAGTTTAATTTCACTCTAGTCTGAGACATACATTATAACATTTCTGTTCCTTTCAATTTTTAAGGTGTGTTTAATGATACATAATGAGGTCTATCTTGGTGAATGTTTCATGTTAGCTTGAGGAAAATATGTATTCTGATGTTTTTGGTATTCTATAAATGTTGATTATATCCTGTAGATTCCAAATAGAAAAATCAATCAATATAATATACCACATTAAGAGAGCAAAGAAAAAAAATGGTCATCCAATTGATTTACAAAAATCCTTTGATCAAATTTAATAATTTTTCTGTTAAAAAAATACTAAAAAATTAGGAATAGAAGAAAACTTCCTCAACATGATAAAACCATGCATGAAAAATCCACAGCTACATCCTACTCAATGATGAAAGACTGAAATCTTCTCCCCTAAGATAACAAAAAAGACAGTAATGCCCATTTTTCCCTCCTCTATTTAACATAGTATTAGAGGTACTAGCCAGTGTAATAAAACAAGGGAAAGAAATAAAGAGATTTAAATTTGGAAATGAAGTAATAAATTCTCTCAACACACGACAAGATATTAAATATAGAAATATCAAAGATTTCACCAAAAAATAGAAAAAATAAACTAATTCAGCAAATTTGGAGGATACAAAATCAACAATTAAAAATCAGTTGCATTTCTATACACTAACATGACAATTCAAAAAATTAAGAAAGCAATCCCATTTAAAATAGGATCAAAGTGATTAATTAAAAATAAATTTAGCCTAGAAGAAGAATGATTTGCATACTGAAAACATTGCCAAAAGACATTAAATAAGACATAAAGAAATAGACATCCATGTTCATAGGTGGGAAGTTTTAATATTGTTAAGCTGTCAGTACTACTCAACAGATTCTACAGATCTTATGCAATTCTTATCAAAATTCCAATATTTTTTCCAGAAAATAAAAAGTTCTAAAATTCATAGGGAATTTCAAGAGATTCCAAGTAAACAAATAAAAAATCTTGAAACAGAAGAACAAAGTGTGAGATATCATACTTCCTGATTTCAAAACTTAGTACAAACTATTGTAATCCAAATAGACATATAGACGAATACAGTAAATAAATCTTCTCATATGCGGTCAAATGATTTGGTAAAGGTGTCAAGACAATTCAGTGGGAAAAGCACAATATTTTCAACAAATGATACTGAGGAAATTCGATATTCACATGCAAAAGGATGAAGTTATACCCTTACCTTCCTCCATATTCAAAAATTTACTCAAAATATAACAAAGATCTAAATGTAAAAGCTAAACAAAATCTCTTAGAAGAAAACGTAGGGGAAACTCTTCATTCTATTGGGTTTGGCAGTGATTTCTTGGATATACACCAAAGGTGTTTGTAGACAACAAATGAAAAAATAGATAAATTGGTTTTTAAAAAAATTTAAAACTTTTGTGCATATCAAAGGACAATATTAAAAGAATAAAGGGTAGCTCACAGGATGGGAGAAAATGTTTACAAATCATACATTTGATAAGAAATTAATATACAGAATATATAAAGAACCCTTTAACTCAGCAACAACAAAAACAAAAACAAAGAGCTCATTTCAAAATAGTCAAGGACTTGAAGACACCTTCCCCAAATAACAAAGATAATTGGCCAATAAGTACCTGAAAAGGTGCTCATCATCATTATTTATTAAGGAAATTAGATACATTTCACACACATTAATATGGTTGCCATTTCTTTAGAAACAGAAAACAAATTTTGATAAGGATGTAGAGAAATTGAGAATCCTGTACATCATTGGTAGGAACAAATTGAACAGCTAATGTAGAAAACAGTATAACTATTCCTCAGAAAATTAAACATAAAATTACCATTTGATTCAACAGTTCAACTTCTAGTTATATATCTCAAAGGAACTGAAAGTAAGAACTCAAATATATAGTTGTACACCAATGTTTATAATAGCATTATTCAAAACAGTACAAAAAAATGGAAACAATCTAGTTATCCACTAACGTATGAATGGGTAAATAAATTGTAGTGTATTTGCTGGTCAGAATGGCTGTCATCAAAAGAACACAAGCAACAAATATTGGCAATGATGTGGATAAAAGAAACCCTTGGTGGGCTCTTGGTAGGAAAGTAAATTCATGCAGCCACTGTGGAAAATAGTATGGAGATTTCTCCAAAAATCTCAAAATATAATTACTATATGACCAAGATTCCACCCCTGGGTATATAAAAGCAAAACCGAAACCAAAACCAAAAACACTAATTTGAAAATATACATGCATGTCAATGTTCATAGCATCATTATGTACAATTGCCAAGGTATGGAAGCAACCTTAGTGTCCATGAACAGATGAATGGATAAAGAAGATATGATATACACACACACACAGATAGATAGATAGATAAAGATAGATATAGTATGTATAGATATTTACTGTACACTACACAAACACACACACGCACACACACACAATGGAATACTACTCAGCCATAAAAAATGAAATTTTGCCATTAACAGCAACATGGATGGACTTGGATGGCATTATGCTAAGTGAAATAAGTCAGACAGAGAAAGACAAATACTATATGATATCACTTATATGTAGAATGTATAAAATACAACAAACTATTGAATATAACAAAAACAACAACAAAAAAAGAAGCAGGCTAACAAATATAGAGAACAAACCAGTGGTTACCAGTGGGAAGTGGGGCGGGCAATAAAGGTATGGAGGAGTGTGAGGAGTGGGAGTAACACACTATTGAGTA
The DNA here is from genome assembly GCF_036321535.1 of Camelus dromedarius. Taxonomy (NCBI): domain Eukaryota; kingdom Metazoa; phylum Chordata; class Mammalia; order Artiodactyla; family Camelidae; genus Camelus; species Camelus dromedarius. The sequence continues at coordinate 879,596 of NC_087457.1, forward strand.
TAAGACAGGCTACAAAGATGTACTGCACAACAAAGGGAACATAGCCAGTATTTTGTAATAACTGCAAATTAAGTGGAAATATAAAAGTTCTATAATAATTAAAAATTAAAAAAATAAAATAGAGTGTAGTACATTCTTACCATGGAATGTTCTTCAGCCTTAAAAAGAAGGATATTCTAACACATGTTACAGTCTAAATAAACCTGAGGACATTATGCTAACTGAAATAAGACAGTCACAAAAAGAAAAATACTATATGATGTCATTTTTATGAGGTATCCAGGGTAGTTAAATTCATAGAAACAGAAAGTTTACTCACACTTACCAGGAGCTTGGGGAGAGGGAAATGGAGACTTGTTTATTGGATACAGAGTTTCAGCTGAGCATGATGCAATGGGTTGGAGGTAGATAGTGATGATGATTGTAACATCTATGTGAATATACTTAATTCCACTATATTGTACACTTTAAATAGTTAAAATAGTAAATAGTTGTGCATATTTCATCAAAATAAAATAATTAGGTACTTTAAGTGGGAGGGAAATAGAACTTGATTGTCTGCATTTTCTATATTAATGGACAGTCAGCAGGGGCAGAGATAGATTGGGGCCTTAGACCAAATATATCAGGGGAGGAATTCATTACTCATGTTTTACCAGGGACTGTTTCCTGGGCTAAGAGTGAGCACCATATTCAATGCAGCCTGGGACCACTGTCCACAGAACAGTGGTTAAGGAATAAGATCACATTAACTGAAGTAAAAGGAATTCCATCCAAATAACACTGTTGAGTGGCACAACCACACTTCCATGGAAAAAGAGACACAAGGAAGAATATTCCAGAGTTGTCATATCAGTCCTAGTACAGTCATAGAAACAGAATCCACTTTAGTTTGTTTAAACATAATAATTTGTACAGGTGATAAAGGAATAGAGATCAAAAAACACAAAATTCTAAACAAAAGCCTTTACTTTTTGGCCTATAGGTAATAAGAGGGATATTTATTACCCTTTGAAATAATAAACAAATGTCACACATATTCATATATCCAAACATTAATCTATTTATTCATTGTTTCAATCACCATGCACTCTAGGTTTTACCTTACTTTAAAGTTACCATATTTGGTCCTTAGGACTCTATAATACACAATTATATCTCCAGGCAAGATGCACTAGGTTGAAACCAAACTTAAAAAATGACTATTTGGTTGCAACTTAGATTCTTGATCACTAAACCTAAAATATTTATATATATACACACACACCTACACATACATACACATACACATATCTATATACATACACACATCTATATACACACACATATATATATATACATGTATATAATTACAATATTTATTTCTGCCTAAATAACATTATGTAAGGCCCATACACAGTGTAAGCTGCATGAGGACAAGATCTTTGCTTTTCTCTCTTTACATAATCCAGAACAATGGCAGGGAGGACATAAGAATTTAACAAACAATGTAAATAATTAGAACCAAGCATTCCTTAATGAGGATTAGAATAGATGTGTGAATAAATTGTTAACTACTTTTTAAAGCCTTTTTATTTTTCTAAGTGACCATTGTCAGTTTTATTATTTTTTATTGAAAGAAAATAGAAACAGTAATTCAAAGAGATATCTGCACTCAAGTTTATTGCAGCTTTAACCACAGTAGCCAAGAAATGAAAGCAACCTAAATGCCAACACATGAATGGATACAAAAGATGTGGCACATATACATATACACAAGGGAATATTATTCAGTCACAAGGAAGGAGGATATCCTGCCATTTGCAACATCAATGGACCTTGAGCACATTATGCTAAGTGAGATAGGTCAGAGAAAGACAAGTACAGTGTGATATCACTTGTATGTGGAATCTAAAAAAGACAAGGCTTCTCTTTGCTCTTCAATGCAGGGTGTGTCTAGTCCAAGGGATTAGAACATCTGCTTAAGTCAAGCTCTCAGTGGGAACAGATATACAGATATTTCTGTAGAATAGTTTACTTTTCCATTAAACCCCATGATACATTGGTCACATATTCATTACTATATGGTTTCTTCTTTAAAAGGCAAAGCCATTCATTCTTCCTTCTGAACACTTGAAGCCACGACTAGACGGAGTCATTTAAATTCTCCAGTGGAGATGAGTTAACATCCTCGCAGAGATACTGAGACTGTGGTGAATAAGGTCTCAGAGGGGGAAACTGTACCGAAAGAGTTTCTTCTGCTCCTCTGGTCCTTAAGTCAAATTAGAGACCTTAATCTAATATCTAAAATCCAAACAATCTATTATCTCAGAGGTTTGGTGTGATCATGGAATTCTGGCAATTGAAAACAATCACACATATGTCAGCTTTTTGTTTTTACAGAAGTTTCTTACTAAGTACCCTCTGTGCCTAAACATACACTATGAAGATGTAAAGAAAATATATATATATAAAATGGTGTCTGTCTTCAGACGAACTATACTTTTATTTGAAAAAAATACTAGACCAAGTTAGTTGCACCTGGGCCAAGACTGTGTTCATACCAGGATGTCATGTACCTCTAACAGGGAGACTGTGATGTCTTTTCAGGATCTGAGCATCACTCCTAGCTTGGATCCTGATTCTGAGAGTCCTTGAAGTGTTTGGGCATTCTCATTTCCCAGCATATGGATCCAAGTACATTTCCAGAGGTCCCCTACGAGAGGCACTGTGAAAATCATTATCATTTATCCTCATCCCAGAGTTGCAAGGTCCTCTCTCCTGGGATCCTGCCCTCCCCTCCAGGTGATACTTCCATCATCTGAAATTGGTTTAGACCAAGGCTATGGATTATAACCTTTTATCAATGTTACCTCTCAGCTTCCTATAAATATCCTTGATTCCAATGGTTTCCTCCCCATTCTTTTTTTCTCTACAGACACCTTGTTTTATTTGCCATCTTCAGAATTTCCTCTGGTCAGGTCTGCTGGCTGCCACTCCAACCAAATTATAGACTGAATGTTTGAATGTGTTCTTCAAAATCCATTTGAGAAAACCCCAAATACCAATGTCCCAATGTGCTTGGAAATGGGGTTTGGGAGGGATTAGATAATGAGTGTGGGGCCTTCATGAATCTAATTAGTGCCTGTATAACAAAGAATCATGAGATTCATTCTCTCTGTCTCTCTCTCTCTCTCTGTCTCTCTCTCTTCAACATGCTAGGAAAAAGTAAGGACTTTGTCATCTGTAAAGCTGTAAGAGGACCCTTACCAAGAAAATAACAGTGCTGGCACAGTGCTTTTGGACTTACAGCCTCCAGAACTGGGAGAAATAAATGTTTGTTTTGTATGCCACACAGTCTATGGTAATTTGTTATAGCAGCCTGAGCTAAGACAAACCACGATGCTCATTACTCTTATTGTATGTACTTGAATTCTGATGTTTAAATGCCAACACCTGGCCTCTGTGTGTCTGGGTTTTTCATTCCCCATTACTATCAAGGCATCCATTTCTGCAGTGGTGCATCACCCCTTCTGTACTTGCCTACAGCAGAGAAGCCACCACTGAACTTAAGGATGATGGGAATTCCTCTCACCAGTGAATATTCTTAGTGTTTAGTAATTTGTTTCTAAACACTGTAAAAGTGTAATTGAAACCTATGAAGTAAAGGTTACTGTTGTTGAGATTTCAAGGGGTAACAGGAAAGTTCATACCTTATTTTTGAAGCAAATATAAGGGATTAAAAACCAAGGCCAAAGCAAAAACAAGATTAGGATGCAAACGTTATTTTCTAGTATTCTGATCTTAGTCTTATACCCCTCATTAAGTAGGCTAATGTCATTTCTGGAAGCAATGAGCAATTCCATTTTTTCACATTCCATTTACTATTTTAATTATTAGTATTGTAGTTTGTTTTCTTTGTTATTCAAGAAATAACACAAGCTAACTTTGCAAAATTGAAAATATAGAGTATATAATGAAAAGCATGTGTCCTTTCCATCCCTGATGCCAAGCTGTCTTCTCCAGGAAGAACCAATGATACCAATTTCTAATGAATCTTCCAGAAATGTACTATACATACATGTGTATGAGTGCCCAAAATAATTGCCTTTTTTTTTTACGATGAACACATTATACAAACTGTTTTGTGCCTCATTTTTTCACTCTACATTCTATCTTCCAGATTGTTCTATATTTATACAAATAGAGCTCCACTATCTATTTACTAGCAACATAGAATTCTAGTATAAATACATGCAAAATATATATTACCAAATTACATAAATGAGCATTAAGTGGTTTCCAATCTTTTGCCATTAGAAGTGAAGCCTCAGTGAAACTCTTGTATATATGTACATACACATATATATTATTTTGCACACATATATATTTCCTAAAACTGAACACACTATATCAAAATGTCCATGCATTTATTCTATCTAATATGGGCCAGGCATCAGTATTCTCTAGAAATCACTTTTTATATTTAAAGCATTGCTGGATGAAAGTGAAAAGCATGCATATCAGAAATAGGCCAGAGAACATACATGTATATTATATTATATATCTGATTTCTTTACAAGGAGAGCTACTTCTTTTTAAATAGTGAGCTCACTACTTTCATAACATTACCAAGAATGTTAGCTGGGGCAGGCAATAATGAAGCGATTCTTTTGCCAAGGTTGTCCAAGGCTTGTACAAGCAAGGAACTATCATCATTTTTAGTATCAACAATTCTCTCTCCCAAATGATTTATCTCTGTACTCATCTCCTCACATTTCTTTCTAAATCCTTCAGTACACAGATCTTCTTGGACCTAAAAAAAAAAATAAAAATGAGGAAGGAAGTAAAACTTTTTAAATCCCCCATTTTTTCAAGGATTACATTTTGTCAAACTTTAAAACTTTGTCAGACTATCTTTGTTTTATTCCTAAAATTGTTCTCTCTTAATCATGAAAGAAGACTCTTGTAACAAGGAATATTTCCTGGTTTGGACCGAAATATTAAGAAGAAGTGTAGTTTACAGCCTTAATAATATTCATATACCTTAGGGTTTTGCCAGGAGGCTAAGCCTGGCATGAGGACAAATGTAAAATTTTCCAGTCAAAAAATGCAAATGAGAGGTAGCCTTGGTCTGACTGCACTAATTCTCAGTCCCACTCAGGATGACACTGTCACCCATATTATAGAAATCTGTTATAAACACATGGCCCCTAAATTATAGAAATCTCTTATAAATCATGTTCAGATGAACAATGAGAGAAATCCCTCCAAGCCACATGATAGCTTGGGGATCTGTCCACACCTGGAGGCAATGCAGCAAGTGTAAAATCTATCATTTCTATGTGTTTTTAAGTCTGGACATTTCTGGTAGTTTTATGTCAGAACAGATCTACCTCAGGGCCTTGGGCTGAGCAGGTCTCCTGGTAAAAGGTAGTGACTTTGGTAGAGCGTACTAGTTGTTGTTCATATTAAACACAAATAATTGGAATATCTGTTCAATCAAGCCCTGTGAGATCATTTTAAAATTCTCTAAATGGCTATTCAACCCTATTTATATTCTCTGAGGGCTTGGAGTAGAGGGGGGAATACTCATCCTGAACTCTCCAAAGTCTACTTACAGAGCCAAATTTACAGGTTTTGGAAGGATTCAAAGGCTTCAGGGTTTTAATAAATCACAAGCAGTAGATGCACTTGTGATCTCTGCATGACCATGCTGTAACCTTCACCCATCCCTTCCTGGGGTACCTGGGCAAAGCTATCAAGCTCTACTACTGCCACAGCCTGATTCACCTTCAGCTGATGCTCCAATATCTTGTTTGGCTCTCTCAGCAGGTTTTCTTTTTCTCTCACCATCTTCTCCATCATCTGAACTATGTGTTTCTGGAGACTTCTCTTCTGAGCCTCCACCTGCTGCTGCTGCTCCTGCAGTTTCTGATTCAGCAGCTCCTGTTCCTTCTCAGCTGTCTCCTTCCAGGTCCACTCTTCTGCCCCAGGAAGGTATTAGAGAGGGAAAATATAGGCAAGGATTGACCTCCACCCTCCTGAGCTCAGAGGCCAAACCAAATTAAAGAGAGAGGTAGGAAATCTCTGAAGTCCTCCCCCAAAACCCCATGTCCACACCATTGAGAACACACTTCTGAATGTGAGAGAAAAGGCTCTGCCTGTCTGGCGTCCAACCACAGTTCCCTTTGCTGTTTCCAGATGCAGCAAGGTTGTTCCACAGAAAGGAAGGAAGCTCCGGTATTGGAAAAGTTTTGCTCTCACAACTGTCAGAGGGCACTGCAAGAACATACAAATCCCACTGTGAGCCCAGCCCTACCCTGTACCTGCTTTGGGCTTCTCCCCATCAGTGAGGGCTTTATCTGCCTGCAGGATTTCTCTAGTGCCATCTGGGACTGCAGAAACCTCTGGAGGAACTCATTTGCCTGAGGAACCAAGGAGGAGCACAGAAATTAGATTTCCAGTAGGGAAATTAGTGATGCAAAGACAACTAAGTCCATGTAACTTTTGCTTCAAGTTTAAAGTTCCACAGTGGTTCCTTACAATGAGTCCAAGCTCCTTAGAGTGACCTGTCTCTCTCCAGTCTCTTACCCAGTGCTACTTCCTTCTCCCCACTCTAGAATCCAGCCTATCAGAATCATGTTCAGTTCTACAAACCCCAAATCTCTGGTGCTTTTACATATCTGCTTTCCCAGTGTGAAATAGTACCACTAAATTGTGCTGATGTTCTCCTCTGCCACTAGCTGGTTATAAATTTAGACAACTTATTTTAACCTGCCTATGCTTCTCAGTTCAGATCTTTAAAATGTTGATAATGTAGATGCTTCTTAATGCTATTTGAAAGATTAAGTTAAAGAGTCTAGGGAAAGAGCTTAACATTTTGGCTATAGGAAACAACAGTTCAATATATATTAGTTGCATTATTATTGTTTATTATTATTATCATTATTATCATTATTTATTATTATTATTATTACTATTATTATTATTATTATTATTATTATTATTATATTTGTTTCTAACACCTAAGTAGCTCTTTCCTCAGTGTTATAGCTTGCCTATGTAGTTGACTTCCTGTCTCACTTGTGATCATCCTTGTATACAAAGACTGACTTGTAAATTGTCAGTGCTCAACTCGTCAAATATGTTGTTGAGTAAAAAAAAATGAATAATTTCTGTTCTATCTCTTGTGGATTTAAGAAATTTGTACTCATGGTTGGGAGTTGACATTTGTACACTCTTCAGGAATAAATAGCATGCAGTGAACCTTAAAAGCCACAGCTGTTTGAATGGCCCCATACACTCTCTTTATGCATGCATGGAGCTGCACTCTCAGATTTTCAGGAGACCCCTTTGAGTATTCTGTAGGTTCCCCATGTTTCCCTTATTCCTCACCTTCACTCCTTTCATGGGCACTTGGTAATTTTCCTTTTCAATAATTTCCTTTGCTTTCCTGTAGAGTTCATGACCTCCAGGAACAGAGAAAGTTCCTGCTGAGATACTTTTTATTAGAGTCTTTGAAAGCTGATCAAGTTTAGTCTGGCAATATTTGATTGATGTCTCTTCATTCTGCATCAAGAAATCATCTTTCTTATTCTTTATGATTTCCTAGAGGGAAGAAAGATAGAGGGCTGTCACCAGAAGCAAGGAACAGAGGAAGTAAATTTCCAAAGGATCTGGTAGAAGAATTGGTCTAACTGTGTTCCTCATGAGAACAGTATTCTGTTGGAGGACATGTAATAAAACAGCAGTCACAAGATTTGATTTATTCACAGCTCTGAAAACTCTGGAAGACCATGGGGAAGTTCCCTAACCTCCTTTGGGTATTTCATCTGAGCTGTTGGAGTTGCATTACCTAATCTCTCTGGTTCCTTGAAGCTGCCACATTCAGTGATTCTGTCTTCAATGATAGATACAACAAGGAACAACCTAAGCTGAAAGTGGCCTGAGATGTGGATCTGAAAAGAGAAATTTTGGTTCCCAGCCATAGGAGTGTGTTCACAGAAAAAGAAGCCAGCTAAAGAATGTCTTGGGTGTTCTGGACAGGCTTGGAATCCACAGAAGTATTTATTTCAAGAGGATATCTATACTGACTTTTCATTGAAGGTCAAAGGGAGTTCCAGATAAACTGCCTGAGTTCTGGCAGTCAAAAAAGAAGGAAGTGTAGTCCTTTGAAACTCTGTCCCTCATGAGAACATGGACTACTTTATCCTTGAGTGAGAGATGAGCCATGGGACCGGTAACAATACTTCTAGGCTTCATTCTTCAAAGGGAGGCGACATAAAGTAAATACTAAGACAGATTACCACAAGGTTCCTCTGGAACTCCTGCTTGTCTTCCTTGAAGGAGTGCTCCATGAAGACTGCAGGGGCTTCCCTCTCACAGGCAGCATGCACCTCCAGCAGCTCCTGCAGCATGTCTGTGGGGAAGCTCACTCGCTGGGCTATCTGCTCACTGTAGTGGTTGTCTGCCTTCTGAATGGCAGCTGAGTTCTCCAGATGGGCCAGAGTTGTCACTGCATTCTCCAAGCGAGGTACTGCTCCACTATTGATAGTATCCAGGTAGGTCACAACCAGAGTCCTCAGCCCTGAAGAAGCCAGGAAATTTAGGGGCTAAATATCAAGTTATCAGTCAATGGCTCCAGGATTCTGAGACTATGCTTCTAGGGTCATATACACATGCACACACACAAACACACACACGCACCCCTACCTCCTTCTACTATTATCACCTTCATTTTCCTACTGACTCTTCATTTTTATGGTTTTCCAGGCCACAGGACTAAAAAAGTTAATATCTACTTCTATCTAACATACTAGGGGCTACCTGGAAAATACAGTTTCTCATTTTAAAAATTGAAAGCAATATAGATTACATAGATAGACAGATGAGGCAAAGTGTACCATGTTTAATTTATTCCTAATTCTGAGGCTTTGAATGTATTTTCAGTGATTTATGGGCTAATATTTATTTTTGGACCACTCTAAATTCTCAAAATATCTTTGAATTCTCCTTGTGAAGAACACTTATTGTATAGGACTTCCTTTGAAAACATGCAGTATTCTGTTTTTACACCAAGAGAGTGATTATATTCTAAGTGGAGGATGTTTTCAGATAAGTGGGAGTCACCGATATCATTGACAAAAGTTGCAATTTGGGAAAGGAATTTGTAAATCCCCCAAAGTGAGATAATTATAAAGTATACAGATTTCTTCATGGAGTATAAAAGTCTGTAAAATCAGAATCCTTTATAGAATCAAACAAAAATACTAGAAAGCACATTATATAAAATATTCAACACATAGCAGTCCCCATGGAAATGGGAAAAAGAGACTCACCTTTCCCAGTGACCATGATTCCTTCTGTGAGGGTCTTGGTCCTTGCATCAGTGAAGATGTAAGAACAGAAATTTTTTGTTTGCTCCTGGAATTTAGGATCCAGTTGGTCTTCAGATACCATCCCAATATTGGCTAGAATTTTTTTTTCCTATGTTGGCCAGTCAAAGACAAAACACTTCCATCTTGGAAATAAATGCCTGATGCAGTCTCTCGGTAGATTGGATGTTTGGGCTTTGGGATTCTTCCCTGAGGGACAGAAAAACAGGGGTTAGAGTGTGTAGAGTCTTGAGACGAGGGGATTACAGGTGTTCATGGCAGGGATTTGTGTGTCTTTGCCATTTCTACACATAGAACTCTTTTAACATAGACATTCAATACTTCTTTGCACATCAGACTTATACCAATGATATAACTGCAGAGAAATTTAGGGAGACATCTGATCCAGTAAAGGAAACCTATGGCTGGTCTCTCCAGACATGCACATAGTAGAGTGGTTGTCTATGATGTGTTTGCTTAACTAGCAGCTAAAAGGATGAAAGGTCACATGAAACTTTCTGCTCAACTCAACCTCATGTAGCAATTGAGCTGTGGAACCAAAAAGGAGAGCTACAAACAAGGGATCATGGACAGTAATTGGAATATTAGGAATGACATCCTCATTATTTAAGAAAAACTGTTTTGATGCTAAAAATAATTGATGCAGTGTTATGTATTTATTAGTAAAAACCTCTGAAGTATAAATGTACCTGAAATATAATTTTAAGGTATCACCACTAATCTATAAACTCTTTGAGGTAAATGTTTATATCTAGTCCTCTCCTGCCAGCCAATTTCTTTATAGCTGTTTTGAGAAATCATAAATAGAAACATGAAAGGAAGAATGACTAAATTGGGATTGATATTTCTCTCAAGGTTTCAATAGACACACATCCTTGGAAATGTAACCCATGAAAATAATTTTTTACCTTGTAATTAATTCATGGGTAAACATGTGGGAATTAGGAGAAAGCTATGATGTGGAAGGTAAAATGAATATTCTAATAATTGTCAGTATTATTGAAAAGGCATAGATTGTAAAGACAGTCACTTCTTCAGGTTTATTTAGAACATACAGTCATTTTGTAGATGATATAATTATACAGGATTAGAAAGTTTTCTAGCCCTCTTTGAAAAGAATAATATGTGAAATCTATATTTTGTTCATTAGATAAGCTTTTCACTGCAGTTTCATGTCTAACAATTAGCTGATTAGTTGTTTTCTTCAACAGAGAAAAATTGATGGAACAGGAAACACAGTGTCCAGTCTTTAGAATGTTTCAACACCCATGTAAATCTGGATGCTAAATTTAAAGATGTATAAAAAACAAATTGGTTTTGAGTAATTTCACTTTACACTTTACTTTTCTTGAGTAAACTTCAACTGTAGCCCCTAGATCTTTGCAACCCACTTTCCAGCCACCATTTCCACAGACTTTGATTTAGTCTCAAATACAAATGCAATCACAGAGATGAGGGATATTGTTTAGTAGATCCCACACTCTATTGGACTCTACACTGCCCAGGCCATACTCTGATACCTGGAATCAGCTTCAGGGCATTCTCCAAGTACTCATCTTCTGTGATAGGCTGACCACATAACTGCAGCTCCAGGGTGAAATCCCATACAGTCCAGATAAAGTCTGGAAAGAAATTCACAAATTCTGTGGAATCTTCTACTCTATCAGGTGTTTGAGAGGACTTTGCCCTGATGTTTTGCAAGCTCTGTCGCATAACTAACATTTGGTTAGGGAAAAGAAACTCACTACCAACAATTCCCACATTTCTCTAGTATAAAAATATTATAAACACACTCTTTTGCCATGGGTCCCCTCTGCTCCAACCAAGAAAAATAAATGACAGGAAAGGAGAGACTGACTCTATCCTCATTCCCATGAATTCAGTGAATCATGGTGGTTCAGGACCTGGAAGGATACTGAAGATGCTCCAGGGCCTGGTGGTTGATGGTGCTCATGCTGTTCTAGACAAAGCTACTGCAGAGAACCACGGCCAGGGCAAAGATCCATGAATCCTTCTTAGACTCATCCTAGAAAGCACATTAGAACAAGAGAGTTAGAAGTTTACCCCTACATTAGAAATTCATCTGTACACTTCTTCAATCATGGTTTCATTTATTATTTCAGCTAACATACTCACCATGCAAAGAAATTGAAGACAGATGTAAATGCAGATATCAACTTTGACAATTACAGAGACATTTCTTGTGTTTGCAAATTTTTCATATATAAAAGGATTCTAGTGTTCACAGTGCTTTCTTTTTCCTCAATTGGATAAAGTAAAATAACATATACAGAAAAACTAATACAGTACCTGTTGTGTAATTAGGAATTCAGTGATGAGTGTGGGCACTTATTCATTCTGCATATATTTATTAATCAGAGTCCATATAAAATAAACCATAGTTGGCATAACTGGGTATTTAAATTATATGCAATCAATAAATAATGGCAGGAAGCTACTAAATATCCCCCACTGTTCTTAGATTTTAAAAAAGCAATGCTAAAAATGAAAATTTTCTTTCAACATGATAATTTCAAAGCAGTGGACAAACATCCATAACAGTAAGTGCAACAAAGATAGAAGTATCTGTAAAAGGCTTACTCTCACTAATGTATATAAGCAGTGAAACCTATAGCTATAACACTAAACTAAAATTTAGAAGTCTATCAAGGAAGAACAGAGCTATGAAATTTGGAGAAAGAATATGTGATCTGAAAGCTTCCTCAATGTCTTGAGCTGAATATTAAAGAACTGGTAAATGTGGAACTGAAGAAATGAAGGTGATCCCATAGACAGGAAAACCCAGAGAAACAAAATTAGAGATGGGAGAAGACAGGGGTCTTGTAGTTAGAACAGAGTCATTTGAGGGCAGAGGGCAAGTGGAGAAGTTAAGGTGAGTTTCATGCAGCCTAATCAAGGGCCCTAAAGCCCAGGCTAAGTTGTATAAATCATAGCATTGTCTAAATAATGGCATAAACTGGAAATAGTTTTTTTTTTTTATTATAAATGGCATGTAAAGTTGCTCCCAGTGTAAATGCAAAAACTGTGGTTTATGTTGAGAAGATTCTAAATGGGAGTTTGGGGGGATAAGTGTCTATTCATTACTTTCTTTCCCCAAAACCCAGTTTTTAAAAGTAATCAATTAGGATAAGAAGAAGTAGCATTTATGACAAACAATTATTTCAACAGCAAGATTATATCATTGTTTGATATATGGCTTTAAAAATAAGCAGACTTTCTAACTCCTGTTGAGAAAAAAGACAGAGCTATAAAAATGTAGGTACTATTTCCAAATAAATCTCAAAACGGGTAAAGGAGGGATAGTTCATTTCACCCATTAGCAGAAAGCTAAAACACCAAAAATCCATTTTAAAATGTTTCTTGTAGGACAAAAACTTACTTTTATAGAACTTGCACATTCAGAGGTGTCTCACAGATTTCCAGAACACTCTGTGAGTAGTTGATGAACTTCATCATAGAAAATGTAAACCTGTCTCTTAAATCCAACCCTCAAATACACTCTTCACCTTGTAGCTAAGAAGGTGAATCAGAAATTTTTCCTCACTCGCAGATTGATACGTCTCCTCTTTCTTAGTTATGCTTAACTGTAAATTCTCAAAACCAGTAAGGTGCTGCCTGGATTGCCTTTCAAAACTGAAGGACTTATTCCCCCAGCTGTTGGGAGTGCTGGTGGAAGACAGTCTTCAGGTGTCAGCCCCCTTAATTAGAAAGGCTTCTGGAGCAGCTCTTCAAAAATGTATCAGCACCCCTGTCCCAAAATCAGGATAACTCAAAAAAGCCAATCCAGCCATGGAGCTCCCATGAAATTCCCAGAAATTGGGGATTGCAATGCAATGTAATTTCTTCTTCTTTCCAGCCTGCTTCTTTCCCAATTACATGGTATTAAATCTGACTGCAGATAATGTCTTGTCAATTGAACTAAAGACTCTTTTAGGGCAGGACATTTACTTTGGTCACTGATATCTACAATGCTAAGTCCAAAGGCCTGGAACTCAGCCGTTCAATAATGACTTACTAAATGTAATCAAGTCATCCACACAGTGCCAAGAAATAAAAGAATTTATCTAAGACACTATGATAACTTACCTAGAAGTGAGATTCAAACAAAACATAGTTTGCCTTATTTACTATAATTGATTTCTAGATTTTACAGATTAAAGCAGTAAAATTTCTAGGACCATGGAGAGATAAGGGGAAAATCCAGAATAAAAAGGATTTAATTGTGAATTTCTGCTTTACTATTCACACATCCCCCAGGCTCTAATTGTGCAGACGGAACACCAGAGTACGATTGGGCTTGCGTGGGTGAGGCACACACCACATCCAGATGCCCTTGGTTTCAGACTGCACTGTAGAGCCTAGAGGAAACCCTGTGAGGAGAGAGGAGAAAGCAGCATTCAGTTAGAGCAGATAATCTAAACCACCAAGGGGCTACAGAGTCAGATCTATTGGAATGTCAGTATCCCAGCATACGAGTTGGTGCTTTCTCCATTTCCTCAAGAATGTCCTACTTTGTGTGTCATCTGTTTCAAGGAGGAAGGAACATTAATTGTGATAAAGATACCAAGCAAGGGCTCAACATAGAGGCAAAGGGGAATCCATGAATCAGACAAAATGGAAGTCACTGATAACCATAACAAGAGTATCTTGAAAGAACGGTGAGGTTCGAAGCCAGAGAGAAATGGACTGAAGACAGACAGGGGAAGAGAAAAAGGTGGGAAAAAAATCAAGATTATATTTTTTGTCAGACAAATTTTTCTAAAGTGGGGAGAGGTGTTAGCCACAGTAGTATATGACATACAGGAAATATTTTTAAGATTATAGACATTTGAACACATTTATATGTTGATGAGTATAGTCCATAAAAAAGCAAAATGTGTTTCAAGAGCAAGTAGACACAATTGCAAGAGTCCAGTGCTTAAGCATGTAAAATAAGGTAGGATTGTGAGAATTGGTAGGAGAAATTTTGCTTTACAGGAATAAAACATACAATATGATAATGAATTACAGTAAGACAGTGGTTTAGCAGTGAGAAATAGGAGTGGAAAGTTGATTTGTTAAGAGAAGTTTGGTTCTCCCTACACAAGATCAGGACAAAAATTAAGAAGCTGAGGTATTAGCTAGAATCAAGCAATTGGTCCTTGACCCATTACAACACTCACCATGATTCTGACCTGCAAGATGGTTCATCAAGTAGGATTTGCCTGTATGATACGGCCCTACAATGGCCACCACCAGCACTGGCAAAGAAATCTCACCAAGAATCTGCAGAGATTTTTGGTTCACTGAAAGCACCTTGACACTTTCCAGCAGACAAATGGGGTCCATCATTTTGGGTCTGGATGCCATGGCAACCTGCCAACCTAGAAGAGCTTCTTAGTGGAAATCTGATTATAAAGTCATTCTCTAACTCAGACTTATACAAAGCATCTATCAACTTAGGATAAGGTAAGTAAGAGTTCTGTGCTTTCCATGAGACAAAATGTAACCTAGAATTAGCATACTGCAGAGGTATTCCCCCATCATTCCCTCAAGTCTCTCATGATATTGGTAGTGAAATAATATAATATCACTCTCCAAACTGTTATTTCAAAATAATACTATAATTAAAGTTATTGTTATGATGCACTGAAGGCCTACAATATACCAAGCCCTTTGATAATAACTTACATATCCAGCTAAACTGATATTCACAAGAGACTGAAAGTTAGAAATTAACATAACTACTTTGGAAATGAGGTAAATGGTTCTCACAAAGGCTGAGTGAATGTCATTGAGAAAGGATTGAAATTCTACATACTTGAGCAAAATGACAGACTAGCAAACTCTAAGCTCTTGTTTCCCCAAGGAGATATAAACAACAACCAAAATACTAGCTAGAATTACCTTACAGTAGTTCCATAAAACAGTCAAAGGTCCAAAGCAACCAACCAAATACCAAATCAAGAAACAGCCTCATTCAAAATGGTAGGAAATTCTGTGGTTTTTCTGTTGCCCTCGGTCCCCATTGTGGTAAGGTCTTTAAGGAAGTGGCAAATCATTTCCCAATTCCCTCCCCTGATTCAGAGAGAGGGAATTTTATAATGTTCTAACCTGTCAGGGCTGCCTCTTCAGGTCTCTGTTTCACTTCACATGAAACTCAGGGAAGGGTGGCAGAGGGGTAGGTGGTGGTAAAACTTGGATATCAGGTGGAAAGAAGCAGCAGGTATTTCTCAATGAAAAATGTGGAGAGACAGCTCCACAGATGCCTAGAGCAAGAGGTTACCAGTGAATATATAAAATAGACTATCTAAGGCATCAATTGAGTTTCCAATTCCCTTTTTCAAAATAAACAGAGCAGAGCAGGCTGCATTTACAATGTTCTGACATCTCATGGGCTGCCTGAATGACTGTTATCTTTTCCCTTATTTGGATCTTAGGCAGGGAGAAGCAGTGGGCATTGCTTGGGAAAGCTGCAGGGAGAATGACCTGCAGACACCTATGACAAGATATTTTGGGTGTGTGATATTGAGATGTATAATAAGAAATACAAATTTGATCATTGTCCTTATTCCTGGTATATAGCTCTTAAAAACTTATGTGATGAGAGAGATGAAATTATTTTTCTTGTAACTTTTGGTCTTTTGTCCTCAATTCCTAAAATAGCTCCAGACTGATAAAGATGAAAGGAGAGTCTTTTGTTATTTATAATAAGCACCTTTCAACAACAACTGAGTTTATGTTAATGAGGTGATTTTGTAAAGCCCCTAGATCACTTCAATGGAGTTGGTTCCTAGAGGAATCAATGTTATTAGAAAGTTGCAACATTTAGCCTGATGCTCCAACCACTGGGGAGCAGAGAAGAGATGAAAGTTGAGTTAATCACCAATGACCAATAGTTTACTCAACCATATCTATCTAAGAAGTCCTCCATTAAAAAATAAATAAACCTAACTGAAATGGTTCAGAGAGTTTCTGGCTTGATGAATATGTGGATGTTGTTAGAAGGTGGCACATCCAAAGGAGTCATGGAAGCTCCACATGCTTTTCTTGATATCTTTCCCTTTGCATCTCCTATTTTGCTGTTTATAGGCTGGATCCTTTTTTAAAATAAACCAGTAATCTAGTAAGCAAACTATCCTTCCTGACTTCTTAAGCCATCCTAGCAAATCATTGAACCTGGGGAAGAGATGGGTAACTCCAATGTACAGCCAGTTAGTCAGAAGCACAGGTGACAACCTGGATTTGTAATTGCATCTGAACTGAGGAGAAGTCTTGTGGGACTGAGCCCTTAATCTGTAGGGTATAAACTAACTCTTGGAAGTTAGGGTCAGAATTGTTTATTGTGAAAAATTGCTCAAGTATGTGGTGACCAGAAATAAGTATAGAGAATAGAAAGTTGAGAAGAGAAACTGAATTTTTCTTTTTCTTTTCAGGGTGGAGACACACAATAGACAATCAAAAGTTCAAAGGAGGCATCATTTGGGAAATTAATATACTTAAAAGGAGCACATATATGGGAAAACTGAAAAAGCAAAACACAGGCCCAGGGAAGATGCATGCTCAAAAAAGCCTAAAAACACTTTAGAACTTCTCTTAAGTTTAATCCCAAGTTTCAAAATCAAGAGCCAGCTTAGGAAAAGACTTCCTTGTCAAAAGGCCAGTATGCAAAGAATGGGAAAGGTGACTGCTTTCATAAATGCTCAATTTTCAGGGGGTGGGAGGGTAATAACTCAGTAGTAAAGCATGTACTTAACATGTCCAAAATCCTGGGTTAAGTACAGAGTACCTTCATTTAAAATAAATAAATAGATAAATAAATATCCAATTTTTCAACAACAACAACAAAAATCACAAGGCATACAAAATAAATGAAAATATGGCCCTTCCAAAGGAAGAATATAAAGTGGTAAAAAAAAAAAAAACCTTGAGGAAACATGTGCATTAGATGTTTTAGGCAAAGACTTTAAAATAACTTTTTAAAAATATGCTTAAAAAGCTAAAGGAAAACTCAGAAAAATAACTAAAGAAAATCAGAAAAACAATATATGAACAAAATTAGAAAATGAACAAGGAGATAAAAATAACTAAAAAAGGAACCAAACTGAAATTCTGAGGCTGGAAAAAACAATGAATGAAATTACACATTTTCTACAGGGAATTAGCCTTGGTGGTAAAGCTCAGGGGAAGAGCATTTGAATACATATAAAGGGGATTAGACTTGCACAGGCAAAAAGACTCAGCAAACTTGAAGACAGGACATTTGAAATTATCAAGTCTCAGGAGCAGAAGGAAGAAATAATTTTTTTAAAGTGAATACAGCCTAACAAAATTATGGAATACTGTCACATAGACAGGTATATACATTATGAAAGTCCCTAAAGCAGAAGGGAGAGGCAGGGCAGAGAGATTATTTGAGGAAATAATGGCTAAAAAATTCCCAATGCAATGAAATATATAAATCTACAAATGCAAGATATTCAACAAACTCCAGTAAGATAAATAATCAGAGACCAATGCTGAGGCATATTATTATCAAACTGTCAAAAGACAAAGAGAGAATCTTGAAAGCGACAAAAAGCAGTAACTCATCACATCCAATAAGATTGTCAGTCAATTTATCAACAAAATATTTGTAGGCCAGAAGGCAGTGGAATGATATGTTTAAATTGCTAAAAACTGAGTGATGGTGTAGGGGGGAACCTACCAATGAAGAATACGGTTTCCAGAGGAGGGGGGTCAAGATGAGGGATAATAACTTCTCACAGAAAAGTGACTGAAAACTGGCAGAACTCCTATACAAACAAGATTTCAAGAGATATTTCCACATAATTAGGGAGGAGTAAAAAGTTCAGGTTGGGACCTGTGCACCTAGGGAAGGACTAAGAGGAAAAGGAAGACTGGGCAAATAGACCCTAACCCTGAGGAGTGAGTAGGTCAATCCACAGACTTGGCATCCCAGTCCTGGTGTCCTGCACAAAGGAGACAAATCCCCTTGGCTACTTGGAGAAAGACTGAAACAGATAGAAAGGCTGGAGAAGCCTAGACTAGAAGGAGTGAATGGGTGCTGGTTTGTCACCAGACAGGTTGGAGACAGGTCAGCCTGAGCAACTACCACCTTACTGTACACCCCAGGAAGATTTTCTATTCAAATAACAACAAAAAGAGTACTGTTGTGGTTATATCTATATGAGATAAAAAAGTTATTTCAAGCACTGTTAAAAGAGACAAAGAAGGACATTATGTTAAAAGAGTCAAGTTTATCTAGAAGATAAACAATTCTAAATATGTATACCTGAACCTCAGAGTTCCAAAATATGTGAAATAAACATTGACAATATTGAGCATCAGATCACTTAACAATAATACAATAGTTTAATACCTTACTTGCAATAATAGGTAGAAAAAACAGAGTACTTGAATAATACTATAAATTAATTGAACCTAACAGACATATACAGAACACTCTCATCCAACAACAAGAGAAAACACGTTTTCCCAGATGGGCATGGAATATTTCCAAGGATAGACCATATTTTAGGCCACAAAACAAGTCAACAAATTTTAAAAGGTTAAACTCATACAAAGTATCTTTTCTGAACCCAATGAAATGAAACTGGAAATTAATAGATGGAATAAAACTGCAAAGTCTACAAATATGTGAAAACTAAACAAAATACAATTAAGAATAAAAATAAACTACCTGAACATAATGAAGTCTATGTATGGAAAAACGCACAGGTAACATCATCCTCATAGGTAAACTACTGAAGACTTTTCCCACCCTCCTGCCTCCCCTTTTTGAGAAGGAGACTGCACACTTTAGGTCAATGTACCCACACACTTGCTCCTTCTCCCGCTTGCCACTCTTCTTCTGTTTCAGGAGGATGTCCTGAATCTTGAGAGATTTAGGCCAAGGTACTTAGCTGAGAAGGGTCAGGATTTTTGCAACTTAATCCCATAAATGAAAATAAGAATGAAAATGCAAATATTGTTTTATATTATATTGAGAGACATATACATATATTTAGAGAGAGGAAGCAAATCTAGGAAAATGCCATCAGTGGGTAAATCTAGGTGAAAAGGATATGAGATTCCCTTGTAATTGTTTTCCAAGGCAAATTTGATTTTAAAAATTAAGTACTAAAAACACAATTATACCATGGTTCTTCTGGCATATTTCTGATTGGCATTATAATAAAAGTTCCCTATAATATGTATGCATATTTCATAATCAGACTATATAAACATGATATTATATTCAAATGTCTAAACTATTCAGTTCCATATTTAAAGTTCAAGTATTCAAGATGCTTCAAATACTATCAAAAATATTTTTAAAAAATACCAGCTTTATCAGTTACTACTTGTGTGGCCTTAAACAAGAAGCCTCACCTAGCTAAACCTAAGTTTTTAAGAATAATTATAGGGGTAATATGAAAAAAATGGTAAGTCCAGTCTGGAGGATGTTTTGATAATAAAATCAGATAAGTAAAAGCTTATATATGAGCATAGAATGCAGCACAAAAAGGGATTTCAGTGCATGCTTACTGAATTAGATGGAGATTTATCCACAATAATTGCAGTAAACAAAGTGGGTTACATATTTGAACAC
Source organism: Camelus dromedarius (assembly GCF_036321535.1). NCBI lineage: Eukaryota > Metazoa > Chordata > Mammalia > Artiodactyla > Camelidae > Camelus > Camelus dromedarius. Next base: position 899,588 of record NC_087457.1, read on the forward strand.
AATCTGCAAACTTCAGGTTACTAAGAAACAAGGTCTATAATTTTTTTTTTTCAGAGCAAAGCAGCAAGAAAATTCAAACACTGCTCCTGTACCATCTCCTTTTTTCTGATTCTTCATTGTGGGAGAAAAGAATACAAAGGTAAAACAGGATCCTCTAACAGCTACATTACAATGACCAGAGTTGTCCAGTCCCCCTCTTTAAATGGAAAACTTAAAGGAAGCTGCAGGAAAATGTGAGAGAAACAACTTTATAAAAACCAGGTCTGCGGAATAGAATAGAAAGCCCAGAAATGATCCCACAGGCTTTTGGTCAACTAATCTTCAACAAAGGAGGCAAGAATATACAATGGAATAAAGATAGTCTATTCAGCAAATGATTTTGGGAAAACTGGACAGCAGCATGTAAATCAATGAAGCTAGAACATTCCCTTACACCATACACAAAAATAAACTCAAAATGGATCAAATGTTTAAACATAACACAAGATACAATAAACCTCCTAGAAGAAAACATAGGTAAAACATTATCTGACATACAGCTCAAAAATGTTCTCCTAGGGCAGTCTACCCAAGCAGTATAAATAAAAGCAAGAATAAACAAATGGGGCCTAACTAAGCTTACAAGCTTCTGCTCAGCAAAGGAAACCATAAGTAAAACAAAACAAAAATATAAGGAATGGGAAAAATTTTTGCAAATGATGAAACCAACAAAGGCTTGATCTCCAGAATATATAATTAGATCATACTACATAATACGAAAAAACCAACAGCCCAATTCAAAAATGGGCAGAAGATCTAAACAAGCAATTCTTCAAGGAAGACATACAAATGATCAGTAGGAACAAGAAAAAATGCTCAAGATCACTAATTATCAGAGAAATGCAAATCAAAACTACAGTGAGGTATCACCTCACAACAGCCAGAATGGCCATCATTCAAATGTCCACAAATGACAAATGATGGAGAGGCTGTGGATGAAAGGGAACCCTCTTACACTGCTGGTGGGAATGCAGTTAGGTGCAGCCACAGAGGAAAACAGTATGGAGATTCCTCAAAAGACTAGGAATAGACATAACATATGGCCCAGTGATCCCACTCCTGGGCATATATCAAGAAGGAACTCTACTTCAAAAATACATCTGCACCCCAATGTTCATAGCAGCACTATTTACAATAGCCAAGAGATGTCAACAGCCTAAATGTCCATCAACAGATGACTTGATGAAGAAGAAGTGGTATATTTGTACTATGGGATACTATTCAGCCATAATAACTGACAACATAACGCCATTTGCAGCAATATGGATGCTCCTGGAGAATGTCATTCTAAGTGAAGTAAGCCAGAAAGAGAAAGAAAAATACCATATGAGATCTCTGATATGTGGAATCTCAAAAATTTTTAAAATGAATATAAATACAAAACAGAAACTGACTCATAGACATAGAATACAAAATTGTGGTTGCCAAAGGGGCAGGGCGGGGGGAGGGACAGACTGGGAGTTCAAAACTTGTAGATACTGACTGGCATATGCAGAATAGATAAACAAGATTATACTGTATAGCACAGGGAAATATATACAAGATCTTGTGGTACCTCACAGTGAAATGTGTGACAATGAATGTATGTATGTTCATATATAATTGAAAAATTGTGCTTTACAGTGGAATTTGACACAACATTGTAAAATGACTATAACTCAATAAAAAATGTTTTAAAGAAACAGACCTGTGATTTCTTAGCTGTGAATAAGTAACATAATTTTTAACATCAAATTAACAAACTGCAGCTATTCAATCCTGTTCCATGTTGGTTTTCAAAATGTGATCTACAGAAAAAAAATCACCCAGAGGGATTGTTAAACCTAGGTTGTGTATGTATAAAACATGCTACAAATGATTCCAATGTTCTTATGAAAAACAAACCCACAAATGCGGGGGCGGGGGTTGGGGGGCGGGGGTTGGGGGACAGGGGAAGAGAGAGAATAATAGGGAGGAAGAGGGAGCCAGAGAGACAGAAAGAGAAAGATAGTTTTGATGTGATCGTAATGTTTAATTAATAAAGATCAGGGGTGAGGGGACTAAATTTATCTCTACATAGAGATTTACAGAGCTCTCACTGTGAGCTTTCTTAAATTGACTAATAGAAACATTAAAAAGAAACAATCTCTATAGATGACAGTTCCCTATAACCTCCTTGGCAGGGACTGTCTTATTCTCTGAATTCTAACGCCAGCCCATAGACCTTGACAGAGCAAGACAGGCAGGCCCCCAGGAGGACTCTCTCAAGGAGAAGAACATCGAGGGGGACACAGTGTGTCTGGCTGTCACTTTGCAGCTGCTACTGGTCCATACAGAGAAGCTGAGCTTCCTTTGAACTAAAGCCAGCCACAGACCCCTGCATGCCAGACAGCAGGCCACTTGCCCTTCCTCAGGTGTCACTTTGAATCTGAAATCAATCTTACTAACTACTACATACAGAATAGATAAGCAACAAAGTCCTATTGAACTATATTCAGCATCTTGTAATAACCTATAATGAGAAAGAATATATATATATCAATCACTGTGTTGTACACAAGAAACTAACACAGCATTGTAAATCGACTCTATTTCAATAAAAACAGAAAAGACATCAATTTTGCACTGCATGTAAAAGACAAGGACATAACTGCTCCACACACTGGGGATAAAAGAACGGTTCTCAGTGCCTCTCACACCTTGCTCACTAGCTCCTCCTACCAGTCTGACTCTCCTTCATGAAAGCTAAAAAAGAGGGAGGAGGTTCATCTTTTCTTGGTCCATCTAGTATGATGGTAATAAAACTGAAGCTGAAAGCAAAAGTAATTCATGTTTTTTTTCAGTTAGCAGAGTCATGCTAGATCCACTGATTACATTTCGAATATGGGTGTGTAGTTCATGGTGAGAGGAGATTAGAAAAAGCTATTTAATAGTCACATCTTAACACATGCCACCGCTTTCTGTGGGCTGCCCTGCACTGGAAGGCCTTCATAGCCCCCCTTCTTGATACATCTCTCCCCCCGTGTAAAGTTGCCAAAGGCGGCTTAAGTTTCCTTAGCAAACAAGAAAAATAGAAAATCCATGGCACAAATGTAAGCAAGGCTGCATACAACAAGTATATTTCAAGCATTTTCCTCTTGGCTGGGATTCATGGGTATTTTTGTTAGTAAAGGGCTTTTAACATTTTACATCTGTTCCTTAATATATATGTTTAGTTAAATGAAAATCTTTTATCATAATTAGAAAATAAAGATTAAAGATGGAAATGAACAACCCTTCATTGTATTATCTGGAGATTCTCACTATTGGCATTTTGCTCAGCATGCCTGTACTTCCCTAACACATGGACATTCTCCTAACATAGATACCCTCTTTCCACAGGAATTTAGCCAATTGGACCAGTTCCAAAGGGATGTATTTGGTCAGATAAGAAAGTGACTGGGGGCACACATTTGTGAGAAAGAAAATGGAGCAGCTTATAAGCGAAAGGTGAGAAGTGCAGCAGGGAGATGTCCAAGGAAGCCAGACTGTGAGGGTATAGGGAGTACTTCTCCTTCCTCCTCTTCTCCACCTTCCTCAGCATTCTCCGTGTCTATGGTTACTTCTTCATAAAAGGCCAGATAGTAAATATTTTAGGCTTTTTGAGATATAGGGTCTCTGTCACAACTATTCAGTGAAAGCATCCATGCAATAGGTAAACAAATGGGCATAACTATGTTCCAGTAAGACATTGTTTACAAAGGTGGACAATGGGAAGTCATCCTGGTTTAAGTAAATGTGGTGCTACTATATACCAGGGGTTGTCATCAGCTCATATATGTATCATTGTCTTACAAGCCAAGTAAAATGGTCCAAGTCCAGAATCTCAGGCTGAGTGTCTGCTTCTAGTGCCATTTGGGTTAAACAGTGTCTAACTATTCTCCTTGTCTTGGAGCAGAGATGCAGAAAAGGAATCTGTGTACTGTCCATGTGTCTATGCATCATTCACATGGGTTCCTGCCTGGTCCCCAAGCCATGCATCCACACATCTATGCCAGTAACTGTCTCACTCCCAACAACATAGCACTGCCAGTAACTCCTAGATCAGCCAAAGAGAAACAAAACGTGATGGAATACACTCAGTGGTATTGAGGAAGAGGCTGGTTTGGTGTGTGACATCTGCCCAGGTCTGCAGGCCTCTGTGAGTGTGGGAGGAAGCCTGACATCTGGATAAGTGTCAAGGTGACTGTAAACTCAATTTTGGAATGGGGACTAGGAAGACACCAAGCAGCTATCTGGGTATTTTTCAAATTCATTTGAGTTGGTAAAATATCCACTCTGTTTTCAATTAGTCTTTTCCACATGTGGTAGTTGCTTTTAGGGTCCCTACATTTCCAAAAATCCACAGAAGGGAAAAAGAAGCCTAAAGCTGAGTGATTATAGAGAGTTTAAGGCTAGAGTGGGAAGGGGAAATTCTGATAAGGGTGGATTGAGGGTTGAAGTATATAGTTATGGGAACATTTAAATAGACCTCAGGATAGAGTTCTATTAGATTTGAAGGGGAACATGTTAGCATCTCCAGTCTTGGAATAGCCAGTATCCTTTCCATTTGGCTTTTAAACAGCCAGAATGAAAGTGTTGCATGGGATACAAGTAGGAACCAGGAGTACCTTATCTAATAATTCTTGAACTATTATCACCCATCAAGTTTCTCTTGTGTTATATTATATTGGGGGATCTTGGGGGGGGTGGGCATGGACAGAACTAATTCTACTTACCATAGCATTCTATTATGGGGTTCTCCACCTCATACATGCCCAATTTCAGTTAAATTCCTTGTCTAGAAAGAAGAGAACTCCTGTCCACTAATTGACTTAAGACCACAATAAGATTGGTACTATGTTGAAGAGGACAGAGAAGCTTAAGGAAGTCAGGTAAAGCCATTAGAGGTAACAAAAGTGAAAGAAATGAATAGGAGACCTGTGAAAGGAGTCCTGCAGTATCACAATGAAGTATAATACCCCAATCCATGAAGTTATTGGAGTAGTTGGTCTAAGAGGAAAATTGGGTTGACACAGAAGGGATCTTATAGATATACTAAGGGACTGGGAGGCAAACTATGAGGGAAATTATCAAAACCCACCACTGGCAGTTTGGTGAATTTGAAGAAGGTGCCAGAAAAGGAAGCAGTGTTAAAAGTGAAATATGTCACTCCAAAATTAAAGAGAAATGTGTTAGGGTGCCCTTCAACTCATAAAGGTAACCTCACCCTGTGAATTTAGTGGGAACTGTGGTCAAAGAATGCTTGCTTCCTCAGAGCTAAGTTAGTATTCCTCCTGTGTGTTTTGGAGGCTTTTCTTTCTATTTGGAGTCTAGACAGTCCAAAATCCAGTGAAATTTTCTTTGTAATGCCAGCAAGTATTCTGTTCAATGGAAGCCCTTATTTTGGGGTCCTGTCTTTGTTCAGATTTTTGTAATTGTTTTAATTGTAAAGCCATGTGATTTGATAGTGAATTTTCTATTTTTTAGAAATGTTACCCTCACAATGCTGAGCTGATGTCTGAAATTCAGGCATCTCAGCATTTTAACAGTAGACTTTTTTCTGTTATAAAGCTCAAGTCTTATATCATTCAGAAAGCTGCGGCTAGAGCAAAGGCTACTTTTGTAATTCAGTTCAAGCCTTGACTGATCTTTCCAAATAGTTTCTAATTGCTGGTGTTAATTTGCCACATTTCATCCTTCAGTTGTTTACAATTTTGAACACAGGACCAAACGATTTTAACAAGATAAAACCTGGAATGGCTTCTAACCATTTTTCTCTAACTCTTACTTTCTGACTGAACTCAGCAGTAATTTGAGACCCCTCCAGGTCTTCCAAGATAGTGGTCCATTTAGCTTTCTGAAACCAAAGAAAAGTATCACCACAAAAAAGTTTATAAGTTGATGTAAGTTTGGGGAATCTCAGAGAGTAAGCAGCCAAGGCTTCTTGAATTTTTGCATAGTTTCCCTCTTTCCTTTTGGGACTTGGGGAAATCACTCGCCATGCAATTTAATTGAAGACAAAGGTTTAAATGCTACTTTCTCAGTTTGTTTATGGTTGGGAGTAGGTGGCATGAGTGGTTTGAGCATTGTCTCCAGAAGGTGGAGATCCAACAGATTTATTCTCCACAGTAAGCTGAAAAGCAGGAGATCATTTTGAGGGGGGAACTAAAAGAGAGGGTGAAGAAGGAAGAATGGAGGCCCTGGAGGATAGGGCATCTGGGATTGTGTTTGAGCAAGCAAACTCCTCTGCTGCCCTCTTGTGGATATCTGTGGCTGAGCAGCCAATCATCAGGCTCCCACTAACGAGCAACTGGTAGGTTGCTTTCCTCCTTGGCAGTAACCAGGATGCTGAATCAGTCATAGCCACACTTTAAAAAGATTAACCAGGGAGGCCGAGTGTGAGAAGGGATAGACTGGGATTTCAAAATTGTACAATAGATAAACAAGATTATACTGTATAGCACAGGGTAATATACACAAAATGTTATGGTAGCTCACAGAGAAAAAAATGTGACAATGAGTGTGTGTATGTCCATGTATGACTGAAAAATTGTGCTGAACACTGGAATTTGACACAACATTGTAAAATGATTATAAATCAATAAAAAATGTTAAAAAATTAATTAATTGCTTTGTTTGTTTGTTTGTTTGTTTGTTTGTTTAGGCTCAGCTAGTCTTCTGTTGTTGGTAGCTTATGAGAAGTTTCCCCTATTTTCTGTCCTAGTCCCAAGGTTTAGAGTCAAGGAAGAAAGCAAAGCATTTCACAAATGTATGAAGCTGTTGCCTGCAAAGAGCTCCTGGATTGTGACTAGGTGGGATCAGAATGGTCCTTCTCAAGTGTCCAGATTGAACTTCATTCAGGGTGCCAGGGAGTTACTGAGCTATTTCTGCTGTTTTTTTTTCCCTCCAGGAGGGTGCTAAGCATTTAAAATATCTATACCTATATCTATATCTATGTCTATATCTATATATATATCTATATAAAAGTCACATGTTAATTTGTACTTTGGGAAAAACAAATAGTGAGAGAAAGAGAAAGGTCTCCTGTGATTTCAACACAGTGACAAGCTGTTGGTGGTTTGCATTGTATCATCCTGTGTGTACATGTATCTTTGAAGAGTTGTATCCTATTAGAGAAGATGTTCTAGACCCCTCTTCTCACACAGCACCATAATTGCAAACATGTTCCTCAGCCATACTCATCTTTTTCACCTGTGTAGCCGTCCTCATGCTCACATCAGTGCCTTTACACTCTGCTATCCCTTGTGAGGATGGGAAGATTTAAGAGGTGTCCCCCGTGGCAGCTCCTTGTTGTCACTCAAGCCTCAGCTCCAATACTGCCACCCCAATGTAACCTTCCCTCTCCCTCAATCTAGGGAAACTCCTCTGTCATTTATTATTTCCTTCATGCCATGCACCAGTCCTATCGGTAATGAATTTGTTCATTTATTTGTTGGCTTGTTTTTGGCTCTCCCCTGAGAGCAGAAGCCTTCTCTATTTTCTTTATCACTCTGTCCTCAGGGCTCAGGGTAGTATTGATGCCAAGAACTTGCCTGGGTGGTAACTGTTCACTGATTGGCTGAATTCATTCTGTGGCTGGACCATCTGTACTAAATGTGTTTAAGTGATTTATTTTTGCAGTGCATTTAGATTGTACCCTGAGTTATAATATTTTTAACAGCATTGCAAGAATGCCTTTCTACACTTGGACAGTTCTTTTCTCTCTCCAAACATTAAATTGATACATTTTAAACATACAGAAAAGTGGAAAAGATAGTGCAATGAACACCCATATACCTTCCATTAAGATTTAAAATTTGTTAATATTTTGTCACGTTTACTTTCTCTCTCTACATACTTTTTTCGATGAACCATTTAAAACTTGTTTCATGACAATTCACAATACCCCTAAGTATTTCAGCATGCATCTCCCAAGAATAAGTATCTTTTCCTAAATAAACATTTGTTATTAGTGTAACTGGGAAAGAATGGTAATTTATAATTCTCTAATATAACCTGATAGCCAATATTTGAATTTCCCCAATTGCGTCTAACATACCTTTTTAGCTGTATCATTTATTTATATCTTTGAATCAGGGTCAAACCAAGTATCATGTCCTATATTTATTTGTTATATCTGTTTATATAAACCTAGAAGTATCATTTTGTGATTTTAATGTGTTATTCATTTTAAAAACAGCATTGAATTATAAAAGAAACTAGTTTTCATATAGAATATCCCACCTGTTTATTTTCTCATGGTGTATTTTATATTGTTTTTCTTTCCCTAGATTTCCTATTACTGAAGTTATATCTGGATACCGGCTTAGGTTATGTGAATATAATCACTTATAGTCATGAGTCTTTTTGATATTAAAATTATCCCAAACTTGCCCATGATATGTCTATTTGGCATATTTGATATGACCTATTTGATATGACCTCATTAATCTTTGAGTGTACTTTTGTTTTCTGGCACCAAACTATATCATAGCCACATGTTGTGTTTTTCCCCTACATCTGCAATCAATCTGTGATTTCTCTAAGGAACATTGTTTGCTACATTTTTTTAAGTGAACAAAAATTTGAAAACAAAAATCTGGGTGTTGCATTTATTCATTATTTCTGCAGTACTGTTGCTTCAAAAACATTTTAGTGGGCCAAACTGCTATATATATATATTATACATATTTATATATATATAATATGTATACACATACACACACACTTTTTAATTTAATTTTTATTAAAGTTTAGTCAGTTTACAATGTTGCATCCATTTCTGATACACAGAATAATGTTTCAGTCATAAACACATACATATATTCATTTTCATCTTTTTCTTTATATGTTACTACAAGATACTGAATATAGTTTCCTGTGTTATACAGTATAAACTTGTTTATCTATTTTATATATCTTAACAAGTTTTTAAGTGTGTAGTGCAGTATTGTTAACTGTAGTCATAGTACCATACTGCAGCTCTCTGGAACATACACATCTTGTGCAACTGACAACCTAATGAGCAACCAATCTCCCTTTCATCCTCTTCATAGCTCCTGGCAACCAGCATTTTATTCACTACATCTATGACTTTGACAATATTTAGGCACCTCATGTAAGTAGAATCATGCAGTATTTGTCCTCTGTGACCAACTTAATTCGCTTATATAACGTGTTCCGGTTTCATTCATGTTGTGTTAAATGGTGGGAATTCCTTACCTTTTTAAAGCCGAGTAATATTCCATAGTATGACTAGACCACATTTTCTTAATCTACTCATTTGTTGCTGGACATTAACTGTTTATAGCTTTGTCTATCTTATAGTTCTTTGTTCCTCTTTTCCTTTCTTGCTGTCTTCCTTTGTGTTTTGTTGATTTTTGTTACTTTTTGATTGTTTTCTCTTTTTCTTCTGTCTTCTCTGTTGGTATTTTCATGTCATGTGGTTACCATGAGGCTTGCATAAAATATCTTAGAGTTATGTCTCTTTTTAAACTGACAATAACTTGACTTCAATCACATACAAATACTCTACTCTTTTACTTCTCCAACTTTATATTTGTTGTCACATTTTACATATTTTTATATTGTGCATCCATTCATAACTTTTTATACTTATGTTTAACACTTTTGGTTTTAACTCTTATACCAAAATAAGCTGTGATTTACACACTACTATCACAGTGTACAATATTCCATATTTGTTTATATATTTATATTTATCAGTGAGTTTTATACTTTGGTATACTTTCCTGTTGCTATTTAGTGTCTTTTCTTTTCAACTTGAATAACTCCCCTTAATATTTCTTGGTGATGAACTCCTTCAGCTTTTGTTTGTCTGAGAATGTCTTTATCTCTCCTTCACTTTTGAATACCAATTTTGTGGGATATAGTAGTCTTATTTTACAGTTTTTCTTCTATCAGCATTTTGAGTATATCATTTTACTCCTTTCTAGCCTATAAGAATTATGCTGAGAAATTCTCTCATTTCTGGGCTCACTATCCTGTTCCATTGGTCCATATGTCTGTTTTTGTACCAATACAATGCTGTCTTGATGACTGTAGCTCTGTAGTATTGTCTGAAGTCTGGGAGAGTTATTTCTCCAGCCTCTTTCTTTCTCTTCAGTAATGCTTTGGTAATTCTAGGTCTTTGATGGTTCCATATAATTTTATAATGATTTGTTCTAGTTCTCTGAAATATGTCCTGGGTAATTTGATAGGGATTGTATGAAATCTGTACACTGCCTTGGGTAGTGTGACCATTTTAACAATATTGATTCTTCCAATCCAAGAACATGGGATATCTTTCCATTTTTTAAAGTCTTCTTTAATTTCCTTCAGCAGTGATTTATAGTTTTCTGTATAATTCTTTCACCTCCTTGCTTAGATTTATTCCTAGGTATTTTATTATTTTGGGTGCTATTTTAAAGGGGATTGTTTCTTTACTTTCTTTTTCTGTTGATTCATCATTAGTGTAAAGGAATGCAACTGATTTTTGAACATTAACCTTGTGACCTGCTACCTTGCTGAATTCTTTAAACAGATCTAGTAGTTTTTGTGTGGACCTTTTAGGGTCTTCTATATATAGTAACATGTCGTTGGCATATAGTGACACTTTTACCTCTTCTCTTCCAATTTGGATCCCTTTTCTCTCTCTTGCTTGATTGCTGTGTCTAGGACTTCCAAGACGATGTTGAATATGAGTGGTGATATTGGGCATCCCTGTCTTCTCCCAGATTTTAGTGGGAAGCTGCTGAGTTTTTCACCATTGAGTACTATGCTGGCTGTAGGTTTGTCATATATAGCTTTTATTATGTTGAGATATGTTCCATCTATATCCACTTTGGTAAGAATTTTTATCACAAATGGGTGTTGAATTTTATCAAATGCTTTTTCCACATCTATTGAGATGAGCATGTGGTTTTTGTCCTTTCTCTTGTTGATGTGATGTATTACATTGATTGATTTGCATATGTTGAACCATCCTTGTGTCCCTGGGATGAACACCACTTGGTCATGATATATAATCTTTTTTATGTGTTGTTGGATTCTATTTGCTAATATTTTGGTGAGGACTTTGGCATGTATGTTCATCAGTGATACTGGCATATAATTTTCTTTTTTGGTAGTGTCTTTGCCTGGTTTTGGTATCAGGATGATGATGGCTTCATAGAATGAGTTTGGGAGTATTCCCTCCTGTTCAGTCTTCTGGAAGAGTTTGAGAATGACTGGTATGAGTGAACCCACAAACTTTTGGTCAACTCATCTTCAACAAAGGAGGCAAGAGTATACAATGGAATAAAGACAGTCTCTTCAGCAAATGGTATGGAGGAAACTGGACAGAACATGTAAAGCAATGAAGCTAGAACACTCCCTTACACCATACACAAAAATAAACTCAAAATGGATCAAAGACTTAAACATAAGACAAGATACAATAAACCTCCTGGAAGAAAATATAGGCAAAATATTATCTGACATACATCTGAAGAATGTTCTCCTAGAATAGTCTACTCAAGCAATAGAAGTAAAAGCAAGAATAAATAAATGGGACCTAATGAAACTTACAAGCTTCTGCACAGCAGAGGAAACCATAAGTAAAACAAAAAGACAACCTATGGAATGGGAGAAAATTTCTGCAAATGAAACCGACAAAGGCTTGATCTCCAGAATATAAAAGCAGCTCATATGACTTAATAAAATAAAAAACCCAATCCAAAAATGGGCAGAAGAGCTAAACAACAATTCTCCAAGGAAGACATACAAATGATCAATAGGCAGATGAAAAAGTGCTCAATATCACTAATTATCAGAGAAATGCAAATCAAAACTACAATGAGGTTTCACCTCACATCAGTCAGAATGGCCATAGCTTAAAAATCCACAAATGACAAGTGCTGGAGAGGCTGTCGAGAAAAGGGAACCCTCCTTCACTGCTGGTGGGAATGCAGTTTGGTGCAGCCACTGTGGAAAACAGTATGGAGATTTCTCAAAAGACTAGGAACAGACTTAATATATGACCCAGGAACCCCACTCCTGGGCATATATAGAGAAGGATCCCTACTTCAGGATGACACCTTCACCCCAATGTTCATAGCAGCAGTATTTACAATAGCCAAGACATGGAAACAGCCTAAATGTCCATCAACAGATGACTGGATAAAGAAGAAGTGGTATAGTTATACAATGGAATACTATTCAGCCATAAAAACCAACAACATAATGCCATTTGCAGCAACATGGATGTTCCTGGAGAATGTCATTCTAAGTGAAGTAAGCTAGAAAGAGATAGAAAAATACCATATGAGTTCGCTCATATGTGGAATCTAAAAATAAAAACAAAACAAAAAAAAAGCATAAATACAAAACAGAAATAGACTTATAGACGTAGAATACAAGCTTGTGGTTGCCAAGGGGGTGGAGGGTGGGAAGGGATAGACTGGGATTTCAAAATTGTAGAACTGATAAACAAGATTATACTGTATAGCATGGAGAAAGAAATACAAGGTCTTATGGTAGCTCACAGAAAAATATATGTGACAATGAATTTATATATGTTCATGTATAACTGAAAAATTATGCTCTACACTAGAATTTGACACAACATTCTAAAGTGATTATAAATTAATAAAAACGTTAAAAAAGGAAATCTCTCATAGTTATGAGTTCTCTTGTATGTGACAAGTTATTTTTTTAATGACTCTTTGTAAAGTCTGTCCTCATCTTTGATTTGACAATTGCTTATAATGTGTCTCAGTGTCGAGTTTAAAACCATTCCCTTTGGATTATGCTGTATGAATATGGATATTTATTTCCCTCCATAAATTTGGGAAGATTTCAACCATTATTTCTTTCTAATAAACTTTCTGTCCCTTCTCTCTCTCTCCTCCTCCCCTCATACTGTTCTAGTATTTCCTTCCTTCTACTCACTTTGTGCTTTCTTTGTTTATTTGTTTGTTTGCTTTAGTTTGTTTTGGTGTAAGGTTAGATTGTTTATTTGCTTTCTTGTTTCCCAAGATAGGCCTTTATAACTATACATTTTTGTCTTAGAATGATTTTTGCTGTGTCCTACAGATTTTGGAATGCTCTATTTCTATTTTAATTTGTTTCAAGGTATTTTTTAATTTCCTCTTTGATTTCTTTGTTGACTCATTTACTTTTTTAGAACCTTGATCTTTAGCCTCCATGTGTTTGTGGTATTTCTTTTTTTCCAGTTTTCTTATTATAATTGATTTCTAATTTTATACCGTTTTGGTCAGAAAAGATGCTTAATATAATTTCACTCTTCTTAAATTTATTGAGTTTTGTTTTGTGGCCTCACATGTGATCTATCTTGTATAAGACTTTATGTGCATTCGAAAGGAATATGTATCTGCTGCTTCTGGGTGGAATGTTCTGTGTTTATCTATTATGTTCATCTGGTCTAAAGTACTGTTTAAGGTCATTGTTTCCTTTCTGCTTTTCTGTGATCTAGCCATTGATGTAAGTGAGGTGTTAAAGTCCTCAAATATTATTGTATTTTTGTCATTACTATTATTATCTTACTGTCTCCCTTTGTGTCTGTTAATATTTGCTTTGTGTATTTCGGTACTCCTATGTTGGATGCATAGATATTTACAAGTCTTGTGTACTCTTTTAAAAAATATTTTATTTATTATTGTATGATTTAATTATTTAATCTTGGGGGCAACGTAATTGGGTTTGTCTATTTTTAGAGGAGCTACTGGGGATTGAACCCAGGACCTCATGCATGCTAAGCAAGAACTCTACCACTTGAACTATACCTTTCCCCCATAAAATTGTTATATCCTCTTGTTAAATTGATCCATTTATCATTATGTAATGCTCTTCTTTGTCTCTTTTTACAGTCTCTGTTTTAAATCTCTTTTGTCTGATGTAGGTATTGCTACCCCAGCTTTCTTTTTGTCTCCCTTTGTATAGGATATATTTTGCCATTCCTTCACTTTCAGTCAGTGTGTATCTTAATCCAAAGTGAGGCTTTTGTAGGCAACATATATATCGATCTTGTTTTTCATATGTTCAGTCACTCTATGTCTTCTGTTTGGAGACTTTAGTCCATCTACATTTAGAGTAATTATTGATAGGTATGCAATTATTGCCATTTAGTTAATTTCTTTCTGGTTGTTGATATTTCTTTAAAACTTCTTCTGCATTAATCTCAATTTGGTTCTGGAACACCCATTTCATATAGTTAAGATTTTCTTGCCTTATCCTCTAAGATGCCTCACTTCTCTTCCATATCTTCTTCTCCTTCTCCTCCTACTACCTCTTCTGTGCTGCACTCAGGATATTGTATTCTGATTTGTCTCCCAGAACAGCAGTTCTCTTGTCAGATGTCTCTAATCTGCTTTTAATAATATATTTTGGGTTTTTAATTTCAGCTATTCCATTTTTCATTTAAAGACTTTTCCATTCCTTTTGAAATTTGCTGTCACTATATAATTTTCTATTACTTGCAAATATTTTAAAGTTTGTCTTTTATTTGTTTAAACAGAGAAAGCTTATGAGTTTGTAATCTGTATTCAATAATTTTCAACATTTAAATTTTGTTAGTCACTTTATTCTTATTTATTTTTTTTTTTGGAGGGGTGTTTGCTCATTGTTTCCGTTTGAGCTTGGCAATTTTTAAATTGTTACTGTTATTTAATTTCTTTTAAAATTCCTTGTTGGAATTGTAAGATGAATAGGGTAAAATTATCTTCCATTGTGAAGGATTCATATTTAATTTTTTAAGGTGCCTGTGGATATTACCAGTCCAGTGTCATCCTAAACCAAAATATTGGCTTGAGTTCCTGGACCATCCAAGAGATGCAACCCTGTAGTAACTATATTTACTAGCTTCTGTATTTAATGGTTTGGCATCTTGGGACTTTGCAGTCCCTGAAGAGACTGATCAATATGGGGTTAGCCTATTCTTAGAAATAGTAAAGGACTCCCTTGCAAGTGTGCCTTTTGTAAAAAACCAACCAATCAATAGGCTATATTCCAGCCACCTCCTCTATCAGCCTTCACACTCTGGGCCACTATCCAACTGCTCTAATCACCTGAGGATCAGATATCAGTCAACTATTGACACCCCCATACCATACAGCCTGCTGAAATTATTCAAACTAACCAATCTTAACCTGACTACTTTGCTTCACCCCTTCCCTTTCCCCTTCCAGCAGCAGCCACAATAAAGCTCTTGCCCAGGTTTCACATTGCTCACTCTGCTCCTTACTGACCCTGGTACTTTCTTGTGTTGCCCCACATTGTCATGGCATGCCCTCTCCTCTTGGGAGCTGTGAATAACAAACCATCTTTTCAATGACAATCATCTCCTTATCTTTTGGCCTCACCATATTTGAATAATAACAAAACATACACTTAAAAACAAACCCCTGGCTGCAAATAAATATGATAGCCATGAATCTTTTTTTGCTACTCTTCTCTCTCCTTTCCATACTGTATCAAATCAACATTGAATATAATGCATTGGGAGTGAGGGAAGGCAGATTCCCTTCAAGTTCACACTTTATTTGTAGGTGTACTCCAGTTGTTTTCATCCTTGGCTTGCAATTAAAATCACTTGGGGAGGAGGCCTTAAAAAAACACTCATGCTTAGCTCCAAGTCCAGCTCTGTTAAATCAGACACTCTGGTGATGGTCCAAAGGTCAAGTGTGAGCATTTTTAAGAGCATCCCTGTTGATGTTTATTTACAGAAAATGTTAAGAATAACTAGTTTATTCTTTCAATATCTAAAGGAGGTCTCCCACTAGACCGTGTCTGTCCTCTTAACACCTTCTACTGACAAAGCTGAACTTTGCCATTTTGCCAAGGAAAAATACTTGAGGAGTTAAGCTCTATTTTTTCAGAATAGAGAATAAAGAGTAGACTTGGAGTTGGGAAGTCAATAAATTGACAAATAGCACAATCACATTGAGAATCACACAAGGTGTATAGTTATCACATTTAATTTATTAACATTGAGCAAGTTTAGCACAGTTCCAGGAATACAATAATTGATTAATATATATTTTACTGTTATTATATTTTCTAATATAACATATAGTTTTATTTATAATAAAACCCATTCTAGTTTTATTATCAAATAATGCTGGAATTCTAATTAACGAATCTAGGAGGTGTGAAATAATGGATAATTTTCAGGAGAGATGAGATAGCATCTATTCCCTTTAAGCTGAAAAAAACAAACAATGCAAAGTTATTCATTTGCCTCATACTGTTTAGGGAGTATTCTGATCTTAAGTTATTTTTTGAAGTGAAAGTTTAAGCCCCTCAAACTGCAGCAAGAATTCTTTACTAGGGCTCTACTATGGGAATTTCAAGCTTGGAATTTTTAATGTTCAAGCAAAACATATTTCTTCATTAATAAAGACACTTTGACATTGAAGCTTCATCACATTTTGTGTTGAATGGAACTGTGTTGTCATTGCATTAATCTTCAGTGTTCTTGAGATGCAAGAATATAGAATTATACATCCCATTTTATATTGCTTTTATTTCTCATAATTGGTTAATATCATGTTATTAAAACCTAAGTCATTTACCTTTATTTTTCTTCTTTTCTCCTTTGATATTTTAGTTCATGCATTTTTACATTATTTTTAAATTGAGATAAAACTGGCATATAATATTATATTACTTTCAGGTACACAAAATCATGGATTTGAAATAGATATATTATATATATATCATATTTATGTATTTGATACAAATAATCACAATAAGTCTAGTTAACATCCATTGCCACAAATAGCTATATATATTTTTTCCTATGATGAAAACGGTTAATATCTACTCTCTTAGCAACTTTCAAATATATGATACAGTATTATTAACTATGGTCATCAAGTACAATGCATCCCCATAGACTCTTTGGGTGAGCTCTGGCTTTGAACTCTGTCCCCTTATCTCAAAACTTCAAAATTGATGGCACATTCCTTTGTTTGACAACAGCTTCCATGCTCCACTTACCTCACTGAGTTCCCACTTTCCCTTGAAATTTGGCCTAATGATGTCTTTCAGTACTAGTTTAATATTTTTATTGCTTTTGAAAAGATACATTTCCTTAATCCAGAAGCTTAAATTATTTTCAGTACAAGGCTTTGTCTGAAAGTATTATTCAGATTTGGTCACTCTATTTCGCAATTCTTAGGCTTCAGTTATTTCCAATTCTCATTGCTCATCCTCTTGCCTCTTTTCTCAAATGTACTGTAGCAGAGCATTACTGGTACCAGTAAGCTTACGTCTATGTCCTGCCTCGAGTTCCTTTCATCTATTCTGTCTCAGGATTTTCTTTAAACTGAAAGGCAGCTCATTTTGCACAAGCACAGCCTGAAATTTTAGGGGTGTTAAAGACATCTACAAAAACTCTCAATCAATGGGAAATGTGAGTTGTTGGATAAATCTCCACATTGCCCTTCAAAGGGATACTTCTGAAGTGCATTCTATGTAGTTCTTCAGAATATCCATTTTGGGATTGACCTCATTTCCCAGAAGTGGAACCAGTCCCATAACTCGCCTTTCTTGACTTTTCCATTTTCCCTGTCTTACTGTCCCTTTTTGCCATCTACACCTCTCTGGATTCCTGTCATCACTTCCCAAATAAGCCACATACATCCAAATATCTTTTGCTGTGAAATTGTCTCTCTATAGGAGCTTAAGATCTTACTACTTCTCTCTTCATTTCAATTAACCTTTAAAGAAACTACATTATAGCTGTTTATGTTAGGAAACATATGATGGCAAAATTATTATTGCATGCATGGGATATATTTGTATATGTGGATTTCTACTTCACTATAATTGAATTTCTATAAAATCTACATTGAATTTATATTGAATTCTGTAAAGCACTTTTCTCAGGGAAAATTCACACATTACTGGATGGATGATGGTTTTGAGTTACCACATGATGGCAGGGTCAGTAAGCCATTACACCTTAGGTTTGGCCTTGTGCAGCACCCTTGGGAACTGTGTTGTTCTCTAATCTGTGCTGGGGATGAACAGACCATGTTGCACAAGTGTAGGCAGAAGTACCCCTGAAAAGTCTGTTATAACCTTCACCAATGCCCCACCCTCTCAGCCCAGCTGAGGTCACCTTGACATGTACCCAGATATCAGGCTTCCTCGCTCACTCACAGAGGCCTGCAAACCTAGGAAGATGCCACATGGCCAAACCAGCCTCTCCCAAACCACTACCACTGACTATATCCCATCACTTTCTGTTTCTCTTTGTCTGGTCTAGGAGCTACTGGCAGTGCTGTGTTGTTGGGAGTGAGACAGTTACTTGCATAGACATGTGGATGCATGGCTTGGGGACCCAGGCAGGAACTCACATGGATGATGCTTAGACAGAATGGCAGTACATCTGCACCTCTGATGCAAGACAATAAGGATGTTTAGATACTGTTTAACCTTGATGGCTACTTGTATACTTCTCCCACAGTAACTCTTAATAGCAAGTGGATTTCTACAAGGGCAATTATCATCACAACTTTAGATGACCTTGGTCTGGATAAGTATTGGCCTCTATATCAACGTTTGATATCTGTCTTATCCACTTTTCTGCCATGGTATTGATATGGTTGCTTTGAAAATATTGGACTTTCCAATAAATTTTGTAATGATAAAAAGTCCTCATAGTTGGCACTTTGCACCAAATACTGTAGTCTGCTTTCCCCAAAGCAGGGACACTCTCCTTAAGAACCACCATATAATGTGCAAATGAGGAAGTGATATGCTTTCCACATTATTATTTAATCCGTAGGCTCACTTCAACTTTCACCAGTAGGTCTAACTGCTTGTTTTCTTTTTTTTCTTTTTCTAGAATTGTTACTGAGATTCTCTCCTTTTTACAACCTTGATGGATTTAAAGCATACACGATAATCACTTCATCTGGGAGAACTTTTCTTTATGGCTTTTTCCACTAGAGATCTTTTTAGTGTGTATTACTATCATGCATTGTATCAGTACTACATTCCTGATTACTTTGATTGTGATTAAAAATACATAATATGACACTTAAATCATTTTAAATCATAACATTTAAATCATTTTAAGTACACACTTTTGTGGTATTAGCTGTCTATAGTTAATTGTATAAACAAACTTAATAACATGCGTACCTCCTTTAAGCATGGGAGATACCAAGAAAATTGAGTAATTCCCTGAAATGGCCCAAGACATCACTTGAAATAACATCTTCACCTAAAACCAAAAGAAACGAAGGGTATGTTCATTGTAAAGATTTAAATCTTAGCCTTCTCCATTAATAACAGTGTTTTGTTGTTGTTGTTGTTGTTGTTGTTGTTGTTGTTGTTGTTTGAGATTTAGTCATTTTTCTATTCCTGGCACAGAGGGGGACACAACCTTTCAAATGGAGATTTCCATTATAAATATAAAATTGCCTCAAAAAGGCAAAATTGACTTGGGTTTCAGAAAACCTCATGGTTCTTTTTTAAGAAATCTGTCCATTGTAATCTTCAAGCTAAAGAGATCTATGTTAGAGTGTATTTTGCCATCCTTCACATGGATTCATGCATGGAAGAATATCCTCATATTTTAAAGATTTTAGGCATTATGAGAAGAGTTGTGCATAATTGCAGGCTAGGTTTTGTTTGGACACTTTCAAAGTAGTTGTCTAAATACTAAAGACACACTGTTGGGTCCTCAGGTGAACTTTGACTAGCTTTGGAAAAATCTGCCAAACTGTCTTTCAAAGTAGCAACACATGGATTCCTCCAGCAGTGAGGGAGAGTTCCTGTTTTTCTTCATTCTCTATAAATCACAGGTAATGTCATTTCTTTGGAGTTTAGTGGTTCTAATAAGTGTGCATTTCTATATCATCATTTTAGTTTGTAATTCCTTAATGGTATATGATTTTCCTTGGAAAGGTGTTTGTTAAGATCTTTGCCAGTTTTTATTTGGGTTGTTTGTTATAAAATTTTTGATGTAATTGTGTCCAAATCCTTAATCAGTTATGTGTTGTGTAGATTTATTTTTCTCAGTGTGTGGTTTGTCTATATGTTTTCTGAATAAGATCATAAACAATGTTTAAATTTTTATTTTTTTTAAATTCCATGATACAAATTTTACTTTTGTGGATAGATTTGGGGATTTTTTTAAAAAAGTTCATCATTTAGACAAGGTTATGTAGATTTTCTTACATGTTTTCCTTTAGAATATTTATAGATGTGCATTTTTATAATTGTATGGACAATTTAGAGTACACTTGGTAAACACTGAGTTGTTGCACCTGCGGTTCCCAGCTGGTCAGAAGGTGGCTCCATGCCCACTCTCTGACCATTGAGTTGCACGTTTCTCACTGAGGGGCTTGGCTCCTTGTGGAGCTAGTGGAGGCTGGGCCTCTTCAGGACCCGTCGTGGTTTCAACTTCAGGAAAATGCTCAGGTAAGTACACACAGGCAGGAGCCAGACTTCTTCAGGAACCAACAGGAGGCAACATCATGAGAGTAAAAGATGTGGAAAAAGTGGGCAGAAGCTTTCTCCAAGTGGTTACAGCCAAGGGTTTCCATTTTCAGAGGATCCAGCAGAGAAGGGGCTTTATATGGGAACTTGTGGAGTTTACTCTTAATTTTGTGTGTGATGTTGACAGTGTCTCGTGTCAATTTGGAGGGATATGGTTTCCGGTGTTCTTGGCACCATTTATTGAGGATAATGTCTTTCCCCATTTTGTGTCCTTAGCTCTTTTGTTGTGAATTAACTGACAACATAAACTGGGTTTATTCCTGTGCTCTCTATTCTATCACTCTGGTTCATGTGCCTGTTTTTGTGCCAGTACCACACTTCTTAGTTGACTGTAGCTTCATCATGTTCTGTGAAGTCAGTGAGAAAGATGCCTCTAGCTGTTTTCTCCTTTCTTAGGATCATTTAGGTTATTCCGGGTTCTTTGTTCTACACAAATGCTAGGATTTCTTGGTTTTTGTGTCCATGAAAAAAAATCTATTTGAATTTGATAGAGTTTGCAATTAATGTGTACACTGCTTTGGCTTGATGAATGTTATACCAATGTTTTTCTAATGTATGAGCCAAAATTTTGTGGATGTGTGTTCTGTATCAATTTCTTTATCACTGTTTTATAAGTTTCCATGTGCAGGCCTTTCACATCCTTTATAATTTATTTCTAGGCATTTTGGTTATTTTTTGGTACAATTGTGAAATAAGTTTGTTTTAGTAATTTATCTTTCTGGAACTTATTAGCTTATAGAAAGTCAACTCATTTTTCTTTTTTTAACATTTTTTATTGCTTTATAATCATTTTACAATGTGTCAAATTCCAGTGAAGAGCACAATTTTTCAGTTACACATGTACATATATATATATATATACTCATTGTCAAATTTTTCTCTCTGTGAGCTACCATAAGATCTTGTATTTATTTCCCTGTGCTATACAGTATAATCTTGTTTATCTATTCTACAATTTTGAAATCCCAGTCTATCCCTTCCCACCGTCTGCCCCCTTGGCAACCACAAGATTGTATTCTATGTCTATGTGTCTATTTCTGATTTGTATTTATGCTGTTTGTTTGTTTGTTTGTTTGTTTTAGGTTCCACATATAAGTGATCTCATATGGTATTTTTCTTTCTTCTTCTGGCTTACTCCACTTAGAATGACATTCTCCAGGAGCATCCATGTTGCACAAATGACGTTATGTTGTCAATTTATATGGCTGAATAGTATTCAATTGTATAATTATACCACTTCTTATTTATCCAGTCATCTGTTGATGGACATTTAGGCTGTTTCCATGTCTTGGCTACTGTAAATATTGCTGCTATAAACATTGGGACACAAGTGTTTTTTTGAAGTAGGGTTCCTTCTGGACAGAGTCCCAGGAGTGGGATTCCTGGGTCATATGATAAGTCTATTCCTAGTCTTTTGAGGAATCTCCATACTGTTTTCCACAGTGGCTGCACCAAGCTGCATTCCCACCAAAAGTGTAGGAGAGTTCCATTTCTCCACAGCCTCTCCAGCATTTGTCATTTGTGGATTTTTGGATGATGGCCATTCTGACTGGTGTGAGGTGATACCTCATTGTAGTTTTGGTTTGCATTTCTCTGATAATTAGTGATATTGTGTATATTTTAAGAATTGATATTTCTGTATTGATATTTTATCATACAACTTTTCTAAACTCATTTATTTTTTCAGTTTTTTTTTTTTGGTTGGTTTGTCTCTGTAACAGCATCTTCAGTATACCCACAAAAGGAGCAGTCATAATCATAATGATTAGATATAAAAATGTCAGGTCTAATTGTAAACTATTGGATGGCAAGTCAAGGGGAAACTTGAGTACAAAATAATATATACAAAATTGTTAAGAAATACCAAAGGAGAACATAGTTGTAAATTAAGAAGTGTGACAAATACAATCAGGACATGAAGCAGGCACACTCATGCCATCACTCTACTCTAATAGTGATAACATTTTATAGCCCATTAGCAAGTACAATTAATTAACGAGGAGGTGATTCATGACAATGTGAGCACACCAGAGAGTGTGCTTTGATGCATTAAAGTGTAGTTGAAAGAAAAGCACCTGGTTTACACCCAGTAGATTCCATACCTCATGAAATATTTGAACTAAAGCCAGACCAGGCTTCCTACCATATTCAACTATCATAAGTAAATTAGAGATTTGTTTAACAGTTAATATATTGAAGATAGAAAATTAAATCTAGTAGTATAAAGTACCATTAGGGAAAGATGAAATAAGTTAAATACCTTGAAACCAGAGGATGTATTTATGAACAGTTTACTGGAACTAATTCATCTATATGGTATAATAGAAGATTTATGAGTAGAGGTAATAAGCCCAACAAGTCTGATGATAACAGGTTGTTCAGAAAATAATTTTAGTTCAATTTTAATTATTAATTAAAAACAAAACTGTTAATACAATTTAATATAATTTTAAAAGGTACAGGTATGTAGATGCAGGATATAAGTTTCTCTAGAGAATAAGCATAAACAATGCTGTAGTTTGCTTAAAAGCAGCCACCAATTAAGAAAGTATTCAAGGTTAAGAACACATTCATCTCAATATCAATAGCAAAATAATAAACCTCATAATTTAATACTGGACTAAACTATTAGTTAGTAAAAGCAATACTATTCATATTGGTAGCAAGAAATATTTATCCTTGCATAAGCTTATATCAGTATGAATCACTTACTGATGGTTAACAGCAAAATAAACCTTAACCAATACTTAATTATCTTTAAAAAACTGTTAGTGCAACACAGGTTTGCATTTAAGGAATGACTTTGTAAAAGGAAAAGGAACTTTGTAATCACATGTCCTGCATGTTTACCAGGAAGGTTACCTCTAGCACTTCTAATCTTAGAGGCACTGCCTAACAAAGGACATATTTAATGGCCATGGTTTCCTGACACTGAAAATGTAGAATAATCACTTGTTTTCTAAATAAGCAGCTGGGAGAATGGCACAAGGTTTTTACTATCTCTTTTCATCAGTGAAATTGACCTTCCCAATAAGAGGTGGGAGCCATATAAAATGAGAAGATCCTTTGGTGCTTTATGTGTTTAATCTATAAAATAAATAACTGAATCTTAACGGATAGCATAGCTTTTAATGGGTTAATAATTTTGGTTGTGGTGGCCCCAATGAATATAACAAGCTCCAAGTGATTAAAATTTAGACCAGCTTTTCAAAATGCTGTAGCATGTATTGATCCAATACATTGATTAACAGAAAAAAGTACTCTAAGAATAATAGCTCAATTCAAAAGTAGAATTCATTTCAGCCATAGATTTTATACCCTCAGAATTGGATCAGAAGATCCCAGTGTTGTAACTGCTGAAAATGCTTCATTTAATGATTAAAGTTCTGTGAGATATGAGTTCAGACTGGATTGATCCCAATAAGTTTGTATGTATTACACACTTGTCCCAGTATGAGAGGACAAGAGAATTAAGGGTCACTTTATAAAAGCACCATCAAATTAATTGGTGATACAGTAAAATTTTAATAATTTATACATACCCTAGTGTAGAACATAGTTTGCTACGGTAGCAGAACACAACAATTGCATCAAACATAAATCTTTATTTCCTCAAGGTTAAGTCCTCTTCCTAAGGACAGGTTTATAATCTACATTCTTTTACTAAGTATTACAGGTTTGCTCACTGTATCACTTTTCACATTAATTAAAGGGAATTCCTAGGTTCTGGAAATTTAGAGAGACACAAATATCATCAATTTATGTATATTATTGCACCAATGCTGGCCTTAACCATGGCTTTCACATTAGCAGTTCCTCTTAACATAACTTATCCACTATCCACTGATGTAAACTTAGGCACACTTCTTATACTGGCTGTATGAAGCCTAGCTTCTTATTCCATGCTCTGATCTGGATGAGTATAATATTAAAAATACACACTAATCAGAGCTTTATGGGCAAGAGCACAATCTCAAATAATGTAAACTAGCAATTATTGATTTATCATTCCTACTGATAAATGGATCATTTATATTCTCAGTTATTAAACAAGATTACATATGATTAATTTTCCCCTCCCAAACCCTAGCTAGATTTTTTTTATATTTACCTCTACTGTAGCAGAAATCAACAGAGCCCCATTTTGATTTAACAGGAGAATCAAAACTTGTATATACTTTCCATTTAGAATATGTAGCAGGTCTATTATCTCTGATCTTTATAGCTGAATATGTCAGTATCACTATAATAAATGGTTTCAAAATTATTCTATTTTTAAGGGCATTTCAAAATCCCTAGATAACAGAATTATATACAGCCAAATTACATACAGCCAATGTTATTATTCAAACATGCCTCCTAACAATATCCTTTCTATGAATTTGAATATCCTACACACAATTTTGAGATGATCATCTTATACATCTCTTATTTTTTAACATTTTTATTGAGTTATAGTCATTTTACAATGTTGTGTCAAATTCCAGTGTAGAGCATAATTTTTCAGACATACATGAACATATATATATATTCTTTGTTACATTATTTTCCCTGTGAACTACCACAAGATCTTGTATATATTTCCCTGTGCTATACAGTACAATCTTGTTTATCTATTCTGCATATGCTTGTCAGTATCTACAAATTTTGAACTCCCAGTTTATCCCTTCCCATCCCTCTCTCCCTTGGTAACCACAAGTTTGTATTCTATGTCTATGAATCTATTTCTGTTTTGGATTTATGTTCTCTTTTTAGATTTCTTTTTTATACATCCCTTATTTATGAAAAAAATTAACACAAAGACTAGCTCTATGTATATGTTTCAGTACCTGTCAGTGCATCAGGCATCCCACTACAAACATAAGAATTATGTCTGACCAAAGAGTTGTTGTTTGTTTGTTTTGCTCTGCTTTTAGTGGGGAATTAAGTCGGTTTATTTATGTATGTTTAAATTTATTATTATTATTATTATTATTATTATAATCATTTAAAATATTTAATGTATTATTATTATTATTATCATCATCATCTAAGCATACAATCTACCACTGATCTATTCCCCCCAAAAATATTTCTTTTAAAATAGTAAATAAAAGAGGTCTAATCAGTTCCTAGAATCATAGGAATTGATTCTACCCCTAAGAATTTTAAAATGTTCATGCTACCACATTATGCCACATTCTATGGTGAATATAGTCTGTTAAATAAACTATCAGGCACATACCCTAAGAGTATTGTTTTACATGTTTAGTGTACTAGTAAACCCTATTTTTACTGTCATTCTACTGAACATTATCTCAGGAATCATTATTTTAATAAAAAGCTCACATGGTACTAGTATATCCTATCTAAAAGAAAATTAAATGCACAAGTTATAGAAGCAACCAATAAGTATTTTCTAACAAAAAACACCACACCAATACTATTTATATTGGATATTATTATTAATCTAGTGTACTCCAGTCAATGAACAAGTACAAAATTCTTTAATCTAAGAGCATCCACCATTTTAACAATAGCCCTAGACATAAAATTGAATTTCCCCCATTTCTTTTCTGAGTGATTGAATTTATACAGGGCATACGTCATACAATAGAGCCAATCTTATTAATGTGACAAATGTACACCCCTATGTGTTACACCAAATCTCACTGCCCACTAAACATACTATTCATCAAAGCTGTATTATGAAGTATCATCAGCAGCTGAGACAGACTAACAAAACCCACTACAAAATGTATAGCCTGCTCATCAACTGTCCATATAAGATGAATAAAAGCTATTACAATGTGTAATCCAATCATGACAACCCTAAATGCACTAATTTCTATCATAAACACTGTCAACTTACTATTTATGCCCTGTGCATGGACTGCAACAGTATCATTATCACACACATAAAATAAAAGTCTTCTGATCACAATTTTTATCCCCATGATCATATTGTCTTAGGTGTCTGCCACCAGTATAAGGGTTTTTACTCAAATGAGTAATAACTCAAGATGTAACAAAATTCATTAACATCAACCTACAAACATTAATAATCCTTGCAGCATTATTCAACATATATTTTTACTTCTGGCTAAAATCCTCCAAGGCACTACCTATATTTTTATCAATAAATTATAAAAAAAAATGAGATTTTAAACATAGAAAACAACACTCCGATTATTACTAATCCTAACAGTCATAGGATTACTGCCTTAATATCAACGGTATCAGTGCTTAAGTATGGATTCAGGTTGTACACACCAACAGTCTTCAAATGTTTAAGGAAGTACAATTTCATTTCTGAAAATACAGATTACAAGAGTTTGCACTACATCAATTGAAGCCAATCAAACACTTTAATTAAGGAAAATACTTAGTAGATTGGTGGGCTTCCACTACAGGAAGTTTCAGTCAGCAGATAAATCTTCTAGTAAACTGGCTTCAGTCTATTTCTCTCTAGATCGCTTTGGGCACTCCTTCCATGTTTAGTTTTGTTATCAACATGGGATGTCTTCTTTTTTTAAGGTTTTATTTTATTTCTTTTGTTAATGTCTTTTCCATTTAAATTTACTTGTCTTACACGTTGATAAAATTGATTCTTAAGTATTCTAGTAATATTGATATTATGTAAAATATAATTCTGTTAAATTATTCTTGACATTATTCATTGTTACTGTGTACAAGAAAGAAATTCTGATACATTGACAATTTGTATTGTATACTTGCTGAAGTATTTGAGTTGCTTACAGCTTAAAAGTTGAGCTACTTAATGAATTGTTCATGATTTCAAGATTTATATATATATATATATGATGATGTCATCTGATTGGTGAATAGATTTGTTTTTAGTGTAACAATTTTATTTGTTGATACTTTTACTGTCTTTCACCCTGGCTTTTTGTGGAAGTTCCAGGAAAATAGTGAATAAAAGGGTTGAAAGGAAACCTCTGGGCTTTATTCCAGATTTTTATTTACTGTTTCTTATAATGCTGTGTATCATACTAAGATAATTTGTTTCTACCCCTATTTTCAAGAGTGTTTATTCCATGAAGTAAGAGTGGAGTTTTTTAACATATCTTGTGATCAATTGAATCAGATTATGTGATTTCTCCTGCTGTAATATTGTTGTTTATTATACCATTTAGTTTTATGTTAAAATTTAAGACATTGTTTGGTTTAAAATGTTAAAAAATTATAAAATCTTCTGTGGAGACATTTGCTTAAGGTGCATAATCTTTTTATTGTGTGGTTAAATTAAGGTAAGTAGTACTTTAGGTAAGTGGAGGAATCGAATTTAATAGGCAAATTGATTGTTTTTGTGATGTTTCTGTGGGATTTTATTCCATCAAGATAGACTTAGTTTATTCCAAGAAAATAGGATTAAGGGATGAGGGGTAGAGACAGGGTGAAAGTAAAATAGTCAGTGGTAAGGGTTAGGCAAAGGGTGTTAGGGGTCAGTGCTAGGGAACAGGGGTCTGGGGAAGTATTGGATGTTTATGTCATGAGTATGGGCTGTGGTTGGGTCTATGGGCAAGAGCTGGGTTAGGCATTATGGGTCAGGGCAAAGGTCAAGGTCTGGGTCATGGTCTAGGTCAGGGTCTAGGGTTTAGGGTCTAAGGTCAGAGTCAGGGTCTGGGTCTGGGTAAGGGTTAGGGTCAGGGTTTTAGGGTTCAGGTTAGGGTGTGAGTGTTCGGATTCTGGTTCAGGCTTGGGTTGGGGTTTGATTCGGGGTAGGGGTTGGTGTTGTAATCAGGTTAGGGTTAAGGTTAGGGTCAGGGTTCAGGCTTATGGTCAGCATTCAGGCTTAGGGTCAGGGTTCAGGTTCAGGGTCAGTGTTTTGGTTCAGGGTCAGGGTTAAGGCTAGGGCTCTGTCTATGGCTAGGGTTATGGTAAAGGCTTGGTTTCAGGTTAGGGTTTAGGGTTAGGGTTAGGGTAGGGTTAAGGTAGGATTAGGGTTAGTGTTAAGGGTAGGGTTAGGGTAATGTCCAGTTCAGCATCTGGGTCTGGGTCAGGGTCTGGGTCATGGTCAAGTTCTGGGGTCAGCATTAGGGTCTGGAGAGGAGGCAGTGGTCAGTGTTAAGGTCAGTGTTTTTGGTGTGGGGACAAGATTCAGGGACAGGTCCAGGGTCAATGTTGGTCAGAGTCATGTTCTGGTACAGGGTTTATGGTCAGGGTCAGCAGATGGGGTCAGGGCTTCTGGGTCAGGGCTTGGATAGGGCTAGTGTAAGACCAGGGTTAGGACTAAAACCAGGGCCATGGTTAGGTTTGGGCCAAAGTCAGGTCTATGGTCAGGGTCAGGGTCAAGTTCAGGGCTAGTGCTGGGATAGGGCTAGGGCTCAGGGTACAAGTTTAGGGCACGGGTATGTAGGATGCTGGCTCAGGTGATGGTTAGGGTACATGTTCGTTTTTAGTATGAGGTTGAGGGAGAGGGTGAGGTTGAGGGAGTGGATAAGGGTGAGGGTCAGGATGAGAGTGAGGTTCGGGTTCAGGTTAGGGGACAGAGACAAGTTTGTGGTTGGGGTTGGGTTTGTGTTTGTGTTTGGATTTGGGGTTAGGGTTAGGATTGAGTTTAGGGTTAGGGTTTGGGTTGGGGTTAGGTTTGGGATTGTGGTTGGGTTTGGGGCTGGGGCAAGGTTAGGGTTGGAGCTGGGGCTGGGGCTGGGGCAGGTTCAGGGTCAGGGTTTAGGGATAGGAGAAGTGTTCATGGTTAGGGTCAGGGTTCAAGGTTAGGGTCTGGATCCCAGAATGGAACATGTGGAGAAGCATACATTCAGCTAGCCTAAAGGGCAAGGGTAAATATAGAATCACTCTCCCTGAGTTCTCACCATGTTTCCCAGAGCCGGTTTCAAGGTAAAGGCAGTTTGCGAAGGAAAATCGAGTTGGAGAGAGTGCCTCCCCATATATACATATAGGTATGACTGTGTCCAAATCAATGAAACTCAGTGTTCGCAAAAAGGTAGGTGATGGATGGCTTCCACACACATTCAGTTCCGAGATTTATTTTTTAACATTTTTTATTGATTTATAGTCATTATACAATGTAGTGTCAATTTCCTATTTAGAGCACAATTTTTCAGTTATACATGAACATATATTTCACATTTTTCTCTCTGTGAGCAACCATAAGATCTTGTATATATTTCCCTGTGCTATACAGTATAATCTTGTTTAACTATTCTACAATTTTGAAATCCCAATCTATCTCTTCCCACCCCCATCCTCCTTGGCAGCCACAAGTTTGTATTCTGTGTCTCTGAGTCTATTTTGGTTTTGTATTTATGCTTTTTTTAATTTTTTGATTCCACATATGAGTGATCTCTTATGGCATTTTTCTTTCTCTTTCTGTCTTACTTCACTTAGAATGACATTCTCCAGGAACATCCATGTTGCTGCAAATGGCGTTATGTTGTCGGGTTTTATGGCTGAATATTATTCCATTGTATAAATATACCACTTCTTCTTTATCCAGTCATCTGTTGGACATTTAGGCTGTTACCATGTCTTGGCTATTGTAAAGCTGCTATGAACATTGGGGTGCATGTGTCATCCTGAAGTAGGGGTCCTTCTGGATATATGCCCAGGAGTGGGATTCCTGGGCCATACGGTAAGTCTATTCCTAGTCTTTTGAGGAATCTCCATACTGTTTTCGACAGTGGCTGCACCAAACTGCATTCCTACCAGCAGTGTAGGAGAGTTCCCTTTTCTCCACAGCCTCTCCAGCATTTGTCATTTGTGGACTTTTGAATGATGGCCATTCTGACTGGTGTGAGCTGATACCTCATTGTAGTTTTGATTTGCATTTTTCTGATAATTAGTGATATTGAACATTTTTTCATGTGTCTATTGATCATTTGTATGTCTTCCTTGGAGAATTGCTTCTTTAGATCTTCTGCCCATTTTTGGATTGTGTCATTTATTTTTTTCTTTTTGAGTCATATGAGCTGCTTATATATTCTGGAGATCAAGCCTTTATCGATTTCATTTGCAAAATTTTCTCCCATTCCGTAGGTTGTCTTTTTATTTTACTTATGGTTTCCTTTGCTGTGCAGAATCTTGTAAATTTCATTAGGTCCCATTTATTTATTCTTGCTTTTACTTCTACTAGGAGAAAAATTTTGATATGTATGTCAGATAATGTTTTGCCTGTTTCCCTCTTATTGTATCTTGTCTTATATTTAAGTCTTTGATACATTTTGAGTTTATTTTTGTGTATGTTGTTAAGGGAGTGTTCTAGCTTCATTGTTTTACATGCTGCTGTCCAGTTTTCCCAATACCATTTGCTGAAGTGTCAGTCTTTTTTCCATTGTATATTCTTGCTTCCTTCATCAAAGATTAGTTGACCAAAAGTTTGTGGGTTCGTTTCTGGGTTCTCTTTTCTTTTCCATTGGTCTATATGTCTGTTTTTGTACCAATACCATGCTGTCTTAATAACTGTAGCTCTATAGTATTGTCTGAAGTGTTGGAGAATGATTCCTCCAGCCTCTTTCTTTCTCTTCAGTAATGCTTTGGTAATTCTAGGTCTTTGATGGTTCCATATAAATTTTATTATGATTTATTCTAGTTCTGCGAAATATGTCCTGGGTAATTTGATAGGGATTGCATTAAATATGTCAATTGTCTTGTGCAGTGTGACCATTTTAACAATATTGATTCTTCCAATCCAAGAGCATGGGATACCTTTCCAATTTTTAAAGTCTTCTTTAATTTCCTTCATCAATGTTTTTTTTTTAAATTTTTTATTGATTTATAATCATTTTACAATGTTGTGTCAATTTCCAGTGTAGAGCACAATTTTTTCAGTTATACATGAACATATATATATTGATTGTCACATTTTTTTCTCTGTGAGCTACCATAAGATCTTTTATATATTTCCCTGTGCTGTACAGTGTAATCTGGTTTATCTATTCTAAAACTCTGAAATCCTAGTCTATCTCTTCCCACCCCCTGCCCCCTTGACAACCACAAGTTTGTATTCTATGTCTATGAGTCTACTTCTGTTTGTATTTATGATTTGTTTTTTTTGTTTGTTTGTTTGTTTTTTGGGTTTTTTGTTTGTTGGTTTTGTTTTGTTGTGTTTTTTTAGATTCCACAGATGAGCAATCTCATATGGTATTTTTCTTTCTCTTTCTGGCTTACTTCACTTTAATGACATTCTCCATGAACATCCATGTTGCTGCAAATGGCATTATGTTGTCAGCTTTTATTGCTGAGTAGTATTCCATTGTTTATATGTACCACTTCTTTATCCAGTTATTTTTTAATGGACATTTAGTCTGTAGGTGACACCTGCACCCCAATGTTCATAGCAGCATTACCTACAATAGTCAAGACATGGAAACATCCTTCAACATTGGTTCATAGTTTTCTGTGTATAATTCGTTAACCTCCTTGGTTAGATTTGTTCCTTGTTATTTTATTACTTTGGGTGCTATTTTAAAGGGGATTTTTTCCTTACTTTCTATTTCTGTTGATTCATAATCAGTGTAAAGAAATGCAACAGATATTTGAACGTTAATCTTGTAACCTGATACCTTGCTGAATTCTTTGATCAGGTCTAGTAGTTTTTGTGTGGACCTTTTAGGGTTTTGTATATATAGTAACTTGTTGTTGGCATATAGTGACACTTTTATCACTTCTTTTCCAACTTGGATCTTTTTATTTCTCTCCCTTGTCTGATTGCTGTGGCTAGGACTTCCAACACTGTGTTGAATAGGAGTGGTGATAGTGGGCATCCTTGTCCCAGATTTTAGTGGGAAGCTTTTGAGTTTTTCACCATTTTGTTCTATTTTGGCTGTAGGTTTGTCATATATAGCTTTTATATGTAGATATGTTCCTTCTATACATACTTTGGTGACAGTTTTTATCATAAATTGGTGTTGAATTTTATCAAATATTTTTTCTGTATCTATTGAGATGATCATGTGGTTTTTGTCTTTTCTCTTGTTGATGTGATGTATTACATTGATTGATTTGCATATGTTGAAACACCCTTGTGTCCCTGGGATGAACACCACTTGGTCATGAAGTATAATCTTTTTTATGTGTTGTTGGATTCTATTTGCTAATATTTTGATGAAGATTTTGGCATCTATGTTCATCAGTGATATTGGCCTATAATTTTATTTTTTGGTAGTGTCTTTGCCTGGTTGTGGTATCAGGGTGATGGTGGCTTTATAGAATGAGTTTGGGAGCATTCCCTACTTTTCAATCTTCTGGAAGAGTTTGAGAAGGACTGGTATCAGTTCTTCTTTGCATGCTTTGTACAATTCCCCGGTGAAGCCATCAGGTCCTGGATTTTTATTTATCGGGAAGTTTCTTATTGCAAATTAGATTTCATTTCTAGTTATCAGTTTGTTCAAGTGGTCAGTTTTTATTGATTCAGTCTTGGTGGACAGAATGTTTCCAGAAACTTGTCCATATCCTGTAGGTTAACCAGTTTTGTTACATATAGTTTTTCATAATATTCTCAAATGGTAGTCTGTATTTCTATTTTGTTTGTTGCAATTTCTCCATTTCCTTTCTTTTTTTGGCTAATTTGTGCTCTCTATTTTTTCTTCTTTGTGAGTTTGGCCAGAGTTTTGTCGATTTTATTTACTTTTTCAAACAACCAGATTTTGGTTTGGTTGATTTTACCTATGGTCTTGTTAATCTCTATTTTCTTTATTTCCTCCCTAATCTTTATAATTTCCTTCCTTCTGCTGCCTTTTGGGGTTTTTTGGTCTTCTTTTTCTAGTTCATTCAGCTGGTGGGTTAAATTGTTTATTTGAGGTTTTTCTTCTTTTTAGAGGAAGGGCTGTATTGCTATAAAATTCCCTCTTAGCACTGCCTTTGCTGTGTCCCATAAATTTTGTGTGGTTATGCTTTCATTGTCATTTGTCTCAAGGTATTTTATAATTTCAGCTTTCACTTCCTCATTGACTCATTGTTCTTTTTTTTAATAACAATTTGTTTAATCTCCAAGCTTTCCTTTTCTTCTTCTTTGTTTCTCTGTTGTTGATTTCTAGTTTCATGGCATTGTTGTCAGTATAGATGCTTGAGATAATTTCTATCTTCTTGAAATTTTTGAGGTTTCTTTTGTGCCCAAGTACATGTTCTACTGAGAACAAGAAATTTAAAAAAGAAAAAAATTCTATATTTTCCTCCCTCCCTCTCCCACTCTCAATGATTTATATGCCTTCTTTTATAATTTTGTGTTTATTTTATTTGTAATTCATGAGTTATCACCTTTCCAGTTGTGAGTTTCTCATTTATGTAGCATCCTGCTGCTTTTCTATTTAGAATACACCTTTCAATATTTCTTTTAGCATGGGCTTAGTGTTGCTAAACTCTTGTAGTTTTTTCTTGTCTGTGAAATTCTTTGTCTCTCCTTCTATCCTAAAGGATAGCCTTGATGGACAAAGTATACTAGGCTGCATCTTTTTTTCATTCAGGGCTTTGAATATATTTTGCCACTCCCTTCTGGCCTGTAGTGTTTGTGTAGAGAAATCAGCTGAAAGTCTTATGGCGGTTCCCTTGTAACTCCCTCTTTGCTTTTCTCTTGCTGACTTTAGGATCATTTCTTTATCCTTGACTCTGGCCATCATGATTATGATATGTGTTGGTGAGGGTCTTTTTGGGTTCTTCCTGTTTGGGACCCTCTGAGCTTCCTATACTTGGATATCTGATTCCTTCTTTACGTTTGGGAAGTTTTCAGTCATGATTTCTTCAAAAACCTTTTCAATCACCTTTGATCTTTCTCCCCCTTCTGGGACCCCTATTATGGGAAGATTGGGATGCTTTATATTATCCCATAGGTCCCTTATGTCATTTTCATTTATTTTAATTTGTTTATCTTGTAGCTCTTCTCATTGGGTGCTTTCTATTGTCCTGTCTTCTAGGTCACTAATTCGTTCCTCTGCATTTTCTAGTCTGGTTTGCTCAGCCATTAGATCATTCCTCATCTAAGTCAATGAGTTTATCAATTCTACTTGGATCTTCTTTATAGCTTCAATTTCATTTTTGGTATATTTTATTTCTCTAAACACTATCTCTTTTAGTTCCCTCAATAATTTGATCACTCCTTTTTTGAAATGTTGATCTAGTAGGCTATCAATGTCTATTTCATTGATTTTCTTTCAGGCGATTTCTCTTGGTCTTTTAATTGGGGATGCTTTCTCTGCTTCTTCATCATGCTCATGCCTCTCTGGCACTGTGGTTTATGGAGTATCAGTTATCTATTGTTCTCCTTAAGGAATTTATCTATCTAATGCCTATTTAGGAATAAGACTTAGAAAAAAAAGAGAGAAAGAATTTTAAAAGAATGGAGAAAAAAGGTTTGAAAAGAGTGTATAATGAATGATAGAAGAGCAAGTTGAAGCAGAACAGCAATCTGGTTGAGATGTCATTTAAAAACCTTTAAAAAAGGAGAAAAGTGGAAAAGATGTATCTGAAACCTGTGTGTAATCAATAACAGGACATCAAAGCCAAGAGAAATAAAAATGAATTAAGAAGTAAAAATTAAAAGGGTGAGAGAAAATATAACAGGTAAAAACAGTTTTAAAAAAACAAAAAAGGAGGGGCTCAGTGTTCTCCTGTAGACTGTGTGCTTTTGATGTGAGATCTATCTGTGTTTATCCTGTTTTGGAAGCTCAGCTTGCTGTTTCCAGAGGCCGTCCATTGGCACTCTTGTCTGTGCTGCTCCCAGTGCCTGTCAGCAAGCAGATTGTGCCTCCTCCCAACACTGAGTCAGGTGCAGCTCTCCTTTGCTATGGGCGGGCATGTCACTGCCCCTCCCGATGCCACAGTCAGATTTTGCAGACTGGCCAGGTAGAAGGGTGCGTCACTCCCCGTCCCAGCACTGTGTTCAGGGGCTGCATTCCTGCCCAAAATTCTGGGGCCACCCTCATTCTCCTGGTGCCAGTCGCTTTGCTGCTTTGTGCTGCTGTGCTCTCTGCCTGGGTCCGTGCTCCACAGGTGGTCTCAGGGAAGACTGAGGAACATCCTTGTCCCTGCCGAGGGCCAAAACCCAGCTCCTTGTTTGTCTTGGCAGAGTAAGTTTTCTGAGGGACCAGGACGGAAAGATCCTATCTGCCTCAGGCTGTTGTCAAGTCTCTTCCTGGCCCTTGAGTCTAAGTACTTAGGTGCGGATGGAGGTTTTGCCCCTAACCCCACTTGGGTGCTAAGCACCAGAGGATATGGTGACTGTGCCTGAGGCCAGCCTCTCTTCACCTGAAAACTTTCCATGGGTTTTCATATATGAGGGTATGCATCCTTCCCCCAGGGCATGTCAACCATGTTGTTTTATGGAGGGCCCAGGTTTTTCTGCCCTGTGCACCCACACCCATGTTGCACAGCCCTCTGCAGCCCCCTGGGGATGCCTCAGTGCAGCTGCCCCCATCCTCCACCTGCCTTGGGCAGTCTGGTCCTGGCCCTGGCTGCTGGCCCGTGTCTCAGGCTGGGTGTTGTGGGGAACCCCTGTGTGTGTTTAACTTAGTTCTGTTGGTCAACGGCTGCTCTGTACAGATCCGAGCCTCAGATGCTCCCCCTCTCTCCTGCTAGTCTCTCAGTTGGAGAGGGGAGACCCACCAAACTAGCACCAGTCCTTCTTTTCTGCTCCCTCCCCCAGGACCCGTCCCACTCTTCTTTGCCTTTTCTTCTTTCTTTTTTCCTTTTCTCCTACTAGATTTTTGGAGTCTCTATCTTTTCAAGAGGACAATATCCTGTTGGAGTTCCACAGGTGCTCTGGTTGGCTGAGTGGGACTGTGGATGTGAGTCTTGGTGCATTTGTGGGAGAGGGTGAGCTATGAGTATCCTTCTACTCCACCATCTTGGCTTCCTCAGTTCCAAGATTTTAATATGTGAAGAGGCATACATTCAACTAGCCTAAAGGGCAAAGGTACATCTACAAACAGTTACTCTCATTTCTAACCATGTTTCTTGGGGCCTATTTCAAGGTAAAGGAAGTTTGCAATAGAAAACGGAGTTGGAGCAAGTGCCACCCCTTATATATATAGGTAAGCCGGTCTCCATAAAACAGAATCTCTCTGCACACAAGGTAGGTGAAGGAAGGTTTCCACACACATTCAAATACCAGAATAGAACATGTTGAGAAACATTCCTTGAGCTAGCCTAAAGTACAAGGGTACATGTAGAAACACTGACCCAGATTTTTCAGCATGTTTCTAGGTCCGGTTTCAATTAAAGGTAGCTTGCATTGGAAAACCGAGTTGGAGCTAGTGCTTCCCCTTATATATATGGGTAGGCCTGTCTCCCTAACACAGAATCTGTGTTCCCTACAAGTTAGATGAAGGATGGAGTGCACACACATTGGATCCCAGAATGGATATGTGGAGAAGAATTCATTCAGGTAGCCTAAAGGGCAAGTGTTTCTAACACTTACCCATATTTCTCAGCTTTTTTTCCTATAGCCACACACATTCGGATCCCTATATGGAGCATGTGGAGAGGCACTCTTTCATCTAGCATAAAAGGCATAGGTACACCTAGAAACACTTATCTGATAACTCAGCATGTTTCCTAGAGCCAATTTTAAGAGAAAGGCAGTTCTCACTGAAAAACAGATTTGGAGTGAGTGCCTCCAGATAGGTCACTTGCATAGTTCCTCTAACACAGAACACCTGTGTTCCCAACAAGCTATTTGAAGGAAGTCTTCCAGACACATTCAGATCCCAGAATGGAGCATGTAGAGAGGCATTCTTTCACCTAACATAAAGGGCATGGGTACATCTAGAAACACTTACTCTGTTTTCTCAGCATGTTTCCTACAGGCGGTTTCAAGGCACAGGCAGTTTGTGCTGGAAAACCGAGCTGGAGACAGGGCTTCCCCAAAGATATGTAAGTAGCATTGTTCTGCTAACCCAAAAACCCCATGTTACCCACTAGTTAGGGGAAGGATGTCTTATATGAACACTTACTCTGCTTTCTCAGCATGTTTCCTAGAGTTGGTTTCAAGGGAAATTCACTTTGCACTGGAAATCCAATTTGGTGCAATTGCCTCCCAAAAGATAGGTAAGTTGCATAGTTCCCCTAACACAGAATTACTGTGTTCCATACAAGCTAGTTTAAGGCCGACTTCCACACACATTCAGATCCCACAATGAAGTATGTGGAGAGGAGTTCTTTCATTTAGCATAAAGAGTATGGGTACATCTAGCAATAAATTCTCTGATTTCTCAGCATGTTTCCTACAGCCGGTTTCAAAGGAAAGGCAGTTTGCTCCAGAAAACTGATTAGAAGCAAGCGCCTCCTGATGGATATGTAAATAGCATAGTTCTCATCAAACAGAAGCCCTGTGTCCAAAGCAAGCTAGATGAAGGACAGCTTGCATATACATTAGGATCCCAAATGGACAATGTGGGGAGGTGTTCTTTCATGGAGCATAAAGGGCATGGGTACATCTAGAAAAACTTTCTGTGATTTCTCAGCATGTTTCCTAGAGCTGGTTTCAAGGGAATGGCACTTTGCCCTGGAAAATTGTGTTAGAGTGATTGCATCCCCATAGATATATAACTAGAATAATTCCCCTAATACAGAAACCCAGTGTTCCCAAAACTCTGAGGGATGACTTCCACCCACATTCGGATCCCAGAATGGAGCATGGGGACAGGTGTTCTTTCAGCTTGCATAAAGGGAATGAGTACATCTAGAAATAATTCTTCTGATTTCTCAGCATGTTTACTACAGCCAGTTTCAAGGGAAAGGCAGTTTGCACTGGAAAACCGAGTAGGAACAAGTGCCTCCCCATGGATATGTAAGTAGTGTAGTTCTCATGCCACAGAAACCATGTGTTCAAAGCAAGCTAGATGAAGGATGGCTTTCACACACATTAGGATCCCAGAATGGAGCATGTGGAGATTCGTTCTTTCTTCTAGCATAAAGGGCATAGGTATCTAAAGATACAGTTAGTCTTAATTCTCCACATGTTTCCTAGAAGCAGTTTCAAGGGAAAGAAGATAGCGCTGGAAAACCGAGTTGGACTGAGTGCCTCCGTATTGATTTGTAAATAGAGTATTCCCCTAACACAGAAACTCTGTGTTCCCAACAATCTAGTTGAAGAATAGCTTACATACACATTTGGATCTCAGAATGAAACATGTAGAGAGGCATTAAATTCATCTAGCATTTAGAGGATTGGTACATTTAGAAACAATGACTCTGAATTCTTAGCATGTTTCATAGGGCCTGTTTCAAGACAAAGGTAGTTTGTGCAGGAAAACTATTTTGGAGCGAGTGCCTCCCATCAATCTGTAGGTAGCGAGTTCCTCCAACACAGAAACAATGTGTTCCCATCAAGCTTGATTAAAGAAGTCTTCCACACATATTCAGATACCAGATTGGAACAGGTGGAGAAGAGTTCTTTCTTCTAGCTCAAAGGGCATGGGTACAGCTAGAAACAATTACTCTGATTTCTCAGCGTGTTTCCCAGAGCCGGGTTAAAAGGAAAGGCAGTTTACTCTGGAAAACCAAGCTGGAATGTGAGATTTCCCCATACGTTTGTAAGTTGCGAAGCTCCACTAACACAGGAAATATGTGTTCCCAACAAGCTAAGTGAAGGA
This sequence comes from Camelus dromedarius, assembly GCF_036321535.1. Taxonomy (NCBI): domain Eukaryota; kingdom Metazoa; phylum Chordata; class Mammalia; order Artiodactyla; family Camelidae; genus Camelus; species Camelus dromedarius. Next base: position 938,689 of record NC_087457.1, read on the forward strand.
CAGCTTCCACACACACTTGGATCCCAGATAGGAACATGTGGAGAGGCGTTCATTCATGTAGCATAAAGGGCATGATTAGATTTAAGAACCATTACTCTGATTTCCCAGCATGTTTCCTTGAGCCGGTTTCAAGGGAAAGGAATTTTGACCTAGAAAAATATGTAGGAGTGATTGCCTCCCAATTGGTCTCTAAGTAACATTGTTCCCTTAATACAGTAACTATGGTTTTCCACCAAGCTAGTTTAAGGAAGTCTTCCCAACATTCGGTTCCCAGAATGGAACATGTGGAGAAGCGTTCATTCATCTAGCTGAAAGGCATATGTACATTTAGAAACATTCTGAATTCTCAGCATGTTTCCTGGAGCCGGTTTCAAGGGAAAGGCAGTTTTTCCTGGAAAACCGTGTTGGAACTATTGCCTCCCCATACGTATGTAACTTGTGTATTTCCCCTAACTCAGAATCTCTGTGTCCCCAACCAGATAGTTGACGGACAGCTTCCACAGACATTCGTATTCCAGAATGGAACATGTGGTGAGGCGTTAATTCATCTAGCAGAAAGGGAATGTATACATCCTGAAACACTTTGTTTCCTCAGCATGTTTCCTAGAGCAGGTTTCGAGGGAAAGTCAGTTTGCCTGGAAAACAGAGATGGAGCAAGTGCCTCCATATAGGTTTGTAAGTAGAGTAGTTCCCACAACACAGGAACTATGTGTTCATAACAAGCTAGGTGAAGGAGGCCTTACACCCACATTTGGATCCCAGAATAGAACTTGTGGAGAAGTGTTCATTCATCTTGCACAAAGGGCTTGGGTACATCAAACACAAACACTCAGATTTCTCAGCAAGTTTCCTAGAGCCGGGTTCAATGGAACAGCAGTTTGTGCTGGAAAACATAGTTGGAGCTCCTGCATCCCCATATGTATTAATGTAATGTAGTTACTTTAACACAGAAACTATGTGTTCTGAACAAGCTATGTGAAGGACAGCTTGCACACATATTCTGAACCAAATAAGGAACTTGTGGACTGGCATTCTTTCATCTAGCACAAAGGACATCTGTACAGCTATATACACTCTGAATTCTCAGCCTGTTTCCTAGAACCAGTTTTAAAGGAAAGGCAGTTTGCACTTCAAAACCGAGTTGGAGTGATTGCCACGCCATACATATGTAAGTAGCGTAGTTCGGCAAACTTCAAAACACTGTGTTCCCAACAAAATATTTGAAGGAAGGCTTCCACACATATTCATATCCCAGAATGGAGATGTGGAGAAGCATTCTTTCATCTAGCATAAAAGGCATGGGTATATCTACAAACACTTTCTCTGATTTCTCAGCATGTTTCTCACAGCAGGTCTCAAGGGAAAGGCAGTTTGCAATTCAAAACCGAGTTGGAGCGAGTGTCTCCCAATAGATATGTAAGTAGCTTAGTTCCCCTAACACAGAACACCTGTGTTTCCAACAAGCTAGTTGAAGGGTGGCTTCCACACACATTCGGATCCCAGTATGGAGCAAATGGAGAGACTTTCTTTCATCTAGCATAAAGGGCATGGTTACATCTAGAAATACTTACACTTATTTCTCAGCATCTTTCCTACAGTTGGTTCCACGGGAAAGGCAGTTTGCCTGGAAAACCGTCTTGGAGCAAGTGCCTCCTCATCGATAGTTAAGTAGCGTAGTTCCCATAAAACAAAACACATGTGTTCCAAACAAACGAATTTAGCAGGACATCCACGCAGATTCAGATCGCAGAATGGAGAATGTGGAGAGGCATTATTTCATCTACTATAAAGCACTTGGGTACATCTAGAACCAAATTCTCTGATATTTCATCATGTTTCCTAGAGTTAGTTTCAACAGAAAGGCAGTTTGCAATGGAAAACAGTATTGGAGCTAGTGCCTCCCTGTAGATAATTAAGTAGAATACTTTCCCTAACATAAAAACCTGGTATTCCCAAAAAGCTGGATGAAGGACGACTTCCACACACATTAGGATTCCAGAATGGAGCATGGGGATAGCCATTCTCTCATCTAGCATAAAAAGCATGGGTATATCTAGAAACACGTACTCTGATTTCTCAGCATGTTTCCTAGGGCTGTTTTCAAGGGAAAGGAAGCTTGTGGAGGAAAAACTAGTTGGAGCAAGTCCCTCCCCATAAATAAGTAAGTAGCATAGTTCCTTTAACACAGAACACCTGTGTGACCAACAATCTTTTGAGAGCAGCTTCCACACACATTCAGATCCCAAATGGAGCATGTGGAGAGGCACTATTTCATCTAGCATAAAGAGCATGGTTACATCTAGAAAAACTTACTGTGATTTCTCAGCATGTTTCCTAGAGTCTTTTTAAAGGGAATAGCTGTTTGCTCTGGATATATGAGTTGAAGTAAATGCCTCCCCATAGATATTTAAGTTGTGCAGTTCCCAGAACACAGAACAACTCTGTTCCCAACAAGCTATATGAAGGAATGCTTCCACACTCATTTGGATCCCAGAATGGAGCATGTGGAATGCCGTTCTTTCATCTAGCATAAAAGGCATGGGTATACTAGAAACACTTAGTCTGATTTCTCAGCATATTTCCTACAGCTGTTTCAAGGGATAGGCCATTTGCATTAGAAAACCTAGTTGGAGCGAGTGCCTCCCAATAGATAGGTAAGTAGCGTAATTCCCAAAACTCAGAACACCTATGTTCCCAACAAAGTAGTTGAAGGACAGCTTCCACACATATTCAGATGCCAAAATGGAGCATGTGGAGAGTCCTTCTTTCTTCTATCATAAAGGGCATGTGTACATCTAGTAATACTTACTCTGATCCCTCAACATGTTTCCTAGAGTTGGTTTGCAGGGAAAGGCAGTTTGTGCTGGAAAACTGAGTACCAGCAAGTGCCTACTCACAGATATTTATGTAGCATAGTTCAGTTAACCCAGGAACACTGTGTTAAAAATAAACAACCTGAAGGACAGCTTCCACACACATTGAGATCTCAGATATGAGCATGTGGAGAGTGACATATTCATCCAGCATAAAGGACCTGGGTACAAGTAGAAACAATGACACTGATTTAATAAAGTGTTTCCTTCAGCCTGTTTCCAAGTAAAGTCAGTGTGCACTGGAAAGCCGAGCTGGAGTGCCTCCCTATAGATATGTAAGTAGCATAGTTCCCTCTCATCAAAAATTCGGTATTACAAACAAGGCAGGTTGAGGATGTCTTCCACACACATTCAGATCTGAGAATGGAACAAGAACAGAGGCATTGCTGCACCTAGCATCAAGGGCTGGGCATCATCTATAAACACTGACTGTGATTTCTCAGATGTTTCTTAGAGTCACTTTGCAACGAAAGGCAGTTTGTGCTGGGAAAACGAGTAGGAGGAGCTTCTTCCTGTAGAAATGTAAGTTGCTTTGTTCCCCTCAAGCAGAAACTATATGTTCCCAACAAGTTAGGATAAGGACGATTTCCACACATATTCAGATCTGAGAATGGAACAAGAAGAGAGGCATTGCTGCATGTAGTATCAATGGCTGGGGAATATCTGGACACACATACTGTGATTTCTCAGCATGTTTCCTAGAGCTGGATTGTAAGCAAAGGCAGTTTGCACTGGAAAACCGAGTTGGAGTGAGGGCCCCCCATGGATATGTAAGTAGCGTAGTTCCCCTCAAGCAGAAACTCTGTGTTCCCAAGAAGGTAGGTGAAGGACTGCTTCAACACACATTCTGATCTGAGAATTAAACAAGGAGCGAGATGTTGCTCCATCCAGCATCAAGGGCTGTGGGACATCTGGAAACACTCACTGTGATTTCTCATCATGTTTACTAGCGCTGGTTTGGAAGGAAAGGCAGTTTGTGCTAAAAAACTAAGTTGGAGCGAGGGCCTCCCCATAGATATGTAAACCATGTTCTTCCACTCAAACAGAAACTCTGTGTTCCCAACAAGTTAGATGAAGGATGGCTTCCTCACACACTCAAATCTGAGAATGGAACAGTGAGAGAAGCTTTGCTGCATTTAGCACCAAGTGCTGGAGGTCATCTAGAAACACTGTCTGTGATCTATCAACATGTTTCCTTGAGCCTGTTTCCAAGAAAAGGCAGTTTGTGCAAGAAAACTAAGTTGGAGCTAGAACTTCCCTATAAACATGTAAGTAGCATACTTCCCCTCAGGTAGAAACTCTGTGTTCCAAACAAGGTAGGTGAAGGACGGTTTCCACACACAATCAGATCTGATAATGGAACAAGGAGTGAGACGTTGTTATATCTAACATCAGGGATGGGGGATATCTAGAAATAATGACTGATTTCTCAGCATGTATCCTTGAGCTGGATTGCAAGGAAAGGCATTTTGTGCTGGAAAAAAGAGTAGACGTGAATCCATTTGAGTAGATATGTAAGTAGAATAGTTCCACGCAAGCCAAAACACAATTTTCCCTACAAGGAAGGTGAAGGACGACATCCACACACACAGATCTGAGAATGGAACATTGAAAGAGGCGTTGCTTCATCTAGCATCAAGTGCGAGCAGATATTCAGAATCACTGACTGTGATTTCTAAATATGTTTCCTAATGCCGGTTCCCAAGGAAAGGAAGTATATGCCAGAACAACGAGTTTGAGCAAGTGCCTGCCCATTCATATGTAAGTAGCATAGATCCCCTCAAGCAGAAGCTCAGTGTTCGAAACAAGGTAAGGGAAGGACGTCTTCCACACAAATTCAGATCTCAGAATCTAATAAGGAGAGTGGTGTTGCTGCATCTAGCATCAAGGTCTTAGGGACATCTAGAAACTCTGTCTGATATATCACCATGTTTCCTAGAGCCGGTTTGCAAGGAAAGGCAGTTTGCAGTGAAAAATCGAGTTGCAGCAAGTGCTTCCCCATAGATATGTAAGTCACGTAGTTCCCCTCAAACAGAACCTCTGTGTTCCCAACAAAGTATGGAAAGGCCAGCTTCCACACACATTCCGATCTGAGAATGATAAAAGAAAAGAGCTGTTGCTGCGTCAAGCATCAAGGGCTGGCAGATAGCTAGAAACAGTGGCTGTGATCTCTGCATATTTCCTTGAGCTGGTTTGTAAAGAAAGGCAGTTTGCAATGACAACAAAGTTGGAGTGAGTGTCTTCCCATATATATGCAAGAATTCTAGTCCCCCTAAAGCAGAAAATCTTTGTTCCCAACAAGGTAGGTGAAGGACGGCTTCCACACACATTGAGATCTGAGAATGGAACAAGGAGGGAGGTGTTACTGCATCTAGCATCAAGTGCTAGGGGACATCTGGAACTCTGATTGTGATATCTCTACATGTTTCCTTGAGCCAGTTAGCAAGGAAAGGCAGTTTGCACTTGAAATCTAACTTGGAGAGTGTGCTTCACCATTGATATGTAAGTAGATTTGCTCCACTCAAGCAAACACTCAGTGATCCCAACAAGGTAGTTGATCGATGGCTTTCACATATATTTATCTCTAACAATGGAAAAAGTAGGGAGGCGTTGCTGTATCTTGCTTCAAGGGCTAGGGGACATCTAGAAACACTGACTGTAATTTCTCTGCATGTTTTCTAGAGACGGTTTTCAAAGAAAGGCAGTTTGCATTGGAAAAATGAGCTGGAGTGAGTGACTCCCCATAGATATGTAGTTAGCATACTTCCCCTCATGCAGAAACTCTGTGTTCCAAAGAAGGTAGGTGAAGGATGGCTTCCACACACACTGTGATCTGAGAATGGAACAAGGAGAGAGGCATTGCTGCATCTAGCATCAAGGGCTTGGGGACATCTAGAAACACTGACTGTGATATCTCAGCATTTTTCCCAGAGCCAGCTTGCAAGGAAAGGCAGTTTGCTTGAAAACGGTGTTGGAGAGATTGCCTCCCTTTTTATACGTAAGTAGCGCAGATTACCTCAATCAGAAACTCTGTGTTCCCAACAAGGTAGGGGAAGAACGACTTCCACACACATTCTGATCTGAAAATAGAACAAGGAGAGAGGCATTGCTGCATGTAGCATTAAGTGCTTGGTGACACCAAGAAACAATGACTGTGAATGCTCAGCAATTTTCCTAGAGCCTGTTTGCAAGGAAAGGCAGTTTGCAATGGAAAGCAGAGTTGGAGCGAGTGTCTTCCAATAGATTTGTAAGTAGAATAGTACCCCTCAGGCAGAATCTAGCTGTTCCCAACAAGGTAGGTGAAGGAAGGACTCCAATCACATTCAGAGCTGAAAATGGAACAAGGAGAGAGGCATTGCTGCATCTAGCATCAAGGGCAGAAAGACATCTAGAAACACTGATTGTGATCTTTCTGCATGTTTCCTAGAGCCTGTTTCCAAGAAAGGCAGTTTGCACAAGAAAACAAAGTTGCAGCCAGAACCTCACAACAAATATTTAAGTGGAGTACTTCCCCTCTTGCAGAAACTCTGTGTTCCAAAAAAGGTAGGTGGACAGCTTCCGCACACATTCAGATCTGAGAATGGAACAAGGAGGGAGGCGTTGCAGCATCTAGCATCAAGGGCTGAGGGACATGTAGAAACACTGACTGCGATCTCTCAGCATGTATCCTAGAGCCGGTTTGGAAGGAAAGGCAGTTTCCGTTGGAAATGCGAGTTTGAGCGAAGGTCTCCCTCTAGATATGTATGTCATGTAGTTCCCCTCAAGTAGAAACTCTGTGTTCCCAACTAGATAGCTGAAGGACAGCTTCAAAACACATTCAGGTCAGAGAATGGAACAGAGAGAGGTGTTGCTGCATCTAGCATCAAGGGCTTAGGGACATCTAGAAACATTATCTGTGATCTATCATGTTTCCTAGAGCTGGTTTACAAGGAAAGGCAGTTTTCAGTGAAAAATCGAGTTGCAGTGAGGGCTTCCCCATAGTTATGTAAGTCACGTAGTTCCCCTAAAGCAGAAACTCTGTGTTCCCACAAAGTATGTGAAGGCCGGCTTCCACACACATTCAGATCTGAGAATGGAACAAGAAAACAGGCGTTGCTGCATCTAGCATCAAGGGCTGTGGGACATCTAGAAACATTGACTCTGATATATCAGCATGTTTCTTAGAGCCAGTTTGCAAGGAAAGGTAGTTTGGACTGAAAATCGATTTCCAGTGATGGCTTCCCCATAGATATTTAAGTCACATATTTTTCCTCAAGCAGAAACTTTTGTTCCCTACAAGGTAGCTGAAGGAAGGCTTCCTCACACATTCAAACCCGAGAATGAACAAGAAGAGGGGTGTTTCTGCATTTAACATCAATGGCTGGAGGACAGCAAGAAATACTGACTTTGACTCTCAGCATGTATCCTGGATCTGGATTGCAAGGAAAGTATTTTGCGCTGGAAAACCAGGTAGGAGTGAGTCCCTTTGAATAGTTACATAAGTCACATAGTTTCCTGCAAACCGAAAATCTGCATTCCCAACAAGGAAGGTGAAGGAAGGCTTCCAACACATTCAGATCTGAGAATGGAACAAGGATAGAGGCGTTGCTGCATCTAGACCAAGGATTGGGGGACATCTAGAAACATTGACTCAGAGATATAAGCATGTTTCCTAGAGCCGGTTTGCAAGGAAATGCAGTTTGCTGGAAAACTGTGTTGGATAGAGTGCCTCCCCATAGCTATGTAAGTAGTGTAGTTCCTCTCAAGCAGAAACTGTTTCCAACAAGTATGTGAAAGATGACGTCCACACACATTCAGATCTGAGAATGCAACAAGGAGAGAGATGTTGCTGCATCTAGCAACAAGGGATTAGGAACATCTAGAAACACTGACTGTGATCTTCTAGCATTTTTCCTAGATCCGCTTTACAAGGAAAAGCCACTTGCACGGGAGAGCCGAGTATGAGCGAGTGCCTATCAAGAGATATGTAAGTTGCATAGTTCCCCTTAAGCAGAAACTCTGTGTTTCCAACAAGGTAAGTGAAGGACGGCTTCCATACACATTCAGATCTGAGAATGGAATAAGGAGAGAGGCATTGCTGCATCAAGCATCAAGGGCTGTGGGACATGTAGGAAGAATGACTGTCATTTCTCAGCATGTTTCCTAGTGCCAGTTTACAAGGAAAGACAGTTTTCACTGGAAAACCGAGTTGGAGCGAATGCCTCCCCATATATATGTAAATAATGTAGTTCACCTTAAGCAAAATATCTATGTTCCCAACAAGATAGGTGAAGGACGGCTTCCACACACATTCAGATGTGAGAAAGGAACAAGGAGAGAGTCTTTGCTGCATCTAGAATCAAGGGTTGTGGAACATCTACAAACACTGTATGTGATCTACCAGCATGTACCCTACAGCTGGTTTGTAAGGAAAGGAAGTTTCTACTGGAAACATGAGTTGGAGCGAGGGCCTCCCCATAGATATGTAAGTAGCATAGCTCACCTGAAGCAGAATGTCTATGTTCCCAACAAGGTAGGTGAAGGGCTGCTTCCATACACATTCAGATTTGAGAATGGAACAAGGGCAGAGGCGTTGTTGCATCTAGCATTAAGGGCTGGGGGACACCAAGTAAGAATGACTGTGATCTCTCAACATTTTTCCTAGAACATGTTGGCAACAAAAGGCAGTTTGCAATGGAAAGCCGAGTTGGAGCGAATGCCTCCCAATAGTTATGTAATTAGCATGTTTCCTCTCAAACAGTAAGTCTGTGTTCCCAACAAGCTAGCTGAAGGACACTTGCAACACACATTCATATCTGAGAATGGAACAGGGAGAGTGGCATTGCTGCATCTAGCATTAAGGGCTGGGGGACATCTAGAAACACTGACTGTGATCTCTCAGCATGTTTCATAGAGCTGGCTTGCAAGAAAAGGCAGTTTCTGATGGAAAAGCAGTTAGAGCATGTATCTCCCAATACACATGGAAGTAGTGTACTTCCCCGCAAACAGAAACTCTGTGTTCCCAACAAGGATGGTCAAGGATGGCTTCCTCACACATTCAGATCTGAGAATGGAACAAGGATAGAGGCATTGCTGCATCTAGCATCAGAGGCTGGGTACATCTCACAACACTTACTTTGATTTGTCCACATGTTACCAAGAGCCAGTTTGCAAGGAAAGGCATTTTGCACTAGAAAACCGAGTTGGAGAGAGTGCCTCCCAATAGATATGGGAGTAATGTTATATCCCTGAATGAGAAACTGTGTTCCTAACAAGTATTTGAAGAAAGGCTTCCACACACATTCAGATCTGAGAATGGAACAAGTAGAGAGGTTTTGCTGCATCTATATGCATCTGTAAGCTAGATGAAACAATGCCTCTCCACATGCTTCATTTTAGGATCTGAATGTTTGTGGAAGCCATCCTTCTCTTAGCTTGTTGGCAACATGGAGATTCTGGTTATGAATACTATGCTACTTATATATGTATAGGCATGCATTGACCAATCTCAGTTTTACAGCCAAAGTGCCTTTCCCTTATAACCTGTTCTAGAAAACATACTGAAAATTCATTGTAAGTGATTCTACATGTACCCATGCTGTTTATGCTAGATGATCCAATGGCTCTCCCCATGCTCCATTCTGGGATGCGTATGAATGTGGAAGACCTCCTTCACCTAGCTTGTTGGGCACTCAGAGTTTCTGTGTTAGGAGAACTAAGCTACATTCCTTTCAATGATGAGGCACTGACACCAAGTCTGTTTTCCAGCATAAAATTCCTTTCTTGGAAATCGGGCCTAGGAAACATGTAGAGAAATCAGAGTAAATGTTTCTAGAAATACTCATGACCTGTATGCTAGATGTAAGAACGCATTTCCGCATGCTCCGTAATGGGACCCGAATGTGTTTGGAAGCCATAGTTCACCTAGCTTTTTGAGGACAAAGATTTTCTGTGTTACGGGAAAAATGCCACATAAATATCTATGGGGAAGCACTTGCTCGAACTCAGTTTTCCAGGGCAAACTGCCTGTCCTTTAAGAAAGGCACTAGGAAACATGCGGGGGAATCAATGTGTATATTTCTAGATATACCCAAGAAATGTATGCTTAATGAGTGAATGCCTCTCCGCATGTTTCTTTCTGCAATCCGATTGTGTGTAGAAGCCGTTCTTCATCTGTCTTGTAGGGAACAGAGAGTTTCTGTGTTAGGGGACTGAACTGCTTCCATATATATGGGGAGGCACTCACACTAACTCGGTATTCCTGCGCAAATTTCCTTAAACTTGAAAACGGCTCTAGGAAACATGCTGAGAAATCAGAGTATGTGTTTTAGAGATAACCATTTCCTGTAGGTTAGATTAATGAATGCCTCTCCACATGCTCCATTCTGGGATCTGAAAGTGTGTGGACGCCATCTTTCACCTAGCTTGTTGGGAACACAGAGTTACTGGGCTAGGGCATCTATGCTACTTACACACCTATGGGCATGCACTCACTCCAGCTTGGTTTTCCAATGAAAATTGCCTTTCCCTTGAAACTGGCTCCAGGAAACATGCTGAGAAATCAGAGTAAGGGTTTCTGGACGTGCCCATGCCCTGTATGCTAGATGTAAGAACACATCTCCACATGCTCCATTGTGGGATCTGAATGTGTGTGGATGCTGTCCTCCACCTAGATTGTTGGTAACACAGAGTTTCTGGGCTAGAGGATCTACACTACTTGCATACCTATGGGTATTCACTCACTCCAACCTGGTGTTCCAGCACAAAATGCTTTTCCCTTAAAACCGACACTAGGGAACATGCTGTGAAGTCATAGTAAGTGTTTCTAGATGTACACATTCCCTATACACTGGATGAATGAACACCTCTCCACATGCTCCATTATGGTATCCGAGTATTTGAAGAAGCCATCCTTCACCTAGCTTGTTGGGAAAACATAGATTCTGGGTTAGGGGAACTACGCTACTTACATACCATTGTGTAGGCACCACCCAACTCTTTTTCCCAGCGCAGACTGACTTTCTTTTAACCCAGCACAAGGAAACATGCTGAGATTTCAAGGTAATTGTTCCTACTTGTACCCATGCCCTGTATCCTAGATGAATGAAGGTCTCTCCACATGCTCTCTTCTGCGATCTGAATGTGTGTGGAATCCATCCTTCACCTAACTTGTTGGTAACACAGTTTTTCTGTGTTAGGGGTTCTACGCTACTTACATACCTATAGGGAGGCAGTTGCTTCAACTCAGTTTTCCAGCACAAAGTGTCTTTCCCTTCAAACCGGCTCTAGGACAGATGCATAGAAATCAGAGTAACTGTGTCTATATATAACCATGTCATGTATGCTATTTGAATGAATGCCTCCCCACATCCTCTATTCTTAGATTGCAATATGTTTGGAAACAATCCTTCACCTAACTTGTTGGGAAAACAGAGTTTCTGTGTTAGGGTAACAACGCCACTTACATATCTGTGGGCAGGAACTCGTTCAAACTCAGTTTTCCAGGGCAAATGGCCTTTCCTTTGAAATCGGCTCTAAGAAGCATCTTGAGTTTTCAGAGTATGTGTTTCTAGATATAGCAATTAAATGTATGATAGATGAATGAATGCCTCTGTACATGCTCCATTCTGGGATCTGAATGTGTGTGGCAGCTGTTCTTCATCTAAGTTATTGAGAACTCTAAGTTCCTGTGTTAGGGGATCTACTCTCCTTACATATCAATGGGGAGATAATTACTCCAACTCGCTTTTCCAGGGCAAACTTCCTTTCCTTTGAAACCGGCTCTTGGAAACATGCTGAGAAATCAATGTTTCTAGATGTACCCATGCCCTGTATACTAGATGAATGAACGCTTCTCCACATGCTCCATTTTGGGATCCGAATGTGTGTGGAAGCTGTCCTTCACCTAGCTTGTTGTGAACACATACTTTCTGTGTTATGGGAACTAGGCTACTTATATACCTATGGGCATGCACTTGATCCAACCAGGTTTTCCAATGCAAACAGCCTTTCCCTTGAAACCTGTTTTAGAATACATGATGAACGGTCAGAGTAAGTGTTCCTACATGTCCCCATGACCTGTATGCTTGATGAATGAATTGATCTTGCCGTGCTCCATTCTGGGATCTGTATGGCTGTGGAAGACTCCCTTCACTGAGCTTGTTGGGAACACAGAGTTTCTGTGTTTTGAGAACTCAGCTATATTCATACCTATGGGGAGGCACTGGCTCCAAATCAGTATTCCAGTGCAAAATGCCTTTCCTTTAAAATCGGGTTCAGGAATCATGCTGGTAAATCAGAGTAAGTGTTTCTAGATATATTCATACTTTGAATGCTACATAAATGAACGCCTTTCCACATGCTCCATTCTGGGATCTGAACGTGTGTGGAAGCCATCCTTCACCTAGCTTGTTTGCAATACAGAGTTTCTATCTTAGGGGAACTCCACTACTTACATACCTATGGAGAGGCACTCCCTCCACTCAGTTTTCCATCGCAAACTGCCTTTCCCTTGAAAACGGCTCTATGAAGGATGCTGAGAAATGAGAGTAAATGTTTCTAGATATACCCATGTGATGTATGCTAGTTGAATAAACACCTCCCCACATACTTCATTCTTAGATCCCTATATATTTGGAAGCCATCCTTCACCTAGCTTGTTGGGAACACAGAGTTTCTGGCTTAGGGAAACTATGCTACTTACATATCTATGGGGAAGCACTCACTCCAACTCGGTTTTCCAGTGCAAACTATCTTTCCCTTGAAACTGGCTCTAAGAAACATGCTGAGAAATCAGAGTAAGTGTTTCTAGATGTACTCATACCCTGTATGCTAGATGAATGAATGCCTTTCCACATGCTCCATTCTAGGATTCAAAAGTGTGTGGTAGTAGTTCTTTACCTAGATTGTTGGGAACATATAGTTTATTGGTTAGGGGATCTACACTACTTTTATTAGTATGGAAAGGCTCTCGCTCCACTCAGTTTTCCATTGCAAACAACCTTTCCCTTGAAAACGGCTCTATGAAAGATACTGAGAAATGAGAGTAAGTGTTTCTAGATATACCCATGTGATGTATGCTAGTTGAATGAATGCCTCCCCACATATTCCATTCTTAGATCCCTATGTATTTGGAAGCTGTCCTTCACCTAGCTTTTTGGTAACACAGAGATTATGTATTAGGGGAACTGTGCTACTTACATACCTATGTGGAGGCACCCGCTACAACTCACTTTTCCAGTGCAAACTGCATTTCCCCTGAACCCAGCTCTAGGGAAAATGCTGAGTGTTTCTAGATGTAACCATGCCCTGTATGCTAGATGAATGAACGCCTCTCCACATACTACTTTCTGGGATCAGATTGTGTGTGGAAGCCATCCTTCACCTAGATTGCTGGGATCACAGTTTCTGTTCTAGGGGAAGTAATCTACCTACATATCTATGGGAAGGAACTGGGTCCAACTGTGTTTTCCAGCACAAAATACAGTTTGCTTGAAACTGGCTGTATGAAACTTGCAGAGATATCAGAGTAAGTGTTTCTAGACATATTCATGCCCTGTATGCTAGATGAAGGAGTGTCTCTCCACATACTCCACTCTGGGATCCGAATGTACATGGAAGCCATCCTTCATCTAGCTTGTTGGGGACATGGAGTTTCTGTCTTAGTGGAATTACACTACTTATATTTATGGGTAGGCACACGATGCAACTCGTTTTTTCAGCGCAATCTGTCTTTCCATTAATACCGGCTTTAGGATAAACGCTGAGAATTCAGAGAGTGTTTCTACATGGACTCATGCCCTGTATGCTAGATGAATGAAGGCATCTCCACATGGTTCATTCTGGGATCTGAATGTTTGTGGAAGACGTCCTTCATCTGGATTGTTGGGAACACAGATTTCTGTGTTCAGGGATTTACACTTCTTACAAATCTATATAAAGGCACTCACTCCAACTCGGTTTTCCAGTGCAAATTGCCTTTCCCTTGAAAACGGTTCTAGGAAAGATGCTGAGAAATCAGATAAGTGTTTCTAGACATACCCATGCCATGTAAGCTAGTTGAATTAACTCATACCCACATACTCCAATGTTAGTTCCCAACATGTTTGGAAGCAATCCTTCAACTAGCCTGTTGGGGACCCAGAGTTTCTGGGTAAGGAGAGCAACGCCATTTACATATCTGTGGGCAGGCACTGGACCGAAGTCAGTTTTCCAGCACAAATGGACATTCCTTTGATATTGGCTCTATGAAACATATTGAGAAATCAGAGTATGTGTTTCTAGATATAACCATTACCTGTACGATAGATGAATGAATGCATCTCCACATGCTCCACTCTGGAATTTGAATGTGTGTGAATGCCATCTACAACTTGCTTGTTGGGAACACTGAGTTTCTGCGTTAGGGGAACTACACTACTTACATACCTGTTTGGAGTCACTCATTCCTTCTCTGTTTTCCAGCACAAACTGCCTTTCCCTTGGAAACGTCACTAGGCAACATGCTGAGAAATCATAGTAAGTGTTTCTAGATATACCTATGCCCTGTATGCTAGACAAATGAACACCTCTTCACATGATCCATTCTAGGATCCGAATGTGTTTGGAAGCCATACTTCACCTAGCTTGTTGGGAACACAGACTGTCTGTGGTTGGGGAAAAACTCTACTTACATACCTATGAGTATGCACTCTCTCCAACTCGGTTTTCCAGCACAAATTGCCTTTCTCTTGAAACCTGCTCCAGGAAATATGCTGAGCAATCAGGATAAGGGTTTCTAGATGTATACCTGCCCCTTGTGCTAGATGAATGAACGCTTCTTCACATGTTCCATTTTGAGTTTCTAATCTGTGTGGAAGCAGTCCTTCACCTACCTTGTTGTTAACATGGAGTTTCTGGGATAGGGGCACTGGCCAAACTGTATATATAAGGGAAGGCTCTCGATCCAACTCGACTTACCAGCACAAACTGCCTTTACATTGAAACCGGCTCAAGGAACCATTCCGAGAAGCAGGGTATGTATTTCAATATATATCTTTCCATTTTGAGCTAGGTTAGAGAATGCTTCTCGTCATGTTCCATTCTGGGATCCGAATGTGTCCGTAAGCCAATCTTCACAAACCTTGTTGTGAACACAGAGTTACTGGGTTAGAGTCACTGGCCTACCTACATATATTAGGGGAGAGCCTCACTCCAAGTCATTTATTAGCACAAACTGCCTTTACCTTGAAACTGACTATAGGAAACATGCTGAGAAATCAGGTTAATTGTTTCTAGATGTACACTTGCTCTCTGTGCTAGATAAATGAATGTTTCTCCACATTTTCCATTCTGACATTCGAATGTGTGTGCAAGCCCTCCTCACATACCTTGTTCAGAACACAGAGTATCTGTATTAAGGGCACTAGACTACTTATATATATAAGAGGAGGCACTCACATCAAAATTTTCCAGCGCAAACAGCCTCTACCTTGAAACTGGCTCGATGAAACATGCTGAGAAATCAGGCAAAGTATTTCCACGTGTAAACTTGCCCACTCTGCTAGAATGAAAGAATGCTTCTGTGATCATAATGTGTGCAGAAACCGTGATTCACATACGTTGGTCCGAACACACAGTTTCTGGTTTAGGGGCACTGGCCTACCTATATATATTAGGGGAGGCACATGCTCCAACTCAGTTTTCCAGTGCAAACTGCCTTTACCTTGAAACCTACTCTAGGCAACATGCTTAGAAATGAGGGTAAGTGTTTCCAGATATACACTTGCCCTTTGTGCTAGATGAGTGAATGCTTCTCCACATGTTCCATTCTGGGAACTGAATGTGTGTGGAAGCTGTCCTTTACCTAGCTTGTTGGGAACACAGAGGTTCTCGGATAGGGGCAGTGGCCAACCTATGTATATTATGGGAGGTACTCACTCCAACTCATTTTTCCATTGCAAACTGCCTGTACCTTGAAACTGACTGTAGAAAGCATGCTGTGAAATCAGGGTAACTCTTTCTAGATGTACCATTTCCCTTTGTGCTAGATGAATGAACGATTCACCTAATGTTCCATTTTGGGATCCAAATGTGTGTGGAAGTCATTCTTCACCTGTGTTGTTTGTATCTCACAGTTTTTCGGTTAGTGACACTGGCCTACCTATATATGTAAAGGGAGACAATTGCTCCAACTTGATTTTCCAGTGCAAAAGCCTTTATCTTGAAACCTGCTCTAGGAAATATGCTGAGAAATCATGGTTAGTATTTTCAGAAGTACTCTTGCCCTTTGTGCTAGCTCAATGAACGCTTCTCCACCTGTCACATTCTGGGATCCAAATGTATGTGTAAGCCACCCTTCACCTACCTTGTTGGGAAAAAAGGGTTTCTGGGTTAGGGGTAATGGTCTACCTGTAATAAAAGTGGAGTGAATCACTCCAACTCGGTTTTCCAGCACAAACTGTGTTTACCTTGAAACCATCCCTAGAAATCATGCTGAAAAATCAGGGTAGGTGTTTCTAGAGGTACTCTTGCACTTTCTGCTTGATGAATGGACACTTCTGCACATCTTTATTTCTGGGATTAGACTGTGTTTGGAAGCAGCCTTTCACCTACTTTATTCTGAATGCAGTGTTTTTCGGTTAGTTGCATTGGCCTACCTATTTATAGAAGGGGAGGCACTCGCTCTAACTTGTTTTTCCAGAGCAAACTGCCTTTACCTTGAAACCCAGTCTAGGAAGCATGCTGAGAAGTCAAGGTACTTGTTTCTAGATGTACATTTGCCCTTTGTGCTAGCTGAAAGAAAGCTTCTCCACATGTTCCATTCTAGCATCCGAATGTGTGTGTGTAAGGCAACCTT
This sequence comes from Camelus dromedarius, assembly GCF_036321535.1. NCBI lineage: Eukaryota > Metazoa > Chordata > Mammalia > Artiodactyla > Camelidae > Camelus > Camelus dromedarius. Next base: position 955,378 of record NC_087457.1, read on the forward strand.
CACCTACCTTGTTCAGAACACAGAGTTTCTGGTTTAGAGGCACTGGCCTACCTCTGTATGTAAAAAGGGGAGTGACTCTCTCCAACTTAGTTTTCCAGCAAAATTGCGTTTACTTTGAAACCCTCTCTAGGAACCATGTTGAGAATTCAGGGTGTTTCTAGATATGTCCACGCCCTTTCTGCTGCAAGAATGAACACTTGTCCACTTGTTCCATTCTGGGATCTGAAAGTGTGTAGAAGCAGTCTTTCACCTACACTTTTGTGAAAATAGTTTCTGGGTTAGTGGAACTAGCCAAACTTTATATATAAGTGAAGAACACACTCCAACTCGGTATTCCAGCACAAACTGCCTTTACCTTGAAACCAGCTCAAGGAACATGATGAGAAAGGGTAAGTGTTTCTAGATGTAATCTTGCCTTTTGTGCTCAGTGAATGAACGCTTCCCTACATGATTCATTCTGGTATCCAAATGTGTGTCGAATCCTTCATTCACATACCTTGTTCTGAGCACAGAATTTCTCAGTTAGTTGCACTGGCCTGCCTATATATAAAAGGGGAGTCACTTGCTCCAACTCGGCTTTACAGAGCAAACTGGCTTTACTTTGAAACCAGCTTCAGGAAACATGCTGAGAAATGAGGGTAATTGCTTCTAGATGTACCCTTTTCTTTTGTGCTACGTGAATGAACGCTTCTTCACATGTAACATTCTGAGATTCATCTGTGTGTGGAAGCCTTCCTTCAACTACATTTTTATGAACACAAAGTTTCTCGGTTAGTGGCACTGGCCCACCTGTACATATAAGGGAGGCACTCTCTCCAACTGTTATCCAAAGCAAACAGCCTTTATTTTGAAATCGGCTGGAGGAAACATGCAGAGAAACCAGGGTATGTGTTTCTAGATGAACCCTTGTCCTTTGTGCTAGATAAATGAACACATCTCAACATGTTGCATTCCGACATCCCAATGTGTGTGGATGCTGTCATGTAAATACCATGTTGGGAAATCAGAGTTTCTGGGTTAGGGGGTCTGTCCTACCTTTATATATAAAGGGAGGCACATGCTCCAACTTAGTTTTCCAGAGCAATCTGCCTTCACCTTGAAACGGCTTGAGGAAACATGATGAAAATTCAGGGTAAGTGTTTGTAGATGTACCCTTGTCCTTTGTGCTAGATGAATGAACGTTTCCACGTGTTCCATTCTGGTATCCAAATGTGTGTGGAAGCCATCCTTCAACAACCTTGTTGGGAACACAGAGTTTCTGGTTTAGGGGCACTTGCCTGCCTATATATATATAAGCAGATTCACTTGCTCCAACATGGTTTTTGAGCACAAACTGCCTTTACATTGAAACCATCACTAGGAAACATGCTGAGAAATCAGGATAATTGTTTCTAGATATATCCTTGCCCTTTGTGCTAGATGAATAAACTCTTCAGCATATGTTCCACTCTGGGATCTGAATGTGTCTAGAAACCTTCCTTCAACTACCTTGTTTGGAACACACTGTTCCTAGGTTGTGGACACAAGCCTATATATATATATATATGGCAGGACATATTCCAGCTCTGTTTTCCAGGGCATACTGCCTTTTCCTTGGAACCTGCTCTAGGAAACATGCTGAGAAATCAAGGCAAGTGTTCTCAATGTACTTTTGCCCTTTCTGCTAGATTACAGAATGCTCCAGCATATGTTCCATTATGGGATCCTAATGTGTGTGGAAGCTGTCCTTCACCTACCTTGTTGAGAACACAGAGTTTCTGGGTTAGGTGCACTGGCCTACCTGTATATAAAAGTGGAGTCACTCGCTCCAACACGGTTTTCAAGCACAAACTGCCATTACCTTGAAACTGTCTTTAGGAAACATGCTGAGAAATCAGGGTAAGTGTTTCTAGATGTACCCTTGTCCTTTGTGCTAGATGAATGATCGGTTCTACACATGTTCCATTCTGGGATCTGATTGTCTGTGGAAGCCGTCCTTCAACTACCCTGTTGGTAACACCTAGTTTATGGGTTAGTGACACTGGCCTACCTATATATATAAGGGGAGACACTCACTCCATCTTGGTTTCTCAGCACAAACTTCCTCTCCCTTGAAACCAGCTCTTGGAAACTTTCTGAGAATTCACATTGTTTATACTTGTACCCTTCACTTTCAGTCTAGCTGAATGAAGGCTTTCCCACATGTTCCATTTTTTGATCCAAATGTGTGTGCAAGCTGTTATTCACCTACCATGTTGGGAACAAAAGTTTGTTGTGTTATGTTGACAGGCCTTCCTAAATACATAATGAGAGGCACTCTATCTAACTCGGTTTTCCAGCTCAAACCTCCTTTAGCTTCAAACCATCTCTACAGAACTTGATTTTTATTTCAGGGTAATTGTTTCTAGATATACCATGCCTATTCTGGCTAGCTGAATGAATGCTTCTCCACATGTTCCAATCTGGGATCTGAATGTGTTGGAAGCTGTCCTTCAACTACCTTGTTGGAAACAGACTTTCTTTGTTAGGATGACAGGCTTACCTATGTACATAAGGGGAGCAATCACTCCAAATCAACTTTCCAGCACAAACTGCCTTAATTTGAAACTTTCTCTAGGAAACATGCTGAGAAATCAAAGTATGTGTTTCTAGATATATTTATGTTTTACATGAAGTTCTATGATTCATTTTGAGTTATTTTTACATAAGGTGTAAGACTTAGGTCAAGGTTCATTTTTTTCTATGCATATCCAATTGTCCCAGTACCTTTGGCTGAAAAGATTTTTCAAAAGTTGCTTTTTGTATCTTTGTCAAAAATCAGTTTCCTGTTCTTGGGTGGGGGCTATTTCTGGGTTTTCTATTCTGTTCCACTGACTTATGTGTCTATTGACTAATATAAATTTTATGTAATGGTTCTAAATATTTCCTACTATACAATCTAGTCGCCTGTCTACTGTAGTCTCCTGTTCATTGCTGTCCTCAACCAGGGACTCTTATCATTATGTTCCTGGTGTAAGTTTTTTGCTTTGGGGTTTGTTTTTTATTTTTGGTCTATAAAGAAGATATAGAGAATCTTGAATATTATTCTATTTAATGGTATTTTGTGAATTTCCTTGTGAAGAATTTAGTCTCTTTATTAAGCTTTCTTAGAGGGAAAGCCCTCAGCCTCACCATTGAGTATATTAGCTGTGGGCTTTTCATATGTATCATTTATTATGTTGAGGTAGTTATCTTTTATTCCTAGTTTGTTAAGGGTTTACATAATTAAAAGGTGTTAAATTTTGTCAAATGCTCTTTCTGCATAAATTGAGATGATCATGGGTTCCCTTCATCTTTATTCTGCTACTGTGGTATATTAAATTGATTAATATTTGTATGTTGAACCATTCTTGCATTCCAGGAATAAATTCCACTTGGTCACAGTGTATAATACTTACAAACGTGCTGTTAAATTGTCTGCTGATATTTTCTTGAGAATTTTCATCAGGGATATTGGTCTGCAATTTTTATAGTGTCCTTGTCAGGATTTGCTATCAGTGTAATGCTGACAGCATAAAATGAGTCTGGAAATGCTCCCTCCTCTTCAAATTTTTGGAAGAGTTTGGGGGAGAACTAGTGTTAATTCCTCTGTAAATGTTTGGTAGACTTCACAAGAGAAGTCTTCTGGCCCTGAGCTTTTATTTGTTGGAAGTTTTTGATGATTGATTCAATCTCCTAACTAGTTTTGGATGTTTAGATTTTCTATTTCTTTATGGTTCAGTCTTGGTAGGTTTTGTGATTCTAGGAATTTGTCCATTTCATTTGAGATATCCAAATTTTTGGTGTACAATTTTTCATAATGCTTTTATAATACTTTTTATTTCTGTAAAATTTATTGTAATATCCCTTCTTTCATTTATGATTTTAGTTATTTGAGTCTGTTTCCTTTTTCCATAGTCAACTTAGCAAAAAGTTTGTCAACTTTGTTTATGTTTTCAATAAAGCAACTCTTGGTTTTATTGATTTTTCTCTGTAGCTTTTCTATTCTCATTTTGAGTATCTCTGCTTTAATCTTTATTATTAAATTTCTGCCACTAGTTTTGCATTTAGTTTGTTCTTTTTTAGTTTTTAAGTTGTAAATTGTTGATTTGGGAATTGTTCTTTTTTTAATATAAGCATTTGCAGGTATAAATTTCCTTCTTAGTACTACTTTTGCAGAATCCCTAAGTTCTGTATGCTAAGATTTCATTTTCATTTGACTCAGTTTTCCTAAATTTTCTTATGGTTCCTTGTCTGACCCATGGGTTGTTTAAGGGTGTTAATTCCTCACATTAGTGGATCTTCCCAGTTTTTTTCTGCTACTGATATCTAGTTTCATTTCATTTTGATTTAAAAGATTATTTGTATGGTTTCAATCTTTATAAATTTTTTGAGACATTTTTGTGGCCTGACTTATAGTGTAACCTGGAGAATATTCCATATGTATTAGTGAACAATGTGTTTTGTTGTTTTGTGAAGTGAAGTTTTCTATATATATATCTCTTAGATTCAACTGATCTATAATGTTGTTCAAGCCACCTATTTCCTTATTGACCTTCTGTCTTGTTGTTCTACCTATTATTGAAAGTGTGTTATTGATGTCTCCTACTATTATTGTAGAGCTGTCTACTTCTCCCTGCAATTTTGTCAATGTTTGCTTCATATATTTAGGAGCTTTTATGTTTGTTACATATATCATTATAAATTATATTTGTATAACAACTCAATTGAAAAATAGGCAGGAGACCTGAATAGACATTTTGCCAAATAAGACATACAGATGGCCAACAAGCACATGAAAAGATGCTCACCACCACTAATAATCAGAGAAATGCAAATCAAACCCACAAATAGGCATCACCTTTCACCTGTCAGAATGGTCATCTAAAAGAACCCAAATAACAAATGTTGGCAGGGATATGGAGAAAAGTAATCCCTCACATGCTGTTGGTGAGAATGTAAATTGGTGTAGCCATTGTAGAAAACAGTATGGAGGTTCCTCAAAAAGCTAAAAATGGAACTACCATTTGATCCTTGGTGTATATATATAGATACATATATACACACACACATACATACAATGGAATACTAATCCGCCATAAAAAATGGAAATTTGCCATTTACAACAACATGGATGGACTTGCAGGGTATTATGCTTGGTGAAATGAGGCAGACAGAGAAAGGCAAATACTGTATGATATCACTTATACGTGGAATCTAAAAAATACAACAAATTATAAACTAGTGAATATAACAAAAGAAACAGACTTATAGAGAACAAACTAGTGGTTACCAGGTTACATTGTTTGTCTTTGTGTTGCTTTGTTAAGTGACTGTGCTAGTTTGTCATCATTCAGGATCATCAGGGTGTGCTTAAATAACACATTTCTCATAATAATTGAATCATCTTACTTTTTGGAACTCTTAAGAGTTTCTTCATTTCTAACATATGAGAGTTTTCTCCTGCACAGTGAAAAAAAGTGACAATGAATATATGTATTTTCATGTATAACTGAAACTTGTGTTCTAAACTGGAATTTGACACAACACTATAAAATGACTATTACTCAGTAAAAAAAAAATTTAAAAACAGAAAAAGAAAAAAAAAGAAACTTTTTTAATACAAAATAAAGCACTAAAATATAAAATAGAGAAAAAAAAAGAGTTTTCTCCTGGATCTATCTCCCTGTACTCACTTGAAACTCTCATTTTAAAATGTTGCTTTATGGTTTGGTTTGAAGTTTCTAACCCTAGTCTGTATTAACTTTTATATCTTTTCCTTTTTAAAGTTTATCTGAAAAGAAAACTAGAAAAAAAAACCCTCTTGCAACTGTGATATCAAACAGAATTATATTACAATAAAAGTCTTACAAAAGATGAAATGCGTTTTTAAACACCTGTAAACAGAACTTACCTGCATGAGGTATGGTTACTAAGCCTAATGTATGGATTTTCCTTGCTTCTGCTTTGAAGTGCATGATGCTGAACCAGCAGAGGGAGTTGTTGTTTTGTCCCTCCATGGTGTCATGCAGGTGGTCCCCCTATGGTGGTACAAAGAATGACCAGCAATACACCAGACAGGAGACCGTGTCTGGTGTGAAAGCGATGATCATGGCCTATGCTGGAAAGAAAACAGTAAAGGGAGCTTTAATTTAGAGCCTTTTTATTTATGGTCAACAGACAAGCCAGAATTTCAATTTCAGCAGTAGATTTTTTTTTAAGATTCAGAAAACTTAATTCTTTCCTGTAAACTGAATATAGATAGTGAATATCTTAAAATCTTTGAGCAACTGCTTTAAAGTAGAATAGTTACTTTGCTTTTGGTCTTTAACTTAAGGGAATATCCAGAAGTCCAGTGGCATTTCAAAAGCAAGGGCTTGATCCTTGCCTATTACATTTTTTAAGTACAGTAAGAATAACTGTAGACTAGGGTACTGTGGATAACTCAAGAGCTACTTGGATATGTTATATGAAAGTTATATTATAAAAAATTAGAAATATCATGAAAATCAATCAACCTTGGAGATCAATTTGGTATAATTTATTCTTTAATAATGTAGATTTAGATAGCCCTTTTGTATATGTAACACTTATGAAGATAAGTTGGCTTTATATAACTCCTTTGTAGATAAATGATTAAAAATTTGATTTTTTTATCATTTGCTTCTTAAAAATAGAATATTAATTGCATAAAATATATTTTCCTTCAAATTCATAATTTTTCCCTATACTATCTTCACTTGTTTAGATAATTGAACCCACAATCTGATTTATTTTAAACACTCAGTATTGCTTCTGTCTGTTGTTTTATTAGATAGCAAGAATTCTTTATTATTTTTAATAAAATACACTAGCAGGAAACTATACTGTGATTCTTCCATTCACAGAGTCAAGCAATGATACCTGTTTTGTTAGATCAAGTGTCTAAGCCTCTCAACTTCAAAAAGATTACATGGACAAAGTTAAAAACATCATAAGTGATCAACTAACAAAATTTAATGTGTTCCTTGATTAAAAGTATAAATATGGGTCAATCTTAAATTCGGATGTAAAGCTTTTATGAATTACATGAGTTTTCTCCAAAATTCTTTAATTTGGGCTTTAAACCCTCCAGTAAAAAACTGGTTTGAAGGAAGAAGAAAGTCGAGAATAGATACAATCCAAATTCTATGGGAATAAACAAAGCTAAATGTTTCAGTCATTTTTTGAAGCAGAACAGATATGTTTTCTGCATCATATGATTTTAATAGTATTCATCTTAACATACGGTTTAGACATCGTGAGATCACAAGCCAACAAACAAGATCTTAGGCAAAGCAAGGAAAACAACTAAGGGGATTTTCTATTGCAAAATTTCCCCCAACTAGAACTGTAATAGAGGAGAACAAATCTGACGCCATATTGGATCTGTTCCTTTACTTTGAAGCACTGTGCCCTGTTTTCCAGGCTTAATCTTGCTGGCTCGGCATCTTTTGTAAAACAACGTTGCCTTTAGCCTAAAACCTACAGGAAAGCCTATTCTCGGGGCTCTGACCTTTAAGGGTGTTAGCACTTCTGCACTTAAGCAAGGATGGCTAGTTGCAAAATAGAGAATAACCATTGTTTTGTTGGAGGTTTACAGGGACACCATAGCCTGACACACATGGATGGCGACAAAAACAAAGAATGCCTGCAGCAAGAAGTTTGCACAATCAACCACATCCCCTCTCCTTTTTAGTTTAAAAGGAGCCTGAATTCTGACGGGCAAGATGGTTCTCCAGGACATTAGTCCCCCATCTTCTTGGTCTGCAAGCTTTCTGAATAAAGTTACTATTCCTTGCCCCAAAACCTCATCTCCTGATTTATTTATTTATCACTGTTGGGCAGTGAGCAGAACAAGTTTGGCCTCGATAACAGAACCAGCTTTGTCATTTCCTCTGATGTGAAATCTCTCTGGGTGTACACGTGCTTGCCTGGTGGTTGTGGTGGTGGTGGTGATGGTGTTGTTGGTGGTGGTAAGCAAAAATATTTCACTTCTCCTAGATTTCAATAGGCTAAAATTTCCTGTTATTTAATTCAACTCTAGACTTTTACATAATCACCTGCAGATGTGCTTCTGGAAGCTACAAAAATTCCAACAAGGAAAACAATTCTATTGTCTCCTGAAAAGATACTTTTCCTCAAAACTGAGCAGCTCTGAAATACACTGCGGGAGTACAGATAGATGCAGTGTGCTTCATTTCCCATGCTGTTCCAACACAATTTTCCACTTATATCAAAATAAATTAAAATCAGCTTTCAATATCAGATGCTCTAGCATGATACAATAATGTCAATTTCACATATTTATTGAGCCAGAGCAGCTTTAGAATAAATTATTTGATACCAAACTCCTGCTTGATGCCCTGTCTTCTCCCTGGTGGCTAATTTCTTCTTCTTACTTCCTTAAAGTTCTACTGTTATGGGAAGTTAGCCTTTACTATGCACATTTGATTGGGAAGGCACAAATTAAATATGTGAGGGGATGACATACATGTTTAATTCTTACTTATACATATATACAAGCACACAGGACCTGTGTCTTGGAAGATGTCATTTCCTAATGTGGGCAAGAGGATGGTCTATAGTACAATCAATGATCTTAAAGCAGTTTTCTAGGGTATAATAAAGCAATGCCTGAGTTATAAGGCAGAACAACTACTGGATATGGATCAGTGGCACCAATCAGTGGGTGCACGTGTGTACACAAACACGCTCATGCACATGGAGCAGCCTTGGAGACAAACCATCTGTGTTGATGGAGCAAAACCATGCTAGGGTGATGAGGAAAAAGTGCCTAATACAATCAAACCAGGACACCTGAGTAATGGGTAATAGGAGTCAATTGAATTTTCTGGTTAGCTGAAGGTCAAACAAAAACACTTTTAATTTTAAAAGTCATTGCTAAAAATTTTCTTAAAGCCTAGGAGCCCGCTTTCCTGCCTTGCTTAGTGTCATATGACATATTAAACATGACAGATTCATACTTCTCTGAATGTGGAACTGGAAAGGACTCGCTGTCATATTTCTGAACATTAGTCTATGTTTTGCAGCACAGTGGATACTGAAAATGGGGCAATTTGAGTGAATGGAAATGGACATAAACTAGCAGTCATTATCTGTGTGTGATTTGCCAACTTTCTCGAAAAAGTAGGGGTAGCAAGCAAATCAGATAAATTGAGTGTTCTTGGGGTGGGGAGTCAGGTGGGCTGACAGTTAAGTGGTCCCAGGAATCTTGTTTTACTGTGTAAAATTGTGACTATGATCCAGACAGTGACACATTGTCAAATTCTTGTGCCTGTAGCTTTGATACCTGGCCAAGTCTGTGCAGCCAATTTTATCGATGGTGCATAATGAAGATAACTAACATTCCCTGAGGACCAGGTTGTGTGAATTCCATGCATTGACTCACTGAATTCCTTAAGCACTCTTTGTGGTACATAACAGTCTTAAAATATGCAGCAGGGAATTATTCTGTTTACAGATGATAAAATGAATCTGTGAACATTTGAAGCCTGGCCCGAAATCATGCAGATGGGAATCTGCCATGCTGGGAGATGAGCTCGGGTCAGACTCTAAAACCTGAAGTGCCCAGCAAGTCCCCTAACCCAGGAACCTGGCCCACAGCCACTGCCAGGCCCTGTTCTGTTTCTATGAATGCTCATGGGAAAATGCCAGGGACTCAGGGCCAGTGTGACTTGATAAAGAAATTCAAACTGCAACAGCCTTTTGTTGGGGACTGTAATCTGGGAGTGAATTTGGCAGTGTAGTAAGGGAGGAAACAGCCCTGGTTGTAAGGGTATTTCTAGGGAAGGAGGTTCCCTGATGGGCTGGCATGGGAATCTGTGGTTGTGAGCCCCCAGTTGCCCTGTGGGAGAGGAGGCAGGGAAGGAGAGAGATACTTCAGACTGGTCATAGTCAATACAGTTTGTAAACAGCTGAGTTCTGTTCCCTCACAGCTCAGACACATTCAGGGCATGAGGATGCTTAGCTAATGAACAACAGTGTGTAGTAAAGGCCAAGAGTGGGGTGGGGAGGAGATATGTGACCACCCCCTGGAAGGACCTCTGCCCCAGGGGACCAGGAAGGTAATGAATGTTTGGGGATGCACAAAGTGTTTATATGGCCTCATCAGGTAGTTCCCACTTTAAACTGATAGTCTGGACTATATGGTAAAATACGGTGGAATGACTGCTCTTATTTTAGGTTCTACAAACTCTTAAACAGATAGATTTGTATCTCCATTATACAAGCACTGCTGGGTAACCTTTATATTCATGTTAGGATCAAAAGAGTGAGTACTTATTAATATTATTATCATGCTTCTACTGAATTAACACTCCAGCAACAGTATAATGGTCCCACTTCTTAACAACTGCCTCTGTAAAAGCCTTTGTAAGTCACAAATAATAATTATAAAGAAAATATATTAAAAATAATAATTATATTTACAACAACTATGTTATTTTTAACGATGATAGTGTTAGCATCTCCCTCTCATATTAAACAATACCCAACACTGGATTCCTTAGGAAGGACCGCTAATGCATTTTTGGACTTTTCAAGGTCTTCACCGTGTGAAGCCTTTTTACTCACATTGGTCCACCACAGCCAGAATTGCTGTTCCTTGCATGATGGGCAGCCACGATCCAATGTCCTGGGCTTTTTCTGGCACCATGCATCTCAACTGGGTAGTCAAGTTTCCACGTGTCCACTCTGATTTCCAATATATTGTTCCCCAGAACTAACAGAGGGGCCAGTGGAAAAGAGGCCACAAATAAGGTGGTGAATCCAAGTTGAATAACTGTTGAAGGAATGGACACACATAATGGAGTGGTGGATGGATGGAAGGACAACATATATTCCTTTACTCCTGTAAACAGAGGGAGGCAAATGGTGAACAAAATCCCAAAGAGAAAAGACGGTCATGGAAATAATATTTTTCAATAGTGAAAGAAACCAAACAAAAGACAAATATAATATCTCTGGGAAGACGACTAATTACGACCTGTTTCTTTCACATGTATACCCTTAATAGGAATAACATACTTAAAAATCTTTAACCAACCATAGTTATTTGCTGATAATAAACTTGGGAATCTTGAAGCATATTATTCATTCTCAGTGTTGAAATAATACAATCTTGGAAGATGATTTGTAATTGAGGATTAAAAAAAGAATATTGTGGAAGTATCTAACAATTTAAATAGAAATAAGAAATGTACCTTTGGGAAAGCTATGCATAGAGAAAGTTGGAGGAAATATGCTGCAAATAGGCAAGTGAGCAAGCTCCCTTGAGTCTGGGAAGGTGAGTGCAGCACATCCAGAGAGTCTATGAAGTTGTTACAAGTCACAGAAAGGTATGCAATTAAAGTGTCTTCATAAGCAAAATATCCTTCTTCAGGAATTTTTATATTGATATTTCTATGGTCTGTGTGGTCACAGGAAGTGAAAATTATGGTGGTGGCTTGGAAGTTCTTTTCTCTTTGTCTGTAAATTACATGGCATTGTTACAGATGGGGCAGCAGAGACCTGTGGTAAGCTGTTCCATGGGGTGGGGGAGCAGTTAGAAATGATAAGGCCAGAGATCTAAAAGACTTTTAGACCCTCCCCTCCTAACTGGCAGACCTTTAAAGTAAACTAGCACAGGTATGCAACTAAGACAGTGGATGAGAGGCAAATTTATGGTCCCTTTAGGGTTACTGCTCAGTCAAGGGATAGGGACCTCTCATGCCAGGAATAGCAAGACCGTGGATGGGGTGGATGGGTAGGAGGAGCTGACATTTGCTTCTGACCTGAGAGGCAGGGGTGCGTTGCAGAAAAGCAGTGTTGGAAAGATGCAGCAGCTCCACAGCCCAGAAGGAGCTGTCATATTCAGGGAGGTCAGAGAGGCAAGAACCAGAGTTAGTGATGCCACAAAGTCAGCAGCGTGGCAGCAGTGATGTCAGTATCTGTGTCCATAACCCACCAAATCCTACATGAACTCATCTGCCTACAGGGGTCAGGTAAGTAACAGAAATGTGTGGAGTGGGTGCACTTACTGGCAAATTGGCAAGTGGATATCCTAATGAAATGCACTGCTCACAATCACCATATTGGAAAGTGGGCCCCACACTGTCAGATCTCCTTCTCATTCAAGAGAAGCTAGAAATTAAGACTTTATTAGAAATCAACCCAGTTTAAATCCCAGAAATCATTTATAATGAAAACAAAGGCACAGACTATTTAGAAATAAATTAGTGAAAAATGTTAAGATGGTTCTGATAAATGAGTTAAAAAAAGAAAGAAAAATAAAGATGGTTGAATGAACAGTAGAATGCACCATACTCTTCATTGGGTAGACTCAAATTTGGGTGACATAGCACACTTTTTCTCCAAAATAAATTTAGAATCTGAATGCAAATTTAGTTAATAATCCCAAATGGATTTAAGAAAAAAAGCTGAAAGGTGATCCTAAAGTTCTTCCAGAAGAATACACAAATATACAATTAAAATAATGAGGAGGGACGGTTGAATTGGTAATATTAGGGACATTCTGGAAAAGGATAAAGTAGGACCAACTCTAGGAGGTATTAATCTATGGTCATGGAAACAGTTTAGAAATAGTGCACTGAGATTATGAATGAAATAGAATACATTTCAAGAACAGATGTGGATATTTATGAGATTTCAGTAATATTATACAACTGACACTTCAAATCAGTGGATTCAACTACTGGATTAATTAGCTAAATCATTGGAAGCCCTGGTAGAGTGTCCTCACTTCTGACATTAAAATAAATTCCAGATAGCTTTTTTTAATTAAAAACTAGAACACCAGAAAAAAAAAAACCCAACATGATTTAATCTGTTCAGATATTCAAGCGAGAAGAACTTTCTAAAAAGCTTTTGGAACAAAGACCAACAACAACAAAGGCCTAGCAACAGAGCAAGGCCAGAAAAGCCCACTGTAAAACAAAACTAACCCTCACCTGACCTTCTTTCACGGCCCTGTATTGCTCTCTGATACTTTATACACTTTATTCTTCCCTTTAAATTCCAGTTTCTTGGGGAAGTACATGCGCTGATAACTCCTCCAGGGCTCAGAGCCCTGCATCCCCCACGGCCCTCACCACGGCACTGAGAAGGAGTTGCACTGTCGGTGGCTGTGAGTTCCAAACCAGTGGGCGTTTTCAGTAACTGTTTATTTGATTACCAGGTAGCTTTTGCTGTGGACAAATATTTTCCTCTCTGTGGAATGTTCTTTCCCCTTGATTTTTGTTTTACTTAAATAAAATTAAAAACCCAGGCAGATATACACAGATCAGTGTTTTAAAGGCTACCTAAGTATAGTTCTCCTCCTCCATTTCCCCAGTCTTGGCAATTAAAGGTAGGCTTTAGCTCTTGCTTTTTTGCCCCACACACCCACCTTTCTCACTATGCTTCTTTTTGTCAGTGTTCAAATCCCTCTTAAGCCAGGTTACAGTCTACCCTTTGTTGCTTCAACAAGTTTTCTCCCAACTGCTCTGCTATTCTTCTTTCTCTTGGTGGATTTCTCTTCTTCCATTTGCCATGTACATGGCCATTTTCCCCAGGGCCTCGTCTTCAATCCTCTGCCTGGCAAGACTGAATCATGCCAATGGACTCACCCACAGCCCCCCTGAGCTCCTGACTTGTGAATCCAGCTTAACAACGGATATCACCCCTCAGATGTCCCATAGACAATTCACACTCAAAATGCCACACACAGAACCATCTCCTAGAAACCAGCTCCTCCCCTTACACTCCTCCTGCAGATCCTCTCTCCGGATGGGTCGCTGGAAGGTCATCTCAGCAGCTCTGTGCCCGCCGCCATGCAGTCACCTCTGCAGCAGTTACCACTTCTGCCACCCATGTCACTATCCCTCTGCCCAGGGCCTCTCTGCAGGCGTGTGCCACTTGTTGTCACGGTTACCTGGGGTGGCCCCCTGAAGTAACATTTCCCCCAAATATGGGCCTCCCCCCAAAATAGTATCTTCCATTCTGCTGCCAGAATAACCAGATCTTCTCCAACATAAACATTATGCAATTCTCTTGCTTACAAATATTCCAATATATACTTGTTTCTTTAAGGATACATAAAGTATACTCATCATGACAGAGGCCTTGTGTACCTGATATTCTCACCTGTGGATACTTTGTTCTAGCCCTACTTGTTCTTCAGTCTGGCCAAGCTTCTTCATGCCCGTGTACTCTTATATGTCTCCACCTCTCTGCATGAAGTGTCCACTTTCTCTACCACATGTTAGAGAACTAACTTCCATTCATCTTTCAAAATTCAGTTCAAATATCTCCAGGTCTAGGAAGTCCAATTTGCGTTCACCTGCTTAGTAATCCATCAACTACTCGCCATGACTCACCTGGCCTGGGGAGTGCAGACACCAAGTCTTACCTGTCTTGGTCTCCCCAGAAGTTGATAGTTTTTGGCATAGCAGGTGCTCAATGTTTGTTGGGTGGATAAATGAATGAGTGAGTAAAGAGATGAGTGGTCTACAATCCCCCCAGTTACTCAGCTGCCATTTTGGAAAGTTCATTCTGCAGAGACAAGGAAATCTCAGTGCAGGTGGTGGGCAGACAGAGCAGAGGTGAGGGCGTGGGGGAGACAGGCCTGGTCCTGGAGAGTGCAGAAGAAGTGTGGATGGGATAGCACTGGAGAGAGAGGGAATGAAGGGGGCGGGTGCAAGGAGATGTTGAAGAACAGCTAATATTAACTGTAGTAAATTAAAAGGAGAACATATTATATGAAGGGAAGATCAAGTTAACACAGCACAGGTGGAAGAGGCAGTAACAGAGACAAAGAGGTCTCACTTCATAATTCACTGCATTTCACTTATGGCACCTGCCCTCTGGGAAGGCATCACCAAATTCTTGACAGAGTGGTTTTTGTGTTGTGGGTGCTCTAAGTACAAAAAGGTATCTTATGGCTTCCAGATTTTAAGAATGATAGATTATTTCTCTTATGTCCCATGTCTGAGTTCTCAGACAGCAGGATCATTTGCTGGTGGGGGGAGAGCTATTGTGGTTAACAACTCATGGTTACTCTAATAATCTCAAAGGTCGGTAGGGAATTCACTAAAACAACTAAAAGAGAAATTTCACTCAAAAAATCATATGCCATATAGAATCTTGTGGGGGCATTGAGGGCAATGTTACCACCAACTCATCTAAGAGTTGTACGTGTGTGTGTTGAAAATCCAAGCTCAAGTCACTTAAACACGTATGAGAACCAGGGTCCAGGCTGTGGTGCTCTGGACATGGACAGGAAGATGCAAAGCCTGACTACTGCCTCCAACAGGATCAGTCCAGTCGAGGAGCACAATGGACACGGACACAATCACACACCATCAAGAGAAGAATCAAGTGCAATTCATGCCTAGAGAGGAGAGCAGAAAATCACTAAAAATTGGAGGGGTTCCTGCCAAGGATTGGCAAGAATCCTTCCAGGCAGAAAAGCAGAGAATGGTACTTCAGGCGAAGGAGAATAGGGTTGGTGTCTGGCTGCGAGGCCTAATGAAGCACGGGTTGAGGGCTCCAGGATCACCTCTCAGAAGCTGTTCCCCTTCAGCAGCTAAGAGGTATAACTAAAATGCAGGTGGGGTGTCATTAATGATCATGGGGAAAACTGGGAGGAGGAAACTGAGGTCAGGAGATCATCACCAAAGGCACTTCATTTTAGAGGAACAAAAATAATTCAAAAATCAATTGGAATTTCTATCTCCCATGAACCAAAAGAACAAAAAATAGGTTTCACTCCAGCGTTGAATACAGAATAACAGACTGCCTACTCTCAGAAATGGATTGAATTTTCTAATTCATTAGGGATTATTTAGATAATAGGAAAACTAATATATCTGAAAAATCTCTCTAGAATTGATGTTACTCCATCCTGTTTTGCAGGGTAGGGGGAGGCTGAATTATTTAATTGGTATTTTAATGAGACTATAAAGTTCTAAAAGTCCTATCAATTTCTCCTGAAAGCCTACAATTTTTCCTTTCAATTCCCTTTATTTGACTTAACTAGAAAAATAAATTTTTTCCAAGGCTTTTTCTGTGTGTGTTAAAATAATAAATGCTATGCTGCCCCCAGAATGTTGTTGTTATTTTTAATGCTGATAATAGCTCCAATAAGAAATATTTATAAATATGACTCATTTTGGAATAACAGGTCATTGGCTTATAGTCCTTTTGAAAATAAGCAAAATAAACGAACATAACTTCTACACCAGGGACTGCAGCTGCACCTTTAATGGAACCAGGTCATGAAAGACAGCAAAAACAAAAATGTAACTCAAATCAGATCCCAGGCCACAAAGCATCACTGACTGAAGATGCCACAAGATGATCTTTCACTCACTGAGGGAACCAGATGCGTTTCCATGTATAATGTATATTTTTAAAAGCAATTATTTTATATATAGAATGTGATTTAGGAAAAAAAAAACCCTTCCTCTATCTCTAGACTTATAAACCGGAAGCACAAAGGGGTGCCTTTGCAGACATGAACCCTCATGCATAAATGCAAAGCCTATTGGCCAAAATCCTTTTCTGTCTCCTAAGCTTAAAAAACAACTAATTCAAGGCAGTGGTGAGCTCAAAGGTCTCAGATAGAAAACGTGCACATCATCAGCTTTCTAGTAGATAAAGTGTCCCATGCATAATAGAAAAGATGACGTTTCCTATGGAAATCTATTTTAAGATACAACCATTTAAAGGCAACTGAGATCTCAAAACCAAGCTCAACCAAAGAGAAACATAGCCCAAGCAAATGTACAGAAATGGACAAAGACATTGGAGAAGGAGGGGATCTGTGCTTAACCAATATTTGAGATCAGCTAGTTCATCCTGAATTCAAGCCAGTGATGTGCCATGAGGTCACTCAAGGAACCAGGCAGAAACCGTCGGTCAGAAGAATGTGAAAAGGAACAATGTGAAAGGCAGGTGTGAGATGTGGAAGGGGTGACCCTTTGAACCTTGCTGCCATGACGCAAGATGCTCTTGCAGGCTTTCTGCACAGGCTGGCGGGCTCACATGACTCTGTTTAGAAGGATATCAGCCAACAGCTGTGCCACATGGGCTACAAGAATATTCCATTTCATTCCTTGGCAGTAAATCTTCAGCTTTGTACAACATAAATATTGACAAAGATACACAGAGGCACCCTATTTGAAAGCCTGACTGCATAATTGCATCTAATGGAGAAAAGCGGGCTCCGTTTCGGTATGATGGTCATTGTTTGGCTCAGTAACCAATGCTTCTGAGACCCAAAACATACTCTAGTATAACTGACAGCACCGAAGTCTCCACTGATGACTTACTCATTTCAAGGTATTCATAAAATAACCCCAGTTTGCCCATGGGCTGCAGATGGCAGTACCGTTCCCATCATGGGGTGGTCTGTTCTGCTTCCGAAACTGCGGCACCATTAGATTCATGACCCAGATGCCAAACAGATCAAATTATAAAGCAGGATATTATCAGACCAAGGTCATAAAAGTATTACTGACAGTTCAAGCTGAACACATCATCTTCCCAAGAATTTAATTTCTTGTTTTCAGGATAAATTTCTTTTTATTGCTGCCACCCTACCCCCAAACATTGTGAAAACTAGTCCTGACTATGTATCTGTGTTTACCAAAACTGTAATGACTGCTAATTTATCTCCTACCTCCTTTTCAAGTGGGCATTTTAGCTTTTAGAAGATACCTTCCCTCATTTGTCTTTTTTCCCCCATTTCTCTGCTATTATCCACCATGGCCTTTCCAGTCTGAAAATCATCCGAGAAAATAAGTAAAAGAAAGAAAGACAGGGTCTGTGAGCTGGTGATAAGTGCTGTGGAGGAAAATAAAGGAGGACGAGGAATTTGTGGTAGGGAGGATTGGGGGTGGTGAAAAGACCTTTGAATAAGGCAAAGAATGAGGCAAAGGGGTGGGCAGAGAGAACAGTGATCACGGGCCTGGAGGTCCCTCACGCTGGACAGACAGCATGGAGACTGGTGTGGGCCAGAGCAAACAGGAAATCAGTGGTGGTTTTGGGGGTGGAGCCTAAGAGACCACAGTGAGGATGTGGGCATTTTTCCCTCTGTAGGAATTGGAGAGCCATGGAGGGTCACCGAGCAGAAAAGTGTTACTCTAACTTTGGATCAAACAGGTCCAAGGCCCTAATTTAAGCAGAATAAATCAAGGGTCAGAGAAGTGACATGCCGCCTCAAAGTCAGTGCAGAGCTTAAAAGAAACACAGCCTCGACTTACAGCCCAGTGCTCTGCCCCCTCCTGGATGCTGTCCCACAGAGCTGTCTCTAAGGTTACCTTTTTTCCTCACTCAGAGGCTTGTGGGCCAACTGAATGCTTCCCCCTATTTCAAATAGCAAATTGTCCTGAAATGAAATCGGGGTTGGCAGTGAAACAAGGCATGGGCCTGTAGCCTACAGAGCTGTTGTCCCTGAAAGCAACAGCTGGCACGTGGCTTACTCATGGAATTCAGGAGAAGAGACAGAGCAACAACAGACAACTTAGCGTCTGGCAAATCTTCGGCTGACTGCACTGCACGTTTGGATGGATTTCAAATTTGGACAGAGAGGCAGCTTCACACGAAAGTCAGGTGTATACACCGTACATGCACACACGTCTATATGCACACACACACGGACACACACAGAGTATGTGATGTGACTTGTAAAGAGCTGCCCCTGCTAGGTTTCCCACTGCCTCTGATCTCAGCATTAACCTTTCCCTGGCCATGCTTCCAAGTTTGCTATGAGATTTCTTTGCAATGGAACATGCCCTTCGCTTCACAAACTTTCCCCACTGCTTTCAATGACATTAGGGGAAGAGCAGGGAGCTCTGGGAAGTGGTGGGGTTATGGACTCGAGATACCCCTGAATCTGAATTCACACTTCATGGCTTATTTGTTATTTAACTTTATTTACATTCAAAATGCAATTGTTGCAGATCTCAGAAGATGATTTACACTCACTGCTATGGCAGAAAGTTGCGGTTAGTAGACCCACCACTGGATCCTCTTATTCAACACGTTCTTCCAATAATTCAGATATTACTGTATCACAAATGTCCATTTCTATATTTTGATATCTGCTTTTCAGTATAATTATCTTCCTTCTTTATTCTCTAAATCTTAAGATTTTAAAACATTTTTCTGAGAAGTGGTCCACAGGCTCTTTACTTATGATAAGTAGATAAAGAGATCCTGGAGATCAAAACCACATTTAAATCCTGAGATAAACTCAACTTTGTCATATACAAGGCTAGGTTTAGTCTGCAAATACCTTGTTTAGTAATTTTTGCATCAAACATCAAGGTCCTACTGTATAGCGCCGGGAACTACATTCAAAAATTTTAATAGCCGATAGTGAAAAAGAATATGACAAAGAATATATATATATATGTATGTATAACTGAATCACTATGCTGTACACCAAGAATTAACACAATATTGTAAACCAAGTATACTTTCAACAAAAAAAGTTGAAATAAAATTGGGAGATGAAATTTCCACTGCCCAGGTTGCTGTCAGGACGAAACGATTCAGAGCAGGCCAGGTATTAGCAAACCCCCTAACACATCAAAATGCGGGATCTTCCTTTTGAGCAGCACAGGCTAACTGGCTGTGGCCACCTGTAAATAAGGCTGAAGTCACTTAGACCCTTGGCTTGTGGACACCATGGCCACAGGGGTGGGGGTCTCTGCATCACCTACGAGAATGACGGGGACAGCCTGCTGCTGAAGCTGCTCCCCAGGATGCAGCCCAGAGTGCTGCAGTCAGGTCTGAGGTTCGGCCAGGAGTATGCAGCTCCACAGCCACTTGGAGCCCTGCGGTGCGGGTGGCACTGGGACCGCGCTCGTCCATCACCCTTCCTGGAACCCAGACTCGGGAGTCTCTTGGGGGAATTTTTCTCTGCCTCATACTTCCTGTCTCAGCCTCTTGTGGAATCCGGTCCATGTTCCACTGAAACAGGGCTTTTACTCTCCAGGACCTAAATCCATCACGGTTTGGATCCAGGATGAAACTTCCATGCTAACTCATCTGGCAATACATTCTTGTGCTGAAATGCTCTCCCCAGCTGATGGTATTAGGTCATATTAGAAGTCCCGACTTGCTTGTCCTTAGCTAAGGCTCTGACCCACTTTCTCAGTCTTCCTGAGTGGAACCACTCATCTGTTGCAGAAAATCTTGGGCTGTCGTCTACCCATCATTGTCCTCAGTCTTTTGGGTTTTCTGTTGGGTTATGGTTCTTGTGCAGGGATATCAATTTGCACATGCGAAACACCTGTAGACATTTTAAAAAATACAGGCACTGGATCCTCCCCCCTTTCTGGCCAAGGCTGGTAGCTTTCTCCCTCTAGCAGGGGTTACACAATCATTTGCTTGGGAATTGACCACAGATTAGCATAATCATAGTAAATTGCCCTTTACTCAGTGCTTGCCACTTGGCACTTTCTACTTCATGTTGTCTTTGTAACTTCATTATCACATTTAATCTCTGCATTATAGATAATCACCATTTCTGTTGAGGACACTCCCACTTGATAATCTTGAATACAAGTATCTTTGATTCTCTGAATCTATTTCATTCCTGAGTTTCCTGTTCCTGATTTTAAAGAGTGAATTACAGACACATGTATTTAAGATTCTCTTATTATATGTCTCTGCCTCATCCTCTAACCAAATCATATCTGGAGAAGAGAGATTTTCTTATTATATAGTAGTGCATACCCACGGTGGAAAATGTAGAAAACATAAAGAAAGAAAATTACAGCCATGCATTATCTAAACATCAAAGGACAATGCTATGCAATTTTGGGCATTTAACTATTTTCCTTAATATTTTTTCCTAAAATTACTCCAGGGCAAGTTGCTTAACCCTGGAGTCATACTAGCCTTTTGTCAAGTACAGAATAACATTCCCAGAAATGATCCCAATATCAAAATAGTATGTGAGGCTGGGAAGGCCACAGGGCTCTCAGCTTATCCTCTGAGTCCTACAAATAATGCTGTTAATTCACTGATGTTATGCATTCGATGCCTGTGAGTCACTCACTCACTCAGCTGGGTCAGACTGAGACCTACTATATACCAGGTGCCGATCCAAGTGCTGGGGAGACCCCAGAGGGAGCCTGGATCATGGCTTCACTGTCCTTCTTCATTTGCTCCCAGAATCCTACTCAAGAGCCCCACATGGAATTGGGGGGTGTAGGCAGTTAAGTTATTTCATTTCATTATGTTCCTTTGGACATATTTAAATAGCATGAAAATAGTCACTAACTTTGATAAGTTTTCTTTTCCCTTCCTATGTATTTTTGAGGATGGGTGTAGTTTTGGCATAGCAAGAATTACTGATAGGTATTTGGTATGTTAGGATTTAATATGAAAAAGTAAGAAGGAGACTGGCACCTTATACAAAGAGAAGAGGCAGTGAGGAAAACACAAGCCACCCTCGAACTTGGCTACCACTCAGCATTCCTGGTTTTCAAACAAGGGAATTATAATTCAAAACATATTCCCTAAATATTTTAGCCCATAGTAGAAATACATGGAGGCAAAGTTCAGCTCACTGGAACCTACAACAATGAGCTTACTTAAGCGAAAGAATAAACAGACCACAGATACTATAATGCATCCTTTACTTTAAACTAGTTCATGTGAGCAAGTTTCATTTCACATGAATTTCTCAGTACCAATTTAGGAAATATATCCTTCTCCTTGATTGGTTAAAATAGCTCACTGACAACCAGATTCAACAAAATTTAGTGTTAAATAATTAACATATTTCCTTAAGGAAATGCTTTTGAGTAACCTGAGTTTAGTATTTCCTCTATCTGATCTATTTCTTTTCACAGAGAAAAATAGTATTATTTGCACATGAGCTACATTTACTCCTCTGGAAAAATCTGACTGTGGGCTCAGTGTAAGAGTTGTGCATTGCAAGGTAGGAAAAAAAAAGATTCATTTCACAGCAAAGATCAGAATCTTTTTTTGAGGGGTGTGGTGAGCTGGGGGACAAGGGAAATGCCTCTGTTTAGAGACAGGCCCCAGTAATCCATACTGAACCTGAAAGATGAATCCCTTGTGAAGAAATGTGGAAGGACACACTGACACCCATAGGTGTTCACTTTGCAAAAACAGAAAGAAAGAAAGAAAAAAATAATTTAACTGCCCTATAAAGAGAATGGACAGAAACTTGGTAATAAGGGAGAGAGAAGGAAGGTTTAGGGAATGGAGGAGAGACAATGAAAGGGAAGTTGGATGTGGTGGGCAGAATAGCAGATTTCTGGAGCTTACAATGAAGGATGATAAGAAAAAAAGTAAAGTTTTAAAAAAGTAACAAATTTAAAATAGTTTAAAAATTAAAAAAGAAGTTAAAAAATAAATTTTTTATAGTGGCATGGAAGATTTTAAAATGATGGATGTTTTTTATTTCAAAATTCAAGTTGTTTGAGATTCTCCTCCATGCTCCAAACATCAGTAAGGCTTGCTTGTGTAAGTGGTTTTGGGGGACACCACAGAGAGGGGTGAGCTCTGCAGTTAGGTTGGCCAGGAGAAGAATGCTGGTTTGGAAGGCAAGACAGAAGAGAGATCAACAGTTTCATGAGAACAGAAACTGAAAGCCAAACATTATCTTAAAAATGTTAGCATGGTAGGCAGAAAAATGGTCCCCCCAAATTTGTACATGACCTAATCCCCAGAACTTATGAAGAGGTCAGGGTCCCTGGCAAAGGGGGACTATGGTTGCAGATGCAGTTAAGGTTGCTAACCAGCCAACTCTAAGAGAGAGGTAGGCCCAGTGTAATCGCCAAGGTCATTAAAGGAGGAAGAGGGAGGCAGAAGAGGGGACAGAGGAGAGGAGATATGACCACAGAATCAGAGTCAGAGGCACACCGTGCTGACCTTGAGAGAGAGAAAATAGGTCACAGGCCAAGAGACACAGGTGGCCTCTGGAAGCCAGAAGAGGCAAAGATACAGGTTCCCCTGGGGCCTTCAGAAACAGCCCTGCCAACACCTTGACTTCAGCAGGCTTCTGCATTCAAGAACCCTAGGAGGTTTAATTTGTGTTCTTTAGTGGAGACATTTTCTTTTTTCTTCCTACTACCATGACGCTTGGGGATACTTGTTACAGCAGCAACAGAAAGTGAATACAGTAAGCTCCTTGAATTGTGCAGAAATTGCAGATAACACTGGACTGTCCAACTTGATATGGGATTGGGCTTATGTGAAAATCTAAAGGACAGTGTGACCTTAGCTAATATCTGTTTTGTCATTTTTAGGAAGAGAACAGTAAGTCAAAACCACTGTAGTTATTATTTTAGACAAGTGTCTCTTAAAACATTATGTAATCCTGTGCCTTAGGACCCCAATAGAGCCTCTGTTCTTAGAAGAACATGGATTCAGAGAGATAGGGTCTTACATCTGAGTCCCACAGTGGTCTCTTATTGGCAATGAGAGCTTGGGCAAATCACTTACCCTCTTTAAGCCACAGGATCTTCATTTGCAAAAGAGAGATAAGAATAAGGATTGTTTGGGTGATTAAATTATACACACACACGCACACACACATATATGTACAACACTTAATACAGTGACTAGCACATACTAGGCACTCAACAAATTCCTGTTATGGATTTTTAAATGCATGTATAAAAGGAGGAGAAAGTTGTGGGAAGTTGTGGGAAATCTTAGCTCACGGCCCCAACAAGGGCCATCTCTCAAAGGGTTATGATCATTCAGCCCCCAGTGATGGGCTAATAAGCAGAAATTATAGCACTTGGGGATTTAAGTTAAACATAAAAAGAAGGTATTTAAGCATAATTATTAAACAGCAGGTACGTTTACACTGTTGGATGGATCATCTTATCTGGAGACTTTAATAAGCAGAGTCTCCCCTGTTTTAGAGATGGGCATGCAGGAAAATGACTTGGATGGGTGGGCCGTTCTCACCCCAAGATCACATGACTTAGTATTCACGGAAGTAACACCTCTTGTATGTTATTCCAGATTGACTGTCCTCCCATGATTATTGTCAGCTGTGTCATCAGTTCAAGGAGACAGCCACCTGGGTCACACTGGAATATTAGAAAGAAAATATCATTTAAATTTTAGATAGCTATAACATGAAATAAAGTCATTATTTTATGGCTAAAAAATCTAAGGAACAGACAGTAAAGACACTCTTCTTTGAGCAACTAGGGGAAAACATGAACCAGGTTAGACTGTCAGAACACAAAGCTGTATTCACAGCACTTCATTTCTGTATTTTCACAGCCAATACATCGGATCTCCTGGATAAGTCACAAATCTGCCCTTAATGAATGTGATGTAGAAACACGAAGAGTAGTAGTTGACAAACTGGAACAAGAACACCTCCATGGCTAGGTTGTTCTCATAGTCATTCTGGTCCTTGGGAGCTCTGCAGCTAGAATAAAGAAAAGTTAAATCTCTAAAGCTGTGAACAGCTTTGAGACTAATCAAAGCCACGGATACATGAGTTAACACGGTAAATATATATATATATACACAATTCACACTGTTTTCATTTAAGCTGTTTTGAATTCCTTAACATAGCTACTATGTTAATTCCAAGTGTACACACTGTTGTAAGAGTTTCTCACACTATGAACACAATATCCCACAAGGCAAAAATAAATAGTCAGCTGTTCCTTAAAATTTGTAAGCACAACAGTATCCAATGGGCAAGAACTGTCCTCTGTCAGGTGTAAGTTGATAGAAAACTACTTCTGAACATCCTGCTAAATGATATTCTCTTGTCTCCCTGAACGGCAGGAAGGTAGGACTATTGAAGAAAACAAACAAAACACGGGGAAACTTGCTAGAAGAATTTGGGGAACATAAAACAGGTCATCCTCCTAGTTTAGAATTTAAATTGGTCTTAGTGTTTTCAGAAGATGACTACTGAGCAGACCACTGGGAGAACGACCCATCTACATGCAGCTTGTGGGAAGCACTTAACTTGGGCTGCTAAGCCGCTGGCTGGGATAAAAGCCAGAGAGAAGAAACATTTATTATAGAAGCTATAGATGATGAGAATGGAGCTACACTAACAGGAACAGCATCGGGGAAAGACACATAACACTGTGATTACTTGTCCTCTCCGTAACACATGAGCAAATCTGCCACTGGAACCATGACCCTCTTCCAATTATTTGCAATAAAGAGACTATTTACTTTCAACAATAGGGTACATGATCTAATGTAATTGAAAATACTATTCAGCACTGACCTCTTTACACAGAGCTTGGACATTCTAATGCTTGCTTTGTCCCTTTAACTAATGCAAAGCCAGAGCTAATTCACTTCTAATATAGGCTAGAGAAAATACGTTTACACTTGACGTTTTCTAAAGACTGTAATGTACTGGAATTGAAGTGCCCAAAAGATACAGTTTCTGTTTTGACCTGATTCTAAAAGTGGTGTAGAAATGACCTCAGCTGCAGTAGGAGCTTACCAGAGTCAGTCCTCATGATTGCCACTTTCTCATATACTGCCTTCAGGGTCACAATGATGATAAAACTGATGAGAGAAGCAGTGATGGGCGTGGCCCATCTGCACAGTCAGGTACTTCTGGATTGGGTCTCTTCCATGCACGTTCTTGGGAAGTTTTGCAGAAAATGCAATGAACACTGAGAGTCCGTAGACAATGATCCCAATAACTGAAGCAATGGTGAACAGGACCTGACAACCCAAAAACCCAGCAGCATGAGACTCACTAATGATCATATTTTTACACAGAAAACTTGCCCCAACCCACGCTTAAACAGACAACATGCATGTGCTCTAAACCTCACATAAACGTGAGAAGTGATGTAAATCACACATAAATGCCACAAGAGACGTGAATATCAGGCACGTTAATCTTTAGGGTAGGAGGAATGAAGGATGTCAAAAAGAATGAGTGCATCCACTAATGTAACATGCTGACAGCAGGAGCAGCTGTGTGCAGGGCATAGGGAATATATGGGAACTCCACTTTCTGTGAATTTTTCTGTAAACCTAAAACTGCACTAAAGAAGGAAGCCTGTTAAGTATATCTTTAAATGGGTGAAAATGGAGTAACTGTTGACATGTTCTTTTGGAGACAAGTCTGTGATAGCAGAACCAATGAAAATATCCCTTCTACATCTATTGAATTACTTAGGTTATGAACTAGTTGTAACCCATGAAGGGGATATGCTTCCTTTAATGGGAGAACCTATCACTGATTCAGGGGCCAGCAGGTGCTAGCTGTCGTCTTCATTCTGAATAGGACCAGTGAAGCTGTGGACATGTCCTGAGGGAAACACTGGAAGTGACAGCAGATCTCTGTTGATGAAAGCTTCACATGCTTTTCATACTCCTTGAGATTTTAAAATGGCAGGTATTCATACTCCCTGCATTTGCACAAGATTCATGTCCCTGATCCATTGTAGTTCTGACTGTGTGGACCCAAGGGCAACGGGTGTGTGAAGCATAATTTGCACGTAGCTGATAGGGTTTCAGTTCCTCACTAGGCAGGTTTTTTTCTGGCCACTGAAGAATGTACATTAAAGATCCCATTTTTAAATTGTTTTCCTTCCATCTATCTTCTTGGTCATAGTCCAGAAGCATGTCTCAGTGTCCCTGGCTGCTCCTGATGGCTTCCCCAGAGAGAAAGCTCCAAAGAATGTGAATTTCAAGACTAAGTAAACCACATCATGTTATTTACAGTAATAGCGGGAGGCTGGCTTGCACCTGCAGGAGAGAGCAGAGGGAGTGTTTACAAGCCCCTCCTGGAGCCACACTCCTGCATCTGGATCCCAGCTCTGATGCTAGCTGTGGGGCCTTGTGCAAATTTCTTAACCTCTCGGGGCTTCAATCTCCTCACCCATATAATGGGGGGATAATAATAGCAATTTATAGGATTATTGTGATGAGTCAATGATTTACTAATTGTGAAAACAATTAGAACATTAATCACAGGCATGTGAAAAACTCTACCTAATTATTAGCTATGAATATGGTGACCAAAGTCTTAAAAAGGTGTTTTTTTCCTTAGTTTTTAAGCCATTAGTTTGTAGAGAAAGCATTTTATTTCCTCCTCTACTCTCTTTCATTATCCTTTTCTTCACAGTTAAGGCTTCATGCTTGTGAAAGGAATAACATTTTGGTGTGTGTGTGTGATTAAATGTGAAAATTAGTTAAGGCTGAGAAAAATGTATTATAGAAGGTATATTAAGCTTTCCTCTCTTGTACAACACATATAGGCCATTTAAATAGTATGCATTTTTAAAAAGTCTGCATAATAAATTTTTTAATTATGTATTAAGTAATCAAAATATTTAAGATTCTTTAAATGCCTACTATTGCTTCAGCACAGATCTATTTTTCTAAATCCTCACAACCACCCTGTGGGAAAGGTAATATTATATCTCTTTTACAGATGAGGAAATAGATCCACGTGGAGATGATGCAATTTGCCCCAAATGAAACAACTATTAAGTGAAAGAACTGAAATACTCAAAGAGCCCAAAGACACACTAACCGTATAGCACTGCCTCCTACATGGACTGTGAAATCAATTCTAATTCATTTCAGAACTTATACAAACTTGACACATTTCCATTTTTCTTCCAAGAACTTAATGGGTTCAATATTTCTTAAGAAACAGGAAAGCTTTCCATTCTCCTTCCTCAAGTTTCTTCTTACTTATCATCTTTTCTGATCATAACTTTAATATTTGCTCATTAATGAAAATTTGGAAGTACTCAGTAGTGGACAGAACTGCTGTCCTGGAGCTGTCCCCAGTCTTAGAAGAGGACCCAAATTTTGCTTTAGGATAAATAACTTCCCTTCTATCTTTAGTCCTGTGATTTAAGCTTGATTGACACACTCTTTCTGAAGCACCAGAGGTAGATCTCAGTTGGTTTAAGACAAATAATACCCCTCATTCTATTGGTCTCACACATGATTTGAGAATTGGCAAATAACACAGTAAAAGTCACTGTTATGTGAGGAGATAAGTGCTGGTGCCCATGTGAATGATGAGCTTCCTCTATCAAGAGAGGAAGCTGCCAAAAGAGACATCTCTTGGCTTGGATGGATGTGTGATCTGTGATGCTGAATGCCTAGAAGCAGCATGCTGAGACATCCTTGGACACAGAATGAAGACAGGACAAAAGCAGCCCTTGACATCATCTGGGCTACAGTATCTCTCCTTGACTGAAGCCAGACCTCAGACCTGAGGTTTTCATTTACAGGAACCAATAAATCCCATGCATCCCCATTTTTTGGTTGTTGTTTAAACACATTGGAGATTGATTTTGTCACCTACAATCAAAAGAATACAACTCTGAAAATGAATAAAAAATAAAATAAGAAAAATGCTTCTACCTATAGACATAATTCCTTCAGAACTGTGCATTGTTTGTATATTAAAAATCATTTTATATATTAATTTTATTCTCAAGCCTATCATAAGCATAACACTTTGACATGTCATAAAATATATTCATGGACAAACTTTTTCATGACTGCAAAATATTCTACTATGTGAAGTTTTGGAAGAATATTTTGGCTGAGATTTTATATATATATATATACATATAAAAGTATGTCTGTGACTTTCATCCATACTGACTTTTCCCTGCCATTTTGAAGTACTTCCTTATTAAAAGTTTTTCAAAGCTGAATTAGTGGATTAAAGCATATGAATATTTTTGACTCTTGATATGAACTGCCAGACTGCTCTCTAAGAAGGCTGGAAGAGTACACCGGAAACTAACACAGCATTGTAAATCAACCATACTTCACAAAAACTATCCAGTAGCCTAGGCATGGGATTGGTGATCACTGACTCTTCATCCTCATAAACAGAGCTGTGTCACTGAGAGGTGGAAAACTATTTCATTCTGATGTGCACTGACTGAATTACTATTGGAGTGTGACATCTATTTTTTCCTTTGTGAATATGTGTTGATGTTCTCTGCCTTCTACGCTCCTGAGATTTTTTGGTGTTACGTTTGAAGTGATCTGAACTCTCTGTGTATTGAAGGAATTAGCCCCTTGTCGGATTTGTAAACAAATAACATCCTCTGGTGTTTTGTTTAAAATTAGGATGCTTCTGATGCATGGAAATCTTTATATATTTTCCTCTGAAATTTACTGCTCATCTAGAGGTTGTATATTCATCCATATTTATTTCTAGTTTTTTTCTAATTGTGTTACTTTTTTAAATATTTCTGGAATTTCTCACAATATATGGTTCACTGTTTTATTAAAATCTTTTCTTTTCCCCTCAAGTAGCTATCATATGTTCCATTTATTGAATAACCTTTATTTATCTCCCTGATTTGTAATGCCTTCCATCTCATATATTAAATTATTATTGATATCAGAAACCATATCTGGACTTCCTGTCCTATTTTCTAATCTGGCTATTCTTGAGCTCGTAAAACTCTTATTGTCTTATTAATTATTATATTAGTAATATGATTTTATTCACAATAAACCACAAATCAATTTTATAACTTCTGATATTTTGGAGATATGATCTTTTAATCTAGAATCATGTGATTAAAGCTTCTTTTATGTCTTTCAGTAGTTTTTATTTATTTAATTTTTTTTTTGACAGTTCCTACTATCCTTTTGTTAGGCTATTCTTAGACATTTTACCTTGGTTGTTACTCTTGGAAAATTTTAGAATTCTTAATGCCTCCATCTGGTTTCTTAATCAGAACATGTAGAATCCTAAAACACTGATCTGATTTGAACAAATGAGTTGAAAAGAACTGGGGGAAGCACTGTGAGCAGAAGAGACTCTGGAACCTCCAGATTGGAGCCCTGCATTGGCTGAGGTGTTCTCTGGAAACAGTTTTCTCTATGAGACTACATATTCCCCATCTTGACTTTCAGTTTCCTCAGCATTTCACATTAGATTTTAAGAAGTCTGTGGCAGATTCTTACCCAGAAAAAGAGCACTTGCACAAAGGGTTATATGTATACACTTTCCCCAGTTGGTAAAAGGAACACGCTCTTCTTCCTAATTAAAAAACTGTTTAGTCAATCAAGGGATTTCACCAATGAAATGATTTTTCTCCTAACTGGTCACTAAATCCTAAGCATAATTAAAAAAAAAATAATTTTCAGACATAGCCTCCTTATTTTTTAACTGCATGGGTTTTTTTCCTTTTTTTTTCTTTTCTTTTCTTTTCTGTTAATGATGTCAAACACACAACAAAGTACGTACAGTGTTCAATTTATTATTATTTTTTGAAAATGCACATGTGAACAGCAAACTGTTTCCCTGCCATGGTCTGAGCTTAGGGGTCTGGGTACCTGACGAGGCCAAGCTGTAAAGCTCTATTCCTGAGCTTGCCTTAGATTTCAGAAGTGACTGAAGTGACAGCTTAGAGTCCATGCAGGACAGAAAGTATCACAGGTGTCTGCAGCTAACTGGTCTCCACTGTGTGTTTCTTGGTTGGGCTTTGTGTGTTAATTAGCTACAACTATGAAGTTTTAGAGTTTCCTTTTTAGAGTTTATATTTAGATGTTTTTTAGAGATGATATCAGTAAGACTCAATGTTTACCTGGATTATAAAGCAGCAGGAGTATAATAATACCTGTAACTAAGTACATGGCCCCTCCTCTGTGCCAGGAAGTCTTCCAAGTAGATTCTGTACATTAATTCGACCCGTCCTTACCACAGTCATGAGGAACTCTCCTATTCTTATTTTATAGGAAACTATGGCACAGAGAAGTTAAGTTGTCCAAGATCACTCAGGAAGCAAGCTGCTGTGCTCAAATATGAATTTAGGCAACTTCATTCCCAAGGTCTCACTACCACAATGCTGGCCTCTCTAAAAAATGGAGCATGCATTCGCAATTAAAATAAAACACTTCAATTAAAAAACTAAAAAAAAATTAAAATTTTTTTTAAATAAGGAAGAATTATAAAGTGAAATGAATCTTCATCTTCAATTTTTCAACAAGCATGTTCCAATGAAAATTTAAACTTATTAGTTGGCAATTTTAAATTTAAAATTGGCAGTTTAAATGACCAAAAAACTTTTCTTCAGTATTTTTTGTATTCTGCCAATATGATACGTTTTTGTTTTTCAGGACTCAAAAACATTATGAACATCTAATTTTTTCTAAGTTTCAGCTTTCATCTCTGAATTTACAGTCTTTCACAAACATATGCTTTGACCGCCATCTTCAGTTGTAAACAATGGCAACTATTCATAATGGGGATTATTAGAAGCTTATTACATTTTAAAAGGCAAATGTCACTTTCTATTGGTAGCTGAACCTCATTTTTTTCCATTTATAAAAAGAGGAGTTTGACCTGCTCCCTCCAGACCTTTTCAGTGCCAACGTTCTGTAGATCTGTGATTTAATTTATAAAATCTATAGTTGGAGACATTTTCAGATGCTCCTAGTAAAAGCATTTTATTTCCAAGAGTTATTCATGCTCACAACCTGCTGTCCTGCTGCTGCTGACTGCAAGTACCATCAGCTCTAAATTATCTCAGCTGATGGAAAGAAGCAATAATACAGATGACTCAAAAAACCATCATTTCATAGCTCTGGAAGGTTGATAGAAAGATATATAGTTTTATTTTTTTTAATTTTGCAGCAGGAGTGGCAGCAATAAATTTACATTTCCAATTATATAAAATGCCTAGCTCAGTGCACAAACACTGATGGCACCTCAACAAAGGTTTCCCTGCTTCTTCTACCCTTTCTCTGACTTTAGGATGAGAGCCACACTGCTTTGTGCACATCCCAAAAAGAAGGGGGAGCAGTGACCAGGACTTAGTTCAAGCAAAAGGGCACCTAGTCTATGATGGAAAGGAGGCCGCAATAATGAAGGCACATGTGAAAAAATGGGAGTCAACTATAAAAACCAATGTGTCTTTCTTTCTACATCTATGTCATAGGGGTTAATTTATATTTTGCATTTTTTTTATTGGTGTTATGAAAGGATACAATTCAATGCCTCTTTTCTTATACAATTACCAGCCTTTTCCTTTTCCCCCTTTTTACTGTTATTATGAAGGAAGGACCACAATTCTCTTCTGTGTCCACCATTCCAGGCAGTGCTCCTTCACCTTGGCTGCACATTAGAATAACCAGAGGAGCTTTAAAAACTTCCCTATGCCAGAATGCACCCCAGGCCACTAAGTACCATTGGAGTTTGCAGTGATGGAATGGAAAATGTTGCACCAACATTTTTTAAGGTCCCCTGGTGATTCCAACATGCAGCCAAGGCAGACAACTCCAAAAGTAAACAGACTAAAGTGCATCTAATCAGCGCCTGCTTTTCCTGGGTAATCTCATCTATCCCCACGTGGGGACACCACACCTCCTATTCTGACCAGACTTGTTCTTCCTGCTCAACCCTGTCCCATTTGTACTCAAGTTCTGCCTGGCACCGCTTCCAGAACTCCAGAAGTATGGTGACTAACACAGAGAGAGAACAGCAGAATGTGGATCTTCAGTGAAGACTGATGCTTCAGAAATCTGTACTTAATATTTATTACACTTAACACTTTGGTAAATGATTAATAAAATCACATTTTATTTATAGGCGATACTAAAGAGAAACATGAGTTAATGCCTTTCTTTTAAGAAAAAGGAAAATGTAGATAATTTATTGAACTTGTGAAAACAGAATATCTAGCTCTCTAGCTCAGGGGAAAGGTATTAATGTGATGGTCAGAGGCAGGTGACTGTGTCTGATGGTAAAGTACCTGCTGCAAGCACACTATGCCCACTAAAAACACAAATATCGGGGGGAAGGGTGGGTATAGCTCAGTGGTAGAGCACGTGCTTAGCATGTACAAGGTCCTGGGTTCAAACCCCAGTACCTCCATTACAAAAGAAAGTTAAAAAAAAGCACAAGTAACTGTCATAATTTAAAAGCAGTGCATTGTCCACCCTCCAAGTCTTCTACTCACATCCCTCTGTCTCTTCTGTCTGAAGGAACTGAGGGTAGGGAAGGGGATGAGAATGCTTTAGTAGCCCCTGCATTTCTATTCCACAACCCCAGTCACACAAAATTTAAATAATATTCTTAAATATGGAAAACTGCCATTTTCCTCAATCTTCGGTAAAGTAATTTTTAGAAATCGTCATTCTGTTTTAAGACTCAACACTTCAAATAGTAGACAAAAACAACATGAAATGTTAATTGAAAATGTGGCTTCAGGGTAAATCACCTAAGCCCTTCTTCCAACCAGACTGTTACCCCTAGGCCCCAACTACAGAGAAATTTCAGAATAACCACTGTTCCCTCCACCATTATACCTGAGTCTCTACCATGCCCTGAGAATAAAGAGATAAGAGACACAGTCCCTGCTTCCGGGAGCTCCTAGGTGCACAGAAGTCATCATGAAATGAAGGCTGAGGAGGCGTGTTAAGAGGGCTTGGATAAGAGTCAGCAGAGGGTGCTCGGGGCAGAGAGCCAGAACTGTAGCCAAGGCTTTCCCAGAGGAGGGAACCACTGTGGTGAGTTCTGAGATGCCCTAGAAGTGGTCAGGTGAAGGTATAATGTTAAGGCAACTTCTCCCTGGGGAGCTGCACATGCATAGGTGGGAGGCCAAAGAGAGCCAGGTCCCTTCCAGGAACTCCAAATAGTCTAGAAGTGAGCACAGGGTGTGGGAAGCAGGTGAGGCAACCAGGTGGAGAGATCACAGGTGCACATCACAAAGGACTCTGTGTGCCTCCAAAGTAGAGGAGACATGCAAAGTGATCAAGAAAGAGACAAGATAGAGGCAGGGGGACCTATTGGCAGGTTCATGTGAAGGCCTGCTGAGGCCCCGCCAGGAGGAGAGAGAAGAAAACATTTAAGCAGGTGGACGGATTGGCCACAGGTGTGATGGAAGGGAAGGAAGAGGTCAAAGATGCCGGGCAGCTTTCTTGCTTTGGCAGTGTCTTAAATTATAGTGCCATACCCTGAAATAAGAAGGGCAGGAAGAGGGGCAAGCCATGAGAGGAGACAACTGATTCAGTTCTGGGTGGGTGCCTGTGGGCTCCAGGAGAGATGTCCAGTAGGCAAATCAAAGTCTAGAAATCAGGAGAAAGTTCTAGGCTGAGCCAAGTAGTTTTCCTGTTTCAAGAGGCTAATGGGTGTGAGTGGACAAGCTCAAGAGAAGAGGTGTGGAGGGGTAGCTCTCACCCTCCTGCACATGGGAAGCATCTGGGAGCCTTTAAAAAATAGTGTGCCCCAGCCTGGAGTGGGGACTTTGTACTGTTTATTATTTTTTAAATACTTCTTTCCTTTTTTGGGAGGTAGTTAGTTTTATTTATTTTAATGGAGGTACTGGGAATTGAACCCAGGACCTCTTGCATGCTAAGCACGGGCTCTACCACTGAGCTGTACCCTCCCCACCTTTTATGTTTTTAGACATTAGCTCTACTGAGCAGTCAGGGTTGAGACTCAACCTGTAGAGAGCAGAGAACCTTGGGGTAGAGATCAAGAAGAAGCTGCCCAGATCCCTGCTGACCCCACCAGGGGCATCCAGAGACACAGGGAGCCTCGGATAGACTGTGAGAAACATGAACTCAACACTTCCCAATGGCGAAGACGACAAACATGTTTCAAGCACCCACTTCCCAGCAGTGTTTGTTCCGACTTTACTAGATTTCCAGTAATACTGAGTGAGAATAGAAATAACCTGGACACAGAGATCAAATTCAAATGCCGACTCTGACCATTCTTAACTGCGTGATTACTGATTAAAAAGCTACCCATCTGCCACGTGTAAAATGGGGGACCTAGAACCGTGCTTGTGGGGTGCTGTGAGAGTAATGAAATGACATCTATAAATGCCCTCCTGACTCTCAGAGGTAATTGCTACTATTGTCCCCATTTGGGACACCAAGAAACAGAGGCACAGAAAGCTTCAAACACTTGCCCAAGATGAGGGTTGGGGTCAGGATTCAAGCCAATGACTTCTTGGATCCAGAGCCCAGGATCTTCTTATGAACAACACATCATTGCCCAGGCTCCCTGCTCCAAAACCCGCCTCCCTTTGGCTCAGTTCCATGGCACCTGCGCTGCACAGATGTCGTCACTGCCTGCCTGCCTGCCTGGTGTCTGATCTCGGCACTCCTCCCTCCATCCTACACACTGCTTCCTTGGGCACACCAATCCTCACAAGGCCATTGCTGTTGCTACTCGGATGTTTACACGGAAATGCTGGTGTCAGCCCAGCTTTTTGCTATAGATGCTGCTGTCAGTGGAGGCAAATAGCTCACAGTTTGTGGGGGAGGCCAATTCTGGTCTCCTCTTTGGCTGGAGAGCTGGATGGAATCTAGTTTCCCTCTGCAACTTAGACATCCAGCATGAGAGGTATGTAAGGCCATCTGGCCACTTAACATAGAAATGATGCCCCTACAGTTGTACTTAACATTGTAATCTCCTGGCTCCACCAGAGAGCAGAGGCCATGGCCTGTTGTCCACCAAGTTTTGTTTCCTTGCACGACAGCTACAATGGGGTGAGTTAACACTGGACCAGAAAATCTACAAAGCCCTCGTGTACTATTTCTTGACACCTGCAGGTCACCCAAATATCCGAGATCCTCCAAGTAAACAACTAGTAAGAGGAAATGAGCTGGCTTGTCTGTCAGACCCCTGATGGCAGGACTGATTTGGCCTCTCCTGCTCTTGGGATGATCTGTTCTCCTTCTATGTGCCCTTCCCTGAGTGAAAGAGACTGTTCTTTGTTTATGGGCTAGGGAGTATTTGTGGCTTTCTGACCAGAACCTTCAAAATTAGAGCTCTTGGTGAGAATGGAAGCATGGCAAGCACATCTCATGAGATCAGCTACCCAACAGCCTCATCTAGCCAAGACTGTGGCCAAAACCAGGGGTCCATGCTGTTGAGTGTTGGGTCTGGAGAGCAATGCCTCCACCACTGAGAAGCTGCCCCACCACTTGTGCCCTTGTCCCCATCCAGTGGGAGGTGATGCATCCATGTGATGAAAGACTTGAGGGCACTAGGTGACTGTGGACCAAGCTGTGACTGGCTGGTCCTTCTCCCAATGTGACCCATGTTAGCCTCACATGCAGAAAATCCCCAAAGAGACCCCTGCTTGAGTGAATGGGTCACCTATAAGACAACTGCCCTCGGGCCACGTATGAAGCAACACAGTATACAAAGTGAGCCACCGACAAACTGATGTCCCCAAGGCTCACAT
The DNA here is from genome assembly GCF_036321535.1 of Camelus dromedarius. Lineage (NCBI taxonomy): Eukaryota > Metazoa > Chordata > Mammalia > Artiodactyla > Camelidae > Camelus > Camelus dromedarius. The sequence goes on from NC_087457.1 coordinate 991,596, forward strand.
CTCCCTAATGTGACACAAGGTACCCCCAGAAAAAGAAGACCCTTACTTTATAATTGACTTGAGAATTCTACTGCCAATGCTGCCTTCACCTTCCACTTATGAAATTCTTTCCACTCTGTCCCCTGCTCTGCAATTGTGCAATCAGTCCAGAGCTCCTTCATGAGACAGAAGGGAAGGGGGCTGGGCAGAGCCATTAAAAGAATGGCACAGCCATTAGCACCAAGACGGTGGAAAAGTCAACTCCCAGTAGATTTTGAGCTTCAACACACACTCACCGAAATACAGCAGGATGCTAAATGGCACTCCCACAGGTGCCAGGACAGGTTCAAGGCTGACCATAAAAGGTCAAAGGGTCAGTGGTGGCCCAATTTCTGGGAATCCTAACACCTTCTCCAAAGCGGTTGGAATATTCCTCCCACTTATTAGCATATGAAGATACTGAGTGCATAAATACTAACCCCACACCTCGTGGCTGCTTTCTCTGCTGAGGGAGACAGCCCACACTCTGTCTGTGGAGTGTGTATCTACTTTTACTTTGAACTGGAGCACGCAACTCCCATGCTTCATGGCCTTTCTCTTGCCTTCTGAAACAGACCAGACTCTCTATGGAGTATATATCTCTCTGAATAAATCTACTTTTACTGAACTGTGTCTCTATCTTGAATTTGTTCCTGTGCAAACCAAGGACCCACACTTGGCAAGGTGCATCCCAGGGATCCAAATAAGACCTGGGATACGGCCATCTTCTCCCCCCCCCAATTTTCCTGTATCATACATTTCTTCCCAAAGGATCTCACATTGTGCACTCCAAAATAGACAGCACTCATGTGTCCTGACCTGGATCTGCTTCTGCATGTATCATTCTCATGTCCACTAGAATGTCACCTTCATGAGGACAGGGATTTGGTTCTGTTCACAATGGAAGCACAAGCATATCACAGGTGCTGGAGAAGTATTAACTGATTGAATGAGCTGTGGGAAGTCCTGGGAATTCCACCTGCAACTCCTAGCCTCTTGGGTCCCAGCTGACTCCAGTTGCTCCCGGCTACTCATGGCTGGCCTCTTGCCACCACTCTCAACTCTGCCACCACCTGAGCCGGGATGAGCTTAGATGAGCACACAACCCAGAGAGCATGGCAGCTGGTTCATTAGGTTGCAACACACTCACCCCTTGACTGCTAGGGGTTACTTAGGATGGACAAACTGAAGGAAGCACCATGTGCACCGCCCTACCCCACAAATCACTTGAAGCACCAGGACTGCACACAGGGGAAACGCTGGCCCTTTCCAACCTAAGGAGAGGGACTATGGGTGAGAAGAGGGTCTCTGTCAACTAATAGTCTCTTTATAAGCCCAGTCTTAGAAAAATTCTTTAAAGACACTTTTGGTATCTTCCTTGTGTTTCTGTAATCCCTCTAGATTTTGTCATTTTCATCTACACATCAGAAATACAGATGCTCTTGAAATCTCTATTGATTTTCAATGAAGAAAATCCTCAATTTCCTTCTCTGCTAAGAAAATTACTGCACTTTATATTAAAAAAAAGCAGCTTCCTTTCATGAGTTTCTATATTCAAACACCTAATTTCACAAGAATCAGTGAAGCAGGACATGAAAATCATGCTGTGCTTTACCACCTACTATTGGGCAGGAATGAAATGAATGAGTACTGATCTCATGAGATGGGAAGGCTGGGGCTGTCTTATTCCTGCTACAGATGGGAGGGTCCATATCTGTAAGGGTGAGGAAAGACCAAGGATGAGAAACCAAAATTTTCTAACCCATTTCCCTTTTTCAGAGTCCCAGACAAAACAGGGTGATTGTATCAACAAAAACAAGAACATCTACACACTTCTAAAAGCATGCTACGAATTTACTACTTCACACAGCACTCTGTCACTGACCTAAAGGCTGAAGACAGCCAAGAAATTTGCAGGGATCTTATTCTGTGCTCATCCCTTTTTGTCTTTGGAACCTCAGGAAATTTTCCTCCTCTCCATGAATGTCATTTTCCTCATCCTTCAAATGGGAGTGTAACAGTCATTCATTTGCTCAGTGTCTATTCGACAACAGGAGACGGCTTATGAAAACAACAACAAAAAAAAGCAAAACAGCAATTCTGATCTGTGCTGTCTTCCTCCTCCTCCCTGAACATGAACTTACAGGGTAAAATGGTATCTTTCACTAAATCCCGAAATTAAGGAGCACTTCTGATAAGGAAGTCACAGGACTGCCGTGTAACCGAGAAATGACCTGGTGCAAAAGAATGAGTTGCCAGCAAATTCTCAAAACCCGTAAGGGTGCAAACCCTGGGAGTTACAGGCATGGGTGGGAGTTCCTTAGTTCCCCATTTCACAAAGCCGAGAACTTTGCAGGGTCCATGAAAGACAAAGATAGCCCAGTACAACCACACCATGTGTTGGAGTACACTGGGACCACATCACTGCTGACTTGTACTTCTTTTTGTCCCAGAGCAAAAGCCCTGGGTGGGGGTGACTTTGATTGAGGATGGACAAGAAATTCCTGTTCTGTCTCTTTTGCTCTCTCTCTTCCTGCAGTAAAACAACTGGTAGGATTCTGGTGGGGAGCACTTCACCCACATTCTCTGGCAAACCACACACTAGGCAGCTCTAGCTGATCTGAGAGAGGACTCTTCAATGAACATATATATACCAAAGTCAGGCAGAAGGCTGCCTGTGACCTTGGGAATCCAAACCAGCTTGCCCTGTTAATCAGGATGTTAGACATCTAAAGAAAGTGTGCACCAGGTGAAGACGATGACTTAGACAGCATTGGTGGTTATGTTCAGCAGTGTCTAAGGGCATGTCATGCTCTGGTAGATGGGAGCATTTTGGTTGCTTTAAGAGCTTGCTACTGAGGGTTGGGATATTTAATTGGGCCTTGAATATCCAGACCTCTTTACTCACAAAGGCAGACAAGTTAGGTAAGCCAGCTCTGTCTCTATTCCAACTTCCTAACCAAAAGGCTATGAGGTTGAAAATATATTTCTCAGACTCTTCTGCAGCAAGGGTTCCAGATGTGGCTTTAAAAATGCCCATCAGAGATTGAGATTTGAAAATATCAACTACTATATATAAAAGTAGCTAAAAATCTAAATTTCTTCTGTATAGCACAAGGAACTATATTTAATATCTTGTAATAACTTTAATGAAAAAGAATATGAAAAGGAATTCATACATATATATGTGTATATGAATGACTGGAACATTGTGCTGTATGTTAGAAATTGACACATTGTAACTGACCATACTTCAATTAAAAAATATATATATATATAATGCCCATCAGCAGCATCTGAGTGTCACTAAAAGCAGAAACCCAGATGAATAGAGGCAGAGGTGGTTGGAGGAGCTACATTATTTTGCTGGGGTGGATGCAGCCGGCATGGCAGAGATATAGAAGTAATGGTCACAACAGCCACTCACTGATCTGCAAGTGAGTTAGGGTAACAGCTTCCTGAAATCCTCCCCACCCCTCCTGATGAGCCAGGTGTTTGGTGTTTCTCTGGAAGTCACTAGGCGCAGCCTGGAACGCAAAGGTAAAAATTAAAAACTGCAGCCAGGCTGCAAATGGCCTGGCAGGACACGTTGGACAAAAGTAGGTCAGAAAGAACAAGGAATGGGGAGGGGATAGAACGTGTGCTGAGGACCCTGACTTCAGTGGTGGATTGTCTGTGTTGAGGAATCTGAGTCAGTATGAGTAGATGGATTGGTGTGGACTAAAATGGTGGCCATTCTTCAGATAAGTGTGTGATTTGGATGATATTTATTAGAGGAGGGTTTTTTTCCCCCTTCAACATTGATCATTTCTAGGGAGCAGAAAAATACTCTACCACACAACATCTAATTGCAAAAGAGATGCTACGAGATGATAGTGATATGAAAAATTTCAGTTCTGCAGTTCCAAGGTTTCTTTAATGAGGTTCACAGCAGTAGGTACTTAAAATAAAATAAGGTACTTAAATAAAGATATCATCATATGTACATATCCTTAAAGATACACATATGGTGCTATAAGTGGGCCTGAAATGTGTTCTGCATTCTAAAATCCAATGAAATAAAATCAGTAGCTCAATATAACTGTCAGCTCTATAAACATGATGTAGCTAATGAACACAGAAAGCAAGATCAGCTAGGAAATTTGAGATATGTTTTTTCTAGTGTCAAAGATAATATTTTTTGCTTTACTTAAAAAGCATTTTTTTTAATTAGGGCTCTCAGCATCCATTGGTGTACGGGGTTTATTAGATGTGTTCAGATGTTCTAGACAGTGAATCAGAGCAAAGACTGAGGTTTTGACAGTAGTTAAATGTCTCACCCATGTGATCAGCATCCACATATTGCTATACTGAAAATCCTTAAAAGTGAGAACTTCATTAAAGCAACGGAAAGAGACGGAAAAAAATAGCCACAGACTAGTGGAAGTTTTTTATCATGTAAAAATGACAAAGGGCTATTCATGAGCATATTTTAAAAAATCTACACTTTAATAAGAAAAAAATAAACTGACAACAGATTGCACACTGCTCCCTGTAGGAGAAGCCATGCAGAAGGACTCTTATGTGAATGGGGCTGGAGCTGTAGAATTAGTTAGTCTTGCAAGTAATTCAGTTAAAAACAAATGCACATGGGATACACTTCTAGAATATCTGAGTAAAAATCTTGGAAAACTTACTCCTCTATGAAGCAATGACAATGGCAAAATTTGTCAAAATTAACCTCTGCAGAACTCTGGAAATTAAACAAAGGCTTCCAGCAGTCCAGGGAGTGTTTATTTGAGGGAAAAAACCAGCTAAATCTCCATAAATATAGTGAGTTTTGTGGCATTGTAACTTGATCTACCCCCATCCCCGTATCCTCACCTAAATGGTGACCTTTAAAAGCAACAGTCTCACAATCAAGGTAGGGGCAGAAGTGATTTGAAGTTACCCAAAAAATCCGTCCACAGAGAGCTGTCACTATTTGACCTATCTCAAACTCATGCTGTGCAAACAGCCTGTCCCCAGAGTGTGTGTGGAAAACAATCAGCAGTGAGTATTTAACATTACAACTGCCTGAGGCAGTGGTACCAGTAGAGGCTAACTAGATGTTGACTAGGAAACTTAGAAGGCAAAATTGTGTAATGAGACATTCTGGGGGTGGAGGTACTGTTAAAAATCTCCAAAAAAATTCTGAGAATTGTAGAATGCCGTACACATGTGTGGCACATGGCAAGGAAAGATCTGAGAAAATCTTAAACCTTCAACTCTGGCTGAAATTGAGGTTCTCCATAAGCAAGAACTAAAGGCTTTGGAAGAGCTGTAGACTGCCTGCTGGTGCTGAGGGCATCCCTAAGCATGTAGACACACAGCCACCTGGCAACAGCTCAAACTATTGGCTCCAGGCATTGAAAGAAATCACTGTCCAATCATTATTACAGTGATGACAACTAGGCTTTCTGCACACACACTGATCTCATGGCCATGCATGATAAAGAATACAGATTTTACAGAATTTGTTCAGAAAAGTAACTAAATAAATAGCTGCAGCAGCAATGACAATGGAAGCAACGATAAACCCTATAGATGAGGAAAATCTGGCTTTCAGATCTGCCACATTGTAATATTTTAAATGTCCAGTTTTCAACAGAAAATTACAAGATGTACAAAGAAACAGAAAAATTTGGCCATAACACAGGGGAAAAAGTAGTCAATAGAAACTCCCTGAGATAACCCAGACACTGGACTTACCAGACAAAGACATAAATAAGCAATTACACATATATTCAAAGAGCTAACAGAAACCATGCCAAAAGAATTAAATTATGTGAACATCTCATTGTACAGAGAATATCAATAGGTAAAATTTATATTAAAAACCAACTAGAAATTCTAGAGATACAAATATAATGACTAAAATGAAAAATTCAATAAGAGATTTCTTTGTAGATATGAACTTGTTGAAGAAAATGTCAGTTAACTTAAAACTACTGAGATTATCCAGTCTGTGGAGCAGAAAAAAAAAGGAATGAAAAAAAAAAGAACACTGTGTCAGAGATAGGTGGGACACCATCAACAATACCAATAAACACAAAATGGGAGCACCAGAAGGAAGGAGAGAAAAAAAGGGTTAGAAAGCTTATATAAAGAATAATGGCTGTAAACTTCCCAAATTTGATGAAAACATTAATTTGTACATCCCAGCAGCTCAACAACCTCCATGTGGTATAAACATAGAGACATCAAAAATAGGCACATCAGACTCAGTGTGTCAAAAGACAAGAACAAAGAACCTTGACAGCAGAAAGAGAAAAGTGGCTCAACATATACAAAGGCTCCTCAGTAAGACAGTTGATTTCTCATCAAAAACCATGGAGACCAGAAGGCAGTGGGATGGTATTGTCAAAGTGATAAAAGGAAAAGACTGTCACCATGTATTTTATAGCCAGCAAAGTGATTCTTCAAAAAAATTAAAGGAGAAATTAAGACCCTCCTACAAAAACAAAATCTGAAAGAATTCATTGCTAGCAGGCCTGCCCTACAAGAAATACTAAGGATAGTCCAGCAGGTGTAAATGAAAGGACACTCACCTGAAAAATAAAGAGCACTAGTAGAGGTAACTACATGAGTAAAAAAAAAAAAAAAACACAGTATATAGTATTACATGTAAGTGTTTTCTTCTATTTGATGTAAAAGACAACTGCATAAAACAATACTTATGAAACTCTATAAATGTGCTTATAAATGCATAAAGGTGTAATTTGTATGACAGTGACAGCATGAGGAGGGGGAAGGAAAAGATTGATACCAAAGCCAAGTTTTTGTGTACTATTGAAATTAAGTTGGCATTCATGTGAACTAGATTGCTTTAAAACAAGATGTTAATTATAATCTCCAGGGCAATGGAGGAGAAGGAGGAGGAGTAGGAGGAGGAGAAGGAGAAGAAAAAGATAAAACAACAAATTAAAATGGCACACTGGAAAATGCCTCCTTTTACCAAAAATGTGTAGTAATAGAGGAATGGGGAAAAAAAAGACATATAGAAAGCAGATAGCAGAGGTAACTTCAACCTGATAAGAAATTTCATTAATGTAAATGAATTAAACATTCTAATCAAAATACTAAAGGCAGAAATAAATGGAATAGAGAATTGATGAACAACAGAGAATAACCAACAAGAAGAAAAGTTGGTTCTTTGAAAAGATCAACAAAATTGACAAAGTTTAACTAGTACTGAAGAAAAAAAGAGAGAAGATTCAAATTACTAAAAAGAAATGAAAGGAAGGATGTCACTACTGCCCTTACAAAAATAACAAGGAATATAAGGGAATAACATGAATAATTATACAGCCAATAAATGAGATAATCTAGATGAAATGGATAAATTCCTAGAAGGTCATAAATGACTGAAGCTAATTCAAGGAGAAATAGAAAACTCAAATAATCCTACAATAAGTAGTGACTGAAAGAGTAATCCAAAACATTCCCACAAGGAAATGCTAGGCCCCTATGGTTTTGCTGGTGAATTCCATCAACTACTTAAAGAAAAAACAAACAAATAAACAAACAAAAAGTAAAATAAACAATGCTTCACAAACTCGTCTAAAAAAAAGTGGTGGGCACACTTCCCAATTCATTCAATGAGACCAGTATCACACTGATACCAAAACCAGACAAAGGCATCACAATAAACTAAATACTGTCTCTTATGAATATAAAGGCAAAATTCCTCAACAGAATACAAGCAAATCCAATCCAGTAACATATAAAATAGGCCACAATTAAGTGGGATGTATCCAGGTATGCAAAGGCAGTTCAACGTACAAAAGCCAATTGATGTAATATGCCATATTAATAGAATAATGGATAAAAACTAGAAATAGAAGAGAACTTCCTCAAATTGACAGACAACATCTATGAAAACCCTGGAGCAAAGATCATACATAATGGTGAAAGACTGAATTATTTCCTCCCAAAATCAACATTGTACTAGAGGTTCTAGTCAAAGCAACCAGACAAAGAATATAAAGCCTCTAGATTAGAAAGAAAGAAATAAAACTATTTCGATTCCACATGACATGATAGTATATATTGAAATCCCAAGGAATCCACAAAGAAAAAGAGAGAGAGAGAAAACAAAAAAAAAACTTATTAGAATTAATAACCCAGTCTGACCAAAATTGTAAGACGCAAATCAATATATAAAAAGTAATCATATTTCTATACAACACCAGTGAATAATCTAAAAATAAAATGAAGGAAACATTTTCATTTACAATAGCATCCAAAAGAATAAAATACTTAGGAATATTAAGAAAAATATGTGGAATACTGAGAAAAATGTCTGAAACTTGTATATTGAAAACTAAAATACAACTGATAGAAGTTAAAAATGACCTAAAATTAATGGAAAGCTCTTCTGTGTTCATGGATCAGAAGCCTTATTGTTAGGATGGCAATTGTCCTCAAAATGACCTATAGATTCAATGCAACTCTGGCTTTTTGGCAGAAATGAACAAGCTGATCCTAAAACTAATATGGAAATGCAAGATACCCAGAATGGTCAAAAAAATCTTGAAAAAGAACAAAGTTTTGAATTTTCCACATTCAAAACTCACTAACAAAACTGTAATCCATACAGTGTGGTACTTGCATAAAGGACAGACAAATAGATTGAGAGAAAAGAACTGAGAGTCCATAAAAAAACTCTCACACGTAGGCAGTTAATTTTTGACAAAGGTGCCATGAGAATCCAATGGGGAAAAATAATCTTTACAAAAATGATGCTGGGACACCTGAACATACACCTGGAAAGAAAGAAAACTGAACTTTTATCTTAACACCATTTATGAAAATTAACTCAAAATAAATCACAGAAATGATACTATAAAACTTTTACAAAATGAACAATGAGAAAATCTTCAGGACATTGGATTACAAATACTTCTAAGATATGACACCAAAAGCACAAACAACAAAAGAAAAAAAATCAACTAAACTGGACTTCTGTAAAATTAAAAACTTCTGTGCTTCAAAGGACTTCATCAAGAAAGTAAGAAGGTAATCCACAGAATGGGTGAAAATATTTCCAATATGATAAGGGACATTTATCCAGAATAGACAAAGAAGACTTAAAACGTGACAATACAAAGACAAATACAATTAAAATGGGCAAAGAATTTGAATAGATGTTTCTCCAAAGAAGACAATCGAATGGGAAATAAGCACATAAAAAGATGTTCAACATCAGTAGGCATTAGGGAAACAGAAATCAAAAGCACAATGTCATGCCACTTCATACCAACTAGGGTGACAAATATATATGATATATGATAAATGATATATAAATATGTATGTATAAACCCGGTAATAAAAAGTGTTGATGAGGATGTGGAGAAACTGGACTCCTCATACATTACTACTGGAAATATAAAATGGTGCAGTCACTTTAAAAACTACTTTAGCAATTCCTCAAAATGTTAAAAGTAGAATACATCCCAGCAATTCCATTTTTTGATATATCCTCAAGAGAACTGAAAATATGTGTTCACACAAAAACTTGTCCATGAGCATTTACAGCAGAATTATTCATCATAAACAGATGGATGGATAAGCAATGTGGTGTATTTATAAAAATGGCAAATTATTTGAACACAAAAAGGAATTTGGGTACTTATATATGCTACACCATGGATGAGCCTTGACAACGTCACACTAAATGAAAGACAACAATCAAAAAAGGCAGCATACTGTATGGTTCTACGTATATGAAATGCACAGAACAGGCAAATCCATAGAGGCAGAAAGTAGAGTGGTGGCTGCTGGGGGCTAAGAGAAAGGAAGGTTAGGGAGTGACTTACAAAAGGGTACTGCTTCCTTTTGGGGGTGATGGCTACACAACCCTGAAATGTACTTAAAACTCTAATGCACACTTTCAAAGGTTGCATTTTATGGCATGTGAATTATATCTCCATAAAGTTGTTATTCTTGAAGCTGAGCCCACCTATGGAGCAAGTGGCACAGCACTGACTGCGGCATCTGGAGGGGGAGTGACCCACCCGCTCACCACAAAGGAGAGCAGCATCTGATCCAGTGCTGGAGGGGTGCGATCTTCTTGCCGACAGACACTGTGAGCAGCACAGACGAGGGTATCAACAGAGCAAGCTGAGTTCGTGAAACAGGGCAAAGACACAAAGACCTCTCAATAAAACCATTAAGAGCGCAGTCTTTAGGAGAACACATCTTTGTTTTTTAAATCTTTTTATATCTGTTTTATTTTCTATTACCTTTTTAACCTTTATTTTTAAACATTTCTATATGTTTACAGTTCTCATTTCATTTTTAATTCTCCTGGTTTTGATCTGTTATTATTATTCACATGTTTCAAATATTGTGTTTTGATTTTTTCTTCTTTTTATTAACATTTTTAAAAGACATCTCAACTCGATTCCTATTCTGCTTCAACTTGCTCTTCTATTATTTATGATACACTGTTTTCAAACCTTCTTTTCCTCCATTCTTTTAAAATTCTCTCTCTCTCTCTCGTTTTTAAGTTTTATTCCCACATAGGCTTTAGATAAATAAATAAATAAACATCCTTTAAGGACCACAATAGATAACTGATACTCCTTAAACCACAGTGCCAGAGAGATATGAGCAGCATGAAGAAGCAGAGGAAGCACTCCCAATTAAAAGTGCAAGAGAAATCCCCTGAAAGAACGGTCAATAAAATAGGCATTGATTTCCTACTACATCAAGATTTCAAAAAAGAAGTATCAAATTACTGAAGGAACTAAAAGAGATAGTGTTTAGAGACATAAAATATGCCAAAAACAAAATAGAAGCTATAAAGAAGAGCCAAGTAGAATTGGTAAATTCATTGGCTGAAGTGAGATCTCACCTAAAGCCTATACAAAGCAGGCTAGATAATGCAGAGGAACGAATAAGTGACCTAGAAGACAGGACAACAGAAAGCACCCAATCAGAACAGATGAGAGATAAACAAATAAAAATCAATGAAAACAATATAAGGAGCCTATGGGATAATATAAAGCATGCCAATCTATGCATAATATGGGTTCCAGAAGGGGAAGAAAAAACAAAGGGGATGGGAAAGGTATTTAAAGGAATCATGACTGAAAACTTCCCAAACCTAAAGAAGGAATCAGACACCCAAGTACAGGAGGCTCAGAGGTTCCCAAACAGGAAGAGCCCAAAGAGAACCACACCAAGACATATCATAATCAAGATGGCCAGGCTGAAGGATAAAGAAATGATCCTAAAGGCAGCAAGAGAAAAAAAAAGAGTGAGTTACAAGAGAAGACTCTCAGCTGATTTCTCTACAGAAACACTACAGGCCAGAAGGGAGTGGCAAGATATATTCAAAGTCCAGAAAGAAAAAAAAAAAAAAGCAGCCAAAGATACTTTCTCCAGCAAGTCTATCCTTTAGAATAGAAGGAGAGATAAAGAATTTCACAGAGAAGCAAAAACTAAAAGACTTTAGCAACACTAAAGCCATGTTAAAAGAAATATTGAAAGGTCTACTCTAAATAGAAAAGAAGCAGGATGCTACAGAAATGAGAACTCATAAATGGAAAGGTGATAACTACCATGAATTACAAATAGAATAACCATGAAATGGTAAAGGAAGACATCTAAACCATTGAGTGGGAGAGGGAAACAAGAAAATATAGAATATTTTTTCTTTCTTTTTTTTTTAAATGTTTTGTTCTTGGTAGGATGGGTTTGACATTACATTACTATCTGTTTAGTACACACAGTTACAGTAATTGGTTAACAGACTTAAAAAAAGTGAAACCACAAGCCAAAAACTTACAAGTGAGTCACAAAAACTAAATACAATCCAAGATAATCCAAAGGAAAATTACCATACCACAAAAGGATGAAGAAAGGAACAAAGAAGAAATACCAAATCAACTGCAAAAATAAGTTCAAAATAGCAATAAACACTCATCTATCATTAATTACTGTAAATGTTAATGGACTAAATGCTCCAGTCAAAAGACAGAGTGGCAGACTGGATAATAAAGCAGTAAACTTCTGTACACTGCATACAAGAGACACACTTTAGGAAGAAGGACACATATAGATTGAGAGTGAATGGAGGGAAAAGGATATTCCATGCAAATGGAAATGCCAGAAAAGCAGGTGTAACAGTACTGATTTCAGTCAAAATAGACTTTAAAACAAGGGTCATAAAGAAAGATAAATAAAGACATTTTATAATGATTAAAGGAGCAATAAAAGATGAGTACATTACAATCATTAATATATATGCACCCAACATGAGCACCTAAGTACATAAAACAACTACTAACAGAGATAAAGGGGGAAATTGATGGGAATACAATCATTGTCAGAAATTTTAACAACACATTAAGATCACTAGGTAGATCTTCCAGACAGAAAATAAATAAGGCAACAGAGAAATTAAATGATACAATAGAAAAATTAGATTTAGTGGATATTTTCAGAACATTACAACCCCCCAAAATAGGATATACATTCTTTTCAAGTGTGCGTGGAACATTTTCTAGGATTGATCATGCACTTGGTCACAAAAGAAGCCTCAACAATTTTAAGAAGATAGAAATTATCTCAAGCATCTTTACTGACCATAATGCCATTGAAACTAGAAATCAACTACAGAGAAACAAAGGAGAAAAAAAGGAAAGCATAGAGATTAAACAACATGCTATTAAAAAACCAATGGGTCAATGATGAAATCAAAGTTGAAATTAAAGAATACCTTGAGACAAATGAAAATGAAAACACAAACACACAAAACTTATGGGATGCAGCAAAAGCAGTGTTAAGAGGAAAGTTTAGGGTGATACAGGCCTTCCTCAAAAAAGAAAAACAATATCAAACAAACAATCTAACCCACCAGCTAAAAGAACTAGAAACAGAAGAGCAAAAACACCCAAAAGTCAGCAGAAGGAAGGAAATAATAAAGATCAGGGAGGAAATAAATAAAATAGAGATTAAAAAAAAATAAAGAGAATAATCAGTCAAACCAAAAGCTAGTTTTTTGAAAGAGTAAATAAAATCGACAAACCTCTGGCCAAACTCACAAAGAAGAAAAAAGAGAGAGCACAAATAAGCAAAATAAGAAAGGAAAATGGAGAAATTACAACAAATAACAAAGAAATACAGAATATCATATGAGAATATCATGAAAAACTACATGGAAAATAATGGATAACCTAGAGGAGATGGACAAGTTTCTGGAAACATACAGTCCACCAAGACTGAATCAAGAAGAAACTGACCACTTGAACAAACCGATCACAAGGAATGAAATCGAATTAACAATAAAAAAACCTCCCTACAAATAAAAGTCCATGACTGGACAGCTTCACCAGGGAATTCTACCACACATACAAAGAAGAACTCATACAAGTCCTTCTCAAACTCTTCCAGAAGTTTGAAAAGAAGGAATATTCCCAAACTCATTCTATGAAGCCACCATCACTCTTATAACAAAAGCAGGCAAAGACACCAACAAAAAAGAGAATTACAGACCAATATCACTGATGAACACAGATGAAAATGTCCTTACCAAAATACTAGCAAATAGACTCCAACAGCACATAAAAAAGATTATACAACATGCTCAAGAGGGGTTCATCCCAGGGACACAAGGGTGGTTCAACATATGCAAATAAATCAATGTAATACTTCACATCAACAAGAGAAAGGACAAAAACCATATGATCACCTCAATAGATGGAGAAAAGATTTTGATAAAATTCAAAACCAATTTATGATAAAAATTCTCACCAAAGTGGGTATTAAGGGAAAATATTTCAACATCATAAAAGCTATATATGACAAACCTACAGCCAGCATAGCACTCAACAGTGAAAAACTCAAAACCTTCCCACTAAAATCTGGGACAGGACAAGGATGCCCACTAACACCACTCCAATTCAACATTATCTTGGAAACCCTGGCCACAGCAATCAGGCAAGAAAGAGAAGTAAAAGGGGTCTAAATTGGAAAAGAAGAGGTAAAAGTGTCACTATATGCAGATGACATGATACTATATATAGAAAACCATAAAAGTTCCACACAAAACGACTAGAGCTGATTGAAGAATTTAGCAAGTTAGCAGGTTAAAAGATTAATGTTAAAAATCACTTGCATTTCTTTACACAAATGATGAATCAAAGGAAAAAGAAAGTAAAGAAACAAACAAACAATCAAACAAAAAAACAAACACCAAAGAGTACGATTGGCTGACATATATCCAAAGGAACCATGATAATTCAAAAGAAAATACTCAAAGTGATGTCAAGGATTATTAAGCACGCATCAACACAGTATTGCTGCTTGCATGTACTCAACACACTTGTAAACAGAAAACAGATGCGTGCCTTAATATTCATAAATATTGATTCATAAGAGCACAGAGTGACTTAACCCAAATGCTTACTTTAAATAAAATGGTTTCATAGTCCTTGATATAGGCTTACGGGTCTTCCAAAAGGATGAATGAATGTCTTATTCAAACCTACGTAGAGAATACATGGCATACACGTATAACAAAGACAAATAGCTCTAGAAAACTGTACTAAGAGCAAAAGAGACAGGAAGTAAAGTGTACACTGGGATAAGCCTCATATCTAGGAAATTCAGCCACCATGAAACAAATGGATCCATGTTCTGAGAGTGTGGGTGTTTCAGCAGAAAAGCAAAAGACGGATATGTATTCTGGGTGAATGGATATTACACAAACATAAGATTACTATAGTGGGTCTCTGTGTACTGTTAACTGTTAGAAAGATTAAAGAAGTGAGAAACCATAAAACTAACATGGACTCATAACCCTCCGTTTCTAATTTGTATAGAGATCTGTACAAAAGGAAAGAGGGAAGGAAAAAAAGGACAATCAGACACTAATGGAGAGAATCACATTAACCTTAGGAACCTCTCGACTGATGCAGCCCCTTCCCCAACACTGACAAGATGCAGCCAACATTGGGGATGGCAGTTACCGGTTGGATTCCAGGTGGAATGTTGGTGTGTTCCACGAGGCTTGTTGTGGCTGGTGGAGCCAAGGTAACTGGGCAGAGCTCTGTGGGTGGATCAGTGTCATGGAGGGGCTGCCGACCTCTGTGGAGCTTGGCTTAGGTCTCCTGTACGGGAAACTGTGTAAGTTAGAGATACTGCTTCTGACCATGGCCTGAGTTCATGGGTCAGTTTCCATACCTGAAAGGGCAGACAGTGGGAGATCTGCCAGTCATCAGCTTACTGTTGAGGCTCTGAGGTAATTTCAGGACTGCCCCGTCCTGTAGAAGTCGATTTTATGTAAGACATGAAGGGAAGCCAGCAGAAAAGCTGGCTGCACAGACTGAGGTGAGATGTGAATACACTGATAAGAGTTGTTCTGCTACAATGGAGAATACTGACATGGAGACTTCTGTAGATAATACCAGGCTTGAAAGGCTTTCATGAGACATATTGAGCGTTGCTGATACTGTAAGAAACCTGTGGAGGGTCAACATGCACTTGAGGAAGGTACTCAATTCACTGCTGCAAGAACGGGTCCAAGACTCCTGATGTATAAAACAGAAGAGATGGCAGAGATGTTCAAACCACTCATGTTCTTGGAAGAAGTCGTGAGGATCCACACGTCCCAAGGGGCATTTACAAACCATTCAGACCACAATGCACCAAGGCCTGGTAAGCCTTTTCCCAGGTTTGGCCCTATCTATCAAGCACTTGCTCTTCCCTCCCCTCCACTCAGGCATCCATTTCAAATGATCAGCACCTGAGCTGCAACGAAGGAAGTAGGACAAGGGCAAGCCCCTACTAGAATCAGAGTTCCTCCTCCTTCACAGTCTGTGCACAACAGTGAAATCTTCTAGGGTCAAATAGTCTCGACTAAAATAGATAGAAAGGAATACTTAGCTCACACAAAGAAATGATGACCTTCCCCTAGATTTAGCAAATGCTGGGGTTATGTCTTCTTTGGTGTGAAGGGAGTGTGGTAAATGAGGGGAATATTTGACTGAACTTGAATATATATTAGGCCTCAGTTTTTTAAGACATTATAGGTAACTATTGTAAGGCAGTTTGTGAAGATATCAGTATAAGTCGCCATAAACATGTAAAGACACATGTTATGTGGACCGACTTTTCCCTTGATTGAAGCCCCGGGTGCAGTATATCATGGGGTGTGCAGACTTGGTTGGGTTAAGTTGCTTTACCCAACATGATTGGAAGATTATGTGTTCTCATTGTTGATAGAAGAGCACATGATTCTCAATAGCCTAGAAAATCTTCAGTAGTTTTCTCATAGATATGTCTCTAGTTGCTTTTGGCACCAAGCCTACATTTAAATATGCTGTTTTTATTTCCTTGAGATTTCCTTGAGAGAAATGTTACCCCTTGAAATGGCAACAATTGCCTTTATGTATCACTGGGGAGAAAGGGCACCACATTCTCAAGGGAAACCCAGGGTGGGTGTTAATTCATGGTTCCAATACGTATTTCATGGTTCCTGTTGGTGTTGGGGGCATCAACAGTAAAAAGTTGACCTGTCCCCTTCATCATTTTAGACTGCTATATTACATTCTATCTGTCTATTTTTCCCTTAGGGCTGACAAAATGGTACCTGAATATGACAAGTCTGGCTTGTAAGTAGATTTAGTATGTTTCAAAACCTAACTTCATTTTCATATAAATCCCAAAATATGTAAATAAATTCTATTAAGCTTTTGAAAGACTGCAACTGAGGAATCAACACAATATGAAAGCTGGTGTCTTCGGGCAATCCCTCCCACCAGGGCAGTATAAAACAAAGAGACAAACAAGAATCAAATTTTTGTGAGTTATATATGGAATGTGTCGATTTATCAAAGCCCAGTTGGCAGAGTACCAGTGCAAATTATGCTCACTCGCTCCCAATGAACACAGCAATATAAGCATCCACTCACCCAGCCCGTGGTCCAGGCCAAATGCTGAAGAGTGGTCTCTAACAACCAAAGACAGAATGAGGCCTCAGAAAACCTGGAAGGAGGAGAAGGGAAAGTAGAGAAGAAAAATCAGTGCAGGACCTGAACTCATGATGGAGCAGCAAAGGTGCAACTCTGTTTTACTTGGATGCACAATCTGAAGTTGACAGCACACATGGGGTTGAAAGGGATGCGCTGAGTGTTAGTAGAGTGCACAGCACATGTTTGGCTGACAGAACTGAAAGAAACAGTACAAATTATCCCAATTGATTCTGAGACCAAGATCTGAGCTGCCAAATTTGAGCTAGCAGTGGCAGAGGAAAATGAGATATTGGTCTATGGATCATGGCACACACTGAGTGTCCGCGATCTGGAGTGTGTTTTGGATGGTGGTTGGCCCTATCAAGAGAGGAAACTGACCTTAGACCCCAATAAGAATGCAACCACACTGGCGGGCAAAGTTGAGTTTTTTGAAATATCCCATGGCCACATCCACTGCATCTGCAGGCCCAGGGACCAATTTGGCAATTTGCCAATAGAGCACATGTGGGGATCAATCAGAGAAATCATGCATCTTGTCTGAGATATCCAGGGGTCCTTGGGGATGAAATCAGTTTCAAAAGCCTTAGGATCAGCTACATTCATAGCCTGGTCTGGGATTAGAGTTTGGTATGAGGCAGAGGATGCAGGACAGCTCTGTGGTTCCCTTCATGGTCCAAAGCCACAAGGATGAGTGAACAAAGAATAGTGGTTTATTCCACAGTGTGAGAAGATGAAGCATTTCCTTCATTATCTCCCAAAAGCAGAAACCACATTTTGAATGGCATGACATTATACGGCACCGAGGAAAACTAGGTGGGGCTGCGTGATAATGGCAGAAAGCCCTGATGCATGACATCCTTAGATATGTTTCCACAGGTTTATCTGCAGAGAGAGAAGCTCTGGGAAGAATTGTTAACATTGGGACATTCCTATGGAAATAGAAAGGACAAGTGCACTGACACGATGCTGTTTTGGAAACACTCAAAAATGACATACAACAGCCTGCAGAGCTGAAAACATTTAGATGCTACGTTTCCACTAGAGCAAGGATCCTGTAGACTTTCAGAACAGTGATGTAAGCATAATAAAAATGAGGTTATACTGAACGATGAGAGTATGGTGTGTTCATCACAACGAAGGCATCACCAGCAATTATATATATACCAGATATTACACAAGGAAAACTACATGGCATCAAAGTCTAGGAAAAATTGTCCTCACAGAAATATCATGGAATTGCGTACAACCAAGAGACTGAAATTTTCACTTAACAAAGCCCTAGAAGTCTACTTAGATACCTGACAGTACTTGACAAGTAGAGATAAAGAAGTATAGTAAAATAAACAGGAAGTACCATTTTCAGTTAAAAAGAAATTGAAGGCCCCCAAAAAAGCTTTCAAACATCTAGACTGTGAAACTACCAGAGCAATTATTGAAAACTGAGGTGAGGGAAATACTGAAGAACAACAGTGTCTCAGAATCACAAAAGGAAGAATACAGAAAAGGGGAGGAGAACCTCTAAAGAGGAGCCAAATAAAATCAGAAAACTCAATGGATGAGATAATAGCAGGGCTAAAGTCAGTCCTAAGCAGACTAAATAATGCAGAGGGGCTCGTGAATGACTGTGAACACAGGGGAACAGAAATACATCTATTAGAAGATGACATAGAAAAGCAAGTGAAAACCAATGCAAATATTGCTGTTGAACCCTGGGGTAAGACAAAGCATGAAAGACTAGGACTCATAAGAGTCCCAGAGGGTAAAGAAAGATATATAAAAAAAAAAAATTCTGGAAATTAATTTGTAGAAAAACCAGTCAGAAAATTACTAAAAGCAAAGAAACAATCATCTATAAGAAACCAGAAGCAAACAGCATCTAAATTATCTGGAATACCAATAGACATACAAGAAGCTGTTATATCATTCAAATAATTAAAGTTCATGATCGACCCAGATATTTTAAATGAACCTAGAGGAAAGCAACTTAGTCACAACAGAATCTACAGATGGGTTTCAGCTGATATTTTGACAGGACTATTGCAGGAAAGGAAAGAGAGCCAGTAAATAGTCCAAAACCTGAATGAGAAAAAGCTGCAATTTAGAGCAGCATAAGCCACAAGACCGCCATCTCTAAAAACAGCAGAACTAGGCAATTTCCCAGATCAGCAAAATTTAAAAGAATTCAGCAGTTCAAAACTAACCCTAAAAGAAATATTTAGAATTCTACCCTGAATAGTAAAGTAGCAAGATGAAATAGAAATAAGAAAACCGTCATTGGAAAGGCAAGAAGAGTCATGGGTTGCAGAGAATAAACAAGAAGAAGTAAAGGAGGACATAGAAACCCTAAAGATGGGAGAGGGAAGAAGGAAAACATAGGTGATTTTCAGCACTATACTAACTGAAAAATTTATACGAATACCTGTTTAAAGAAAATGGAGAGATGCATGGCCTAATGTGTTTCAAAAACAAACAAAAGCAAACAATCAAAATATCAAACAAACAAACACCAAAAGGTAGAGTTGGCTGATATATATGCAAAGGAACCATGATAATTCAAAAGAAAATACTCAAAGGGGTGTCAAGTATCATTCAGCTTGCACAGTATTGCTGCTTGCATGTAATCAACACACTTGTATTCAAAAAAAAAAATGCGAGCAAAAAGATTTAAAAATGTTCATTCATAAGAGCATATCGTGACTAAACACAAATGCCTATTTTGTATAAAATAGATTTATATTCCTTTATATAGATTGAGTCTACATCCAACAGAAAGAATGAATGTGATATTCATCCCTACATGGAGAATAAATGGCATACGCTCTTAACAAAGACAAGTAGTTCTACAAAACTGTACTAAGAGCAAAAAAGACAGACAGTAATGCGTACATTGGGATGGGCTTCATTTCTAGGATTTTCAGCCCCCATGAAACAAATGAATCCATGTCTTGAGAGTGTGGGTGTTTCAGCAGAAAAGCAACAGACGGATATGTATTCTGGGTGAATAGCTATTACACAAACATTAGATTTATATAGTGCGGTCTTTGTGAACTGTTAAATGTTAGAAAGGTTAAAGACTTGTGGAAAACTAAACATAACATGCACACACTTCCCTCTGTATTGTGTATAGTGATCTGAACTAAAGAAAAGAGGGTCGAAAAAAAGGACCATGAGATGCTAATGGAGAGAATCACTTTTAACTTAGGAAACTCTCGCCTGATGCAGTCCCTCCCCCAACACTGAAAAGATGCTGCAACCTTTGTAGATGGCAGTTAACGGTTGGATTCCAGGTGGAATGTTGGTGTGTTCCACGAGGCTTGTTGTGGCTGCTGGATCCAAGGTAACTCGGCAGAGCTCTGTGGGTGGATCAGAGTCATGTAGGGGCTGACACCCTCCGTGGAGCTTGGCTTAGGTCTATTGTATGGGGAGCTCTTTCAGTTCGAGATAATGTTGCTGCCCAATGAGCTTAGATCACAGGTCAGTTTCTAGGAACTGAAAAGTCAGACAGTGGAAGATCTGCCCGTCATCAGCATACTGGTGAGGCTCCGAGGAACTTTCAGACTTGCTCAGTAACGTAGAAGTCAACTTTATGGGAGACACGAAGAGAAGCCTGCAGAAAAGCTGGCTGCACAGATTGAGGGGAGATGCGAACACATTGATGAGACTTGTTCTGCTACAATGGAGAATAGTGGCATGGAGACTTCTTTACAGAATACCAGGCTCAGAAGATATTCATGAGACATGTTGAGCCTGGCTGATCCTAGCAGAAACCTGTGGAGGGTCAACGTGAACTTGAAGAAGGTACTCTATTCTCTGCTCCAAGAAGTGGCCCAATATTCCTGACGTCTAAAAGAGAAGAGATGTCAGAGTTGATAAAACCACCCATGGTCTTTAAAGAGGTCATGAGAATCCACACGTCCCAAGGGGCATATAAAAATCACACAGACCACAGGGCATGATGTCCTGGTAAGCATTTACCCAGGGTTGGGAATACCTATTAAGCACTTGCTCTTCCCTCCCATCCAGTCAGGCATCCATTTCAGAGGATCAGAACTTGAGCTGCAATGAAGCCAATAGGAGAAGAGCAAGCCCCTCCTAGAACCAGTTTTCCTACAAATTCACACTCTGTGCACAACACTGAAATCCTCAATGGTCAAATACTCTCGACTATAATAGATAGAATTTTAGTAAATAGCTCACACAAAAAATGATGACGTTCCCCTAGATTCAGCAAATTCTGGGGTTAAATCTTCTTTGGGGTGAAGGGAGTGTGGTAAGTGAGGGGATTCTTTGACTGAACTTGAATATGTATTAGGCCTCTGGTTTTCTAGCCAGTATTGGTAACTGTTATAAGTCAGTTAGTGAAGTGAACAGTAAAAGTCGCCATAGACATGTAAGGACATTTAATTTTTATGTGGACCGTCTTTTCCCTTCATTCAAGCCCGGGTGCTGTATGTCATGTGGGTGCAGACTTGGTTGTGTTAAACTGCTTTACCCAACATGATCGGACGTTTAAGCGTTCTCATGGTTGATAGAAGAGCACCTGGTTCTCAATAGACTAGCAAAGCTGCAGCAGGTTTCTCATTGCTCTAATGCCCCTAGTTCCTTTGTGAACCAAGCCTACATATAAATATCTTGTTTCAGATTCCTTGTGTTTTCCTGGAAAGAAATGTTACTGCTTGAAATGACAACATTGGTCAGTATGTGTCATTGGGTGGAAAGGGCACCACATGCACAAGGGAAACCAAGTTTGGGGGTAAATTCATGCTTACAATAATTATTTCATGGTTCCTGTTGGTGTTGGAGGCATCAAAATTAAAGAGTTTACCTGTCCCGTTCATCATTTTCGAGTGGTATTTTACATTTTATCTGTCTAGTTTTCCCTTAGAGCTGACAAAATGGTACCTGAATTTGACAAGTGTGGATTGTAAGTAGATTTAATATGTTTCAAAAACTAACTTCATTTTCATATAAATCCCAAAATATGTAAATCAATTTTATTACACTATTGAAAGGCTGCAACTGAGGTATCAAATCAATGACAAAAATGTATTCTTCGGACAAACACATAACATCATGAGTGTATAGAAAAAAGAGATAAACAAGAATCCCATTTCGGCGAGTTTTATATGGAAAGTGTTGATTTATTGATGCCCAGGTGGCAGTGTACCAGTGCATCATACGCTAACTCGCTCCCAATTACACAGAATTTTAAACATCCACTCACCAAGCCCTTGGTTCAGGAGACTTGCCAAAGAGTGGTCCCTTAATTCCAAAGACAGTATGATGCCTTAGATAAAGTGGACGGAAGTGAAGCAAAGTAGAGAATGGAAATCAGTGCAGTACATGACCTCTGGTAATGGAGCAGCAAAGGTGAAAGTCTGTTTCAATTGGACGCACACTCTTAAGAGGACCGGACACATGGGATTCAAAGCGATGCGCTGAGTGTTAGAAGAGTGCACAGCAGATGCTAAGTTGACAGAACTGAAATAAATCAGCACAAATTGTCCCCAAAATTGATTCTGAGGCCAAGAAACGAGCAGCCTAATTTGAGCTAGCAGTGGCTGCGTAAAATGAAGTATAGGACTATGGATTATGACACATGCTTTGTCTCACCGTTCTGGAGTGTGCTGTGGATTGAGTTTGGCCCTAAAAAGAGAGAAAAATGAACTTGAACCTCAAAGTGAAAGCTACCACTCCAGTGTACAAAGTTGATTTGTCAAAATGTCCCATGGCCACATGCACTGCATCTGCAGGACCAGGGACCAATTTGGCATTTTGCCAAAAGAGCACGTGGGGGCTAAATCAGAGAAATCATGCATCTGGTCTGAGGAATCCAGGGGGCCTTGGGATTGATATCTGTTTCCAAACCTTTGGATCAGCTAAAGTCATAGCCTGGACTGGGATTAGGGTTTGGTATGAGGCAGAGGATGCGGCACAGCTGGGTTTCCTTTCGTGGTCCCAAGCCACAAGGATGAGAGAACAAAGAGCATTTGTCTAGGTCCGCAGCGTGAGAAGATGAAGCATTTCCTTCAGCGTTATCCCCCAAAAGCAGATGCTAAATGTTGGATGGCCTTGACATTGCAGAGCCCTGCGGACACCTAGGCAGTGTGAGCAATAATGGCAGCAGGCCCTGATGCATGGCATCCAAAGATATGTTTCCACAGGTTTTTCTGTGGATAGAGAAGCTCTGGGAAGAACTGGTAAGATTGGAACTTTCTTATGGAAGTAGAAAGGACAAGGGCACTGTCAATGTGCTCTTTTGAATACACTTCAAAATGACATACAACAGCCTGCAAAGCTGAATATATTTAGATGCTCCGTTTCCACAAGGGGAAGGGTCCTCTGAACTTTCAGAAATGTGATATTAGTGTAATAAATATGAGATTGTTCTAAACGATGAGGGTATGGTGCGTTGATCACATCAAAGGCAACACCAGCAGTTAGAGATATACAGGACAACACACACAGGAATTCGACATGGAATCAATGTGCAGGAAAATTTGTCCTCACAGAAATATCATGGAATTGCCTACACCAAAGAGACTAAAATTTTCACTTTATCAAGCCCTACAATTCTACATTAGATACCTGATAGTACTAGACCAGTAGAGATAAAGAAGTATAGTATAAGAAACAGGAAGTACAATTTTCTGTTTCAAAGAGATTGAAGGTCCAAGAAAAAGCTTTCAAACAACTAGATTATGAAACATTATCAGAGCATGTATTGAAAACCGAGGTGAGAGAAACACTGAAATAAACCAGTGTCTCAGAACCACAGAAGGCACAATACCAGAAATGGGGAAGAGAATCATTGAGACAAGCCAAATAATATCAGAATACTCAATGTATGAGATAATAGCAGGGCAAAATTCAGCCCTAAGCAGACTAGATAATGCAGAGGGACTCGTGAATATCCGTGAACACAAGGGAAAGGAAATCCCTGTATCAGAAGATGACATAAAAATACAAGTGAAAACCAATGCAATATTGCTGTTGAAACCTGGGGTAAGACAAAGCATGAAAGACTAGAAACCATAAGAGCCCCATAGGGAAAACCTCGATATAAAAATGAAACCCTGTATAGGTATTTGGAGAAAAATCAGACTGAAATTTGCTGAAAGCCAACAAACAATCTCCTATACGAAACCAGGAGCAAACAGCATCCAAATAATGTGGAATCCCAATAGGCTTACAAGCAGCTTTCTTTTCATTCAAACCATCAAAGTCCATGATCAACTCTGTAATTTTCGATGCACGAAGAGTACAGCAACTCAGTGACAACAGAACCCCCACAGGTGATGCAGCTGATACCTAGACAGAAATATCACAGTACAGGAAGCATTTCCAAGACAAAGACCAAATCATGAATGAGACAAAGCTGCATTATACGGTAGCCTATGCCTCAAGACAGCCATTACCATTAACGACAGAGCTTGGCAATTTCACAGATCGGCAAAGTGTAAAAGAATTCAGCATTTAAAAAATTATCCTAAAAGAAAGACTGAGAATTCTACCCTGAATAGAAAAGTAGTCACAACAGAAACTCCGGAAGTGTTTCAGCTGATAACTTGATATAAATATTGCAGGACAGGAAGGAGTTCCAGGACATACATCGGAACCTGAATGAGAAAAAGTATCATTCTAGAGTAGCCTATGCCACAAGAATGCCATATCTGATAATGGCACATGTGGACAATTTCACAGACTGGCAAAACTTAATAGAATTCAACAGTTCAAACTTATCTTTAAACGAAGATTGAGAATTCTACACTGAAGAGAAAAGTAGCAACATGAAATGGAAATAAGAAAAACATCAATGGAAATGCATGAAGAGCCATGAGTTGTAGAGAGTAAACAAGTCGAAGGCAAGGAGGACAACAAATCCCTAAAGTTGGGAGAGGGAAGCAGGAAAACATAGGTGAATTTCAGCACTATACTAACAGAATCATCTTATGTGACTCTGTGTTTAATGAAAATGGAGAGATGCATGGACTAATGTGTTTGCAAAACAAACAACAAGCAAACAATCAAAATATCAAACAAAAACCAAAGAGTACATTTGGCTGACATATATGCAAAGGAACCATGATAATTCAAAAGAAAATACTCAAAGGGGTGTCAAGTTTCATTCAGCACGCACCGACCCAGTATTGCTCCATGCATGTAATCAGCACACATGTATTCAGAAAACAGATGCGAGCAAAAAGATTGAAAAATCTTCATTCATAAGAGCATATCCTGACCAAACCCAAATGCCTATTTTGTATAAAATAGATTCATATTCCTTTATATAGATTGAGTCTACATCCAACAGAAAGAATGAATGTGATATTCATCCCTACATGGAGAATAAATGGCATACGCTCTTAACAAAGACAAGTAGTTCTACAAAACTGTACTAAGAGCAAAAAAGACAGACAGTAATGCGTACATTGGGATGGGCTTCATTTCTAGGATTTTCAGCCCCCATGAAACAAATGGATCCATGTCTTGAGAGTGTGGGTGTTTCAGCAGAAAAGCAACAGACGGATATGTATTCTGGGTGAATGGCTATTACACAAACATTAGATTTCTATAGTGCGGTCTTTGTGAACTTTTAAATGTTAGAAAGGTTAAAGACTTGTGGAAAACTAAACGTAACATGCACACACTTCCCTCTGTATTGTGTATAGTGATCTGAACTAAAGAAAAGAGGGTCGAAAAAAAGGACCATGAGATGCTAATGGAGAGAATCACTTTTAACTTAGTAAACTCTCGCCTGATGCAGTCCCTCCCCCAACACTGAAAAGATGCTGCAACCTTTGTAGATGGCAGTTACCGGTTGGATTCCAGGTGGAATGCTGGTGTGTTCCACGAGGCTTGTTGTGGCTGCTGGATCCAAGGTAACTCGGCAGAGCTCTGTGGGTGGATCAGAGTCATGTAGGGGCTGACACCCTCCGTGGAGCTTGGCTTAGGTCTATTGTATGGGGAGCTCTTTAAGTTCGAGATAATGATGCTGCCCAATGAGCTTAGATCACAGGTCAGTTTCTAGGAACTGAAAAGTCAGACAGTGGAAGATCTGCCCGTCATCAGCATACAGGTGAGGCTCCGAGGAACTTTCAGACTTGCTCAGTAACGTAGAAGTCAACTTTATGGGAGACACGAAGAGAAGCCTGCAGAAAAGCTGGCTGCACAGATTGAGGGGAGATGCGAACACATTGATGAGACTTGTTCTGCTACAATGGAGAATAGTGGCATGGAGACTTCTTTACAGAATACCAGGCTCAGAAGATATTCATGAGACATGTTGAGCCTGGCTGATCCTAGCAGAAACCTGTGGAGGGTCAACGTGATCTTGAAGAAGGTACTCTATTCTCTGCTCCAAGAAGTGGCCCAATATTCCTGACGTCTAAAAGAGAAGAGATGTCAGAGTTGATAAAACCACCCATGGTCTTTAAAGAGGTCATGAGAATCCACACGTCCCAAGGGGCATATAAAAATCACACAGACCACAGGGCATGATGTCCTGGTAAGCATTTACCCAGGGTTGGGAATACCTATTAAGCACTTGCTCTTCCCTCCCAACCAGTCAGGCATCCATTTCAGAGGATCAGAACTTGAGCTGCAATGAAGCCAATAGGAGAAGAGCAAGCCCCTCCTAGAACCAGTTTTCCTACAAATTCACACTCTGTGCACAACACTGAAATCCTCAATGTTCAAATACTCTCGACTATAATAGATAGAATTTTAGTAAATATCTCACACAAAAAATGATGACGTTCCACTAGATTCAGCAAATTCTGGGGTTACATCTTCTTTGGGGTGAAGGGAGTGTGGTAAGTGAGGGGATTCTTTGAACTTGAATATGTATTAGGTCTCTGGTTTTCTAGCCAGTATTGGTAACTTTTATAAGTCAGTTAGTGAAGTGAACAGTAAAAGTCGCCATAGACATGTAAGGACATTTAATTTTTATGTGGACCGTCTTTTCCCTTCATTCAAGCCCGGGTGCTGTATGTCATGTGGGTGCAGACTTGGTTGTGTTAAACTGCTTTACCCAACATGATCGAACGTTTAAGCGTTCTCATGGTTGATAGAAGAGCACCTGGTTCTCAATAGACTAGCAAAGCTGCAGCAGGTTTCTCATTGCTCTAATGCCCCTAGTTCCTTTGTGAACCAAGCCTACATATAAATATCTTGTTTCAGATTCCTTGTGTTTTCCTGGAAAGAAATGTTACTGCTTGAAATGACAACATTGGTCAGTATGTGTCATTGGGTGGATAGGGCACCACATGCACAAGGGAAACCAAGTTTGGGGGTAAATTCATGCTTACAATAATTATTTCATGGTTCCTGTTGGTGTTGGAGGCATCAAAATTAAAGAGTTTACCTGTCCCGTTCATCATTTTCGAGTGGTATTTTACATTTTATCTGTCTAGTTTTCCCTTAGAGCTGACAAAATGGTACCTGAATTTGACAAGTGTGGATTGTAAGTAGATTTAATATGTTTCAAAAACTAACTTCATTTTCATATAAATCCCAAAATATGTAAATCAATTTTATTACACTATTGAAATGCTGCAACTGAGGTATCAAATGAATGACAAAAATGTATTCTTCGGACAAACACATAGCATCATGACTGTATAGAAAAAAGAGATAAACAAGAATCCCATTTCGGCGAGTTTTATATGGAAAGTGTTGATTTATTGATGCCCAGGTGGCAGTGTACCAGTGCATCATACGCTAACTCGCTCCCAATTACACAGAATTTTAAACATCCACTCACCAAGCCCTTGGTTCAGGAGACTTGCCAAAGAGTGGTCCCTTAATTCCAAAGACAGTATGATGCCTTAGATAAAGTGGACGGAAGTGAAGCAAAGTAGAGAATGGAAATCAGTGCAGTACATGACCTCTGGTAATGGAGCAGCAAAGGTGAAAGTCTGTTTCATTTGGACGCACACTCTTAAGAGGACCGGACACATGGGATTCAAAGCGATGCGCTGAGTGTTAGAAGAGTGCACAGCAGATGCTAAGTTGACAGAACTGAAATAAATCAGCACAAATTGTCCCCAAAATTGATTCTGAGGCCAAGAAACGAGCAGCCTAATTTGAGCTAGCAGTGGCTGCGTAAAATGAAGTATAGGACTATGGATTATGACACATGCTTTGTCTCACCGTTCTGGAGTGTGCTGTGGATTGAGTTTGGCCCTAAAAAGAGAGAAAAATGAACTTGAACCTCAAAGTGAAAGCTACCACTCCAGTGTACAAAGTTGATTTGTCAAAATGTCCCATGGCCACATGCACTGCATCTGCAGGACCAGGGACCAATTTGGCATTTTGCCAAAAGAGCACGTGGGGGCTAAATCAGAGAAATCATGCATCTGGTCTGAGGAATCCAGGGGGCCTTGGGATTGATATCTGTTTCCAAACCTTTGGATCAGCTAAAGTCATAGCCTGGACTGGGATTAGGGTTTGGTATGAGGCAGAGGATGCGGCACAGCTGGGTTTCCTTTCGTGGTCCCAAGCCACAAGGATGAGAGAACAAAGAGCATTTGTCTAGGTCCGCAGCGTGAGAAGATGAAGCATTTCCTTCAGCGTTATCCCCCAAAAGCAGATGCTAAATGTTGGATGGCCTTGACATTGCAGAGCCCTGCAGACACCTAGGCAGTGTGAGCAATAATGGCAGCAGGCCCTGATGCATGGCATCCAAAGATATGTTTCCACAGGTTTTTCTGTGGATAGAGAAGCTCTGGGAAGAACTGGTAAGATTGGAACTTTCTTATGGAAGTAGAAAGGACAAGGGCACTGTCAATGTGCTCTTTTGAATACACTTCAAAATGACATACAACAGCCTGCAAAGCTGAATATATTTAGATGCTCCGTTTCCACAAGGGGAAGGGTCCTCTGAACTTTCAGAAATGTGATATTAGTGTAATAAATATGAGATTGTTCTAAACGATGAGGGTATGGTGCGTTGATCACATCAAAGGCAACACCAGCAGTTAGAGATATACAGGACAACACACACAGGAATTCGACATGGAATCAATGTGCAGGAAAATTTGTCCTCACAGAAATATCATGGAATTGCCTACACCAAAGAGACTAAAATTTTCACTTTATCAAGCCCTACAATTCTACATTAGATACCTGATAGTACTAGACCAGTAGAGATAAAGAAGTATAGTATAAGAAACAGGAAGTACAATTTTCTGTTTCAAAGAGATTGAAGGTCCAAGAAAAAGCTTTCAAACAACTAGATTATGAAACATTATCAGAGCATGTATTGAAAACCGAGGTGAGAGAAACACTGAAATAAACCAGTGTCTCAGAACCACAGAAGGCACAGTACCAGAAATGGGGAAGAGAATCATTGAGACAAGCCAAATAATATCAGAATACTCAATGTATGAGATAATAGCAGGGCAAAATTCAGCCCTAAGCAGACTAGATAATGCAGAGGGACTCGTGAATATCCGTGAACACAAGGGAAAGGAAATCCCTGTATCAGAAGATGACATAAAAAAACAAGTGAAAACCAATGCAATATTGCTGTTGAAACCTGGGGTAAGACAAAGCATGAAAGACTAGAAATCATAAGAGCCCCATAGGGAAAACCTCGATATAAAAATGAAACCCTGTATAGGTATTTGGAGAAAAATCAGACTGAAATTTGCTGAAAGCCAACAAACAATCTCCTATACGAAACCAGGAGCAAACAGCATCCAAATAATGTGGAATCCCAATAGGCTTACAAGCAGCTTTCTTTTCATTCAAACCATCAAAGTCCATGATCAACTCTGTAATTTTCGATGCACGAAGAGTACAGCAACTCAGTGACAACAGAACCCCCACAGGTGTTGCAGCTGATACCTAGACAGAAATATCACAGTACAGGAAGCATTTCCAAGACAAAGACCAAATCATGAATGAGACAAAGCTGCATTATACGGTAGCCTATGCCTCAAGACAGCCATTACCATTAACGACAGAGCTTGGCAATTTCACAGATCGGCAAAGTGTAAAAGAATTCAGCATTTAAAAACTTATCCTAAAAGAAAGTCTGAGAATTCTACCCTGAATAGATAAGT
The DNA here is from genome assembly GCF_036321535.1 of Camelus dromedarius. Taxonomy (NCBI): domain Eukaryota; kingdom Metazoa; phylum Chordata; class Mammalia; order Artiodactyla; family Camelidae; genus Camelus; species Camelus dromedarius. The sequence goes on from NC_087457.1 coordinate 1,021,687, forward strand.
AGTCACAACAGAAACTCCGGAAGTGTTTCAGCTGATAACTTGATATAAATATTGCAGGACAGGAAGGAGTTCCAGGACATACATCGGAACCTGAATGAGAAAAAGTATCATTCTAGAGTAGCCTATGCCACAAGAATGCCATATCTGATAATGGCACATGTGGACAATTTCACAGACTGGCAAAACTTAATAGAATTCAACAGTTCAAACTTATCTTTAAACAAAGATTGAGAATTCTACACTGAAGAGAAAAGTAGCAACATGAAATGGAAATAAGAAAAACATCAATGGAAATGCATGAAGAGCCATGAGTTGTAGAGAGTAAACAAGTCGAAGGCAAGGAGGACAACAAATCCCTAAAGTTGGGAGAGGGAAGCAGGAAAGCATAGGTGAATTTCAGCACTATACTAACAGAATCATCTTATGTGACTCTGTGTTTAATGAAAATGGAGAGATGCATGGACTAATGTGTTTGCAAAACAAACAACAAGCAAACAATCAAAATATCAAACAAAAACCAAAGAGTACATTTGGCTGACATATATGCAAAGGAACCATGATAATTCAAAAGAAAATACTCAAAGGGGTGTCAAGTTTCATTCAGCACGCACCGACCCAGTATTGCTCCATGCATGTAATCAGCACACATGTATTCAGAAAACAGATGCGAGCAAAAAGATTGAAAAATCTTCATTCATAAGAGCATATCCTGACCAAACCCAAATGCCTATTTTGTATAAAATAGATTCATATTCCTTTATATAGATTGAGTCTACATCCAACAGAAAGAATGAATGTGATATTCATCCCTACATGGAGAATAAATGGCATACGCTCTTAACAAAGACAAGTAGTTCTACAAAACTGTACTAAGAGCAAAAAAGACAGACAGTAATGCGTACATTGGGATGGGCTTCATTTCTAGGATTTTCAGCCCCCATGAAACAAATGGATCCATGTCTTGAGAGTGTGGGTGTTTCAGCAGAAAAGCAACAGACGGATATGTATTCTGGGTGAATGGCTATTACACAAACATTAGATTTCTATAGTGCGGTCTTTGTGAACTGTTAAATGTTAGAAAGGTTAAAGACTTGTGGAAAACTAAACGTAACATGCACACACTTCCCTCTGTATTGTGTATAGTGATCTGAACTAAAGAAAAGAGGGTCGAAAAAAAGGACCATGAGATGCTAATGGAGAGAATCACTTTTAACTTAGGAAACTCTCGCCTGATGCAGTCCCTCCCCCAACACTGAAAAGATGCTGCAACCTTTGTAGATGGCAGTTACCGGTTGGATTCCAGGTGGAATGCTGGTGTGTTCCACGAGGCTTGTTGTGGCTGCTGGATCCAAGGTAACTCGGCAGAGCTCTGTGGGTGGATCAGAGTCATGTAGGGGCTGACACCCTCCGTGGAGCTTGGCTTAGGTCTATTGTATGTGGAGCTCTTTAAGTTCGAGATAATGTTGCTGCCCAATGAGCTTAGATCACAGGTCAGTTTCTAGGAACTGAAAAGTCAGACAGTGGAAGATCTGCCCGTCATCAGCATACTGGTGAGGCTCCGAGGAACTTTCAGACTTGCTCAGTAATGTAGAAGTCAACTTTATGGGAGACACGAAGAGAAGCCTGCAGAAAAGCTGGCTGCACAGATTGAGGGGAGATGCGAACACATTGATGAGACTTGTTCTGCTACAATGGAGAATAGTGGCATGGAGACTTCTTTACAGAATACCAGGCTCAGAAGATATTCATGAGACATGTTGAGCCTGGCTGATCCTAGCAGAAACCTGTGGAGGGTCAACGTGAACTTGAAGAAGGTACTCTATTCTCTGCTCCAAGAAGTGGCCCAATATTCCTGACGTCTAAAAGAGAAGAGATGTCAGAGTTGATAAAACCACCCATGGTCTTTAAAGAGGTCATGAGAATCCACACGTCCCAAGGGGCATATAAAAATCACACAGACCACAGGGCATGATGTCCTGGTAAGCATTTACCCAGGGTTGGGAATACCTATTAAGCACTTGCTCTTCCCTCCCATCCAGTCAGGCATCCATTTCAGAGGATCAGAACTTGAGCTGCAATGAAGCCAATAGGAGAAGAGCAAGCCCCTCCTAGAACCAGTTTTCCTACAAATTCACACTCTGTGCACAACACTGAAATCCTCAATGGTCAAATACTCTCGACTATAATAGATAGAATTTTAGTAAATAGCTCACACAAAAAATGATGACGTTCCCCTAGATTCAGCAAATTCTGGGGTTACATCTTCTTTGGGGTGAAGGGAGTGTGGTAAGTGAGGGGATTCTTTGACTGAACTTGAATATGTATTAGGCCTCTGGTTTTCTAGCCAGTATTGGTAACTGTTATAAGTCAGTTAGTGAAGTGAACAGTAAAAGTCGCCATAGACATGTAAGGACATTTAATTTTTATGTGGACCGTCTTTTCCCTTCATTCAAGCCCGGGTGCTGTATGTCATGTGGGTGCAGACTTGGTTGTGTTAAACTGCTTTACCCAACATGATCGGACGTTTAAGCGTTCTCATGGTTGATAGAAGAGCACCTGGTTCTCAATAGACTAGCAAAGCTGCAGCAGGTTTCTCATTGCTCTAATGCCCCTAGTTCCTTTGTGAACCAAGCCTACATATAAATATCTTGTTTCAGATTCCTTGTGTTTTCCTGGAAAGAAATGTTACTGCTTGAAATGACAACATTGGTCAGTATGTGTCATTGGGTGGAAAGGGCACCACATGCACAAGGGAAACCAAGTTTGGGGGTAAATTCATGCTTACAATAATTATTTCATGGTTCCTGTTGGTGTTGGAGGCATCAAAATTAAAGAGTTTACCTGTCCCGTTCATCATTTTCGAGTGGTATTTTACATTTTATCTGTCTAGTTTTCCCTTAGAGCTGACAAAATGGTACCTGAATTTGACAAGTGTGGATTGTAAGTAGATTTAATATGTTTCAAAAACTAACTTCATTTTCATATAAATCCCAAAATATGTAAATCAATTTTATTACACTATTGAAATGCTGCAACTGAGGTATCAAATGAATGACAAAAATGTATTCTTCGGACAAACACATAACATCATGACTGTATAGAAAAAAGAGATAAACAAGAATCCCATTTCGGCGAGTTTTATATGGAAAGTGTTGATTTATTGATGCCCAGGTGGCAGTGTACCAGTGCATCATACGCTAACTCGCTCCCAATTACACAGAATTTTAAACATCCACTCACCAAGCCCTTGGTTCAGGAGACTTGCCAAAGAGTGGTCCCTTAATTCCAAAGACAGTATGATGCCTTAGATAAAGTGGACGGAAGTGAAGCAAAGTAGAGAATGGAAATCAGTGCAGTACATGACCTCTGGTAATGGAGCAGCAAAGGTGAAAGTCTGTTTCAATTGGACGCACACTCTTAAGAGGACCGGACACATGGGATTCAAAGCGATGCGCTGAGTGTTAGAAGAGTGCACAGCAGATGCTAAGTTGACAGAACTGAAATAAATCAGCACAAATTGTCCCCAAAATTGATTCTGAGGCCAAGAAACGAGCAGCCTAATTTGAGCTAGCAGTGGCTGCGTAAAATGAAGTATAGGACTATGGATTATGACACATGCTTTGTCTCACCGTTCTGGAGTGTGCTGTGGATTGAGTTTGGCCCTAAAAAGAGAGAAAAATGAACTTGAACCTCAAAGTGAAAGCTACCACTCCAGTGTACAAAGTTGATTTGTCAAAATGTCCCATGGCCACATGCACTGCATCTGCAGGACCAGGGACCAATTTGGCATTTTGCCAAAAGAGCACGTGGGGGCTAAATCAGAGAAATCATGCATCTGGTCTGAGGAATCCAGGGGGCCTTGGGATTGATATCTGTTTCCAAACCTTTGGATCAGCTAAAGTCATAGCCTGGACTGGGATTAGGGTTTGGTATGAGGCAGAGGATGCGGCACAGCTGGGTTTCCTTTCGTGGTCCCAAGCCACAAGGATGAGAGAACAAAGAGCATTTGTCTAGGTCCGCAGCGTGAGAAGATGAAGCATTTCCTTCAGCGTTATCCCCCAAAAGCAGATGCTAAATGTTGGATGGCCTTGACATTGCAGAGCCCTGCGGACACCTAGGCAGTGTGAGCAATAATGGCAGCAGGCCCTGATGCATGGCATCCAAAGATATGTTTCCACAGGTTTTTCTGTGGATAGAGAAGCTCTGGGAAGAACTGGTAAGATTGGAACTTTCTTATGGAAGTAGAAAGGACAAGGGCACTGTCAATGTGCTCTTTTGAATACACTTCAAAATGACATACAACAGCCTGCAAAGCTGAATATATTTAGATGCTCCGTTTCCACAAGGGGAAGGGTCCTCTGAACTTTCAGAAATGTGATATTAGTGTAATAAATATGAGATTGTTCTAAACGATGAGGGTATGGTGCGTTGATCACATCAAAGGCAACACCAGCAGTTAGAGATATACAGGACAACACACACAGGAATTCGACATGGAATCAATGTGCAGGAAAATTTGTCCTCACAGAAATATCATGGAATTGCCTACACCAAAGAGACTAAAATTTTCACTTTATCAAGCCCTACAATTCTACATTAGATACCTGATAGTACTAGACCAGTAGAGATAAAGAAGTATAGTATAAGAAACAGGAAGTACAATTTTCTGTTTCAAAGAGATTGAAGGTCCAAGAAAAAGCTTTCAAACAACTAGATTATGAAACATTATCAGAGCATGTATTGAAAACCGAGGTGAGAGAAACACTGAAATAAACCAGTGTCTCAGAACCACAGAAGGCACAGTACCAGAAATGGGGAAGAGAATCATTGAGACAAGCCAAATAATATCAGAATACTCAATGTATGAGATAATAGCAGGGCAAAATTCAGCCCTAAGCAGACTAGATAATGCAGAGGGACTCGTGAATATCCGTGAACACAAGGGAAAGGAAATCCCTGTATCAGAAGATGACATAAAAAAACAAGTGAAAACCAATGCAATATTGCTGTTGAAACCTGGGGTAAGACAAAGCATGAAAGACTAGAAATCATAAGAGCCCCATAGGGAAAACCTCGATATAAAAATGAAACCCTGTATAGGTATTTGGAGAAAAATCAGACTGAAATTTGCTGAAAGCCAACAAACAATCTCCTATACGAAACCAGGAGCAAACAGCATCCAAATAATGTGGAATCCCAATAGGCTTACAAGCAGCTTTCTTTTCATTCAAACCATCAAAGTCCATGATCAACTCTGTAATTTTCGATGCACGAAGAGTACAGCAACTCAGTGACAACAGAACCCCCACAGGTGTTGCAGCTGATACCTAGACAGAAATATCACAGTACAGGAAGCATTTCCAAGACAAAGACCAAATCATGAATGAGACAAAGCTGCATTATACGGTAGCCTATGCCTCAAGACAGCCATTACCATTAACGACAGAGCTTGGCAATTTCACAGATCGGCAAAGTGTAAAAGAATTCAGCATTTAAAAACTTATCCTAAAAGAAAGTCTGAGAATTCTACCCTGAATAGATAAGTAGTCACAACAGAAACTCCGGAAGTGTTTCAGCTGATAACTTGATATAAATATTGCAGGACAGGAAGGAGTTCCAGGACATACATCGGAACCTGAATGAGAAAAAGTATCATTCTAGAGTAGCCTATGCCACAAGAATGCCATATCTGATAATGGCACATGTGGACAATTTCACAGACTGGCAAAACTTAATAGAATTCAACAGTTCAAACTTATCTTTAAACAAAGATTGAGAATTCTACACTGAAGAGAAAAGTAGCAACATGAAATGGAAATAAGAAAAACATCAATGGAAATGCATGAAGAGCCATGAGTTGTAGAGAGTAAACAAGTCGAAGGCAAGGAGGACAACAAATCCCTAAAGTTGGGAGAGGGAAGCAGGAAAGCATAGGTGAATTTCAGCACTATACTAACAGAATCATCTTATGTGACTCTGTGTTTAATGAAAATGGAGAGATGCATGGACTAATGTGTTTGCAAAACAAACAACAAGCAAACAATCAAAATATCAAACAAAAACCAAAGAGTACATTTGGCTGACATATATGCAAAGGAACCATGATAATTCAAAAGAAAATACTCAAAGGGGTGTCAAGTTTCATTCAGCACGCACCGACCCAGTATTGCTCCATGCATGTAATCAGCACACATGTATTCAGAAAACAGATGCGAGCAAAAAGATTGAAAAATCTTCATTCATAAGAGCATATCCTGACCAAACCCAAATGCCTATTTTGTATAAAATAGATTCATATTCCTTTATATAGATTGAGTCTACATCCAACAGAAAGAATGAATGTGATATTCATCCCTACATGGAGAATAAATGGCATACGCTCTTAACAAAGACAAGTAGTTCTACAAAACTGTACTAAGAGCAAAAAAGACAGACAGTAATGCGTACATTGGGATGGGCTTCATTTCTAGGATTTTCAGCCCCCATGAAACAAATGGATCCATGTCTTGAGAGTGTGGGTGTTTCAGCAGAAAAGCAACAGACGGATATGTATTCTGGGTGAATGGCTATTACACAAACATTAGATTTCTATAGTGCGGTCTTTGTGAACTGTTAAATGTTAGAAAGGTTAAAGACTTGTGGAAAACTAAACGTAACATGCACACACTTCCCTCTGTATTGTGTATAGTGATCTGAACTAAAGAAAAGAGGGTCGAAAAAAAGGACCATGAGATGCTAATGGAGAGAATCACTTTTAACTTAGGAAACTCTCGCCTGATGCAGTCCCTCCCCCAACACTGAAAAGATGCTGCAACCTTTGTAGATGGCAGTTACCGGTTGGATTCCAGGTGGAATGCTGGTGTGTTCCACGAGGCTTGTTGTGGCTGCTGGATCCAAGGTAACTCGGCAGAGCTCTGTGGGTGGATCAGAGTCATGTAGGGGCTGACACCCTCCGTGGAGCTTGGCTTAGGTCTATTGTATGTGGAGCTCTTTAAGTTCGAGATAATGTTGCTGCCCAATGAGCTTAGATCACAGGTCAGTTTCTAGGAACTGAAAAGTCAGACAGTGGAAGATCTGCCCGTCATCAGCATACTGGTGAGGCTCCGAGGAACTTTCAGACTTGCTCAGTAATGTAGAAGTCAACTTTATGGGAGACACGAAGAGAAGCCTGCAGAAAAGCTGGCTGCACAGATTGAGGGGAGATGCGAACACATTGATGAGACTTGTTCTGCTACAATGGAGAATAGTGGCATGGAGACTTCTTTACAGAATACCAGGCTCAGAAGATATTCATGAGACATGTTGAGCCTGGCTGATCCTAGCAGAAACCTGTGGAGGGTCAACGTGAACTTGAAGAAGGTACTCTATTCTCTGCTCCAAGAAGTGGCCCAATATTCCTGACGTCTAAAAGAGAAGAGATGTCAGAGTTGATAAAACCACCCATGGTCTTTAAAGAGGTCATGAGAATCCACACGTCCCAAGGGGCATATAAAAATCACACAGACCACAGGGCATGATGTCCTGGTAAGCATTTACCCAGGGTTGGGAATACCTATTAAGCACTTGCTCTTCCCTCCCATCCAGTCAGGCATCCATTTCAGAGGATCAGAACTTGAGCTGCAATGAAGCCAATAGGAGAAGAGCAAGCCCCTCCTAGAACCAGTTTTCCTACAAATTCACACTCTGTGCACAACACTGAAATCCTCAATGGTCAAATACTCTCGACTATAATAGATAGAATTTTAGTAAATAGCTCACACAAAAAATGATGACGTTCCCCTAGATTCAGCAAATTCTGGGGTTACATCTTCTTTGGGGTGAAGGGAGTGTGGTAAGTGAGGGGATTCTTTGACTGAACTTGAATATGTATTAGGCCTCTGGTTTTCTAGCCAGTATTGGTAACTGTTACAAGTCAGTTAGTGAAGTGAACAGTAAAAGTCGCCATAGACATGTAAGGACATTTAATTTTTATGTGGACCGTCTTTTCCCTTCATTCAAGCCCGGGTGCTGTATGTCATGTGGGTGCAGACTTGGTTGTGTTAAACTGCTTTACCCAACATGATCGGACGTTTAAGCGTTCTCATGGTTGATAGAAGAGCACCTGGTTCTCAATAGACTAGCAAAGCTGCAGCAGGTTTCTCATTGCTCTAATGCCCCTAGTTCCTTTGTGAACCAAGCCTACATATAAATATCTTGTTTCAGATTCCTTGTGTTTTCCTGGAAAGAAATGTTACTGCTTGAAATGACAACATTGGTCAGTATGTGTCATTGGGTGGAAAGGGCACCACATGCACAAGGGAAACCAAGTTTGGGGGTAAATTCATGCTTACAATAATTATTTCATGGTTCCTGTTGGTGTTGGAGGCATCAAAATTAAAGAGTTTACCTGTCCCGTTCATCATTTTCGAGTGGTATTTTACATTTTATCTGTCTAGTTTTCCCTTAGAGCTGACAAAATGGTACCTGAATTTGACAAGTGTGGATTGTAAGTAGATTTAATATGTTTCAAAAACTAACTTCATTTTCATATAAATCCCAAAATATGTAAATCAATTTTATTACACTATTGAAAGTCTGCAACTGAGGTATCAAATGAATGACAAAAATGTATTCTTCGGACAAACACATAACATCATGAGTGTATAGAAAAAAGAGATAAACAAGAATCCCATTTCGGCGAGTTTTATATGGAAAGTGTTGATTTATTGATGCCCAGGTGGCAGTGTACCAGTGCATCATACGCTAACTCGCTCCCAATTACACAGAATTTTAAACATCCACTCACCAAGCCCTTGGTTCAGGAGACTTGCCAAAGAGTGGTCCCTTAATTCCAAAGACAGTATGATGCCTTAGATAAAGTGGACGGAAGTGAAGCAAAGTAGAGAATGGAAATCAGTGCAGTACATGACCTCTGGTAATGGAGCAGCAAAGGTGAAAGTCTGTTTCATTTGGACGCACACTCTTAAGAGGACCGGACACATGGGATTCAAAGCGATGCGCTGAGTGTTAGAAGAGTGCACAGCAGATGCTAAGTTGACAGAACTGAAATAAATCAGCACAAATTGTCCCCAAAATTGATTCTGAGGCCAAGAAACGAGCAGCCTAATTTGAGCTAGCAGTGGCTGCGTAAAATGAAGTATAGGACTATGGATTATGACACATGCTTTGTCTCACCGTTCTGGAGTGTGCTGTGGATTGAGTTTGGCCCTAAAAAGAGAGAAAAATGAACTTGAACCTCAAAGTGAAAGCTACCACTCCAGTGTACAAAGTTGATTTGTCAAAATGTCCCATGGCCACATGCACTGCATCTGCAGGACCAGGGACCAATTTGGCATTTTGCCAAAAGAGCACGTGGGGGCTAAATCAGAGAAATCATGCATCTGGTCTGAGGAATCCAGGGGGCCTTGGGATTGATATCTGTTTCCAAACCTTTGGATCAGCTAAAGTCATAGCCTGGACTGGGATTAGGGTTTGGTATGAGGCAGAGGATGCGGCACAGCTGGGTTTCCTTTCGTGGTCCCAAGCCACAAGGATGAGAGAACAAAGAGCATTTGTCTAGGTCCGCAGCGTGAGAAGATGAAGCATTTCCTTCAGCGTTATCCCCCAAAAGCAGATGCTAAATGTTGGATGGCCTTGACATTGCAGAGCCCTGCGGACACCTAGGCAGTGTGAGCAATAATGGCAGCAGGCCCTGATGCATGGCATCCAAAGATATGTTTCCACAGGTTTTTCTGTGGATAGAGAAGCTCTGGGAAGAACTTGTAAGATTGGAACTTTCTTATGGAAGTAGAAAGGACAAGGGCACTGTCAATGTGCTCTTTTGAATACACTTCAAAATGACATACAACAGCCTGCAAAGCTGAATATATTTAGATGCTCCGTTTCCACAAGGGGAAGGGTCCTCTGAACTTTCAGAAATGTGATATTAGTGTAATAAAAATGAGATTGTTCTAAACGATGAGGGTATGGTGCGTTGATCACATCAAAGGCAACACCAGCAGTTAGAGATATACAGGACAACACACATAGGAATTCGACATGGAATCAATGTGCAGGAAAATTTGTCCTCACAGAAATATCATGGAATTGCCTACACCAAAGAGACTAAAATTTTCACTTTATCAAGCCCTACAATTCTACATTAGATACCTGATAGTACTAGACCAGTAGAGATAAAGAAGTACAGTATAAGAAACAGGAAGTACAATTTTCTGTTTCAAAGAGATTGAAGGTCCAAGAAAAAGCTTTCAAACAACTAGATTATGAAACATTATCAGAGCATGTATTGAAAACCGAGGTGAGAGAAACACTGAAATAAACCAGTGTCTCAGAACCACAGAAGGCACAGTACCAGAAATGGGGAAGAGAATCATTGAGACAAGCCAAATAATATCAGAATACTCAATGTATGAGATAATAGCAGGGCAAAATTCAGCCCTAAGCAGACTAGATAATGCAGAGGGACTCGTGAATATCCGTGAACACAAGGGAAAGGAAATCCCTGTATCAGAAGATGACATAAAAAAACAAGTGAAAACCAATGCAATATTGCTGTTGAAACCTGGGGTAAGACAAAGCATGAAAGACTAGAAATCATAAGAGCCCCATAGGGAAAACCTCGATATAAAAATGAAACCCTGTATAGGTATTTGGAGAAAAATCAGACTGAAATTTGCTGAAAGCCAACAAACAATCTCCTATACGAAACCAGGAGCAAACAGCATCCAAATAATGTGGAATCCCAATAGGCTTACAAGCAGCTTTCTTTTCATTCAAACCATCAAAGTCCATGATCAACTCTGTAATTTTCGATGCACGAAGAGTACAGCAACTCAGTGACAACAGAACCCCCACAGGTGTTGCAGCTGATACCTAGACAGAAATATCACAGTACAGGAAGCATTTCCAAGACAAAGACCAAATCATGAATGAGACAAAGCTGCATTATACGGTAGCCTATGCCTCAAGACAGCCATTACCATTAACGACAGAGCTTGGCAATTTCACAGATCGGCAAAGTGTAAAAGAATTCAGCATTTAAAAACTTATCCTAAAAGAAAGACTGAGAATTCTACCCTGAATAGAAAAGTAGTCACAACAGAAACTCCGGAAGTGTTTCAGCTGATAAATTGATATAAATATTGCAGGACAGGAAGGAGTTCCAGGACATACATCGGAACCTGAATGAGAAAAAGTATCATTCTAGAGTAGCCTATGCCACAAGAATGCCATATCTGATAATGGCACATGTGGACAATTTCACAGACTGGCAAAACTTAATAGAATTCAACAGTTCAAACTTATCTTTAAACAAAGATTGAGAATTCTACACTGAAGAGAAAAGTAGCAACATGAAATGGAAATAAGAAAAACATCAATGGAAATGCATGAAGAGCCATGAGTTGTAGAGAGTAAACAAGTCGAAGGCAAGGAGGACAACAAATCCCTAAAGTTGGGAGAGGGAAGCAGGAAAACATAGGTGAATTTCAGCACTATACTAACAGAATCATCTTATGTGACTCTGTGTTTAATGAAAATGGAGAGATGCATGGACTAATGTGTTTGCAAAACAAACAACAAGCAAACAATCAAAATATCAAACAAAAACCAAAGAGTACATTTGGCTGACATATATGCAAAGGAACCATGATAATTCAAAAGAAAATACTCAAAGGGGTGTCAAGTTTCATTCAGCACGCACCGACCCAGTATTGCTCCATGCATGTAATCAGCACACATGTATTCAGAAAACAGATGCGAGCAAAAAGATTGAAAAATCTTCATTCATAAGAGCATATCCTGACCAAACCCAAATGCCTATTTTGTATAAAATAGATCCATATTCCTTTATATAGATTGAGTCTACATCCAACAGAAAGAATGAATGTGATATTCATCCCTATATGGAGAATAAATGGCATACGCTCTTAACAAAGACAAGTAGTTCTACAAAACTGTACTAAGAGCAAAAAAGACAGACAGTAATGCGTACATTGGGATGGGCTTCATTTCTAGGATTTTCAGCCCCCATGAAACAAATGGATCCATGTCTTGAGAGTGTGGGTGTTTCAGCAGAAAAGCATCAGACGGATATGTATTCTGGGTGAATGGCTATTACACAAACATTAGATTTCTATAGTGCGGTCTTTGTGAACTGTTAAATGTTAGAAAGGTTAAAGACTTGTGGAAAACTAAACATAACATGCACACACTTCCCTCTGTATTGTGTATAGTGATCTGAACTAAAGAAAAGAGGGTCGAAAAAAAGGACCATGAGATGCTAATGGAGAGAATCACTTTTAACTTAGGAAACTCTCGCCTGATGCAGTCCCTCCCCCAACACTGAAAAGATGCTGCAACCTTTGTAGATGGCAGTTACCGGTTGGATTCCAGGTGGAATGCTGGTGTGTTCCACGAGGCTTGTTGTGGCTGCTGGATCCAAGGTAACTCGGCAGAGCTCTGTGGGTGGATCAGAGTCATGTAGGGGCTGACACCCTCCGTGGAGCTTGGCTTAGGTCTATTGTATGGGGAGCTCTTTCAGTTCGAGATAATGTTGCTGCCCAATGAGCTTAGATCACAGGTCAGTTTCTAGGAACTGAAAAGTCAGACAGTGGAAGATCTGCCCGTCATCAGCATACTGGTGAGGCTCCGAGGAACTTTCAGACTTGCTCAGTAATGTAGAAGTCAACTTTATGGGAGACACGAAGAGAAGCCTGCAGAAAAGCTGGCTGCACAGATTGAGGGGAGATGCGAACACATTGATGAGACTTGTTCTGCTACAATGGAGAATAGTGGCATGGAGACTTCTTTACAGAATACCAGGCTCAGAAGATATTCATGAGACATGTTGAGCCTGGCTGATCCTAGCAGAAACCTGTGGAGGGTCAACGTGAACTTGAAGAAGGTACTCTATTCTCTGCTCCAAGAAGTGGCCCAATATTCCTGACGTCTAAAAGAGAAGAGATGTCAGAGTTGATAAAACCACCCATGGTCTTTAAAGAGGTCATGAGAATCCACACGTCCCAAGGGGCATATAAAAATCACACAGACCACAGGGCATGATGTCCTGGTAAGCATTTACCCAGGGTTGGGAATACCTATTAAGCACTTGCTCTTCCCTCCCATCCAGTCAGGCATCCATTTCAGAGGATCAGAACTTGAGCTGCAATGAAGCCAATAGGAGAAGAGCAAGCCCCTCCTAGAACCAGTTTTCCTACAAATTCACACTCTGTGCACAACACTGAAATCCTCAATGGTCAAATACTCTCGACTATAATAGATAGAATTTTAGTAAATAGCTCACACAAAAAATGATGACGTTCCCCTAGATTCAGCAAATTCTGGGGTTACATCTTCTTTGGGGTGAAGGGAGTGTGGTAAGTGAGGGGATTCTTTGACTGAACTTGAATATGTATTAGGCCTCTGGTTTTCTAGCCAGTATTGGTAACTGTTATAAGTCAGTTAGTGAAGTGAACAGTAAAAGTCGCCATAGACATGTAAGGACATTTAATTTTTATGTGGACCGTCTTTTCCCTTCATTCAAGCCCGGGTGCTGTATGTCATGTGGGTGCAGACTTGGTTGTGTTAAACTGCTTTACCCAACATGATCGGACGTTTAAGCGTTCTCATGGTTGATAGAAGAGCACCTGGTTCTCAATAGACTAGCAAAGCTGCAGCAGGTTTCTCATTGCTCTAATGCCCCTAGTTCCTTTGTGAACCAAGCCTACATATAAATATCTTGTTTCAGATTCCTTGTGTTTTCCTGGAAAGAAATGTTACTGCTTGAAATGACAACATTGGTCAGTATGTGTCATTGGGTGGAAAGGGCACCACATGCACAAGGGAAACCAAGTTTGGGGGTAAATTCATGCTTACAATAATTATTTCATGGTTCCTGTTGGTGTTGGAGGCATCAAAATTAAAGAGTTTACCTGTCCCGTTCATCATTTTCGAGTGGTATTTTACATTTTATCTGTCTAGATTTCCCTTAGAGCTGACAAAATGGTACCTGAATTTGACAAGTGTGGATTGTAAGTAGATTTAATATGTTTCAAAAACTAACTTCATTTTCATATAAATCCCAAAATATGTAAATCAGTTTTATTACACTATTGAAAGTCTGCAACTGAGGTATCAAATGAATGACAAAAATGTATTCTTCGGACAAACACATAACATCATGAGTGTATAGAAAAAAGAGATAAACAAGAATCCCATTTCGGCGAGTTTTATATGGAAAGTGTTGATTTATTGATGCCCAGGTGGCAGTGTACCAGTGCATCATACGCTAACTCGCTCCCAATTACACAGAATTTTAAACATCCACTCACCAAGCCCTTGGTTCAGGAGACTTGCCAAAGAGTGGTCCCTTAATTCCAAAGACAGTATGATGCCTTAGATAAAGTGGACGGAAGTGAAGCAAAGTAGAGAATGGAAATCAGTGCAGTACATGACCTCTGGTAATGGAGCAGCAAAGGTGAAAGTCTGTTTCATTTGGACGCACACTCTTAAGAGGACCGGACACATGGGATTCAAAGCGATGCGCTGAGTGTTAGAAGAGTGCACAGCAGATGCTAAGTTGACAGAACTGAAATAAATCAGCACAAATTGTCCCCAAAATTGATTCTGAGGCCAAGAAACGAGCAGCCTAATTTGAGCTAGCAGTGGCTGCGTAAAATGAAGTATAGGACTATGGATTATGACACATGCTTTGTCTCACCGTTCTGGAGTGTGCTGTGGATTGAGTTTGGCCCTAAAAAGAGAGAAAAATGAACTTGAACCTCAAAGTGAAAGCTACCACTCCAGTGTACAAAGTTGATTTGTCAAAATGTCCCATGGCCACATGCACTGCATCTGCAGGACCAGGGACCAATTTGGCATTTTGCCAAAAGAGCACGTGGGGGCTAAATCAGAGAAATCATGCATCTGGTCTGAGGAATCCAGGGGGCCTTGGGATTGATATCTGTTTCCAAACCTTTGGATCAGCTAAAGTCATAGCCTGGACTGGGATTAGGGTTTGGTATGAGGCAGAGGATGCGGCACAGCTGGGTTTCCTTTCGTGGTCCCAAGCCACAAGGATGAGAGAACAAAGAGCATTTGTCTAGGTCCGCAGCGTGAGAAGATGAAGCATTTCCTTCAGCGTTATCCCCCAAAAGCAGATGCTAAATGTTGGATGGCCTTGACATTGCAGAGCCCTGCGGACACCTAGGCAGTGTGAGCAATAATGGCAGCAGGCCCTGATGCATGGCATCCAAAGATATGTTTCCACAGGTTTTTCTGTGGATAGAGAAGCTCTGGGAAGAACTTGTAAGATTGGAACTTTCTTATGGAAGTAGAAAGGACAAGGGCACTGTCAATGTGCTCTTTTGAATACACTTCAAAATGACATACAACAGCCTGCAAAGCTGAATATATTTAGATGCTCCGTTTCCACAAGGGGAAGGGTCCTCTGAACTTTCAGAAATGTGATATTAGTGTAATAAAAATGAGATTGTTCTAAACGATGAGGGTATGGTGCGTTGATCACATCAAAGGCAACACCAGCAGTTAGAGATATACAGGACAACACACATAGGAATTCGACATGGAATCAATGTGCAGGAAAATTTGTCCTCACAGAAATATCATGGAATTGCCTACACCAAAGAGACTAAAATTTTCACTTTATCAAGCCCTACAATTCTACATTAGATACCTGATAGTACTAGACCAGTAGAGATAAAGAAGTACAGTATAAGAAACAGGAAGTACAATTTTCTGTTTCAAAGAGATTGAAGGTCCAAGAAAAAGCTTTCAAACAACTAGATTATGAAACATTATCAGAGCATGTATTGAAAACCGAGGTGAGAGAAACACTGAAATAAACCAGTGTCTCAGAACCACAGAAGGCACAGTACCAGAAATGGGGAAGAGAATCATTGAGACAAGCCAAATAATATCAGAATACTCAATGTATGAGATAATAGCAGGGCAAAATTCAGCCCTAAGCAGACTAGATAATGCAGAGGGACTCGTGAATATCCGTGAACACAAGGGAAAGGAAATCCCTGTATCAGAAGATGACATAAAAAAACAAGTGAAAACCAATGCAATATTGCTGTTGAAACCTGGGGTAAGACAAAGCATGAAAGACTAGAAATCATAAGAGCCCCATAGGGAAAACCTCGATATAAAAATGAAACCCTGTATAGGTATTTGGAGAAAAATCAGACTGAAATTTGCTGAAAGCCAACAAACAATCTCCTATACGAAACCAGGAGCAAACAGCATCCAAATAATGTGGAATCCCAATAGGCTTACAAGCAGCTTTCTTTTCATTCAAACCATCAAAGTCCATGATCAACTCTGTAATTTTCGATGCACGAAGAGTACAGCAACTCAGTGACAACAGAACCCCCACAGGTGTTGCAGCTGATACCTAGACAGAAATATCACAGTACAGGAAGCATTTCCAAGACAAAGACCAAATCATGAATGAGACAAAGCTGCATTATACGGTAGCCTATGCCTCAAGACAGCCATTACCATTAACGACAGAGCTTGGCAATTTCACAGATCGGCAAAGTGTAAAAGAATTCAGCATTTAAAAACTTATCCTAAAAGAAAGACTGAGAATTCTACCCTGAATAGAAAAGTAGTCACAACAGAAACTCCGGAAGTGTTTCAGCTGATAAATTGATATAAATATTGCAGGACAGGAAGGAGTTCCAGGACATACATCGGAACCTGAATGAGAAAAAGTATCATTCTAGAGTAGCCTATGCCACAAGAATGCCATATCTGATAATGGCACATGTGGACAATTTCACAGACTGGCAAAACTTAATAGAATTCAACAGTTCAAACTTATCTTTAAACAAAGATTGAGAATTCTACACTGAAGAGAAAAGTAGCAACATGAAATGGAAATAAGAAAAACATCAATGGAAATGCATGAAGAGCCATGAGTTGTAGAGAGTAAACAAGTCGAAGGCAAGGAGGACAACAAATCCCTAAAGTTGGGAGAGGGAAGCAGGAAAACATAGGTGAATTTCAGCACTATACTAACAGAATCATCTTATGTGACTCTGTGTTTAATGAAAATGGAGAGATGCATGGACTAATGTGTTTGCAAAACAAACAACAAGCAAACAATCAAAATATCAAACAAAAACCAAAGAGTACATTTGGCTGACATATATGCAAAGGAACCATGATAATTCAAAAGAAAATACTCAAAGGGGTGTCAAGTTTCATTCAGCACGCACCGACCCAGTATTGCTCCATGCATGTAATCAGCACACATGTATTCAGAAAACAGATGCGAGCAAAAAGATTGAAAAATCTTCATTCATAAGAGCATATCCTGACCAAACCCAAATGCCTATTTTGTATAAAATAGATCCATATTCCTTTATATAGATTGAGTCTACATCCAACAGAAAGAATGAATGTGATATTCATCCCTATATGGAGAATAAATGGCATACGCTCTTAACAAAGACAAGTAGTTCTACAAAACTGTACTAAGAGCAAAAAAGACAGACAGTAATGCGTACATTGGGATGGGCTTCATTTCTAGGATTTTCAGCCCCCATGAAACAAATGGATCCATGTCTTGAGAGTGTGGGTGTTTCAGCAGAAAAGCATCAGACGGATATGTATTCTGGGTGAATGGCTATTACACAAACATTAGATTTCTATAGTGCGGTCTTTGTGAACTGTTAAATGTTAGAAAGGTTAAAGACTTGTGGAAAACTAAACATAACATGCACACACTTCCCTCTGTATTGTGTATAGTGATCTGAACTAAAGAAAAGAGGGTCGAAAAAAAGGACCATGAGATGCTAATGGAGAGAATCACTTTTAACTTAGGAAACTCTCGCCTGATGCAGTCCCTCCCCCAACACTGAAAAGATGCTGCAACCTTTGTAGATGGCAGTTACCGGTTGGATTCCAGGTGGAATGCTGGTGTGTTCCACGAGGCTTGTTGTGGCTGCTGGATCCAAGGTAACTCGGCAGAGCTCTGTGGGTGGATCAGAGTCATGTAGGGGCTGACACCCTCCGTGGAGCTTGGCTTAGGTCTATTGTATGGGGAGCTCTTTCAGTTCGAGATAATGTTGCTGCCCAATGAGCTTAGATCACAGGTCAGTTTCTAGGAACTGAAAAGTCAGACAGTGGAAGATCTGCCCGTCATCAGCATACTGGTGAGGCTCCGAGGAACTTTCAGACTTGCTCAGTAATGTAGAAGTCAACTTTATGGGAGACACGAAGAGAAGCCTGCAGAAAAGCTGGCTGCACAGATTGAGGGGAGATGCGAACACATTGATGAGACTTGTTCTGCTACAATGGAGAATAGTGGCATGGAGACTTCTTTACAGAATACCAGGCTCAGAAGATATTCATGAGACATGTTGAGCCTGGCTGATCCTAGCAGAAACCTGTGGAGGGTCAACGTGAACTTGAAGAAGGTACTCTATTCTCTGCTCCAAGAAGTGGCCCAATATTCCTGACGTCTAAAAGAGAAGAGATGTCAGAGTTGATAAAACCACCCATGGTCTTTAAAGAGGTCATGAGAATCCACACGTCCCAAGGGGCATATAAAAATCACACAGACCACAGGGCATGATGTCCTGGTAAGCATTTACCCAGGGTTGGGAATACCTATTAAGCACTTGCTCTTCCCTCCCATCCAGTCAGGCATCCATTTCAGAGGATCAGAACTTGAGCTGCAATGAAGCCAATAGGAGAAGAGCAAGCCCCTCCTAGAACCAGTTTTCCTACAAATTCACACTCTGTGCACAACACTGAAATCCTCAATGGTCAAATACTCTCGACTATAATAGATAGAATTTTAGTAAATAGCTCACACAAAAAATGATGACGTTCCCCTAGATTCAGCAAATTCTGGGGTTACATCTTCTTTGGGGTGAAGGGAGTGTGGTAAGTGAGGGGATTCTTTGACTGAACTTGAATATGTATTAGGCCTCTGGTTTTCTAGCCAGTATTGGTAACTGTTATAAGTCAGTTAGTGAAGTGAACAGTAAAAGTCGCCATAGACATGTAAGGACATTTAATTTTTATGTGGACCGTCTTTTCCCTTCATTCAAGCCCGGGTGCTGTATGTCATGTGGGTGCAGACTTGGTTGTGTTAAACTGCTTTACCCAACATGATCGGACGTTTAAGCGTTCTCATGGTTGATAGAAGAGCACCTGGTTCTCAATAGACTAGCAAAGCTGCAGCAGGTTTCTCATTGCTCTAATGCCCCTAGTTCCTTTGTGAACCAAGCCTACATATAAATATCTTGTTTCAGATTCCTTGTGTTTTCCTGGAAAGAAATGTTACTGCTTGAAATGACAACATTGGTCAGTATGTGTCATTGGGTGGAAAGGGCACCACATGCACAAGGGAAACCAAGTTTGGGGGTAAATTCATGCTTACAATAATTATTTCATGGTTCCTGTTGGTGTTGGAGGCATCAAAATTAAAGAGTTTACCTGTCCCGTTCATCATTTTCGAGTGGTATTTTACATTTTATCTGTCTAGATTTCCCTTAGAGCTGACAAAATGGTACCTGAATTTGACAAGTGTGGATTGTAAGTAGATTT
Source organism: Camelus dromedarius (assembly GCF_036321535.1). Classification (NCBI taxonomy): domain Eukaryota; kingdom Metazoa; phylum Chordata; class Mammalia; order Artiodactyla; family Camelidae; genus Camelus; species Camelus dromedarius. Next base: position 1,041,274 of record NC_087457.1, read on the forward strand.
AATATGTTTCAAAAACTAACTTCATTTTCATATAAATCCCAAAATATGTAAATCAGTTTTATTACACTATTGAAAGTCTGCAACTGAGGTATCAAATGAATGACAAAAATGTATTCTTCGGACAAACACATAACATCATGAGTGTATAGAAAAAAGAGATAAACAAGAATCCCATTTCGGCGAGTTTTATATGGAAAGTGTTGATTTATTGATGCCCAGGTGGCAGTGTACCAGTGCATCATACGCTAACTCGCTCCCAATTACACAGAATTTTAAACATCCACTCACCAAGCCCTTGGTTCAGGAGACTTGCCAAAGAGTGGTCCCTTAATTCCAAAGACAGTATGATGCCTTAGATAAAGTGGACGGAAGTGAAGCAAAGTAGAGAATGGAAATCAGTGCAGTACATGACCTCTGGTAATGGAGCAGCAAAGGTGAAAGTCTGTTTCATTTGGACGCACACTCTTAAGAGGACCGGACACATGGGATTCAAAGCGATGCGCTGAGTGTTAGAAGAGTGCACAGCAGATGCTAAGTTGACAGAACTGAAATAAATCAGCACAAATTGTCCCCAAAATTGATTCTGAGGCCAAGAAACGAGCAGCCTAATTTGAGCTAGCAGTGGCTGCGTAAAATGAAGTATAGGACTATGGATTATGACACATGCTTTGTCTCACCGTTCTGGAGTGTGCTGTGGATTGAGTTTGGCCCTAAAAAGAGAGAAAAATGAACTTGAACCTCAAAGTGAAAGCTACCACTCCAGTGTACAAAGTTGATTTGTCAAAATGTCCCATGGCCACATGCACTGCATCTGCAGGACCAGGGACCAATTTGGCATTTTGCCAAAAGAGCACGTGGGGGCTAAATCAGAGAAATCATGCATCTGGTCTGAGGAATCCAGGGGGCCTTGGGATTGATATCTGTTTCCAAACCTTTGGATCAGCTAAAGTCATAGCCTGGACTGGGATTAGGGTTTGGTATGAGGCAGAGGATGCGGCACAGCTGGGTTTCCTTTCGTGGTCCCAAGCCACAAGGATGAGAGAACAAAGAGCATTTGTCTAGGTCCGCAGCGTGAGAAGATGAAGCATTTCCTTCAGCGTTATCCCCCAAAAGCAGATGCTAAATGTTGGATGGCCTTGACATTGCAGAGCCCTGCGGACACCTAGGCAGTGTGAGCAATAATGGCAGCAGGCCCTGATGCATGGCATCCAAAGATATGTTTCCACAGGTTTTTCTGTGGATAGAGAAGCTCTGGGAAGAACTTGTAAGATTGGAACTTTCTTATGGAAGTAGAAAGGACAAGGGCACTGTCAATGTGCTCTTTTGAATACACTTCAAAATGACATACAACAGCCTGCAAAGCTGAATATATTTAGATGCTCCGTTTCCACAAGGGGAAGGGTCCTCTGAACTTTCAGAAATGTGATATTAGTGTAATAAAAATGAGATTGTTCTAAACGATGAGGGTATGGTGTGTTGATCACATCAAAGGCAACACCAGCAGTTAGAGATATACAGGACAACACACATAGGAATTCGACATGGAATCAATGTGCAGGAAAATTTGTCCTCACAGAAATATCATGGAATTGCCTACACCAAAGAGACTAAAATTTTCACTTTATCAAGCCCTACAATTCTACATTAGATACCTGATAGTACTAGACCAGTAGAGATAAAGAAGTACAGTATAAGAAACAGGAAGTACAATTTTCTGTTTCAAAGAGATTGAAGGTCCAAGAAAAAGCTTTCAAACAACTAGATTATGAAACATTATCAGAGCATGTATTGAAAACCGAGGTGAGAGAAACACTGAAATAAACCAGTGTCTCAGAACCACAGAAGGCACAGTACCAGAAATGGGGAAGAGAATCATTGAGACAAGCCAAATAATATCAGAATACTCAATGTATGAGATAATAGCAGGGCAAAATTCAGCCCTAAGCAGACTAGATAATGCAGAGGGACTCGTGAATATCCGTGAACACAAGGGAAAGGAAATCCCTGTATCAGAAGATGACATAAAAAAACAAGTGAAAACCAATGCAATATTGCTGTTGAAACCTGGGGTAAGACAAAGCATGAAAGACTAGAAATCATAAGAGCCCCATAGGGAAAACCTCGATATAAAAATGAAACCCTGTATAGGTATTTGGAGAAAAATCAGACTGAAATTTGCTGAAAGCCAACAAACAATCTCCTATACGAAACCAGGAGCAAACAGCATCCAAATAATGTGGAATCCCAATAGGCTTACAAGCAGCTTTCTTTTCATTCAAACCATCAAAGTCCATGATCAACTCTGTAATTTTCGATGCACGAAGAGTACAGCAACTCAGTGACAACAGAACCCCCACAGGTGTTGCAGCTGATACCTAGACAGAAATATCACAGTACAGGAAGCATTTCCAAGACAAAGACCAAATCATGAATGAGACAAAGCTGCATTATACGGTAGCCTATGCCTCAAGACAGCCATTACCATTAACGACAGAGCTTGGCAATTTCACAGATCGGCAAAGTGTAAAAGAATTCAGCATTTAAAAACTTATCCTAAAAGAAAGACTGAGAATTCTACCCTGAATAGAAAAGTAGTCACAACAGAAACTCCGGAAGTGTTTCAGCTGATAAATTGATATAAATATTGCAGGACAGGAAGGAGTTCCAGGACATACATCGGAACCTGAATGAGAAAAAGTATCATTCTAGAGTAGCCTATGCCACAAGAATGCCATATCTGATAATGGCACATGTGGACAATTTCACAGACTGGCAAAACTTAATAGAATTCAACAGTTCAAACTTATCTTTAAACAAAGATTGAGAATTCTACACTGAAGAGAAAAGTAGCAACATGAAATGGAAATAAGAAAAACATCAATGGAAATGCATGAAGAGCCATGAGTTGTAGAGAGTAAACAAGTCGAAGGCAAGGAGGACAACAAATCCCTAAAGTTGGGAGAGGGAAGCAGGAAAACATAGGTGAATTTCAGCACTATACTAACAGAATCATCTTATGTGACTCTGTGTTTAATGAAAATGGAGAGATGCATGGACTAATGTGTTTGCAAAACAAACAACAAGCAAACAATCAAAATATCAAACAAAAACCAAAGAGTACATTTGGCTGACATATATGCAAAGGAACCATGATAATTCAAAAGAAAATACTCAAAGGGGTGTCAAGTTTCATTCAGCACGCACCGACCCAGTATTGCTCCATGCATGTAATCAGCACACATGTATTCAGAAAACAGATGCGAGCAAAAAGATTGAAAAATCTTCATTCATAAGAGCATATCCTGACCAAACCCAAATGCCTATTTTGTATAAAATAGATCCATATTCCTTTATATAGATTGAGTCTACATCCAACAGAAAGAATGAATGTGATATTCATCCCTATATGGAGAATAAATGGCATACGCTCTTAACAAAGACAAGTAGTTCTACAAAACTGTACTAAGAGCAAAAAAGACAGACAGTAATGCGTACATTGGGATGGGCTTCATTTCTAGGATTTTCAGCCCCCATGAAACAAATGGATCCATGTCTTGAGAGTGTGGGTGTTTCAGCAGAAAAGCATCAGACGGATATGTATTCTGGGTGAATGGCTATTACACAAACATTAGATTTCTATAGTGCGGTCTTTGTGAACTGTTAAATGTTAGAAAGGTTAAAGACTTGTGGAAAACTAAACATAACATGCACACACTTCCCTCTGTATTGTGTATAGTGATCTGAACTAAAGAAAAGAGGGTCGAAAAAAAGGACCATGAGATGCTAATGGAGAGAATCACTTTTAACTTAGGAAACTCTCGCCTGATGCAGTCCCTCCCCCAACACTGAAAAGATGCTGCAACCTTTGTAGATGGCAGTTACCGGTTGGATTCCAGGTGGAATGCTGGTGTGTTCCACGAGGCTTGTTGTGGCTGCTGGATCCAAGGTAACTCGGCAGAGCTCTGTGGGTGGATCAGAGTCATGTAGGGGCTGACACCCTCCGTGGAGCTTGGCTTAGGTCTATTGTATGGGGAGCTCTTTCAGTTCGAGATAATGTTGCTGCCCAATGAGCTTAGATCACAGGTCAGTTTCTAGGAACTGAAAAGTCAGACAGTGGAAGATCTGCCCGTCATCAGCATACTGGTGAGGCTCCGAGGAACTTTCAGACTTGCTCAGTAATGTAGAAGTCAACTTTATGGGAGACACGAAGAGAAGCCTGCAGAAAAGCTGGCTGCACAGATTGAGGGGAGATGCGAACACATTGATGAGACTTGTTCTGCTACAATGGAGAATAGTGGCATGGAGACTTCTTTACAGAATACCAGGCTCAGAAGATATTCATGAGACATGTTGAGCCTGGCTGATCCTAGCAGAAACCTGTGGAGGGTCAACGTGAACTTGAAGAAGGTACTCTATTCTCTGCTCCAAGAAGTGGCCCAATATTCCTGACGTCTAAAAGAGAAGAGATGTCAGAGTTGATAAAACCACCCATGGTCTTTAAAGAGGTCATGAGAATCCACACGTCCCAAGGGGCATATAAAAATCACACAGACCACAGGGCATGATGTCCTGGTAAGCATTTACCCAGGGTTGGGAATACCTATTAAGCACTTGCTCTTCCCTCCCATCCAGTCAGGCATCCATTTCAGAGGATCAGAACTTGAGCTGCAATGAAGCCAATAGGAGAAGAGCAAGCCCCTCCTAGAACCAGTTTTCCTACAAATTCACACTCTGTGCACAACACTGAAATCCTCAATGGTCAAATACTCTCGACTATAATAGATAGAATTTTAGTAAATAGCTCACACAAAAAATGATGACGTTCCCCTAGATTCAGCAAATTCTGGGGTTACATCTTCTTTGGGGTGAAGGGAGTGTGGTAAGTGAGGGGATTCTTTGACTGAACTTGAATATGTATTAGGCCTCTGGTTTTCTAGCCAGTATTGGTAACTGTTATAAGTCAGTTAGTGAAGTGAACAGTAAAAGTCGCCATAGACATGTAAGGACATTTAATTTTTATGTGGACCGTCTTTTCCCTTCATTCAAGCCCGGGTGCTGTATGTCATGTGGGTGCAGACTTGGTTGTGTTAAACTGCTTTACCCAACATGATCGGACGTTTAAGCGTTCTCATGGTTGATAGAAGAGCACCTGGTTCTCAATAGACTAGCAAAGCTGCAGCAGGTTTCTCATTGCTCTAATGCCCCTAGTTCCTTTGTGAACCAAGCCTACATATAAATATCTTGTTTCAGATTCCTTGTGTTTTCCTGGAAAGAAATGTTACTGCTTGAAATGACAACATTGGTCAGTATGTGTCATTGGGTGGAAAGGGCACCACATGCACAAGGGAAACCAAGTTTGGGGGTAAATTCATGCTTACAATAATTATTTCATGGTTCCTGTTGGTGTTGGAGGCATCAAAATTAAAGAGTTTACCTGTCCCGTTCATCATTTTCGAGTGGTATTTTACATTTTATCTGTCTAGATTTCCCTTAGAGCTGACAAAATGGTACCTGAATTTGACAAGTGTGGATTGTAAGTAGATTTAATATGTTTCAAAAACTAACTTCATTTTCATATAAATCCCAAAATATGTAAATCAGTTTTATTACACTATTGAAAGTCTGCAACTGAGGTATCAAATCAATGACAAAAATGTATTCTTCGGACAAACACATAACATCATGAGTGTATAGAAAAAAGAGATAAACAAGAATCCCATTTCGGCGAGTTTTATATGGAAAGTGTTGATTTATTGATGCCCAGGTGGCAGTGTACCAGTGCATCATACGCTAACTCGCTCCCAATTACACAGAATTTTAAACATCCACTCACCAAGCCCTTGGTTCAGGAGACTTGCCAAAGAGTGGTCCCTTAATTCCAAAGACAGTATGATGCCTTAGATAAAGTGGACGGAAGTGAAGCAAAGTAGAGAATGGAAATCAGTGCAGTACATGACCTCTGGTAATGGAGCAGCAAAGGTGAAAGTCTGTTTCATTTGGACGCACACTCTTAAGAGGACCGGACACATGGGATTCAAAGCGATGCGCTGAGTGTTAGAAGAGTGCACAGCAGATGCTAAGTTGACAGAACTGAAATAAATCAGCACAAATTGTCCCCAAAATTGATTCTGAGGCCAAGAAACGAGCAGCCTAATTTGAGCTAGCAGTGGCTGCGTAAAATGAAGTATAGGACTATGGATTATGACACATGCTTTGTCTCACCGTTCTGGAGTGTGCTGTGGATTGAGTTTGGCCCTAAAAAGAGAGAAAAATGAACTTGAACCTCAAAGTGAAAGCTACCACTCCAGTGTACAAAGTTGATTTGTCAAAATGTCCCATGGCCACATGCACTGCATCTGCAGGACCAGGGACCAATTTGGCATTTTGCCAAAAGAGCACGTGGGGGCTAAATCAGAGAAATCATGCATCTGGTCTGAGGAATCCAGGGGGCCTTGGGATTGATATCTGTTTCCAAACCTTTGGATCAGCTAAAGTCATAGCCTGGACTGGGATTAGGGTTTGGTATGAGGCAGAGGATGCGGCACAGCTGGGTTTCCTTTCGTGGTCCCAAGCCACAAGGATGAGAGAACAAAGAGCATTTGTCTAGGTCCGCAGCGTGAGAAGATGAAGCATTTCCTTCAGCGTTATCCCCCAAAAGCAGATGCTAAATGTTGGATGGCCTTGACATTGCAGAGCCCTGCGGACACCTAGGCAGTGTGAGCAATAATGGCAGCAGGCCCTGATGCATGGCATCCAAAGATATGTTTCCACAGGTTTTTCTGTGGATAGAGAAGCTCTGGGAAGAACTGGTAAGATTGGAACTTTCTTATGGAAGTAGAAAGGACAAGGGCACTGTCAATGTGCTCTTTTGAATACACTTCAAAATGACATACAACAGCCTGCAAAGCTGAATATATTTAGATGCTCCGTTTCCACAAGGGGAAGGGTCCTCTGAACTTTCAGAAATGTGATATTAGTGTAATAAAAATGAGATTGTTCTAAACGATGAGGGTATGGTGCGTTGATCACATCAAAGGCAACACCAGCAGTTAGAGATATACAGGACAACACACACAGGAATTCGACATGGAATCAATGTGCAGGAAAATTTGTCCTCACAGAAATATCATGGAATTGCCTACACCAAAGAGACTAAAATTTTCACTTTATCAAGCCCTACAATTCTACATTAGATACCTGATAGTACTAGACCAGTAGAGATAAAGAAGTACAGTATAAGAAACAGGAAGTACAATTTTCTGTTTCAAAGAGATTGAAGGTCCAAGAAAAAGCTTTCAAACAACTAGATTATGAAACATTATCAGAGCATGTATTGAAAACCGAGGTGAGAGAAACACTGAAATAAACCAGTGTCTCAGAACCACAGAAGGCACAGTACCAGAAATGGGGAAGAGAATCATTGAGACAAGCCAAATAATATCAGAATACTCAATGTATGAGATAATAGCAGGGCAAAATTCAGCCCTAAGCAGACTAGATAATGCAGAGGGACTCGTGAATATCCGTGAACACAAGGGAAAGGAAATCCCTGTATCAGAAGATGACATAAAAAAACAAGTGAAAACCAATGCAATATTGCTGTTGAAACCTGGGGTAAGACAAAGCATGAAAGACTAGAAATCATAAGAGCCCCATAGGGAAAACCTCGATATAAAAATGAAACCCTGTATAGGTATTTGGAGAAAAATCAGACTGAAATTTGCTGAAAGCCAACAAACAATCTCCTATACGAAACCAGGAGCAAACAGCATCCAAATAATGTGGAATCCCAATAGGCTTACAAGCAGCTTTCTTTTCATTCAAACCATCAAAGTCCATGATCAACTCTGTAATTTTCGATGCACGAAGAGTACAGCAACTCAGTGACAACAGAACCCCCACAGGTGTTGCAGCTGATACCTAGACAGAAATATCACAGTACAGGAAGCATTTCCAAGACAAAGACCAAATCATGAATGAGACAAAGCTGCATTATACGGTAGCCTATGCCTCAAGACAGCCATTACCATTAACGACAGAGCTTGGCAATTTCACAGATCGGCAAAGTGTAAAAGAATTCAGCATTTAAAAAATTATCCTAAAAGAAAGACTGAGAATTCTACCCTGAATAGAAAAGTAGTCACAACAGAAACTCCGGAAGTGTTTCAGCTGATAACTTGATATAAATATTGCAGGACAGGAAGGAGTTCCAGGACATACATCGGAACCTGAATGAGAAAAAGTATCATTCTAGAGTAGCCTATGCCACAAGAACGCCATATCTGATAATGGCACATGTGGACAATTTCACAGACTGGCAAAACTTAATAGAATTCAACAGTTCAAACTTATCTTTAAACAAAGATTGAGAATTCTACACTGAAGAGAAAAGTAGCAACATGAAATGGAAATAAGAAAAACATCAATGGAAATGCATGAAGAGCCATGAGTTGTAGAGAGTAAACAAGTCGAAGGCAAGGAGGACAACAAATCCCTAAAGTTGGGAGAGGGAAGCAGGAAAGCATAGGTGAATTTCAGCACTATACTAACAGAATCATCTTATGTGACTCTGTGTTTAATGAAAATGGAGAGATGCATGGACTAATGTGTTTGCAAAACAAACAACAAGCAAACAATCAAAATATCAAACAAAAACCAAAGAGTACATTTGGCTGACATATATGCAAAGGAACCATGATAATTCAAAAGAAAATACTCAAAGGGGTGTCAAGTTTCATTCAGCACGCACCGACCCAGTATTGCTCCATGCATGTAATCAGCACACATGTATTCAGAAAACAGATGCGAGCAAAAAGATTGAAAAATCTTCATTCATAAGAGCATATCCTGACCAAACCCAAATGCCTATTTTGTATAAAATAGATTCATATTCCTTTATATAGATTGAGTCTACATCCAACAGAAAGAATGAATGTGATATTCATCCCTACATGGAGAATAAATGGCATACGCTCTTAACAAAGACAAGTAGTTCTACAAAACTGTACTAAGAGCAAAAAAGACAGACAGTAATGCGTACATTGGGATGGGCTTCATTTCTAGGATTTTCAGCCCCCATGAAACAAATGGATCCATGTCTTGAGAGTGTGGGTGTTTCAGCAGAAAAGCATCAGACGGATATGTATTCTGGGTGAATGGCTATTACACAAACATTAGATTTCTATAGTGCGGTCTTTGTGAACTGTTAAATGTTAGAAAGGTTAAAGACTTGTGGAAAACTAAACATAACATGCACACACTTCCCTCTGTATTGTGTATAGTGATCTGAACTAAAGAAAAGAGGGTCGAAAAAAAGGACCATGAGATGCTAATGGAGAGAATCACTTTTAACTTAGGAAACTCTCGCCTGATGCAGTCCCTCCCCCAACACTGAAAAGATGCTGCAACCTTTGTAGATGGCAGTTACCGGTTGGATTCCAGGTGGAATGCTGGTGTGTTCCACGAGGCTTGTTGTGGCTGCTGGATCCAAGGTAACTCGGCAGAGCTCTGTGGGTGGATCAGAGTCATGTAGGGGCTGACACCCTCCGTGGAGCTTGGCTTAGGTCTATTGTATGGGGAGCTCTTTCAGTTCGAGATAATGTTGCTGCCCAATGAGCTTAGATCACAGGTCAGTTTCTAGGAACTGAAAAGTCAGACAGTGGAAGATCTGCCCGTCATCAGCATACTGGTGAGGCTCCGAGGAACTTTCAGACTTGCTCAGTAATGTAGAAGTCAACTTTATGGGAGACACGAAGAGAAGCCTGCAGAAAAGCTGGCTGCACAGATTGAGGGGAGATGCGAACACATTGATGAGACTTGTTCTGCTACAATGGAGAATAGTGGCATGGAGACTTCTTTACAGAATACCAGGCTCAGAAGATATACATGAGACATGTTGAGCCTGGCCGATCCTAGCAGAAACCTGTGGAGGGTCAACGTGAACTTGAAGAAGGTACTCTATTCTCTGCTCCAAGAAGTGGCCCAATATTCCTGACGTCTAAAAGAGAAGAGATGTCAGAGTTGATAAAACCACCCATGGTCTTTAAAGAGGTCATGAGAATCCACACGTCCCAAGGGGCATATAAAAATCACACAGACCACAGGGCATGATGTCCTGGTAAGCATTTACCCAGGGTTGGGAATACCTATTAAGCACATGCTCTTCCCTCCCATCCAGTCAGGCATCCATTTCAGAGGATCAGAACTTGAGCTGCAATGAAGCCAATAGGAGAAGAGCAAGCCCCTCCTAGAACCAGTTTTCCTACAAATTCACACTCTGTGCACAACACTGAAATCCTCAATGGTCAAATACTCTCGACTATAATAGATAGAATTTTAGTAAATAGCTCACACAAAAAATGATGACGTTCCCCTAGATTCAGCAAATTCTGGGGTTACATCTTCTTTGGGGTGAAGGGAGTGTGGTAAGTGAGGGGATTCTTTGACTGAACTTGAATATGTATTAGGCCTCTGGTTTTCTAGCCAGTATTGGTAACTGTTATAAGTCAGTTAGTGAAGTGAACAGTAAAAGTCGCCATAGACATGTAAGGACATTTAATTTTTATGTGGACCGTCTTTTCCCTTCATTCAAGCCCGGGTGCTGTATGTCATGTGGGTGCAGACTTGGTTGTGTTAAACTGCTTTACCCAACATGATCGGACGTTTAAGCGTTCTCATGGTTGATAGAAGAGCACCTGGTTCTCAATAGACTAGCAAAGCTGCAGCAGGTTTCTCATTGCTCTAATGCCCCTAGTTCCTTTGTGAACCAAGCCTACATATAAATATCTTGTTTCAGATTCCTTGTGTTTTCCTGGAAAGAAATGTTACTGCTTGAAATGACAACATTGGTCAGTATGTGTCATTGGGTGGAAAAGGCACCACATGCACAAGGGAAACCAAGTTTGGGGGTAAATTCATGTTTACAATAATTATTTCATGGTTCCTGTTGGTGTTGGAGGCATCAATAGTAAAGAGTTTACCTGTCCTCTTCATCATTTTCAAGTGGTATTTTACATTTTATCTGTCTAGTTTTCCCTTAGAGCTGACAAAATGGTACCAGAATTTGACAAGTGTGGATTGTAAGTAGATTTAATATGTTTCAAAAACTAACTTCATTTTCATATAAATCCCAAAATATGTAAATCAGTTTTATTACACTATTGAAAGTCTGCAACTGAGGTATCAAATGAATGACAAAAATATATTCTTCGGACAAACACATAACATCATGAGTGTATAGAAAAAAGAGATAAACAAGAATCCCATTTCGGCGAGTTTTATATGGAAAGTGTTGATTTATTGATGCCCAGGTGGCAGTGTACCAGTGCATCATACGCTAACTCGCTCCCAATTACACAGAATTTTAAACATCCACTCACCAAGCCCTTGGTTCAGGAGACTTGCCAAAGAGTGGTCCCTTAATTCCAAAGACAGTATGATGCCTTAGATAAAGTGGACGGAAGTGAAGCAAAGTAGAGAATGGAAATCAGTGCAGTACATGACCTCTGGTAATGGAGCAGCAAAGGTGAAAGTCTGTTTCAATTGGACGCACACTCTTAAGAGGACCGGACACATGGGATTCAAAGCGATGCGCTGAGTGTTAGAAGAGTGCACAGCAGATGCTAAGTTGACAGAACTGAAATAAATCAGCACAAATTGTCCCCAAAATTGATTCTGAGGCCAAGAAACGAGCAGCCTAATTTGAGCTAGCAGTGGCTGCGTAAAATGAAGTATAGGACTATGGATTATGACACATGCTTTGTCTCACCGTTCTGGAGTGTGCTGTGGATTGAGTTTGGCCCTAAAAAGAGAGAAAAATGAACTTGAACCTCAAAGTGAAAGCTACCACTCCAGTGTACAAAGTTGATTTGTCAAAATGTCCCATGGCCACATGCACTGCATCTGCAGGACCAGGGACCAATTTGGCATTTTGCCAAAAGAGCACGTGGGGGCTAAATCAGAGAAATCATGCATCTGGTCTGAGGAATCCAGGGGGCCTTGGGATTGATATCTGTTTCCAAACCTTTGGATCAGCTAAAGTCATAGCCTGGACTGGGATTAGGGTTTGGTATGAGGCAGAGGATGCGGCACAGCTGGGTTTCCTTTCGTGGTCCCAAGCCACAAGGATGAGAGAACAAAGAGCATTTGTCTAGGTCCGCAGCGTGAGAAGATGAAGCATTTCCTTCAGCGTTATCCCCCAAAAGCAGATGCTAAATGTTGGATGGCCTTGACATTGCAGAGCCCTGCGGACACCTAGGCAGTGTGAGCAATAATGGCAGCAGGCCCTGATGCATGGCATCCAAAGATATGTTTCCACAGGTTTTTCTGTGGATAGAGAAGCTCTGGGAAGAACTGGTAAGATTGGAACTTTCTTATGGAAGTAGAAAGGACAAGGGCACTGTCAATGTGCTCTTTTGAATACACTTCAAAATGACATACAACAGCCTGCAAAGCTGAATATATTTAGATGCTCCGTTTCCACAAGGGGAAGGGTCCTCTGAACTTTCAGAAATGTGATATTAGTGTAATAAAAATGAGATTGTTCTAAACGATGAGGGTATGGTGCGTTGATCACATCAAAGGCAACACCAGCAGTTAGAGATATACAGGACAACACACACAGGAATTCGACATGGAATCAATGTGCAGGAAAATTTGTCCTCACAGAAATATCATGGAATTGCCTACACCAAAGAGACTAAAATTTTCACTTTATCAAGCCCTACAATTCTACATTAGATACCTGATAGTACTAGACCAGTAGAGATAAAGAAGTATAGTATAAGAAACAGGAAGTACAATTTTCTGTTTCAAAGAGATTGAAGGTCCAAGAAAAAGCTTTCAAACAACTAGATTATGAAACATTATCAGAGCATGTATTGAAAACCGAGGTGAGAGAAACACTGAAATAAACCAGTGTCTCAGAACCACAGAAGGCACAGTACCAGAAATGGGGAAGAGAATCATTGAGACAAGCCAAATAATATCAGAATACTCAATGTATGAGATAATAGCAGGGCAAAATTCAGCCCTAAGCAGACTAGATAATGCAGAGGGACTCGTGAATATCCGTGAACACAAGGGAAAGGAAATCCCTGTATCAGAAGATGACATAAAAAAACAAGTGAAAACCAATGCAATATTGCTGTTGAAACCTGGGGTAAGACAAAGCATGAAAGACTAGAAATCATAAGAGCCCCATAGGGAAAACCTCGATATAAAAATGAAACCCTGTATAGGTATTTGGAGAAAAATCAGACTGAAATTTGCTGAAAGCCAACAAACAATCTCCTATACGAAACCAGGAGCAAACAGCATCCAAATAATGTGGAATCCCAATAGGCTTACAAGCAGCTTTCTTTTCATTCAAACCATCAAAGTCCATGATCAACTCTGTAATTTTCGATGCACGAAGAGTACAGCAACTCAGTGACAACAGAACCCCCACAGGTGTTGCAGCTGATACCTAGACAGAAATATCACAGTACAGGAAGCATTTCCAAGACAAAGACCAAATCATGAATGAGACAAAGCTGCATTATACGGTAGCCTATGCCTCAAGACAGCCATTACCATTAACGACAGAGCTTGGCAATTTCACAGATCGGCAAAGTGTAAAAGAATTCAGCATTTAAAAACTTATCCTAAAAGAAAGACTGAGAATTCTACCCTGAATAGAAAAGTAGTCACAACAGAAACTCCGGAAGTGTTTCAGCTGATAACTTGATATAAATATTGCAGGACAGGAAGGAGTTCCAGGACATACATCGGAACCTGAATGAGAAAAAGTATCATTCTAGAGTAGCCTATGCCACAAGAATGCCATATCTGATAATGGCACATGTGGACAATTTCACAGACTGGCAAAACTTAATAGAATTCAACAGTTCAAACTTATCTTTAAACAAAGATTGAGAATTCTACACTGAAGAGAAAAGTAGCAACATGAAATGGAAATAAGAAAAACATCAATGGAAATGCATGAAGAGCCATGAGTTGTAGAGAGTAAACAAGTCGAAGGCAAGGAGGACAACAAATCCCTAAAGTTGGGAGAGGGAAGCAGGAAAACATAGGTGAATTTCAGCACTATACTAACAGAATCATCTTATGTGACTCTGTGTTTAATGAAAATGGAGAGATGCATGGACTAATGTGTTTGCAAAACAAACAACAAGCAAACAATCAAAATATCAAACAAAAACCAAAGAGTACATTTGGCTGACATATATGCAAAGGAATTATGATAATTCAAAAGAAAATACTCAAAGGGGTGTCAAGTATCATTCAGCACTCACCGACCCAGTATTGCTCCATGCATGTAATCAGCACACATGTATTCAGAAAACAGATGCGAGCAAAAAGATTGAAAAATGTTCATTCATAAGAGCATATCCTGACTAAACCCAAATGCCTATTTTGTATAAAATAGATTCATATTCCTTTATATAGATTGAGACTATTTCCAACAGAAGAATGAATGTGATATTCATCCCTACATGCAGAATAAATGGCATACGCTCTTAACAAAGACAAGTAGTTCTACAAAACTGTACTAAGAGCAAAAAAGACAGACAGTAATGCGTACATTGGGATGGGCTTCATTTCTAGGATTTTCAGCCCCCATGGCACAAATGGATCCATGTCTTGAGAGTGTGGGTGTTTCAGCAGAAATGCAACAGACGGATATGTATTCTGGGTGAATGGCTATTACACAAACATTAGATTTCTATAGTGCGGTCTTTGTGAACTGTTAAATGTTAGAAAGTTTAAAGACGTGTGGAAATTTAAACATAACATGCACACACTTCCCACTGTATAATCTATAGAGATTTTAACTAAAGGAAAGTGGGTCGAAAAAAAGGACCATGGATGCTAATGGAGAGAATTATTTTAAATTAGGAATCTCTCGTCTGATGCAGTCCCACCCCCAGCACTGAAAAGATGCTGCAACCTTTGTGGATGGCAGTTTCCGGTTTGATTCCAGGTGGAATTCTGGTGTGTACCAAGAGGCTTGTTGTGGCTGCTGGATCCAAGGTAACTCGGCAGAGCTCTGTTGGTGGATCAGAGTCATGTAGGGGCTGACACCCTCCGTGGAGCTTGGCTTAGGTCTATTGTATGGGGAGCTCTTTAAGTATGAGATACTGTTGCTGCCCAATGAGCTTTGATAACGGGTCATTTTCTAGGAACTGAAAAGTCAGACTGTGGAAGATCTGCCCGTCATCAGCATACTGGTGAGGCTCCGAGGAACTTTCAGACTTGCTCAGTAATGTAGAAGTCGACATTATGGGAGACACGAAGGGAAGCCTGCAGAAAAGCTGGCTGCACAGATTGAGGGGAGATGCGAACACATTGATGAGACTTGTTCTGCTGCAATGGAGAGTACTGGCATGGAGACTTCGTTAGAGAATCCTAGGCTCATAAGACACTCATGAGACATTTGAGCCTGGCTTATACTAGAAGTAACCTGTGGATGGTCAACGTGAAATTAAAGAAGGTACTCTATTCTCTGCTGCAAGATGTGGCCCAATATTCCTGACGTCTAAAAGAGAAGAGATGTCAGAGTTGATAAAACCACCCATGGTCTTTAAAGAGGTCATGAGAATCCACACGTCCCAAAGGGCATTTAAAAATCACACAGACCACAGGGCATGATGTCCTTGTAAGCATTTACCAAGATTGGGAATACCTATCAAGCACATGCCCATCCCTCCCATCCAGTCAGGCATCCATTACAGAGGATCAGAATTTGAGCTGCAATGAAGCCAATAGGAGAAGAGCAAGCCCCTCCTAGAACCAGTTTTCCTACAACTTCACACACTGTGCACAACACTGAAATCCTCAAAGGTCAAATACTCTCAACCTTAATAGATAGAATTTAAGTAAATATCTCACACAAAGAAAAGATGACGTTCCCCTAGATTCAGCAAATTCTGGGGTTACGTCTTCTTTGGGGTGAAGGGAGTGTGGTAAGTGAGGGGATTCTTTGACTGAACTTGAATATGTATTAGGCCTCTGCTTTTCTAGACAGTATAGGTCACTATTATAAATCAGTTATTGAAGTGGACAGTAAAAGTCGCCATAGATATGTAAGGACTTTTTTTTTATGTGGACCGTCTTTACCCTTCATTCCAGCCCGGGTGCTGTGTGTCATGTATGTGCAGACTTGGTTGTGTTAAACTGATTTACCCAACATGATCGGACGTTTAAGCATTCTCATGGTTGATAGAAGAGCACCTGTTTCTCAATAGACTTGCAAAGCTGCATCAGGTTTCTCATTGCTCTAATGCCCCTAGTTCATTTGTGAACCAAGCCTACATATAAATATCTTGTTTCAGATTCCTTGTGTTTTCCTGGAGAGAAATGTTACTGCTTGAAATGACAACATTGGTCAGTATGTGTCATTGGGTGGAAAGGGCACCACATGCACAAGGGAAACCAAGTGTGGGGGTAAGTTCATGCTTACAATAATTATTTCACGGTTCCTGTTTGTATTGGAGGCATCAATAGTAAAGAGTTTACCTGTCCCCTTCATCATTTTCGAGTGGTATTTTACATTTTATCTGTCTAGTTTTCCCTTAGAGCTTACAAAATTGTACCAGAAACTGACAAGTGTGGATTTTAAGTAGATTTAGTATGTTTCAAAAACTAAGTTCTTTTTCATATAATTCCCAAAGTATGTAAATCAATTGTACTACACTATTGAAAGGCTGCAACTGAGGTATCAACACAATGACAAAAATGTATTCTTCAGACAAACACATAACATCATGACTGTATAGAAAAAAGAGATAAAAAGAATCCTATTTCAGCGAGGTATATATGGAATGTGTTGATTTATTGATGCCCAGGTGGCAGTGTACCAGTGCATCATATGCTAACTCGCTCCCAATTACACAGAATTTTGAAAATCCACTCAACAACCCTTGGTTCATGAGACTTGCCAAAGAGTGATCCCTTAAATCCAAAGACAGTATGATGCCTCAGAAAACGTGGATGGAGGAGAAGCAAAGTAGAGAATGAAAATCAGTGCAGTACCTGACCTCTGGTAATGGAGCAGCAAATGTGAACTTCTGCTTAAATTGTACGCACAATTTTAAGGGTAAAAGACACATGTGATTCAAAGCGATGCGCTGAGTGTTAGAAGAGTGCACAGCTGATGCTAATCTGACAGAACTGAAATAAATCAGCAAAAATTGTCCCCACAATTGATTCTGAGGCCAAGAAACAAGCAACTGAATTTGAGCTAGAATTGGATGCGTAAAATCAGGTATAGGACAATGGATGATGTCACACGCTTTGTCTCAGTGATCTGGAGTGTGTTGTGGATTGTGGTTGGCCCTACCAAGAGAGAAAACTGCCCTTTAACCCCCAAAGAAAAATCAACCACTCCGGTGTGCAAAGTTGACATTATCGAAATGTCCCATGGCCACATTCACTGCATCTGCAGGCCCAGGGACCAATTTGTCATTTTGCCATTAGAGCACGTGGGGGCTAAATCAGAGAAATCATGCATCTGGTCTGAGGAATCCAGGGGGCCTTGGGATTGAAATCAGTTTCCAAACCTTTGGATCAGCTAAAGTCATAGCCTGGACTGGGATTAGGGTTTGGTATGAGGTAGAGGATGCGGGACATCTGGGTTTCCTTTCGAGGTCCCAAGCCACAAGGATGAGAGAACAAAGAGCATTTGTCTAGGTCCGCAGCGTGAGAAGATGAAGCATTTCCTTCACCATTATCTCCCAAAGGCTGATGCTAAATTTTGGATGGCCTTGATATTACACGGACCCAAGGACAACTATGTGGGTTGAGCAATAATGGCAGCAGGCCCTGATGCATGACATCCATAGATATGATTCCACAGGATTTTCTGTTGACAGAGAAGCTCTGGGAAGTACTGGTAAGATTGGAACATTCTTGTGGAAGTAGATAAGACAAGCGCACTGTCAATGTGCTCTTTAGAAAACACTTCAAAATGACATGCAACATCCTGCAAATCTGAAAATATATAGATGCTCCATTTCCACAAGGGGAAGGGTCCTCTGAAGTTTCAGAAAAGTGACATAAGCGTAATAAAAATGAGATTGTTCTAAACGAAGGGTGTATGTTGTATTGATCACATCAAAGGCAACACCAGCATTTAGAGATATTCAAGACAACACACACAGTAAAAAGACATGGAATCAATGTGCAGGAATATATGTCCTCACAGAAATATCATGGAATTGTCTACAACAAGAGACTTAAATTTTCACTTTAAAAAGACCTTCAATTCTACATTAGATACCTGATAATAGTAGACCAGTAAAGATAAAGACGTATAGTACAAGAAAAAGGAAGTACCATTTTCTGTTTCAAAGAGATTGAAGGTCCAAAATAAAGCTTTCAAACACCTAGATTATGAAACATTATCAGAGCTTTTATTGAAAACCGAGGTGATAGAAACACTGAAGTAAAACCGTGTCTCAGAATCACAAAAGGCACAATACCAGAAATGTGGAAGAGAATCATTCAGACGAGCCAAATAAAATCAGAATACCCAATCTATGATATAATAGCAAGGCAAAATTCAGTCCTAAGCAGACTAGATAATGCAGAGGGATTCGTGAATGTCCGTGAATACAAGAGAAAAGAAATCCCTGTATCAGAAGATGGCATAGAAATGCAAGTGTAAACCAATGCAAATATTGCTGTTGAATCCTTGGGTAAGACAAAGCATGAAAGACTAGGATTCATAAGAGCCCCATAGGGAAAAGCTAGATATAAAAATCAAACTCTGAATAGGTATTTGGAGAAAAAGCAGACTGAAAATTACTGAAATCCAAGAAACAATCATCTATATGAAATCAGGAGCAAACAGCATCCAAATAATTTGGAATCGCCATAGACTTACAAAAAGCTATATTTTCATTCAAATCATCAAATATCATGATAAGCTCTGTGATTTTCGATGCACCTAGATGACAGCAACTCAGTCACAACAGAACCCCCACATGTGTTTCAGCTGATACCTAGACAGAAATATCACAATACAGGTAGGAGTGCCAAGACATACACCAAATCATGAATGAGACAAATCTCAAATTACGGTAGCCTATGCCTCAAGACAGCCATTAACATTAACGACAGAATTTGGCAATTTCACAGATCGGCAAAGTGTAAAATATTTCAGCATTTAAAAACTTATCCTAAAAGAAAGATTGAGAATTCTAACCTGAATAGAAAAGTAGTCACAACAGAAACTCTGGAAGTGTTTCAGCTGATAACTCGACACAAATATTGCAGGACAGGGAGGAGTGCCATGACATACACTGAAACCTGAATGAGAAAAAGCTGCAATCTAGAGTAGCCTATGCCACAAGAATGCCATATCTGATAACAGCAGATCTAGAAAATTTCACAGAGCGGCAAGCTGAATAGAATTCAGCAGTTCAATTCTTATACTTAGACAAAGATTGACAATTGTACCCTGAAGAGTAAAGTAGCAAGATGAAATTGAAATAAGAAACCATCATTGGAAATAAAGAAGAGCCATGAGTTGTAGAGAATTAACAAGAAGAAAGCAAGGAGGACATCAAAAGCCTACAGATGGGATAGGGAAGCAGGAAAACATAGGTGATTTTCAGCAATATACTAACTGAATCATTCTATACGTCTCTCTGTTTAATGCAAATGGAGAGATATATGGCCTAATGTGTTTGCAAAACAAACAACAAGCAAACAATCAAAATATCAAACAAACAAACACCAAAGAGTACTGTTGGCTGACATATATGCAAAGAACCATGAGAATTCAAAAGAAAATACTCAAAGTGCTGTCAAGTATCATTCAGCACGCACCGAACCAGTATCGCTGCTTGCATGTACTCAAAACACTTGTATTCAGAAAAGAGATGCGAGCAAAATGGTTGAAAAATTTTCATTCATAAGAGCATATCGTGACCTAACCCAAATGCCTTTTTTGTATAAAATGGATTCATATTCCATTATATAGATTGACTCTTCTTCCAACAGGAAGATTGAATGTGATATTCATCCCTAGTTAGAGAATTAATGGCATACGCCTCTAACAAAGACAAGTAGTTCTACAAACTGTACTAAGATCAAAAGAGATAGACAGAAAAGTGTACATTGGGATGGGCTTCATTTCTAGGAATTTCAGCCCCCATGAAACAAATGGATCCAGGTCATGAGACTGTGGGAGTTTAAGCAGAAAAGCAACAGACGGATATGTATTCTGAGTGAATGGCTATTACACAAATATAAGATTCCTTTGGGTGGTCTTTGTGAATTTTAACTGTTAGAAAGTTTAAAGCCCTTGGAAATATACACTTAACATGCACACACTTCCCTCTCTTTGTAATCTGTATTGAGATATGAACTAAAGGAAAGAGGGTTGGAAAAACAGGACCATGGGATGCTAATGGAGAGAATTACTTTTAACTTAGGAATCTCTCGTCTGATGCAGTCCCTCCCCCAGCACTGAAAAGATGCTGCAACCTTTGTGGATGGCAGTTACCGGTTGGATTCCAGGTGGAACGTTGGTGTGTTCCACGAGCCTTGTTGTGGCTTCAGGATCCAAGGTAACTCGGCAGAGCTCTGTGGGTGGATCAGAGTCATGTAGGGGCTGACACCCTCTGTGGAGCTTGGCTTAGGTCTATTTTATCGGGAGCTGTTTATGTTCGTGATACTGCTGCTGCCCAATCACCTGAGATCACGGTTCAGTTTCTAGAAACTGAAAAGTCAGACATTGGAAGATATGCCCATCATCAGCATACTGGTGAGTCTCCGAAGTACTTTCAGACATGCCCAGTAATGTAGAGGTCGACTTTATGGGAGACACGAAAAGAAGCATGAAGAAAAGCTGGCTGCACAGATTGAGGAGAGATGTGAACACATTGATGAGAGTTGTTCTGCTACAATGGAGAATAATGGCATGGAGACTTCTTTCCAGAACACCACGCTCCAAAGACATTCATGAGACATGTTGAGCCTGGCTGATACTAGCAGAAACCTGTGGAGGGTCAACGTGAACTTGAAGAAGGTACTCAATGCTCTGCTCCAAGGAGTGGTCCAATATTCCTGACGTCTAAAAGAGAAGAGATGGCAGAGTTGATAAAATAGCTCATGTTTTTGAAAGAGGCCGTGAGAATCCACACTTCCCAAGGGGCATTTAAAAATCACACAGACAACAGAGTACGAAGTCCTGGTAAGTTTTACTTGGGTTTGGTCATACCTATTAAGCACTTGCATTCCCTCCCAACCACTCATTCATCCATTCCAGAGGATCAGCACTTGAGCTGCAATGAAGCCAATAGGAGAAGAGCAAACCCCTCCTAGAACCAGTTTTCCTACAACTTCACAATCTGTGCACAAAACTGAATTCCTCAATTGTCAAATACTCTTGGCTATCATAGATAGATATTAAATACTTAGCTCACACAAAGAAATGATGATGTTCCCCTAGTTTCAGCAAATTCTGGGGTTACGTCTTCTTTGGGGTGAAGGGAGTGTGATAAGTGAGGGGATTCTTTGACTGAACTTGAATTTGTATTAGTCCTCCGGTTTTCTAGACAATATAGCTAACTATTATAAGTCAGTTAGTGAAGTTAAAAGTAAAAGTCGCCATAGACATGTAAGGACATTTTTTTTTTATGTGGACAGTCTTTTCCCTTCATTCAAGCCCGGGTGCTGTATGTCATGTGGGTGCAGACTTGGTTGTGTTAAACTGCTTTACCCAAAATGATCGGACGTTTAAGCGTTCTCATGGTTGATAGAAGAGCACCTGTTTCTCAATAGACTAGCAAAGCTGCAGCAGGTTTCTCATTGCTCTAGTGCCCCTAGTTCCTTTTTGAACCAAGCCTACATATAACTATCTTGTTTCAGATTCCTTGTGTTTTCCTGGAGGGAAATGTTACTGCTTGAAATGACAACATTGTTCAGTATGTGTCATTGGGTGGAAAGGGCACCACATGCACAAGGGAAACCAAGTGTGGGGGTAAGTTCATGCTTACAATAGTTATTTCATGGTTCCTGTTGGTGTTGGAGGCATCAATAGTAAAGAGTTTACCTGTCCTCTTCATCATTTTCAAGTGGTATTTTACATTTTATCTGTCTAGTTTTTCCTTAGAGCTTACAAAATGGTACCTGAATTTGACAAGTGTGGATTTTAAGTAGATTTAGTATGTTTCAAAAACTAACTTCATTTTCATATAAATCCCAAAGTATGTAAATCAATTGTACTACACTATTGAAAGGCTGCAACTGAGGTATCAACACAATGACAAAAATGTATTCTTCGGACAAACACATAACATCATGACTGTATAGAAAAAAGAGATAAAAGGAATCCTATTTCGGCGAGGTATATATGGAATGTGTTGATTTATTGATGCCCAGGTGGCAGTGTACCAGTGCATCATATGCTAACTCGCTCCCAATTACACAGAATTTTGAAAATCCACTCACCAACCCTTGGTTCATGAGACTTGCCAAAGAGTGATCCCTTAAATCCAAAGACAGTATGATGCCTCAGAAAACGTGGATGGAGGAGAAGCAAAGTAGAGAATGGAAATCAGTGCAGTACCTGACCTCTGGTAATGGAGCAGCAAATGTGAACTTCTGCTTAAATTGTACGCACAATTTTAAGGGTAAAAGACACATGTGATTCAAAGCGATGCGCTGAGTGTTAGAAGAGTGCACAGCAGATGCTAATCTGGCAGAACTGAAATAAATCAGCAAAAATTGTCCCCACAATTGATTCTGAGGCCAAGAAACAAGCAACTGAATTTGAGCTAGAATTGGATGCGTAAAATCAGGTATAGGACAATGGATGATGTCACACGCTTTGTCTCAGTGATCTGGAGTGTGTTGTGGATTGTGGTTGGCCCTACCAAGAGAGAAAACTGCCCTTTAACCCCCAAAGAAAAATCAACCACTCCGGTGTGCAAAGTTGACATTATCGAAATGTCCCATGGCCACATTCACTGCATCTGCAGGCCCAGGGACCAATTTGTCATTTTGCCATTAGAGCACGTGGGGGCTAAATCAGAGAAATCATGCATCTGGTCTGAGGAATCCAGGGGGCCTTGGGATTGAAATCAGTTTCCAAACCTTTGGATCAGCTAAAGTCATAGCCTGGACTGGGATTAGGGTTTGGTATGAGGTAGAGGATGCGGGACATCTGGGTTTCCTTTCGAGGTCCCAAGCCACAAGGATGAGAGAACAAAGAGCATTTGTCTAGGTCCGCAGCGTGAGAAGATGAAGCATTTCCTTCACCATTATCTCCCAAAGGCTGATGCTAAATTTTGGATGGCCTTGATATTACACGGACCCAAGGACAACTATGTGGGTTGAGCAATAATGGCAGCAGGCCCTGATGCATGACATCCATAGATATGATTCCACAGGATTTTCTGTTGACAGAGAAGCTCTGGGAAGTACTGGTAAGATTGGAACATTCTTGTGGAAGTAGATAAGACAAGCGCACTGTCAATGTGCTCTTTAGAAAACACTTCAAAATGACATGCAACATCCTGCAAATCTGAAAATATATAGATGCTCCATTTCCACAAGGGGAAGGGTCCTCTGAAGTTTCAGAAAAGTGACATAAGCGTAATAAAAATGAGATTGTTCTAAACGAAGGGTGTATGTTGTATTGATCACATCAAAGGCAACACCAGCATTTAGAGATATTCAAGACAACACACACAGTAAAAAGACATGGAATCAATGTGTAGGAATATATGTCCTCACAGAAATATCATGGAATTGTCTACAACAAGAGACTTAAATTTTCACTTTAAAAAGACCTTCAATTCTACATTAGATACCTGATAATAGTAGACCAGTAAAGATAAAGACGTATAGTACAAGAAAAAGGAAGTACCATTTTCTGTTTCAAAGAGATTGAAGGTCCAAAATAAAGCTTTCAAACACCTAGATTATGAAACATTATCAGAGCTTTTATTGAAAACCGAGGTGATAGAAACACTGAAGTAAAACCGTGTCTCAGAATCACAAAAGGCACAATACCAGAAATGTGGAAGAGAATCATTCAGACGAGCCAAATAAAATCAGAATACCCAATCTATGATATAATAGCAAGGCAAAATTCAGTCCTAAGCAGACTAGATAATGCAGAGGGATTCGTGAATGTCCGTGAATACAAGAGAAAAGAAATCCCTGTATCAGAAGATGGCATAGAAATGCAAGTGTAAACCAATGCAAATATTGCTGTTGAATCCTTGGGTAAGACAATGCATGAAAGACTAGGATTCATAAGAGCCCCATAGGGAAAAGCTAGATATAAAAATCAAACTCTGAATAGGTATTTGGAGAAAAAGCAGACTGAAAATTACTGAAATCCAAGAAACAATCATCTATATGAAATCAGGAGCAAACAGCATCCAAATAATTTGGAATCGCCATAGACTTACAAAAAGCTATATTTTCATTCAAATCATCAAATATCATGATAAGCTCTGTGATTTTCGATGCACCTAGATGACAGCAACTCAGTCACAACAGAACCCCCACATGTGTTTCAGCTGATACCTAGACAGAAATATCACAATACAGGTAGGAGTGCCAAGACATACACCAAATCATGAATGAGACAAATCTCAAATTACGGTAGCCTATGCCTCAAGACAGCCATTAACATTAACGACAGAATTTGGCAATTTCACAGATCGGCAAAGTGTAAAATATTTCAGCATTTAAAAACTTATCCTAAAAGAAAGATTGAGAATTCTAACCTGAATAGAAAAGTAGTCACAACAGAAACTCTGGAAGTGTTTCAGCTGATAACTCGACACAAATATTGCAGGACAGGGAGGAGTGCCATGACATACACTGAAACCTGAATGAGAAAAAGCTGCAATCTAGAGTAGCCTATGCCACAAGAATGCCATATCTGATAACAGCAGATCTAGAAAATTTCACAGAGCGGCAAGCTGAATAGAATTCAGCAGTTCAATTCTTATACTTAGACAAAGATTGACAATTGTACCCTGAAGAGTAAAGTAGCAAGATGAAATTGAAATAAGAAACCATCATTGGAAATAAAGAAGAGCCATGAGTTGTAGAGAATTAACAAGAAGAAAGCAAGGAGGACATCAAAAGCCTACAGATGGGATAGGGAAGCAGGAAAACATAGGTGATTTTCAGCAATATACTAACTGAATCATTCTATACGTCTCTCTGTTTAATGCAAATGGAGAGATATATGGCCTAATGTGTTTGCAAAACAAACAACAAGCAAACAATCAAAATATCAAACAAACAAACACCAAAGAGTACTGTTGGCTGACATATATGCAAAGAACCATGAGAATTCAAAAGAAAATACTCAAAGTGCTGTCAAGTATCATTCAGCACGCACCGAACCAGTATCGCTGCTTGCATGTACTCAAAACACTTGTATTCAGAAAAGAGATGCGAGCAAAATGGTTGAAAAATTTTCATTCATAAGAGCATATCGTGACCTAACCCAAATGCCTTTTTTGTATAAAATGGATTCATATTCCATTATATAGATTGACTCTTCTTCCAACAGGAAGATTGAATGTGATATTCATCCCTAGTTAGAGAATTAATGGCATACGCCTCTAACAAAGACAAGTAGTTCTACAAACTGTACTAAGATCAAAAGAGATAGACAGAAAAGTGTACATTGGGATGGGCTTCATTTCTAGGAATTTCAGCCCCCATGAAACAAATGGATCCAGGTCATGAGACTGTGGGAGTTTAAGCAGAAAAGCAACAGACGGATATGTATTCTGAGTGAATGGCTATTACACAAATATAAGATTCCTTTGGGTGGTCTTTGTGAATTTTAACTGTTAGAAAGTTTAAAGCCCTTGGAAATATACACTTAACATGCACACACTTCCCTCTCTTTGTAATCTGTATTGAGATATGAACTAAAGGAAAGAGGGTTGGAAAAACAGGACCATGGGATGCTAATGGAGAGAATTACTTTTAACTTAGGAATCTCTCGTCTGATGCAGTCCCTCCCCCAGCACTGAAAAGATGCTGCAACCTTTGTGGATGGCAGTTACCGGTTGGATTCCAGGTGGAACGTTGGTGTGTTCCACGAGCCTTGTTGTGGCTTCAGGATCCAAGGTAACTCGGCAGAGCTCTGTGGGTGGATCAGAGTCATGTAGGGGCTGACACCCTCTGTGGAGCTTGGCTTAGGTCTATTTTATCGGGAGCTGTTTATGTTCGTGATACTGCTGCTGCCCAATCACCTGAGATCACGGTTCAGTTTCTAGAAACTGAAAAGTCAGACATTGGAAGATATGCCCATCATCAGCATACTGGTGAGTCTCCGAAGTACTTTCAGACATGCCCAGTAATGTAGAGGTCGACTTTATGGGAGACACGAAAAGAAGCATGAAGAAAAGCTGGCTGCACAGATTGAGGAGAGATGTGAACACATTGATGAGAGTTGTTCTGCTACAATGGAGAATAATGGCATGGAGACTTCTTTCCAGAACACCACGCTCCAAAGACATTCATGAGACATGTCGAGCCTGGCTGATACTAGCAGAAACCTGTGGAGGGTCAACGTGAACTTGAAGAAGGTACTCAATGCTCTGCTCCAAGGAGTGGTCCAATATTCCTGACGTCTAAAAGAGAAGAGATGGCAGAGTTGATAAAATAGCTCATGTTTTTGAAAGAGGCCGTGAGAATCCACACTTCCCAAGGGGCATTTAAAAATCACACAGACAACAGAGTACGAAGTCCTGGTAAGTTTTACTTGGGTTTGGTCATACCTATTAAGCACTTGCATTCCCTCCCAACCACTCATTCATCCATTCCAGAGGATCAGCACTTGAGCTGCAATGAAGCCAATAGGAGAAGAGCAAACCCCTCCTAGAACCAGTTTTCCTACAACTTCACAATCTGTGCACAAAACTGAATTCCTCAATTGTCAAATACTCTTGGCTATCATAGATAGATATTAAATACTTAGCTCACACAAAGAAATGATGATGTTCCCCTAGTTTCAGCAAATTCTGGGGTTACGTCTTCTTTGGGGTGAAGGGAGTGTGATAAGTGAGGGGATTCTTTGACTGAACTTGAATTTGTATTAGTCCTCCGGTTTTCTAGACAATATAGCTAACTATTATAAGTCAGTTAGTGAAGTTAAAAGTAAAAGTCGCCATAGACATGTAAGGACATTTTTTTTTTTTATGTGGACAGTCTTTTCCCTTCATTCAAGCCCGGGTGCTGTATGTCATGTGGGTGCAGACTTGGTTGTGTTAAACTGCTTTACCCAACATGATCGGACGTTTAAGCGTTCTCATGGTTGATAGAAGAGCACCTGGTTCTCAATAGACTAGCAAAGCTGCAGCAGGTTTCTCATTGCTCTAGTGCCCCTAGTTCCTTTTTGAACCAAGCCTACATATAACTATCTTGTTTCAGATTCCTTGTGTTTTCCTGGAGGGAAATGTTACTGCTTGAAATGACAACATTGTTCAGTATGTGTCATTGGGTGGAAAGGGCACCACATGCACAAGGGAAACCAAGTGTGGGGGTAAGTTCATGCTTACAATAGTTATTTCATGGTTCCTGTTGGTGTTGGAGGCATCAATAGTAAAGAGTTTACCTGTCCTCTTCATCATTTTCAAGTGGTATTTTACATTTTATCTGTCTAGTTTTTCCTTAGAGCTTACAAAATGGTACCTGAATTTGACAAGTGTGGATTTTAAGTAGATTTAGTATGTTTCAAAAACTAACTTCATTTTCATATAAATCCCAAAGTATGTAAATCAATTGTACTACACTATTGAAAGGCTGCAACTGAGGTATCAACACAATGACAAAAATGTATTCTTCGGACAAACACATAACATCATGACTGTATAGAAAAAACAGATAAAAGGAATCCTATTTCGGCGAGGTATATATGGAATGTGTTGATTTATTGATGCCCAGGTGGCAGTGTACCAGTGCATCATATGCTAACTCGCTCCCAATTACACAGAATTTTGAAAATCCACTCACCAACCCTTGGTTCATGAGACTTGCCAAAGAGTGATCCCTTAAATCCAAAGACAGTATGATGCCTCAGAAAACGTGGATGGAGGAGAAGCAAAGTAGAGAATGGAAATCAGTGCAGTACCTGACCTCTGGTAATGGAGCAGCAAATGTGAACTTCTGCTTAAATTGTACGCACAATTTTAAGGGTAAAAGACACATGTGATTCAAAGCGATGCGCTGAGTGTTAGAAGAGTGCACAGCAGATGCTAATCTGGCAGAACTGAAATAAATCAGCAAAAATTGTCCCCACAATTGATTCTGAGGCCAAGAAACAAGCAACTGAATTTGAGCTAGAATTGGATGCGTAAAATCAGGTATAGGACAATGGATGATGTCACACGCTTTGTCTCAGTGATCTGGAGTGTGTTGTGGATTGTGGTTGGCCCTACCAAGAGAGAAAACTGCCCTTTAACCCCCAAAGAAAAATCAACCACTCCGGTGTGCAAAGTTGACATTATCGAAATGTCCCATGGCCACATTCACTGCATCTGCAGGCCCAGGGACCAATTTGTCATTTTGCCATTAGAGCACGTGGGGGCTAAATCAGAGAAATCATGCATCTGGTCTGAGGAATCCAGGGGGCCTTGGGATTGAAATCAGTTTCCAAACCTTTGGATCAGCTAAAGTCATAGCCTGGACTGGGATTAGGGTTTGGTATGAGGTAGAGGATGCGGGACATCTGGGTTTCCTTTCGAGGTCCCAAGCCACAAGGATGAGAGAACAAAGAGCATTTGTCTAGGTCCGCAGCGTGAGAAGATGAAGCATTTCCTTCACCATTATCTCCCAAAGGCTGATGCTAAATTTTGGATGGCCTTGATATTACACGGACCCAAGGACAACTATGTGGGTTGAGCAATAATGGCAGCAGGCCCTGATGCATGACATCCATAGATATGATTCCACAGGATTTTCTGTTGACAGAGAAGCTCTGGGAAGTACTGGTAAGATTGGAACATTCTTGTGGAAGTAGATAAGACAAGCGCACTGTCAATGTGCTCTTTAGAAAACACTTCAAAATGACATGCAACATCCTGCAAATCTGAAAATATATAGATGCTCCATTTCCACAAGGGGAAGGGTCCTCTGAAGTTTCAGAAAAGTGACATAAGCGTAATAAAAATGAGATTGTTCTAAACGAAGGGTGTATGTTGTATTGATCACATCAAAGGCAACACCAGCATTTAGAGATATTCAAGACAACACACACAGTAAAAAGACATGGAATCAATGTGCAGGAATATATGTCCTCACAGAAATATCATGGAATTGTCTACAACAAGAGACTTAAATTTTCACTTTAAAAAGACCTTCAATTCTACATTAGATACCTGATAATAGTAGACCAGTAAAGATAAAGACGTATAGTACAAGAAAAAGGAAGTACCATTTTCTGTTTCAAAGAGATTGAAGGTCCAAAATAAAGCTTTCAAACACCTAGATTATGAAACATTATCAGAGCTTTTATTGAAAACCGAGGTGATAGAAACACTGAAGTAAAACTGTGTCTCAGAATCACAAAAGGCACAATACCAGAAATGTGGAAGAGAATCATTCAGACGAGCCAAATAAAATCAGAATACCCAATCTATGATATAATAGCAAGGCAAAATTCAGTCCTAAGCAGACTAGATAATGCAGAGGGATTCGTGAATGTCCGTGAATACAAGAGAAAAGAAATCCCTGTATCAGAAGATGGCATAGAAATGCAAGTGTAAACCAATGCAAATATTGCTGTTGAATCCTTGGGTAAGACAAAGCATGAAAGACTAGGATTCATAAGAGCCCCATAGGGAAAAGCTAGATATAAAAATCAAACTCTGAATAGGTATTTGGAGAAAAAGCAGACTGAAAATTACTGAAATCCAAGAAACAATCATCTATATGAAATCAGGAGCAAACAGCATCCAAATAATTTGGAATCGCCATAGACTTACAAAAAGCTATATTTTCATTCAAATCATCAAATATCATGATAAGCTCTGTGATTTTCGATGCACCTAGATGACAGCAACTCAGTCACAACAGAACCCCCACATGTGTTTCAGCTGATACCTAGACAGAAATATCACAATACAGGTAGGAGTGCCAAGACATACACCAAATCATGAATGAGACAAATCTCAAATTACGGTAGCCTATGCCTCAAGACAGCCATTAACATTAATGACAGAATTTGGCAATTTCACAGATCGGCAAAGTGTAAAATATTTCAGCATTTAAAAACTTATCCTAAAAGAAAGATTGAGAATTCTAACCTGAATAGAAAAGTAGTCACAACAGAAACTCTGGAAGTGTTTCAGCTGATAACTCGACACAAATATTGCAGGACAGGGAGGAGTGCCATGACATACACTGAAACCTGAATGAGAAAAAGCTGCAATCTAGAGTAGCCTATGCCACAAGAATGCCATATCTGATAACAGCAGATCTAGAAAATTTCACAGAGCGGCAAGCTGAATAGAATTCAGCAGTTCAATTCTTATACTTAGACAAAGATTGACAATTGTACCCTGAAGAGTAAAGTAGCAAGATGAAATTGAAATAAGAAACCATCATTGGAAATAAAGAAGAGCCATGAGTTGTAGAGAATTAACAAGAAGAAAGCAAGGAGGACATCAAAAGCCTACAGATGGGATAGGGAAGCAGGAAAACATAGGTGATTTTCAGCAATATACTAACTGAATCATTCTATACGTCTCTCTGTTTAATGCAAATGGAGAGATATATGGCCTAATGTGTTTGCAAAACAAACAACAAGCAAACAATCAAAATATCAAACAAACAAACACCAAAGAGTACTGTTGGCTGACATATATGCAAAGAACCATGAGAATTCAAAAGAAAATACTCAAAGTGCTGTCAAGTATCATTCAGCACGCACCGAACCAGTATCGCTGCTTGCATGTACTCAAAACACTTGTATTCAGAAAAGAGATGCGAGCAAAATGGTTGAAAAATTTTCATTCATAAGAGCATATCGTGACCTAACCCAAATGCCTTTTTTGTATAAAATGGATTCATATTCCATTATATAGATTGACTCTTCTTCCAACAGGAAGATTGAATGTGATATTCATCCCTAGTTAGAGAATTAATGGCATACGCCTCTAACAAAGACAAGTAGTTCTACAAACTGTACTAAGATCAAAAGAGATAGACAGAAAAGTGTACATTGGGATGGGCTTCATTTCTAGGAATTTCAGCCCCCATGAAACAAATGGATCCAGGTCATGAGACTGTGGGAGTTTAAGCAGAAAAGCAACAGACGGATATGTATTCTGAGTGAATGGCTATTACACAAATATAAGATTCCTTTGGGTGGTCTTTGTGAATTTTAACTGTTAGAAAGTTTAAAGCCCTTGGAAATATACACTTAACATGCACACACTTCCCTCTCTTTGTAATCTGTATTGAGATATGAACTAAAGGAAAGAGGGTTGGAAAAACAGGACCATGGGATGCTAATGGAGAGAATTACTTTTAACTTAGGAATCTCTCGTCTGATGCAGTCCCTCCCCCAGCACTGAAAAGATGCTGCAACCTTTGTGGATGGCAGTTACCGGTTGGATTCCAGGTGGAACGTTGGTGTGTTCCACGAGCCTTGTTGTGGCTTCAGGATCCAAGGTAACTCGGCAGAGCTCTGTGGGTGGATCAGAGTCATGTAGGGGCTGACACCCTCTGTGGAGCTTGGCTTAGGTCTATTTTATCGGGAGCTGTTTATGTTCGTGATACTGCTGCTGCCCAATCACCTGAGATCACGGTTCAGTTTCTAGAAACTGAAAAGTCAGACATTGGAAGATATGCCCATCATCAGCATACTGGTGAGTCTCCGAAGTACTTTCAGACATGCCCAGTAATGTAGAGGTCGACTTTATGGGAGACACGAAAAGAAGCATGAAGAAAAGCTGGCTGCACAGATTGAGGAGAGATGTGAACACATTGATGAGAGTTGTTCTGCTACAATGGAGAATAATGGCATGGAGACTTCTTTCCAGAACACCACGCTCCAAAGACATTCATGAGACATGTCGAGCCTGGCTGATACTAGCAGAAACCTGTGGAGGGTCAACGTGAACTTGAAGAAGGTACTCAATGCTCTGCTCCAAGGAGTGGTCCAATATTCCTGACGTCTAAAAGAGAAGAGATGGCAGAGTTGATAAAATAGCTCATGTTTTTGAAAGAGGCCGTGAGAATCCACACTTCCCAAGGGGCATTTAAAAATCACACAGACAACAGAGTACGAAGTCCTGGTAAGTTTTACTTGGGTTTGGTCATACCTATTAAGCACTTGCATTCCCTCCCAACCACTCATTCATCCATTCCAGAGGATCAGCACTTGAGCTGCAATGAAGCCAATAGGAGAAGAGCAAACCCCTCCTAGAACCAGTTTTCCTACAACTTCACAATCTGTGCACAAAACTGAATTCCTCAATTGTCAAATACTCTTGGCTATCATAGATAGATATTAAATACTTAGCTCACACAAAGAAATGATGATGTTCCCCTAGTTTCAGCAAATTCTGGGGTTACGTCTTCTTTGGGGTGAAGGGAGTGTGATAAGTGAGGGGATTCTTTGACTGAACTTGAATTTGTATTAGTCCTCCGGTTTTCTAGACAATATAGCTAACTATTATAAGTCAGTTAGTGAAGTTAAAAGTAAAAGTCGCCATAGACATGTAAGGACATTTTTTTTTTTTATGTGGACAGTCTTTTCCCTTCATTCAAGCCCGGGTGCTGTATGTCATGTGGGTGCAGACTTGGTTGTGTTAAACTGCTTTACCCAACATGATCGGACGTTTAAGCGTTCTCATGGTTGATAGAAGAGCACCTGGTTCTCAATAGACTAGCAAAGCTGCAGCAGGTTTCTCATTGCTCTAGTGCCCCTAGTTCCTTTATGAACCAAGCCTACATATAACTATCTTGTTTCAGATTCCTTGTGTTTTCCTGGAGGGAAATGTTACTGCTTGAAATGACAACATTGTTCAGTATGTGTCATTGGGTGGAAAGGGCACCACATGCACAAGGGAAACCAAGTGTGGGGGTAAGTTCATGCTTACAATAGTTATTTCATGGTTCCTGTTGGTGTTGGAGGCATCAATAGTAAAGAGTTTACCTGTCCTCTTCATCATTTTCAAGTGGTATTTTACATTTTATCTGTCTAGTTTTTCCTTAGAGCTTACAAAATGGTACCTGAATTTGACAAGTGTGGATTTTAAGTAGATTTAGTATGTTTCAAAAACTAACTTCATTTTCATATAAATCCCAAAGTATGTAAATCAATTGTACTACACTATTGAAAGGCTGCAACTGAGGTATCAACACAATGACAAAAATGTATTCTTCGGACAAACACATAACATCATGACTGTATAGAAAAAAGAGATAAAAGGAATCCTATTTCGGCGAGGTATATATGGAATGTGTTGATTTATTGATGCCCAGGTGGCAGTGTACCAGTGCATCATATGCTAACTCGCTCCCAATTACACAGAATTTTGAAAATCCACTCACCAACCCTTGGTTCATGAGACTTGCCAAAGAGTGATCCCTTAAATCCAAAGACAGTATGATGCCTCAGAAAACGTGGATGGAGGAGAAGCAAAGTAGAGAATGGAAATCAGTGCAGTACCTGACCTCTGGTAATGGAGCAGCAAATGTGAACTTCTGCTTAAATTGTACGCACAATTTTAAGGGTAAAAGACACATGTGATTCAAAGCGATGCGCTGAGTGTTAGAAGAGTGCACAGCAGATGCTAATCTGGCAGAACTGAAATAAATCAGCAAAAATTGTCCCCACAATTGATTCTGAGGCCAAGAAACAAGCAACTGAATTTGAGCTAGAATTGGATGCGTAAAATCAGGTATAGGACAATGGATGATGTCACACGCTTTGTCTCAGTGATCTGGAGTGTGTTGTGGATTGTGGTTGGCCCTACCAAGAGAGAAAACTGCCCTTTAACCCCCAAAGAAAAATCAACCACTCCGGTGTGCAAAGTTGACATTATCGAAATGTCCCATGGCCACATTCACTGCATCTGCAGGCCCAGGGACCAATTTGTCATTTTGCCATTAGAGCACGTGGGGGCTAAATCAGAGAAATCATGCATCTGGTCTGAGGAATCCAGGGGGCCTTGGGATTGAAATCAGTTTCCAAACCTTTGGATCAGCTAAAGTCATAGCCTGGACTGGGATTAGGGTTTGGTATGAGGTAGAGGATGCGGGACATCTGGGTTTCCTTTCGAGGTCCCAAGCCACAAGGATGAGAGAACAAAGAGCATTTGTCTAGGTCCGCAGCGTGAGAAGATGAAGCATTTCCTTCACCATTATCTCCCAAAGGCTGATGCTAAATTTTGGATGGCCTTGATATTACACGGACCCAAGGACAACTATGTGGGTTGAGCAATAATGGCAGCAGGCCCTGATGCATGACATCCATAGATATGATTCCACAGGATTTTCTGTTGACAGAGAAGCTCTGGGAAGTACTGGTAAGATTGGAACATTCTTGTGGAAGTAGATAAGACAAGCGCACTGTCAATGTGCTCTTTAGAAAACACTTCAAAATGACATGCAACATCCTGCAAATCTGAAAATATATAGATGCTCCATTTCCACAAGGGGAAGGGTCCTCTGAAGTTTCAGAAAAGTGACATAAGCGTAATAAAAATGAGATTGTTCTAAACGAAGGGTGTATGTTGTATTGATCACATCAAAGGCAACACCAGCATTTAGAGATATTCAAGACAACACACACAGTAAAAAGACATGGAATCAATGTGCAGGAATATATGTCCTCACAGAAATATCATGGAATTGTCTACAACAAGAGACTTAAATTTTCACTTTAAAAAGACCTTCAATTCTACATTAGATACCTGATAATAGTAGACCAGTAAAGATAAAGACGTATAGTACAAGAAAAAGGAAGTACCATTTTCTGTTTCAAAGAGATTGAAGGTCCAAAATAAAGCTTTCAAACACCTAGATTATGAAACATTATCAGAGCTTTTATTGAAAACCGAGGTGATAGAAACACTGAAGTAAAACCGTGTCTCAGAATCACAAAAGGCACAATACCAGAAATGTGGAAGAGAATCATTCAGACGAGCCAAATAAAATCAGAATACCCAATCTATGATATAATAGCAAGGCAAAATTCAGTCCTAAGCAGACTAGATAATGCAGAGGGATTCGTGAATGTCCGTGAATACAAGAGAAAAGAAATCCCTGTATCAGAAGATGGCATAGAAATGCAAGTGTAAACCAATGCAAATATTGCTGTTGAATCCTTGGGTAAGACAAAGCATGAAAGACTAGGATTCATAAGAGCCCCATAGGGAAAAGCTAGATATAAAAATCAAACTCTGAATAGGTATTTGGAGAAAAAGCAGACTGAAAATTACTGAAATCCAAGAAACAATCATCTATATGAAATCAGGAGCAAACAGCATCCAAATAATTTGGAATCGCCATAGACTTACAAAAAGCTATATTTTCATTCAAATCATCAAATATCATGATAAGCTCTGTGATTTTCGATGCACCTAGATGACAGCAACTCAGTCACAACAGAACCCCCACATGTGTTTCAGCTGATACCTAGACAGAAATATCACAATACAGGTAGGAGTGCCAAGACATACACCAAATCATGAATGAGACAAATCTCAAATTACGGTAGCCTATGCCTCAAGACAGCCATTAACATTAACGACAGAATTTGGCAATTTCACAGATCGGCAAAGTGTAAAATATTTCAGCATTTAAAAACTTATCCTAAAAGAAAGATTGAGAATTCTAACCTGAATAGAAAAGTAGTCACAACAGAAACTCTGGAAGTGTTTCAGCTGATAACTCGACACAAATATTGCAGGACAGGGAGGAGTGCCATGACATACACTGAAACCTGAATGAGAAAAAGCTGCAATCTAGAGTAGCCTATGCCACAAGAATGCCATATCTGATAACAGCAGATCTAGAAAATTTCACAGAGCGGCAAGCTGAATAGAATTCAGCAGTTCAATTCTTATACTTAGACAAAGATTGACAATTGTACCCTGAAGAGTAAAGTAGCAAGATGAAATTGAAATAAGAAACCATCATTGGAAATAAAGAAGAGCCATGAGTTGTAGAGAATTAACAAGAAGAAAGCAAGGAGGACATCAAAAGCCTACAGATGGGATAGGGAAGCAGGAAAACATAGGTGATTTTCAGCAATATACTAACTGAATCATTCTATACGTCTCTCTGTTTAATGCAAATGGAGAGATATATGGCCTAATGTGTTTGCAAAACAAACAACAAGCAAACAATCAAAATATCAAACAAACAAACACCAAAGAGTACTGTTGGCTGACATATATGCAAAGAACCATGAGAATTCAAAAGAAAATACTCAAAGTGCTGTCAAGTATCATTCAGCACGCACCGAACCAGTATCGCTGCTTGCATGTACTCAAAACACTTGTATTCAGAAAAGAGATGCGAGCAAAATGGTTGAAAAATTTTCATTCATAAGAGCATATCGTGACCTAACCCAAATGCCTTTTTTGTATAAAATGGATTCATATTCCATTATATAGATTGACTCTTCTTCCAACAGGAAGATTGAATGTGATATTCATCCCTAGTTAGAGAATTAATGGCATACGCCTCTAACAAAGACAAGTAGTTCTACAAACTGTACTAAGATCAAAAGAGATAGACAGAAAAGTGTACATTGGGATGGGCTTCATTTCTAGGAATTTCAGCCCCCATGAAACAAATGGATCCAGGTCATGAGACTGTGGGAGTTTAAGCAGAAAAGCAACAGACGGATATGTATTCTGAGTGAATGGCTATTACACAAATATAAGATTCCTTTGGGTGGTCTTTGTGAATTTTAACTGTTAGAAAGTTTAAAGCCCTTGGAAATATACACTTAACATGCACACACTTCCCTCTCTTTGTAATCTGTATTGAGATATGAACTAAAGGAAAGAGGGTTGGAAAAACAGGACCATGGGATGCTAATGGAGAGAATTACTTTTAACTTAGGAATCTCTCGTCTGATGCAGTCCCTCCCCCAGCACTGAAAAGATGCTGCAACCTTTGTGGATGGCAGTTACCGGTTGGATTCCAGGTGGAACGTTGGTGTGTTCCACGAGCCTTGTTGTGGCTTCAGGATCCAAGGTAACTCGGCAGAGCTCTGTGGGTGGATCAGAGTCATGTAGGGGCTGACACCCTCTGTGGAGCTTGGCTTAGGTCTATTTTATCGGGAGCTGTTTATGTTCGTGATACTGCTGCTGCCCAATCACCTGAGATCACGGTTCAGTTTCTAGAAACTGAAAAGTCAGACATTGGAAGATATGCCCATCATCAGCATACTGGTGAGTCTCCGAAGTACTTTCAGACATGCCCAGTAATGTAGAGGTCGACTTTATGGGAGACACGAAAAGAAGCATGAAGAAAAGCTGGCTGCACAGATTGAGGAGAGATGTGAACACATTGATGAGAGTTGTTCTGCTACAATGGAGAAT
Source organism: Camelus dromedarius (assembly GCF_036321535.1). NCBI lineage: Eukaryota > Metazoa > Chordata > Mammalia > Artiodactyla > Camelidae > Camelus > Camelus dromedarius. Next base: position 1,078,836 of record NC_087457.1, read on the forward strand.
AATGGCATGGAGACTTCTTTCCAGAACACCACGCTCCAAAGACATTCATGAGACATGTCGAGCCTGGCTGATACTAGCAGAAACCTGTGGAGGGTCAACGTGAACTTGAAGAAGGTACTCAATGCTCTGCTCCAAGGAGTGGTCCAATATTCCTGACGTCTAAAAGAGAAGAGATGGCAGAGTTGATAAAATAGCTCATGTTTTTGAAAGAGGCCGTGAGAATCCACACTTCCCAAGGGGCATTTAAAAATCACACAGACAACAGAGTACGAAGTCCTGGTAAGTTTTACTTGGGTTTGGTCATACCTATTAAGCACTTGCATTCCCTCCCAACCACTCATTCATCCATTCCAGAGGATCAGCACTTGAGCTGCAATGAAGCCAATAGGAGAAGAGCAAACCCCTCCTAGAACCAGTTTTCCTACAACTTCACAATCTGTGCACAAAACTGAATTCCTCAATTGTCAAATACTCTTGGCTATCATAGATAGATATTAAATACTTAGCTCACACAAAGAAATGATGATGTTCCCCTAGTTTCAGCAAATTCTGGGGTTACGTCTTCTTTGGGGTGAAGGGAGTGTGATAAGTGAGGGGATTCTTTGACTGAACTTGAATTTGTATTAGTCCTCCGGTTTTCTAGACAATATAGCTAACTATTATAAGTCAGTTAGTGAAGTTAAAAGTAAAAGTCGCCATAGACATGTAAGGACATTTTTTTTTTTTATGTGGACAGTCTTTTCCCTTCATTCAAGCCCGGGTGCTGTATGTCATGTGGGTGCAGACTTGGTTGTGTTAAACTGCTTTACCCAACATGATCGGACGTTTAAGCGTTCTCATGGTTGATAGAAGAGCACCTGGTTCTCAATAGACTAGCAAAGCTGCAGCAGGTTTCTCATTGCTCTAGTGCCCCTAGTTCCTTTATGAACCAAGCCTACATATAACTATCTTGTTTCAGATTCCTTGTGTTTTCCTGGAGGGAAATGTTACTGCTTGAAATGACAACATTGTTCAGTATGTGTCATTGGGTGGAAAGGGCACCACATGCACAAGGGAAACCAAGTGTGGGGGTAAGTTCATGCTTACAATAGTTATTTCATGGTTCCTGTTGGTGTTGGAGGCATCAATAGTAAAGAGTTTACCTGTCCTCTTCATCATTTTCAAGTGGTATTTTACATTTTATCTGTCTAGTTTTTCCTTAGAGCTTACAAAATGGTACCTGAATTTGACAAGTGTGGATTTTAAGTAGATTTAGTATGTTTCAAAAACTAACTTCATTTTCATATAAATCCCAAAGTATGTAAATCAATTGTACTACACTATTGAAAGGCTGCAACTGAGGTATCAACACAATGACAAAAATGTATTCTTCGGACAAACACATAACATCATGACTGTATAGAAAAAAGAGATAAAAGGAATCCTATTTCGGCGAGGTATATATGGAATGTGTTGATTTATTGATGCCCAGGTGGCAGTGTACCAGTGCATCATATGCTAACTCGCTCCCAATTACACAGAATTTTGAAAATCCACTCACCAACCCTTGGTTCATGAGACTTGCCAAAGAGTGATCCCTTAAATCCAAAGACAGTATGATGCCTCAGAAAACGTGGATGGAGGAGAAGCAAAGTAGAGAATGGAAATCAGTGCAGTACCTGACCTCTGGTAATGGAGCAGCAAATGTGAACTTCTGCTTAAATTGTACGCACAATTTTAAGGGTAAAAGACACATGTGATTCAAAGCGATGCGCTGAGTGTTAGAAGAGTGCACAGCAGATGCTAATCTGGCAGAACTGAAATAAATCAGCAAAAATTGTCCCCACAATTGATTCTGAGGCCAAGAAACAAGCAACTGAATTTGAGCTAGAATTGGATGCGTAAAATCAGGTATAGGACAATGGATGATGTCACACGCTTTGTCTCAGTGATCTGGAGTGTGTTGTGGATTGTGGTTGGCCCTACCAAGAGAGAAAACTGCCCTTTAACCCCCAAAGAAAAATCAACCACTCCGGTGTGCAAAGTTGACATTATCGAAATGTCCCATGGCCACATTCACTGCATCTGCAGGCCCAGGGACCAATTTGTCATTTTGCCATTAGAGCACGTGGGGGCTAAATCAGAGAAATCATGCATCTGGTCTGAGGAATCCAGGGGGCCTTGGGATTGAAATCAGTTTCCAAACCTTTGGATCAGCTAAAGTCATAGCCTGGACTGGGATTAGGGTTTGGTATGAGGTAGAGGATGCGGGACATCTGGGTTTCCTTTCGAGGTCCCAAGCCACAAGGATGAGAGAACAAAGAGCATTTGTCTAGGTCCGCAGCGTGAGAAGATGAAGCATTTCCTTCACCATTATCTCCCAAAGGCTGATGCTAAATTTTGGATGGCCTTGATATTACACGGACCCAAGGACAACTATGTGGGTTGAGCAATAATGGCAGCAGGCCCTGATGCATGACATCCATAGATATGATTCCACAGGATTTTCTGTTGACAGAGAAGCTCTGGGAAGTACTGGTAAGATTGGAACATTCTTGTGGAAGTAGATAAGACAAGCGCACTGTCAATGTGCTCTTTAGAAAACACTTCAAAATGACATGCAACATCCTGCAAATCTGAAAATATATAGATGCTCCATTTCCACAAGGGGAAGGGTCCTCTGAAGTTTCAGAAAAGTGACATAAGCGTAATAAAAATGAGATTGTTCTAAACGAAGGGTGTATGTTGTATTGATCACATCAAAGGCAACACCAGCATTTAGAGATATTCAAGACAACACACACAGTAAAAAGACATGGAATCAATGTGCAGGAATATATGTCCTCACAGAAATATCATGGAATTGTCTACAACAAGAGACTTAAATTTTCACTTTAAAAAGACCTTCAATTCTACATTAGATACCTGATAATAGTAGACCAGTAAAGATAAAGACGTATAGTACAAGAAAAAGGAAGTACCATTTTCTGTTTCAAAGAGATTGAAGGTCCAAAATAAAGCTTTCAAACACCTAGATTATGAAACATTATCAGAGCTTTTATTGAAAACCGAGGTGATAGAAACACTGAAGTAAAACCGTGTCTCAGAATCACAAAAGGCACAATACCAGAAATGTGGAAGAGAATCATTCAGACGAGCCAAATAAAATCAGAATACCCAATCTATGATATAATAGCAAGGCAAAATTCAGTCCTAAGCAGACTAGATAATGCAGAGGGATTCGTGAATGTCCGTGAATACAAGAGAAAAGAAATCCCTGTATCAGAAGATGGCATAGAAATGCAAGTGTAAACCAATGCAAATATTGCTGTTGAATCCTTGGGTAAGACAAAGCATGAAAGACTAGGATTCATAAGAGCCCCATAGGGAAAAGCTAGATATAAAAATCAAACTCTGAATAGGTATTTGGAGAAAAAGCAGACTGAAAATTACTGAAATCCAAGAAACAATCATCTATATGAAATCAGGAGCAAACAGCATCCAAATAATTTGGAATCGCCATAGACTTACAAAAAGCTATATTTTCATTCAAATCATCAAATATCATGATAAGCTCTGTGATTTTCGATGCACCTAGATGACAGCAACTCAGTCACAACAGAACCCCCACATGTGTTTCAGCTGATACCTAGACAGAAATATCACAATACAGGTAGGAGTGCCAAGACATACACCAAATCATGAATGAGACAAATCTCAAATTACGGTAGCCTATGCCTCAAGACAGCCATTAACATTAACGACAGAATTTGGCAATTTCACAGATCGGCAAAGTGTAAAATATTTCAGCATTTAAAAACTTATCCTAAAAGAAAGATTGAGAATTCTAACCTGAATAGAAAAGTAGTCACAACAGAAACTCTGGAAGTGTTTCAGCTGATAACTCGACACAAATATTGCAGGACAGGGAGGAGTGCCATGACATACACTGAAACCTGAATGAGAAAAAGCTGCAATCTAGAGTAGCCTATGCCACAAGAATGCCATATCTGATAACAGCAGATCTAGAAAATTTCACAGAGCGGCAAGCTGAATAGAATTCAGCAGTTCAATTCTTATACTTAGACAAAGATTGACAATTGTACCCTGAAGAGTAAAGTAGCAAGATGAAATTGAAATAAGAAACCATCATTGGAAATAAAGAAGAGCCATGAGTTGTAGAGAATTAACAAGAAGAAAGCAAGGAGGACATCAAAAGCCTACAGATGGGATAGGGAAGCAGGAAAACATAGGTGATTTTCAGCAATATACTAACTGAATCATTCTATACGTCTCTCTGTTTAATGCAAATGGAGAGATATATGGCCTAATGTGTTTGCAAAACAAACAACAAGCAAACAATCAAAATATCAAACAAACAAACACCAAAGAGTACTGTTGGCTGACATATATGCAAAGAACCATGAGAATTCAAAAGAAAATACTCAAAGTGCTGTCAAGTATCATTCAGCACGCACCGAACCAGTATCGCTGCTTGCATGTACTCAAAACACTTGTATTCAGAAAAGAGATGCGAGCAAAATGGTTGAAAAATTTTCATTCATAAGAGCATATCGTGACCTAACCCAAATGCCTTTTTTGTATAAAATGGATTCATATTCCATTATATAGATTGACTCTTCTTCCAACAGGAAGATTGAATGTGATATTCATCCCTAGTTAGAGAATTAATGGCATACGCCTCTAACAAAGACAAGTAGTTCTACAAACTGTACTAAGATCAAAAGAGATAGACAGAAAAGTGTACATTGGGATGGGCTTCATTTCTAGGAATTTCAGCCCCCATGAAACAAATGGATCCAGGTCATGAGACTGTGGGAGTTTAAGCAGAAAAGCAACAGACGGATATGTATTCTGAGTGAATGGCTATTACACAAATATAAGATTCCTTTGGGTGGTCTTTGTGAATTTTAACTGTTAGAAAGTTTAAAGCCCTTGGAAATATACACTTAACATGCACACACTTCCCTCTCTTTGTAATCTGTATTGAGATATGAACTAAAGGAAAGAGGGTTGGAAAAACAGGACCATGGGATGCTAATGGAGAGAATTACTTTTAACTTAGGAATCTCTCGTCTGATGCAGTCCCTCCCCCAGCACTGAAAAGATGCTGCAACCTTTGTGGATGGCAGTTACCGGTTGGATTCCAGGTGGAACGTTGGTGTGTTCCACGAGCCTTGTTGTGGCTTCAGGATCCAAGGTAACTCGGCAGAGCTCTGTGGGTGGATCAGAGTCATGTAGGGGCTGACACCCTCTGTGGAGCTTGGCTTAGGTCTATTTTATCGGGAGCTGTTTATGTTCGTGATACTGCTGCTGCCCAATCACCTGAGATCACGGTTCAGTTTCTAGAAACTGAAAAGTCAGACATTGGAAGATATGCCCATCATCAGCATACTGGTGAGTCTCCGAAGTACTTTCAGACATGCCCAGTAATGTAGAGGTCGACTTTATGGGAGACACGAAAAGAAGCATGAAGAAAAGCTGGCTGCACAGATTGAGGAGAGATGTGAACACATTGATGAGAGTTGTTCTGCTACAATGGAGAATAATGGCATGGAGACTTCTTTCCAGAACACCACGCTCCAAAGACATTCATGAGACATGTCGAGCCTGGCTGATACTAGCAGAAACCTGTGGAGGGTCAACGTGAACTTGAAGAAGGTACTCAATGCTCTGCTCCAAGGAGTGGTCCAATATTCCTGACGTCTAAAAGAGAAGAGATGGCAGAGTTGATAAAATAGCTCATGTTTTTGAAAGAGGCCGTGAGAATCCACACTTCCCAAGGGGCATTTAAAAATCACACAGACAACAGAGTACGAAGTCCTGGTAAGTTTTACTTGGGTTTGGTCATACCTATTAAGCACTTGCATTCCCTCCCAACCACTCATTCATCCATTCCAGAGGATCAGCACTTGAGCTGCAATGAAGCCAATAGGAGAAGAGCAAACCCCTCCTAGAACCAGTTTTCCTACAACTTCACAATCTGTGCACAAAACTGAATTCCTCAATTGTCAAATACTCTTGGCTATCATAGATAGATATTAAATACTTAGCTCACACAAAGAAATGATGATGTTCCCCTAGTTTCAGCAAATTCTGGGGTTACGTCTTCTTTGGGGTGAAGGGAGTGTGATAAGTGAGGGGATTCTTTGACTGAACTTGAATTTGTATTAGTCCTCCGGTTTTCTAGACAATATAGCTAACTATTATAAGTCAGTTAGTGAAGTTAAAAGTAAAAGTCGCCATAGACATGTAAGGACATTTTTTTTTTTTATGCGGACAGTCTTTTCCCTTCATTCAAGCCCGGGTGCTGTATGTCATGTGGGTGCAGACTTGGTTGTGTTAAACTGCTTTACCCAACATGATCGGACGTTTAAGCGTTCTCATGGTTGATAGAAGAGCACCTGGTTCTCAATAGACTAGCAAAGCTGCAGCAGGTTTCTCATTGCTCTAGTGCCCCTAGTTCCTTTTTGAACCAAGCCTACATATAACTATCTTGTTTCAGATTCCTTGTGTTTTCCTGGAGGGAAATGTTACTGCTTGAAATGACAACATTGTTCAGTATGTGTCATTGGGTGGAAAGGGCACCACATGCACAAGGGAAACCAAGTGTGGGGGTAAGTTCATGCTTACAATAGTTATTTCATGGTTCCTGTTGGTGTTGGAGGCATCAATAGTAAAGAGTTTACCTGTCCTCTTCATCATTTTCAAGTGGTATTTTACATTTTATCTGTCTAGTTTTTCCTTAGAGCTTACAAAATGGTACCTGAATTTGACAAGTGTGGATTTTAAGTAGATTTAGTATGTTTCAAAAACTAACTTCATTTTCATATAAATCCCAAAGTATGTAAATCAATTGTACTACACTATTGAAAGGCTGCAACTGAGGTATCAACACAATGACAAAAATGTATTCTTCGGACAAACACATAACATCATGACTGTATAGAAAAAAGAGATAAAAGGAATCCTATTTCGGCGAGGTATATATGGAATGTGTTGATTTATTGATGCCCAGGTGGCAGTGTACCAGTGCATCATATGCTAACTCGCTCCCAATTACACAGAATTTTGAAAATCCACTCACCAACCCTTGGTTCATGAGACTTGCCAAAGAGTGATCCCTTAAATCCAAAGACAGTATGATGCCTCAGAAAACGTGGATGGAGGAGAAGCAAAGTAGAGAATGGAAATCAGTGCAGTACCTGACCTCTGGTAATGGAGCAGCAAATGTGAACTTCTGCTTAAATTGTACGCACAATTTTAAGGGTAAAAGACACATGTGATTCAAAGCGATGCGCTGAGTGTTAGAAGAGTGCACAGCAGATGCTAATCTGACAGAACTGAAATAAATCAGCAAAAATTGTCCCCACAATTGATTCTGAGGCCAAGAAACAAGCAACTGAATTTGAGCTAGAATTGGATGCGTAAAATCAGGTATAGGACAATGGATGATGTCACACGCTTTGTCTCAGTGATCTGGAGTGTGTTGTGGATTGTGGTTGGCCCTACCAAGAGAGAAAACTGCCCTTTAACCCCCAAAGAAAAATCAACCACTCCGGTGTGCAAAGTTGACATTATCGAAATGTCCCATGGCCACATTCACTGCATCTGCAGGCCCAGGGACCAATTTGTCATTTTGCCATTAGAGCACGTGGGGGCTAAATCAGAGAAATCATGCATCTGGTCTGAGGAATCCAGGGGGCCTTGGGATTGAAATCAGTTTCCAAACCTTTGGATCAGCTAAAGTCATAGCCTGGACTGGGATTAGGGTTTGGTATGAGGTAGAGGATGCGGGACATCTGGGTTTCCTTTCGAGGTCCCAAGCCACAAGGATGAGAGAACAAAGAGCATTTGTCTAGGTCCGCAGCGTGAGAAGATGAAGCATTTCCTTCACCATTATCTCCCAAAGGCTGATGCTAAATTTTGGATGGCCTTGATATTACACGGACCCAAGGACAACTATGTGGGTTGAGCAATAATGGCAGCAGGCCCTGATGCATGACATCCATAGATATGATTCCACAGGATTTTCTGTTGACAGAGAAGCTCTGGGAAGTACTGGTAAGATTGGAACATTCTTGTGGAAGTAGATAAGACAAGCGCACTGTCAATGTGCTCTTTAGAAAACACTTCAAAATGACATGCAACATCCTGCAAATCTGAAAATATATAGATGCTCCATTTCCACAAGGGGAAGGGTCCTCTGAAGTTTCAGAAAAGTGACATAAGCGTAATAAAAATGAGATTGTTCTAAACGAAGGGTGTATGTTGTATTGATCACATCAAAGGCAACACCAGCATTTAGAGATATTCAAGACAACACACACAGTAAAAAGACATGGAATCAATGTGCAGGAATATATGTCCTCACAGAAATATCATGGAATTGTCTACAACAAGAGACTTAAATTTTCACTTTAAAAAGACCTTCAATTCTACATTAGATACCTGATAATAGTAGACCAGTAAAGATAAAGACGTATAGTACAAGAAAAAGGAAGTACCATTTTCTGTTTCAAAGAGATTGAAGGTCCAAAATAAAGCTTTCAAACACCTAGATTATGAAACATTATCAGAGCTTTTATTGAAAACCGAGGTGATAGAAACACTGAAGTAAAACCGTGTCTCAGAATCACAAAAGGCACAATACCAGAAATGTGGAAGAGAATCATTCAGACGAGCCAAATAAAATCAGAATACCCAATCTATGATATAATAGCAAGGCAAAATTCAGTCCTAAGCAGACTAGATAATGCAGAGGGATTCGTGAATGTCCGTGAATACAAGAGAAAAGAAATCCCTGTATCAGAAGATGGCATAGAAATGCAAGTGTAAACCAATGCAAATATTGCTGTTGAATCCTTGGGTAAGACAAAGCATGAAAGACTAGGATTCATAAGAGCCCCATAGGGAAAAGCTAGATATAAAAATCAAACTCTGAATAGGTATTTGGAGAAAAAGCAGACTGAAAATTACTGAAATCCAAGAAACAATCATCTATATGAAATCAGGAGCAAACAGCATCCAAATAATTTGGAATCGCCATAGACTTACAAAAAGCTATATTTTCATTCAAATCATCAAATATCATGATAAGCTCTGTGATTTTCGATGCACCTAGATGACAGCAACTCAGTCACAACAGAACCCCCACATGTGTTTCAGCTGATACCTAGACAGAAATATCACAATACAGGTAGGAGTGCCAAGACATACACCAAATCATGAATGAGACAAATCTCAAATTACGGTAGCCTATGCCTCAAGACAGCCATTAACATTAACGACAGAATTTGGCAATTTCACAGATCGGCAAAGTGTAAAATATTTCAGCATTTAAAAACTTATCCTAAAAGAAAGATTGAGAATTCTAACCTGAATAGAAAAGTAGTCACAACAGAAACTCTGGAAGTGTTTCAGCTGATAACTCGACACAAATATTGCAGGACAGGGAGGAGTGCCATGACATACACTGAAACCTGAATGAGAAAAAGCTGCAATCTAGAGTAGCCTATGCCACAAGAATGCCATATCTGATAACAGCAGATCTAGAAAATTTCACAGAGCGGCAAGCTGAATAGAATTCAGCAGTTCAATTCTTATACTTAGACAAAGATTGACAATTGTACCCTGAAGAGTAAAGTAGCAAGATGAAATTGAAATAAGAAACCATCATTGGAAATAAAGAAGAGCCATGAGTTGTAGAGAATTAACAAGAAGAAAGCAAGGAGGACATCAAAAGCCTACAGATGGGATAGGGAAGCAGGAAAACATAGGTGATTTTCAGCAATATACTAACTGAATCATTCTATACGTCTCTCTGTTTAATGCAAATGGAGAGATATATGGCCTAATGTGTTTGCAAAACAAACAACAAGCAAACAATCAAAATATCAAACAAACAAACACCAAAGAGTACTGTTGGCTGACATATATGCAAAGAACCATGAGAATTCAAAAGAAAATACTCAAAGTGCTGTCAAGTATCATTCAGCACGCACCGAACCAGTATCGCTGCTTGCATGTACTCAAAACACTTGTATTCAGAAAAGAGATGCGAGCAAAATGGTTGAAAAATTTTCATTCATAAGAGCATATCGTGACCTAACCCAAATGCCTTTTTTGTATAAAATGGATTCATATTCCATTATATAGATTGACTCTTCTTCCAACAGGAAGATTGAATGTGATATTCATCCCTAGTTAGAGAATTAATGGCATACGCCTCTAACAAAGACAAGTAGTTCTACAAACTGTACTAAGATCAAAAGAGATAGACAGAAAAGTGTACATTGGGATGGGCTTCATTTCTAGGAATTTCAGCCCCCATGAAACAAATGGATCCAGGTCATGAGACTGTGGGAGTTTAAGCAGAAAAGCAACAGACGGATATGTATTCTGAGTGAATGGCTATTACACAAATATAAGATTCCTTTGGGTGGTCTTTGTGAATTTTAACTGTTAGAAAGTTTAAAGCCCTTGGAAATATACACTTAACATGCACACACTTCCCTCTCTTTGTAATCTGTATTGAGATATGAACTAAAGGAAAGAGGGTTGGAAAAACAGGACCATGGGATGCTAATGGAGAGAATTACTTTTAACTTAGGAATCTCTCGTCTGATGCAGTCCCTCCCCCAGCACTGAAAAGATGCTGCAACCTTTGTGGATGGCAGTTACCGGTTGGATTCCAGGTGGAACGTTGGTGTGTTCCACGAGCCTTGTTGTGGCTTCAGGATCCAAGGTAACTCGGCAGAGCTCTGTGGGTGGATCAGAGTCATGTAGGGGCTGACACCCTCTGTGGAGCTTGGCTTAGGTCTATTTTATCGGGAGCTGTTTATGTTCGTGATACTGCTGCTGCCCAATCACCTGAGATCACGGTTCAGTTTCTAGAAACTGAAAAGTCAGACATTGGAAGATATGCCCATCATCAGCATACTGGTGAGTCTCCGAAGTACTTTCAGACATGCCCAGTAATGTAGAGGTCGACTTTATGGGAGACACGAAAAGAAGCATGAAGAAAAGCTGGCTGCACAGATTGAGGAGAGATGTGAACACATTGATGAGAGTTGTTCTGCTACAATGGAGAATAATGGCATGGAGACTTCTTTCCAGAACACCACGCTCCAAAGACATTCATGAGACATGTCGAGCCTGGCTGATACTAGCAGAAACCTGTGGAGGGTCAACGTGAACTTGAAGAAGGTACTCAATGCTCTGCTCCAAGGAGTGGTCCAATATTCCTGACGTCTAAAAGAGAAGAGATGGCAGAGTTGATAAAATAGCTCATGTTTTTGAAAGAGGCCGTGAGAATCCACACTTCCCAAGGGGCATTTAAAAATCACACAGACAACAGAGTACGAAGTCCTGGTAAGTTTTACTTGGGTTTGGTCATACCTATTAAGCACTTGCATTCCCTCCCAACCACTCATTCATCCATTCCAGAGGATCAGCACTTGAGCTGCAATGAAGCCAATAGGAGAAGAGCAAACCCCTCCTAGAACCAGTTTTCCTACAACTTCACAATCTGTGCACAAAACTGAATTCCTCAATTGTCAAATACTCTTGGCTATCATAGATAGATATTAAATACTTAGCTCACACAAAGAAATGATGATGTTCCCCTAGTTTCAGCAAATTCTGGGGTTACGTCTTCTTTGGGGTGAAGGGAGTGTGATAAGTGAGGGGATTCTTTGACTGAACTTGAATTTGTATTAGTCCTCCGGTTTTCTAGACAATATAGCTAACTATTATAAGTCAGTTAGTGAAGTTAAAAGTAAAAGTCGCCATAGACATGTAAGGACATTTTTTTTTTTTATGCGGACAGTCTTTTCCCTTCATTCAAGCCCGGGTGCTGTATGTCATGTGGGTGCAGACTTGGTTGTGTTAAACTGCTTTACCCAACATGATCGGACGTTTAAGCGTTCTCATGGTTGATAGAAGAGCACCTGGTTCTCAATAGACTAGCAAAGCTGCAGCAGGTTTCTCATTGCTCTAGTGCCCCTAGTTCCTTTTTGAACCAAGCCTACATATAACTATCTTGTTTCAGATTCCTTGTGTTTTCCTGGAGGGAAATGTTACTGCTTGAAATGACAACATTGTTCAGTATGTGTCATTGGGTGGAAAGGGCACCACATGCACAAGGGAAACCAAGTGTGGGGGTAAGTTCATGCTTACAATAGTTATTTCATGGTTCCTGTTGGTGTTGGAGGCATCAATAGTAAAGAGTTTACCTGTCCTCTTCATCATTTTCAAGTGGTATTTTACATTTTATCTGTCTAGTTTTTCCTTAGAGCTTACAAAATGGTACCTGAATTTGACAAGTGTGGATTTTAAGTAGATTTAGTATGTTTCAAAAACTAACTTCATTTTCATATAAATCCCAAAGTATGTAAATCAATTGTACTACACTATTGAAAGGCTGCAACTGAGGTATCAACACAATGACAAAAATGTATTCTTCGGACAAACACATAACATCATGACTGTATAGAAAAAAGAGATAAAAGGAATCCTATTTCGGCGAGGTATATATGGAATGTGTTGATTTATTGATGCCCAGGTGGCAGTGTACCAGTGCATCATATGCTAACTCGCTCCCAATTACACAGAATTTTGAAAATCCACTCACCAACCCTTGGTTCATGAGACTTGCCAAAGAGTGATCCCTTAAATCCAAAGACAGTATGATGCCTCAGAAAACGTGGATGGAGGAGAAGCAAAGTAGAGAATGGAAATCAGTGCAGTACCTGACCTCTGGTAATGGAGCAGCAAATGTGAACTTCTGCTTAAATTGTACGCACAATTTTAAGGGTAAAAGACACATGTGATTCAAAGCGATGCGCTGAGTGTTAGAAGAGTGCACAGCAGATGCTAATCTGACAGAACTGAAATAAATCAGCAAAAATTGTCCCCACAATTGATTCTGAGGCCAAGAAACAAGCAACTGAATTTGAGCTAGAATTGGATGCGTAAAATCAGGTATAGGACAATGGATGATGTCACACGCTTTGTCTCAGTGATCTGGAGTGTGTTGTGGATTGTGGTTGGCCCTACCAAGAGAGAAAACTGCCCTTTAACCCCCAAAGAAAAATCAACCACTCCGGTGTGCAAAGTTGACATTATCGAAATGTCCCATGGCCACATTCACTGCATCTGCAGGCCCAGGGACCAATTTGTCATTTTGCCATTAGAGCACGTGGGGGCTAAATCAGAGAAATCATGCATCTGGTCTGAGGAATCCAGGGGGCCTTGGGATTGAAATCAGTTTCCAAACCTTTGGATCAGCTAAAGTCATAGCCTGGACTGGGATTAGGGTTTGGTATGAGGTAGAGGATGCGGGACATCTGGGTTTCCTTTCGAGGTCCCAAGCCACAAGGATGAGAGAACAAAGAGCATTTGTCTAGGTCCGCAGCATGAGAAGATGAAGCATTTCCTTCAACATTATCTCCCAAAGGCTGATGCTAAATTTTGGATGGCCTTGATATTACACGGACCCAAGGACAACTATGTGGGTTGAGCAATAATGGCAGCAGGCCCTGATGCATGACATCCATAGATATGATTCCACAGGATTTTCTGTTGACAGAGAAGCTCTGGGAAGTACTGGTAAGATTGGAACATTCTTGTGGAAGTAGATAAGACAAGCGCACTGTCAATGTGCTCTTTAGAAAACACTTCAAAATGACATGCAACATCCTGCAAATCTGAAAATATATAGATGCTCCATTTCCACAAGGGGAAGGGTCCTCTGAAGTTTCAGAAAAGTGACATAAGCGTAATAAAAATGAGATTGTTCTAAACGAAGGGTGTATGTTGTATTGATCACATCAAAGGCAACACCAGCATTTAGAGATATTCAAGACAACACACACAGTAAAAAGACATGGAATCAATGTGCAGGAATATATGTCCTCACAGAAATATCATGGAATTGTCTACAACAAGAGACTTAAATTTTCACTTTAAAAAGACCTTCAATTCTACATTAGATACCTGATAATAGTAGACCAGTAAAGATAAAGACGTATAGTACAAGAAAAAGGAAGTACCATTTTCTGTTTCAAAGAGATTGAAGGTCCAAAATAAAGCTTTCAAACACCTAGATTATGAAACATTATCAGAGCTTTTATTGAAAACCGAGGTGATAGAAACACTGAAGTAAAACCGTGTCTCAGAATCACAAAAGGCACAATACCAGAAATGTGGAAGAGAATCATTCAGACGAGCCAAATAAAATCAGAATACCCAATCTATGATATAATAGCAAGGCAAAATTCAGTCCTAAGCAGACTAGATAATGCAGAGGGATTCGTGAATGTCCGTGAATACAAGAGAAAAGAAATCCCTGTATCAGAAGATGGCATAGAAATGCAAGTGTAAACCAATGCAAATATTGCTGTTGAATCCTTGGGTAAGACAAAGCATGAAAGACTAGGATTCATAAGAGCCCCATAGGGAAAAGCTAGATATAAAAATCAAACTCTGAATAGGTATTTGGAGAAAAAGCAGACTGAAAATTACTGAAATCCAAGAAACAATCATCTATATGAAATCAGGAGCAAACAGCATCCAAATAATTTGGAATCGCCATAGACTTACAAAAAGCTATATTTTCATTCAAATCATCAAATATCATGATAAGCTCTGTGATTTTCGATGCACCTAGATGACAGCAACTCAGTCACAACAGAACCCCCACATGTGTTTCAGCTGATACCTAGACAGAAATATCACAATACAGGTAGGAGTGCCAAGACATACACCAAATCATGAATGAGACAAATCTCAAATTACGGTAGCCTATGCCTCAAGACAGCCATTAACATTAACGACAGAATTTGGCAATTTCACAGATCGGCAAAGTGTAAAATATTTCAGCATTTAAAAACTTATCCTAAAAGAAAGATTGAGAATTCTAACCTGAATAGAAAAGTAGTCACAACAGAAACTCTGGAAGTGTTTCAGCTGATAACTCGACACAAATATTGCAGGACAGGGAGGAGTGCCATGACATACACTGAAACCTGAATGAGAAAAAGCTGCAATCTAGAGTAGCCTATGCCACAAGAATGCCATATCTGATAACAGCAGATCTAGAAAATTTCACAGAGCGGCAAGCTGAATAGAATTCAGCAGTTCAATTCTTATACTTAGACAAAGATTGACAATTGTACCCTGAAGAGTAAAGTAGCAAGATGAAATTGAAATAAGAAACCATCATTGGAAATAAAGAAGAGCCATGAGTTGTAGAGAATTAACAAGAAGAAAGCAAGGAGGACATCAAAAGCCTACAGATGGGATAGGGAAGCAGGAAAACATAGGTGATTTTCAGCAATATACTAACTGAATCATTCTATACGTCTCTCTGTTTAATGCAAATGGAGAGATATATGGCCTAATGTGTTTGCAAAACAAACAACAAGCAAACAATCAAAATATCAAACAAACAAACACCAAAGAGTACTGTTGGCTGACATATATGCAAAGAACCATGAGAATTCAAAAGAAAATACTCAAAGTGCTGTCAAGTATCATTCAGCACGCACCGAACCAGTATCGCTGCTTGCATGTACTCAAAACACTTGTATTCAGAAAAGAGATGCGAGCAAAATGGTTGAAAAATTTTCATTCATAAGAGCATATCGTGACCTAACCCAAATGCCTTTTTTGTATAAAATGGATTCATATTCCATTATATAGATTGACTCTTCTTCCAACAGGAAGATTGAATGTGATATTCATCCCTAGTTAGAGAATTAATGGCATACGCCTCTAACAAAGACAAGTAGTTCTACAAACTGTACTAAGATCAAAAGAGATAGACAGAAAAGTGTACATTGGGATGGGCTTCATTTCTAGGAATTTCAGCCCCCATGAAACAAATGGATCCAGGTCATGAGACTGTGGGAGTTTAAGCAGAAAAGCAACAGACGGATATGTATTCTGAGTGAATGGCTATTACACAAATATAAGATTCCTTTGGGTGGTCTTTGTGAATTTTAACTGTTAGAAAGTTTAAAGCCCTTGGAAATATACACTTAACATGCACACACTTCCCTCTCTTTGTAATCTGTATTGAGATATGAACTAAAGGAAAGAGGGTTGGAAAAACAGGACCATGGGATGCTAATGGAGAGAATTACTTTTAACTTAGGAATCTCTCGTCTGATGCAGTCCCTCCCCCAGCACTGAAAAGATGCTGCAACCTTTGTGGATGGCAGTTACCGGTTGGATTCCAGGTGGAACGTTGGTGTGTTCCACGAGCCTTGTTGTGGCTTCAGGATCCAAGGTAACTCGGCAGAGCTCTGTGGGTGGATCAGAGTCATGTAGGGGCTGACACCCTCTGTGGAGCTTGGCTTAGGTCTATTTTATCG
Source organism: Camelus dromedarius (assembly GCF_036321535.1). Taxonomy (NCBI): domain Eukaryota; kingdom Metazoa; phylum Chordata; class Mammalia; order Artiodactyla; family Camelidae; genus Camelus; species Camelus dromedarius. Next base: position 1,095,215 of record NC_087457.1, read on the forward strand.
GGAGCTGTTTATGTTCGTGATACTGCTGCTGCCCAATCACCTGAGATCACGGTTCAGTTTCTAGAAACTGAAAAGTCAGACATTGGAAGATATGCCCATCATCAGCATACTGGTGAGTCTCCGAAGTACTTTCAGACATGCCCAGTAATGTAGAGGTCGACTTTATGGGAGACACGAAAAGAAGCATGAAGAAAAGCTGGCTGCACAGATTGAGGAGAGATGTGAACACATTGATGAGAGTTGTTCTGCTACAATGGAGAATAATGGCATGGAGACTTCTTTCCAGAACACCACGCTCCAAAGACATTCATGAGACATGTCGAGCCTGGCTGATACTAGCAGAAACCTGTGGAGGGTCAACGTGAACTTGAAGAAGGTACTCAATGCTCTGCTCCAAGGAGTGGTCCAATATTCCTGACGTCTAAAAGAGAAGAGATGGCAGAGTTGATAAAATAGCTCATGTTTTTGAAAGAGGCCGTGAGAATCCACACTTCCCAAGGGGCATTTAAAAATCACACAGACAACAGAGTACGAAGTCCTGGTAAGTTTTACTTGGGTTTGGTCATACCTATTAAGCACTTGCATTCCCTCCCAACCACTCATTCATCCATTCCAGAGGATCAGCACTTGAGCTGCAATGAAGCCAATAGGAGAAGAGCAAACCCCTCCTAGAACCAGTTTTCCTACAACTTCACAATCTGTGCACAAAACTGAATTCCTCAATTGTCAAATACTCTTGGCTATCATAGATAGATATTAAATACTTAGCTCACACAAAGAAATGATGATGTTCCCCTAGTTTCAGCAAATTCTGGGGTTACGTCTTCTTTGGGGTGAAGGGAGTGTGATAAGTGAGGGGATTCTTTGACTGAACTTGAATTTGTATTAGTCCTCCGGTTTTCTAGACAATATAGCTAACTATTATAAGTCAGTTAGTGAAGTTAAAAGTAAAAGTCGCCATAGACATGTAAGGACATTTTTTTTTTTATGTGGACAGTCTTTTCCCTTCATTCAAGCCCGGGTGCTGTATGTCATGTGGGTGCAGACTTGGTTGTGTTAAACTGCTTTACCCAAAATGATCGGACGTTTAAGCGTTCTCATGGTTGATAGAAGAGCACCTGGTTCTCAATAGACTAGCAAAGCTGCAGCAGGTTTCTCATTGCTCTAGTGCCCCTAGTTCCTTTTTGAACCAAGCCTACATATAACTATCTTGTTTCAGATTCCTTGTGTTTTCCTGGAGGGAAATGTTACTGCTTGAAATGACAACATTGTTCAGTATGTGTCATTGGGTGGAAAGGGCACCACATGCACAAGGGAAACCAAGTGTGGGGGTAAGTTCATGCTTACAATAGTTATTTCATGGTTCCTGTTGGTGTTGGAGGCATCAATAGTAAAGAGTTTACCTGTCCTCTTCATCATTTTCAAGTGGTATTTTACATTTTATCTGTCTAGTTTTTCCTTAGAGCTTACAAAATGGTACCTGAATTTGACAAGTGTGGATTTTAAGTAGATTTAGTATGTTTCAAAAACTAACTTCATTTTCATATAAATCCCAAAGTATGTAAATCAATTGTACTACACTATAGAAAGGCTGCAACTGAGGTATCAACACAATGACAAAAATGTATTCTTCGGACAAACACATAACATCATGACTGTATAGAAAAAAGAGATAAAAGGAATCCTATTTCGGCGAGGTATATATGGAATGTGTTGATTTATTGATGCCCAGGTGGCAGTGTACCAGTGCATCATACGCTAACTCGCTCCCAATTACACAGAATTTTGAAAATCCACTCACCAACCCTTGGTTCATGAGACTTGCCAAAGAGTGATCCCTTAAATCCAAAGACAGTATGATGCCTCAGAAAACGTGGATGGAGGAGAAGCAAAGTAGAGAATGGAAATCAGTGCAGTACCTGACCTCTGGTAATGGAGCAGCAAATGTGAACTTCTGCTTAAAATGTACGCACAATTTTAAGGGTAAAAGACACATGTGATTCAAAGCGATGCGCTGAGTTTTAGAAGAGTGCACAGCAGATGCTAATCTGGCAGAACTGAAATAAATCAGCAAAAATTGTCCCCACAATTGATTCTGAGGCCAAGAAACAAGCAACTGAATTTGAGCTAGAATTGGATGCGTAAAATCAGGTATAGGACAATGGATGGTGTCACACGCTTTGTCTCAGTGATCTGGAGTGTGTTGTGGATTGTGGTTGGCCCTACCAAGAGAGAAAACTGCCCTTTAACCCCCAAAGAAAAATCAACCACTCCGGTGTGCAAAGTTGACATTATCGAAATGTCCCATGGCCACATTCACTGCATCTGCAGGCCCAGGGACCAATTTGTCATTTTGCCATTAGAGCACGTGGGGGCTAAATCAGAGAAATCATGCATCTGGTCTGAGGAATCCAGGGGGCCTTGGGATTGAAATCAGTTTCCAAACCTTTGGATCAGCTAAAGTCATAGCCTGGACTGGGATTAGGGTTTGGTATGAGGTAGAGGATGCGGGACATCTGGGTTTCCTTTCGAGGTCCCAAGCCACAAGGATGAGAGAACAAAGAGCATTTGTCTAGGTCCGCAGCGTGAGAAGATGAAGCATTTCCTTCACCATTATCTCCCAAAGGCTGATGCTAAATTTTGGATGGCCTTGATATTACACGGACCCAAGGACAACTATGTGGGTTGAGCAATAATGGCAGCAGGCCCTGATGCATGACATCCATAGATATGATTCCACAGGATTTTCTGTTGACAGAGAAGCTCTGGGAAGTACTGGTAAGATTGGAACATTCTTGTGGAAGTAGATAAGACAAGCGCACTGTCAATGTGCTCTTTAGAAAACACTTCAAAATGACATGCAACATCCTGCAAATCTGAAAATATATAGATGCTCCATTTCCACAAGGGGAAGGGTCCTCTGAAGTTTCAGAAAAGTGACATAAGCGTAATAAAAATGAGATTGTTCTAAACGAAGGGTGTATGTTGTATTGATCACATCAAAGGCAACACCAGCATTTAGAGATATTCAAGACAACACACACAGTAAAAAGACATGGAATCAATGTGCAGGAATATATGTCCTCACAGAAATATCATGGAATTGTCTACAACAAGAGACTTAAATTTTCACTTTAAAAAGACCTTCAATTCTACATTAGATACCTGATAATAGTAGACCAGTAAAGATAAAGACGTATAGTACAAGAAAAAGGAAGTACCATTTTCTGTTTCAAAGAGATTGAAGGTCCAAAATAAAGCTTTCAAACACCTAGATTATGAAACATTATCAGAGCTTTTATTGAAAACCGAGGTGATAGAAACACTGAAGTAAAACCGTGTCTCAGAATCACAAAAGGCACAATACCAGAAATGTGGAAGAGAATCATTCAGACGAGCCAAATAAAATCAGAATACCCAATCTATGATATAATAGCAAGGCAAAATTCAGTCCTAAGCAGACTAGATAATGCAGAGGGATTCGTGAATGTCCGTGAATACAAGAGAAAAGAAATCCCTGTATCAGAAGATGGCATAGAAATGCAAGTGTAAACCAATGCAAATATTGCTGTTGAATCCTTGGGTAAGACAAAGCATGAAAGACTAGGATTCATAAGAGCCCCATAGGGAAAAGCTAGATATAAAAATCAAACTCTGAATAGGTATTTGGAGAAAAAGCAGACTGAAAATTACTGAAATCCAAGAAACAATCATCTATATGAAATCAGGAGCAAACAGCATCCAAATAATTTGGAATCGCCATAGACTTACAAAAAGCTATATTTTCATTCAAATCATCAAATATCATGATAAGCTCTGTGATTTTCGATGCACCTAGATGACAGCAACTCAGTCACAACAGAACCCCCACATGTGTTTCAGCTGATACCTAGACAGAAATATCACAATACAGGTAGGAGTGCCAAGACATACACCAAATCATGAATGAGACAAATCTCAAATTACGGTAGCCTATGCCTCAAGACAGCCATTAACATTAACGACAGAATTTGGCAATTTCACAGATCGGCAAAGTGTAAAATATTTCAGCATTTAAAAACTTATCCTAAAAGAAAGATTGAGAATTCTAACCTGAATAGAAAAGTAGTCACAACAGAAACTCTGGAAGTGTTTCAGCTGATAACTCGACACAAATATTGCAGGACAGGGAGGAGTGCCATGACATACACTGAAACCTGAATGAGAAAAAGCTGCAATCTAGAGTAGCCTATGCCACAAGAATGCCATATCTGATAACAGCAGATCTAGAAAATTTCACAGAGCGGCAAGCTGAATAGAATTCAGCAGTTCAATTCTTATACTTAGACAAAGATTGACAATTGTACCCTGAAGAGTAAAGTAGCAAGATGAAATTGAAATAAGAAACCATCATTGGAAATAAAGAAGAGCCATGAGTTGTAGAGAATTAACAAGAAGAAAGCAAGGAGGACATCAAAAGCCTACAGATGGGATAGGGAAGCAGGAAAACATAGGTGATTTTCAGCAATATACTAACTGAATCATTCTATACGTCTCTCTGTTTAATGCAAATGGAGAGATATATGGCCTAATGTGTTTGCAAAACAAACAACAAGCAAACAATCAAAATATCAAACAAACAAACACCAAAGAGTACTGTTGGCTGACATATATGCAAAGAACCATGAGAATTCAAAAGAAAATACTCAAAGTGCTGTCAAGTATCATTCAGCACGCACCGAACCAGTATCGCTGCTTGCATGTACTCAAAACACTTGTATTCAGAAAAGAGATGCGAGCAAAATGGTTGAAAAATTTTCATTCATAAGAGCATATCGTGACCTAACCCAAATGCCTTTTTTGTATAAAATGGATTCATATTCCATTATATAGATTGACTCTTCTTCCAACAGGAAGATTGAATGTGATATTCATCCCTAGTTAGAGAATTAATGGCATACGCCTCTAACAAAGACAAGTAGTTCTACAAACTGTACTAAGATCAAAAGAGATAGACAGAAAAGTGTACATTGGGATGGGCTTCATTTCTAGGAATTTCAGCCCCCATGAAACAAATGGATCCAGGTCATGAGACTGTGGGAGTTTAAGCAGAAAAGCAACAGACGGATATGTATTCTGAGTGAATGGCTATTACACAAATATAAGATTCCTTTGGGTGGTCTTTGTGAATTTTAACTGTTAGAAAGTTTAAAGCCCTTGGAAATATACACTTAACATGCACACACTTCCCTCTCTTTGTAATCTGTATTGAGATATGAACTAAAGGAAAGAGGGTTGGAAAAACAGGACCATGGGATGCTAATGGAGAGAATTACTTTTAACTTAGGAATCTCTCGTCTGATGCAGTCCCTCCCCCAGCACTGAAAAGATGCTGCAACCTTTGTGGATGGCAGTTACTGGTTGGATTCCAGGTGGAACGTTGGTGTGTTCCACGAGCCTTGTTGTGGCTTCAGGATCCAAGGTAACTCGGCAGAGCTCTGTGGGTGGATCAGAGTCATGTAGGGGCTGACACCCTCTGTGGAGCTTGGCTTAGGTCTATTTTATCGGGAGCTGTTTATGTTCGTGATACTGCTGCTGCCCAATCACCTGAGATCACGGTTCAGTTTCTAGAAACTGAAAAGTCAGACATTGGAAGATATGCCCATCATCAGCATACTGGTGAGTCTCCGAAGTACTTTCAGACATGCCCAGTAATGTAGAGGTCGACTTTATGGGAGACACGAAAAGAAGCATGAAGAAAAGCTGGCTGCACAGATTGAGGAGAGATGTGAACACATTGATGAGAGTTGTTCTGCTACAATGGAGAATAATGGCATGGAGACTTCTTTCCAGAACACCACGCTCCAAAGACATTCATGAGACATGTCGAGCCTGGCTGATACTAGCAGAAACCTGTGGAGGGTCAACGTGAACTTGAAGAAGGTACTCAATGCTCTGCTCCAAGGAGTGGTCCAATATTCCTGACGTCTAAAAGAGAAGAGATGGCAGAGTTGATAAAATAGCTCATGTTTTTGAAAGAGGCCGTGAGAATCCACACTTCCCAAGGGGCATTTAAAAATCACACAGACAACAGAGTACGAAGTCCTGGTAAGTTTTACTTGGGTTTGGTCATACCTATTAAGCACTTGCATTCCCTCCCAACCACTCATTCATCCATTCCAGAGGATCAGCACTTGAGCTGCAATGAAGCCAATAGGAGAAGAGCAAACCCCTCCTAGAACCAGTTTTCCTACAACTTCACAATCTGTGCACAAAACTGAATTCCTCAATTGTCAAATACTCTTGGCTATCATAGATAGATATTAAATACTTAGCTCACACAAAGAAATGATGATGTTCCCCTAGTTTCAGCAAATTCTGGGGTTACGTCTTCTTTGGGGTGAAGGGAGTGTGATAAGTGAGGGGATTCTTTGACTGAACTTGAATTTGTATTAGTCCTCCGGTTTTCTAGACAATATAGCTAACTATTATAAGTCAGTTAGTGAAGTTAAAAGTAAAAGTCGCCATAGACATGTAAGGACATTTTTTTTTTTATGTGGACAGTCTTTTCCCTTCATTCAAGCCCGGGTGCTGTATGTCATGTGGGTGCAGACTTGGTTGTGTTAAACTGCTTTACCCAAAATGATCGGACGTTTAAGCGTTCTCATGGTTGATAGAAGAGCACCTGGTTCTCAATAGACTAGCAAAGCTGCAGCAGGTTTCTCATTGCTCTAGTGCCCCTAGTTCCTTTTTGAACCAAGCCTACATATAACTATCTTGTTTCAGATTCCTTGTGTTTTCCTGGAGGGAAATGTTACTGCTTGAAATGACAACATTGTTCAGTATGTGTCATTGGGTGGAAAGGGCACCACATGCACAAGGGAAACCAAGTGTGGGGGTAAGTTCATGCTTACAATAGTTATTTCATGGTTCCTGTTGGTGTTGGAGGCATCAATAGTAAAGAGTTTACCTGTCCTCTTCATCATTTTCAAGTGGTATTTTACATTTTATCTGTCTAGTTTTTCCTTAGAGCTTACAAAATGGTACCTGAATTTGACAAGTGTGGATTTTAAGTAGATTTAGTATGTTTCAAAAACTAACTTCATTTTCATATAAATCCCAAAGTATGTAAATCAATTGTACTACACTATTGAAAGGCTGCAACTGAGGTATCAACACAATGACAAAAATGTATTCTTCGGACAAACACATAACATCATGACTGTATAGAAAAAAGAGATAAAAGGAATCCTATTTCGGCGAGGTATATATGGAATGTGTTGATTTATTGATGCCCAGGTGGCAGTGTACCAGTGCATCATATGCTAACTCGCTCCCAATTACACAGAATTTTGAAAATCCACTCACCAACCCTTGGTTCATGAGACTTGCCAAAGAGTGATCCCTTAAATCCAAAGACAGTATGATGCCTCAGAAAACGTGGATGGAGGAGAAGCAAAGTAGAGAATGGAAATCAGTGCAGTACCTGACCTCTGGTAATGGAGCAGCAAATGTGAACTTCTGCTTAAATTGTACGCACAATTTTAAGGGTAAAAGACACATGTGATTCAAAGCGATGCGCTGAGTGTTAGAAGAGTGCACAGCAGATGCTAATCTGGCAGAACTGAAATAAATCAGCAAAAATTGTCCCCACAATTGATTCTGAGGCCAAGAAACAAGCAACTGAATTTGAGCTAGAATTGGATGCGTAAAATCAGGTATAGGACAATGGATGATGTCACACGCTTTGTCTCAGTGATCTGGAGTGTGTTGTGGATTGTGGTTGGCCCTACCAAGAGAGAAAACTGCCCTTTAACCCCCAAAGAAAAATCAACCACTCCGGTGTGCAAAGTTGACATTATCGAAATGTCCCATGGCCACATTCACTGCATCTGCAGGCCCAGGGACCAATTTGTCATTTTGCCATTAGAGCACGTGGGGGCTAAATCAGAGAAATCATGCATCTGGTCTGAGGAATCCAGGGGGCCTTGGGATTGAAATCAGTTTCCAAACCTTTGGATCAGCTAAAGTCATAGCCTGGACTGGGATTAGGGTTTGGTATGAGGTAGAGGATGCGGGACATCTGGGTTTCCTTTCGAGGTCCCAAGCCACAAGGATGAGAGAACAAAGAGCATTTGTCTAGGTCCGCAGCGTGAGAAGATGAAGCATTTCCTTCACCATTATCTCCCAAAGGCTGATGCTAAATTTTGGATGGCCTTGATATTACACGGACCCAAGGACAACTATGTGGGTTGAGCAATAATGGCAGCAGGCCCTGATGCATGACATCCATAGATATGATTCCACAGGATTTTCTGTTGACAGAGAAGCTCTGGGAAGTACTGGTAAGATTGGAACATTCTTGTGGAAGTAGATAAGACAAGCGCACTGTCAATGTGCTCTTTAGAAAACACTTCAAAATGACATGCAACATCCTGCAAATCTGAAAATATATAGATGCTCCATTTCCACAAGGGGAAGGGTCCTCTGAAGTTTCAGAAAAGTGACATAAGCATAATAAAAATGAGATTGTTCTAAACGAAGGGTGTATGTTGTATTGATCACATCAAAGGCAACACCAGCATTTAGAGATATTCAAGACAACACACACAGTAAAAAGACATGGAATCAATGTGCAGGAATATATGTCCTCACAGAAATATCATGGAATTGTCTACAACAAGAGACTTAAATTTTCACTTTAAAAAGACCTTCAATTCTACATTAGATACCTGATAATAGTAGACCAGTAAAGATAAAGACGTATAGTACAAGAAAAAGGAAGTACCATTTTCTGTTTCAAAGAGATTGAAGGTCCAAAATAAAGCTTTCAAACACCTAGATTATGAAACATTATCAGAGCTTTTATTGAAAACCGAGGTGATAGAAACACTGAAGTAAAACCGTGTCTCAGAATCACAAAAGGCACAATACCAGAAATGTGGAAGAGAATCATTCAGACGAGCCAAATAAAATCAGAATACCCAATCTATGATATAATAGCAAGGCAAAATTCAGTCCTAAGCAGACTAGATAATGCAGAGGGATTCGTGAATGTCCGTGAATACAAGAGAAAAGAAATCCCTGTATCAGAAGATGGCATAGAAATGCAAGTGTAAACCAATGCAAATATTGCTGTTGAATCCTTGGGTAAGACAAAGCATGAAAGACTAGGATTCATAAGAGCCCCATAGGGAAAAGCTAGATATAAAAATCAAACTCTGAATAGGTATTTGGAGAAAAAGCAGACTGAAAATTACTGAAATCCAAGAAACAATCATCTATATGAAATCAGGAGCAAACAGCATCCAAATAATTTGGAATCGCCATAGACTTACAAAAAGCTATATTTTCATTCAAATCATCAAATATCATGATAAGCTCTGTGATTTTCGATGCACCTAGATGACAGCAACTCAGTCACAACAGAACCCCCACATGTGTTTCAGCTGATACCTAGACAGAAATATCACAATACAGGTAGGAGTGCCAAGACATACACCAAATCATGAATGAGACAAATCTCAAATTACGGTAGCCTATGCCTCAAGACAGCCATTAACATTAACGACAGAATTTGGCAATTTCACAGATCGGCAAAGTGTAAAATATTTCAGCATTTAAAAACTTATCCTAAAAGAAAGATTGAGAATTCTAACCTGAATAGAAAAGTAGTCACAACAGAAACTCTGGAAGTGTTTCAGCTGATAACTCGACACAAATATTGCAGGACAGGGAGGAGTGCCATGACATACACTGAAACCTGAATGAGAAAAAGCTGCAATCTAGAGTAGCCTATGCCACAAGAATGCCATATCTGATAACAGCAGATCTAGAAAATTTCACAGAGCGGCAAGCTGAATAGAATTCAGCAGTTCAATTCTTATACTTAGACAAAGATTGACAATTGTACCCTGAAGAGTAAAGTAGCAAGATGAAATTGAAATAAGAAACCATCATTGGAAATAAAGAAGAGCCATGAGTTGTAGAGAATTAACAAGAAGAAAGCAAGGAGGACATCAAAAGCCTACAGATGGGATAGGGAAGCAGGAAAACATAGGTGATTTTCAGCAATATACTAACTGAATCATTCTATACGTCTCTCTGTTTAATGCAAATGGAGAGATATATGGCCTAATGTGTTTGCAAAACAAACAACAAGCAAACAATCAAAATATCAAACAAACAAACACCAAAGAGTACTGTTGGCTGACATATATGCAAAGAACCATGAGAATTCAAAAGAAAATACTCAAAGTGCTGTCAAGTATCATTCAGCACGCACCGAACCAGTATCGCTGCTTGCATGTACTCAAAACACTTGTATTCAGAAAAGAGATGCGAGCAAAATGGTTGAAAAATTTTCATTCATAAGAGCATATCGTGACCTAACCCAAATGCCTTTTTTGTATAAAATGGATTCATATTCCATTATATAGATTGACTCTTCTTCCAACAGGAAGATTGAATGTGATATTCATCCCTAGTTAGAGAATTAATGGCATACGCCTCTAACAAAGACAAGTAGTTCTACAAACTGTACTAAGATCAAAAGAGATAGACAGAAAAGTGTACATTGGGATGGGCTTCATTTCTAGGAATTTCAGCCCCCATGAAACAAATGGATCCAGGTCATGAGACTGTGGGAGTTTAAGCAGAAAAGCAACAGACGGATATGTATTCTGAGTGAATGGCTATTACACAAATATAAGATTCCTTTGGGTGGTCTTTGTGAATTTTAACTGTTAGAAAGTTTAAAGCCCTTGGAAATATACACTTAACATGCACACACTTCCCTCTCTTTGTAATCTGTATTGAGATATGAACTAAAGGAAAGAGGGTTGGAAAAACAGGACCATGGGATGCTAATGGAGAGAATTACTTTTAACTTAGGAATCTCTCGTCTGATGCAGTCCCTCCCCCAGCACTGAAAAGATGCTGCAACCTTTGTGGATGGCAGTTACCGGTTGGATTCCAGGTGGAACGTTGGTGTGTTCCACGAGCCTTGTTGTGGCTTCAGGATCCAAGGTAACTCGGCAGAGCTCTGTGGGTGGATCAGAGTCATGTAGGGGCTGACACCCTCTGTGGAGCTTGGCTTAGGTCTATTTTATCGGGAGCTGTTTATGTTCGTGATACTGCTGCTGCCCAATCACCTGAGATCACGGTTCAGTTTCTAGAAACTGAAAAGTCAGACATTGGAAGATATGCCCATCATCAGCATACTGGTGAGTCTCCGAAGTACTTTCAGACATGCCCAGTAATGTAGAGGTCGACTTTATGGGAGACACGAAAAGAAGCATGAAGAAAAGCTGGCTGCACAGATTGAGGAGAGATGTGAACACATTGATGAGAGTTGTTCTGCTACAATGGAGAATAATGGCATGGAGACTTCTTTCCAGAACACCACGCTCCAAAGACATTCATGAGACATGTCGAGCCTGGCTGATACTAGCAGAAACCTGTGGAGGGTCAACGTGAACTTGAAGAAGGTACTCAATGCTCTGCTCCAAGGAGTGGTCCAATATTCCTGACGTCTAAAAGAGAAGAGATGGCAGAGTTGATAAAATAGCTCATGTTTTTGAAAGAGGCCGTGAGAATCCACACTTCCCAAGGGGCATTTAAAAATCACACAGACAACAGAGTACGAAGTCCTGGTAAGTTTTACTTGGGTTTGGTCATACCTATTAAGCACTTGCATTCCCTCGCAACCACTCATTCATCCATTCCAGAGGATCAGCACTTGAGCTGCAATGAAGCCAATAGGAGAAGAGCAAACCCCTCCTAGAACCAGTTTTCCTACAACTTCACAATCTGTGCACAAAACTGAATTCCTCAATTGTCAAATACTCTTGGCTATCATAGATAGATATTAAATACTTAGCTCACACAAAGAAATGATGATGTTCCCCTAGTTTCAGCAAATTCTGGGGTTACGTCTTCTTTGGGGTGAAGGGAGTGTGATAAGTGAGGGGATTCTTTGACTGAACTTGAATTTGTATTAGTCCTCCGGTTTTCTAGACAATATAGCTAACTATTATAAGTCAGTTAGTGAAGTTAAAAGTAAAAGTCGCCATAGACATGTAAGGACATTTTTTTTTTTTATGTGGACAGTCTTTTCCCTTCATTCAAGCCCGGGTGCTGTATGTCATGTGGGTGCAGACTTGGTTGTGTTAAACTGCTTTACCCAACATGATCGGACGTTTAAGCGTTCTCATGGTTGATAGAAGAGCACCTGGTTCTCAATAGACTAGCAAAGCTGCAGCAGGTTTCTCATTGCTCTAGTGCCCCTAGTTCCTTTTTGAACCAAGCCTACATATAACTATCTTGTTTCAGATTCCTTGTGTTTTCCTGGAGGGAAATGTTACTGCTTGAAATGACAACATTGTTCAGTATGTGTCATTGGGTGGAAAGGGCACCACATGCACAAGGGAAACCAAGTGTGGGGGTAAGTTCATGCTTACAATAGTTATTTCATGGTTCCTGTTGGTGTTGGAGGCATCAATAGTAAAGAGTTTACCTGTCCTCTTCATCATTTTCAAGTGGTATTTTACATTTTATCTGTCTAGTTTTTCCTTAGAGCTTACAAAATGGTACCTGAATTTGACAAGTGTGGATTTTAAGTAGATTTAGTATGTTTCAAAAACTAACTTCATTTTCATATAAATCCCAAAGTATGTAAATCAATTGTACTACACTATTGAAAGGCTGCAACTGAGGTATCAACACAATGACAAAAATGTATTCTTCGGACAAACACATAACATCATGACTGTATAGAAAAAAGAGATAAAAGGAATCCTATTTCGGCGAGGTATATATGGAATGTGTTGATTTATTGATGCCCAGGTGGCAGTGTACCAGTGCATCATATGCTAACTCGCTCCCAATTACACAGAATTTTGAAAATCCACTCACCAACCCTTGGTTCATGAGACTTGCCAAAGAGTGATCCCTTAAATCCAAAGACAGTATGATGCCTCAGAAAACGTGGATGGAGGAGAAGCAAAGTAGAGAATGGAAATCAGTGCAGTACCTGACCTCTGGTAATGGAGCAGCAAATGTGAACTTCTGCTTAAATTGTACGCACAATTTTAAGGGTAAAAGACACATGTGATTCAAAGCGATGCGCTGAGTGTTAGAAGAGTGCACAGCAGATGCTAATCTGGCAGAACTGAAATAAATCAGCAAAAATTGTCCCCACAATTGATTCTGAGGCCAAGAAACAAGCAACTGAATTTGAGCTAGAATTGGATGCGTAAAATCAGGTATAGGACAATGGATGATGTCACACGCTTTGTCTCAGTGATCTGGAGTGTGTTGTGGATTGTGGTTGGCCCTACCAAGAGAGAAAACTGCCCTTTAACCCCCAAAGAAAAATCAACCACTCTGGTGTGCAAAGTTGACATTATCGAAATGTCCCATGGCCACATTCACTGCATCTGCAGGCCCAGGGACCAATTTGTCATTTTGCCATTAGAGCACGTGGGGGCTAAATCAGAGAAATCATGCATCTGGTCTGAGGAATCCAGGGGGCCTTGGGATTGAAATCAGTTTCCAAACCTTTGGATCAGCTAAAGTCATAGCCTGGACTGGGATTAGGGTTTGGTATGAGGTAGAGGATGCGGGACATCTGGGTTTCCTTTCGAGGTCCCAAGCCACAAGGATGAGAGAACAAAGAGCATTTGTCTAGGTCCGCAGCGTGAGAAGATGAAGCATTTCCTTCACCATTATCTCCCAAAGGCTGATGCTAAATTTTGGATGGCCTTGATATTACACGGACCCAAGGACAACTATGTGGGTTGAGCAATAATGGCAGCAGGCCCTGATGCATGACATCCATAGATATGATTCCACAGGATTTTCTGTTGACAGAGAAGCTCTGGGAAGTACTGGTAAGATTGGAACATTCTTGTGGAAGTAGATAAGACAAGCGCACTGTCAATGTGCTCTTTAGAAAACACTTCAAAATGACATGCAACATCCTGCAAATCTGAAAATATATAGATGCTCCATTTCCACAAGGGGAAGGGTCCTCTGAAGTTTCAGAAAAGTGACATAAGCGTAATAAAAATGAGATTGTTCTAAACGAAGGGTGTATGTTGTATTGATCACATCAAAGGCAACACCAGCATTTAGAGATATTCAAGACAACACACACAGTAAAAAGACATGGAATCAATGTGCAGGAATATATGTCCTCACAGAAATATCATGGAATTGTCTACAACAAGAGACTTAAATTTTCACTTTAAAAAGACCTTCAATTCTACATTAGATACCTGATAATAGTAGACCAGTAAAGATAAAGACGTATAGTACAAGAAAAAGGAAGTACCATTTTCTGTTTCAAAGAGATTGAAGGTCCAAAATAAAGCTTTCAAACACCTAGATTATGAAACATTATCAGAGCTTTTATTGAAAACCGAGGTGATAGAAACACTGAAGTAAAACCGTGTCTCAGAATCACAAAAGGCACAATACCAGAAATGTGGAAGAGAATCATTCAGACGAGCCAAATAAAATCAGAATACCCAATCTATGATATAATAGCAAGGCAAAATTCAGTCCTAAGCAGACTAGATAATGCAGAGGGATTCGTGAATGTCCGTGAATACAAGAGAAAAGAAATCCCTGTATCAGAAGATGGCATAGAAATGCAAGTGTAAACCAATGCAAATATTGCTGTTGAATCCTTGGGTAAGACAAAGCATGAAAGACTAGGATTCATAAGAGCCCCATAGGGAAAAGCTAGATATAAAAATCAAACTCTGAATAGGTATTTGGAGAAAAAGCAGACTGAAAATTACTGAAATCCAAGAAACAATCATCTATATGAAATCAGGAGCAAACAGCATCCAAATAATTTGGAATCGCCATAGACTTACAAAAAGCTATATTTTCATTCAAATCATCAAATATCATGATAAGCTCTGTGATTTTCGATGCACCTAGATGACAGCAACTCAGTCACAACAGAACCCCCACATGTGTTTCAGCTGATACCTAGACAGAAATATCACAATACAGGTAGGAGTGCCAAGACATACACCAAATCATGAATGAGACAAATCTCAAATTACGGTAGCCTATGCCTCAAGACAGCCATTAACATTAACGACAGAATTTGGCAATTTCACAGATCGGCAAAGTGTAAAATATTTCAGCATTTAAAAACTTATCCTAAAAGAAAGATTGAGAATTCTAACCTGAATAGAAAAGTAGTCACAACAGAAACTCTGGAAGTGTTTCAGCTGATAACTCGACACAAATATTGCAGGACAGGGAGGAGTGCCATGACATACACTGAAACCTGAATGAGAAAAAGCTGCAATCTAGAGTAGCCTATGCCACAAGAATGCCATATCTGATAACAGCAGATCTAGAAAATTTCACAGAGCGGCAAGCTGAATAGAATTCAGCAGTTCAATTCTTATACTTAGACAAAGATTGACAATTGTACCCTGAAGAGTAAAGTAGCAAGATGAAATTGAAATAAGAAACCATCATTGGAAATAAAGAAGAGCCATGAGTTGTAGAGAATTAACAAGAAGAAAGCAAGGAGGACATCAAAAGCCTACAGATGGGATAGGGAAGCAGGAAAACATAGGTGATTTTCAGCAATATACTAACTGAATCATTCTATACGTCTCTCTGTTTAATGCAAATGGAGAGATATATGGCCTAATGTGTTTGCAAAACAAACAACAAGCAAACAATCAAAATATCAAACAAACAAACACCAAAGAGTACTGTTGGCTGACATATATGCAAAGAACCATGAGAATTCAAAAGAAAATACTCAAAGTGCTGTCAAGTATCATTCAGCACGCACCGAACCAGTATCGCTGCTTGCATGTACTCAAAACACTTGTATTCAGAAAAGAGATGCGAGCAAAATGGTTGAAAAATTTTCATTCATAAGAGCATATCGTGACCTAACCCAAATGCCTTTTTTGTATAAAATGGATTCATATTCCATTATATAGATTGACTCTTCTTCCAACAGGAAGATTGAATGTGATATTCATCCCTAGTTAGAGAATTAATGGCATACGCCTCTAACAAAGACAAGTAGTTCTACAAACTGTACTAAGATCAAAAGAGATAGACAGAAAAGTGTACATTGGGATGGGCTTCATTTCTAGGAATTTCAGCCCCCATGAAACAAATGGATCCAGGTCATGAGACTGTGGGAGTTTAAGCAGAAAAGCAACAGACGGATATGTATTCTGAGTGAATGGCTATTACACAAATATAAGATTCCTTTGGGTGGTCTTTGTGAATTTTAACTGTTAGAAAGTTTAAAGCCCTTGGAAATATACACTTAACATGCACACACTTCCCTCTCTTTGTAATCTGTATTGAGATATGAACTAAAGGAAAGAGGGTTGGAAAAACAGGACCATGGGATGCTAATGGAGAGAATTACTTTTAACTTAGGAATCTCTCGTCTGATGCAGTCCCTCCCCCAGCACTGAAAAGATGCTGCAACCTTTGTGGATGGCAGTTACCGGTTGGATTCCAGGTGGAACGTTGGTGTGTTCCACGAGCCTTGTTGTGGCTTCAGGATCCAAGGTAACTCGGCAGAGCTCTGTGGGTGGATCAGAGTCATGTAGGGCCTGACACCCTCTGTGGAGCTTGGCTTAGGTCTATTTTATCGGGAGCTGTTTATGTTCGTGATACTGCTGCTGCCCAATCACCTGAGATCACGGTTCAGTTTCTAGAAACTGAAAAGTCAGACATTGGAAGATATGCCCATCATCAGCATACTGGTGAGTCTCCGAAGTACTTTCAGACATGCCCAGTAATGTAGAGGTCGACTTTATGGGAGACACGAAAAGAAGCATGAAGAAAAGCTGGCTGCACAGATTGAGGAGAGATGTGAACACATTGATGAGAGTTGTTCTGCTACAATGGAGAATAATGGCATGGAGACTTCTTTCCAGAACACCACGCTCCAAAGACATTCATGAGACATGTCGAGCCTGGCTGATACTAGCAGAAACCTGTGGAGGGTCAACGTGAACTTGAAGAAGGTACTCAATGCTCTGCTCCAAGGAGTGGTCCAATATTCCTGACGTCTAAAAGAGAAGAGATGGCAGAGTTGATAAAATAGCTCATGTTTTTGAAAGAGGCCGTGAGAATCCACACTTCCCAAGGGGCATTTAAAAATCACACAGACAACAGAGTACGAAGTCCTGGTAAGTTTTACTTGGGTTTGGTCATACCTATTAAGCACTTGCATTCCCTCGCAACCACTCATTCATCCATTCCAGAGGATCAGCACTTGAGCTGCAATGAAGCCAATAGGAGAAGAGCAAACCCCTCCTAGAACCAGTTTTCCTACAACTTCACAATCTGTGCACAAAACTGAATTCCTCAATTGTCAAATACTCTTGGCTATCATAGATAGATATTAAATACTTAGCTCACACAAAGAAATGATGATGTTCCCCTAGTTTCAGCAAATTCTGGGGTTACGTCTTCTTTGGGGTGAAGGGAGTGTGATAAGTGAGGGGATTCTTTGACTGAACTTGAATTTGTATTAGTCCTCCGGTTTTCTAGACAATATAGCTAACTATTATAAGTCAGTTAGTGAAGTTAAAAGTAAAAGTCGCCATAGACATGTAAGGACATTTTTTTTTTTATGTGGACAGTCTTTTCCCTTCATTCAAGCCCGGGTGCTGTATGTCATGTGGGTGCAGACTTGGTTGTGTTAAACTGCTTTACCCAACATGATCGGACGTTTAAGCGTTCTCATGGTTGATAGAAGAGCACCTGGTTCTCAATAGACTAGCAAAGCTGCAGCAGGTTTCTCATTGCTCTAGTGCCCCTAGTTCCTTTTTGAACCAAGCCTACATATAACTATCTTGTTTCAGATTCCTTGTGTTTTCCTGGAGGGAAATGTTACTGCTTGAAATGACAACATTGTTCAGTATGTGTCATTGGGTGGAAAGGGCACCACATGCACAAGGGAAACCAAGTGTGGGGGTAAGTTCATGCTTACAATAGTTATTTCATGGTTCCTGTTGGTGTTGGAGGCATCAATAGTAAAGAGTTTACCTGTCCTCTTCATCATTTTCAAGTGGTATTTTACATTTTATCTGTCTAGTTTTTCCTTAGAGCTTACAAAATGGTACCTGAATTTGACAAGTGTGGATTTTAAGTAGATTTAGTATGTTTCAAAAACTAACTTCATTTTCATATAAATCCCAAAGTATGTAAATCAATTGTACTACACTATTGAAAGGCTGCAACTGAGGTATCAACACAATGACAAAAATGTATTCTTCGGACAAACACATAACATCATGACTGTATAGAAAAAAGAGATAAAAGGAATCCTATTTCGGCGAGGTATATATGGAATGTGTTGATTTATTGATGCCCAGGTGGCAGTGTACCAGTGCATCATATGCTAACTCGCTCCCAATTACACAGATTTTTGAAAATCCACTCACCAACCCTTGGTTCATGAGACTTGCCAAAGAGTGATCCCTTAAATCCAAAGACAGTATGATGCCTCAGAAAACGTGGATGGAGGAGAAGCAAAGTAGAGAATGGAAATCAGTGCAGTACCTGACCTCTGGTAATGGAGCAGCAAATGTGAACTTCTGCTTAAATTGTACGCACAATTTTAAGGGTAAAAGACACATGTGATTCAAAGCGATGCGCTGAGTGTTAGAAGAGTGCACAGCAGATGCTAATCTGGCAGAACTGAAATAAATCAGCAAAAATTGTCCCCACAATTGATTCTGAGGCCAAGAAACAAGCAACTGAATTTGAGCTAGAATTGGATGCGTAAAATCAGGTATAGGACAATGGATGATGTCACACGCTTTGTCTCAGTGATCTGGAGTGTGTTGTGGATTGTGGTTGGCCCTACCAAGAGAGAAAACTGCCCTTTAACCCCCAAAGAAAAATCAACCACTCCGGTGTGCAAAGTTGACATTATCGAAATGTCCCATGGCCACATTCACTGCATCTGCAGGCCCAGGGACCAATTTGTCATTTTGCCATTAGAGCACGTGGGGGCTAAATCAGAGAAATCATGCATCTGGTCTGAGGAATCCAGGGGGCCTTGGGATTGAAATCAGTTTCCAAACCTTTGGATCAGCTAAAGTCATAGCCTGGACTGGGATTAGGGTTTGGTATGAGGTAGAGGATGCGGGACATCTGGGTTTCCTTTCGAGGTCCCAAGCCACAAGGATGAGAGAACAAAGAGCATTTGTCTAGGTCCGCAGCGTGAGAAGATGAAGCATTTCCTTCACCATTATCTCCCAAAGGCTGATGCTAAATTTTGGATGGCCTTGATATTACACGGACCCAAGGACAACTATGTGGGTTGAGCAATAATGGCAGCAGGCCCTGATGCATGACATCCATAGATATGATTCCACAGGATTTTCTGTTGACAGAGAAGCTCTGGGAAGTACTGGTAAGATTGGAACATTCTTGTGGAAGTAGATAAGACAAGCGCACTGTCAATGTGCTCTTTAGAAAACACTTCAAAATGACATGCAACATCCTGCAAATCTGAAAATATATAGATGCTCCATTTCCACAAGGGGAAGGGTCCTCTGAAGTTTCAGAAAAGTGACATAAGCGTAATAAAAATGAGATTGTTCTAAACGAAGGGTGTATGTTGTATTGATCACATCAAAGGCAACACCAGCATTTAGAGATATTCAAGACAACACACACAGTAAAAAGACATGGAATCAATGTGCAGGAATATATGTCCTCACAGAAATATCATGGAATTGTCTACAACAAGAGACTTAAATTTTCACTTTAAAAAGACCTTCAATTCTACATTAGATACCTGATAATAGTAGACCAGTAAAGATAAAGACGTATAGTACAAGAAAAAGGAAGTACCATTTTCTGTTTCAAAGAGATTGAAGGTCCAAAATAAAGCTTTCAAACACCTAGATTATGAAACATTATCAGAGCTTTTATTGAAAACCGAGGTGATAGAAACACTGAAGTAAAACCGTGTCTCAGAATCACAAAAGGCACAATACCAGAAATGTGGAAGAGAATCATTCAGACGAGCCAAATAAAATCAGAATACCCAATCTATGATATAATAGCAAGGCAAAATTCAGTCCTAAGCAGACTAGATAATGCAGAGGGATTCGTGAATGTCCGTGAATACAAGAGAAAAGAAATCCCTGTATCAGAAGATGGCATAGAAATGCAAGTGTAAACCAATGCAAATATTGCTGTTGAATCCTTGGGTAAGACAAAGCATGAAAGACTAGGATTCATAAGAGCCCCATAGGGAAAAGCTAGATATAAAAATCAAACTCTGAATAGGTATTTGGAGAAAAAGCAGACTGAAAATTACTGAAATCCAAGAAACAATCATCTATATGAAATCAGGAGCAAACAGCATCCAAATAATTTGGAATCGCCATAGACTTACAAAAAGCTATATTTTCATTCAAATCATCAAATATCATGATAAGCTCTGTGATTTTCGATGCACCTAGATGACAGCAACTCAGTCACAACAGAACCCCCACATGTGTTTCAGCTGATACCTAGACAGAAATATCACAATACAGGTAGGAGTGCCAAGACATACACCAAATCATGAATGAGACAAATCTCAAATTACGGTAGCCTATGCCTCAAGACAGCCATTAACATTAACGACAGAATTTGGCAATTTCACAGATCGGCAAAGTGTAAAATATTTCAGCATTTAAAAACTTATCCTAAAAGAAAGATTGAGAATTCTAACCTGAATAGAAAAGTAGTCACAACAGAAACTCTGGAAGTGTTTCAGCTGATAACTCGACACAAATATTGCAGGACAGGGAGGAGTGCCATGACATACACTGAAACCTGAATGAGAAAAAGCTGCAATCTAGAGTAGCCTATGCCACAAGAATGCCATATCTGATAACAGCAGATCTAGAAAATTTCACAGAGCGGCAAGCTGAATAGAATTCAGCAGTTCAATTCTTATACTTAGACAAAGATTGACAATTGTACCCTGAAGAGTAAAGTAGCAAGATGAAATTGAAATAAGAAACCATCATTGGAAATAAAGAAGAGCCATGAGTTGTAGAGAATTAACAAGAAGAAAGCAAGGAGGACATCAAAAGCCTACAGATGGGATAGGGAAGCAGGAAAACATAGGTGATTTTCAGCAATATACTAACTGAATCATTCTATACGTCTCTCTGTTTAATGCAAATGGAGAGATATATGGCCTAATGTGTTTGCAAAACAAACAACAAGCAAACAATCAAAATATCAAACAAACAAACACCAAAGAGTACTGTTGGCTGACATATATGCAAAGAACCATGAGAATTCAAAAGAAAATACTCAAAGTGCTGTCAAGTATCATTCAGCACGCACCGAACCAGTATCGCTGCTTGCATGTACTCAAAACACTTGTATTCAGAAAAGAGATGCGAGCAAAATGGTTGAAAAATTTTCATTCATAAGAGCATATCGTGACCTAACCCAAATGCCTTTTTTGTATAAAATGGATTCATATTCCATTATATAGATTGACTCTTCTTCCAACAGGAAGATTGAATGTGATATTCATCCCTAGTTAGAGAATTAATGGCATACGCCTCTAACAAAGACAAGTAGTTCTACAAACTGTACTAAGATCAAAAGAGATAGACAGAAAAGTGTACATTGGGATGGGCTTCATTTCTAGGAATTTCAGCCCCCATGAAACAAATGGATCCAGGTCATGAGACTGTGGGAGTTTAAGCAGAAAAGCAACAGACGGATATGTATTCTGAGTGAATGGCTATTACACAAATATAAGATTCCTTTGGGTGGTCTTTGTGAATTTTAACTGTTAGAAAGTTTAAAGCCCTTGGAAATATACACTTAACATGCACACACTTCCCTCTCTTTGTAATCTGTATTGAGATATGAACTAAAGGAAAGAGGGTTGGAAAAACAGGACCATGGGATGCTAATGGAGAGAATTACTTTTAACTTAGGAATCTCTCGTCTGATGCAGTCCCTCCCCCAGCACTGAAAAGATGCTGCAACCTTTGTGGATGGCAGTTACCGGTTGGATTCCAGGTGGAACGTTGGTGTGTTCCACGAGCCTTGTTGTGGCTTCAGGATCCAAGGTAACTCGGCAGAGCTCTGTGGGTGGATCAGAGTCATGTAGGGGCTGACACCCTCTGTGGAGCTTGGCTTAGGTCTATTTTATCGGGAGCTGTTTATGTTCGTGATACTGCTGCTGCCCAATCACCTGAGATCACGGTTCAGTTTCTAGAAACTGAAAAGTCAGACATTGGAAGATATGCCCATCATCAGCATACTGGTGAGTCTCCGAAGTACTTTCAGACATGCCCAGTAATGTAGAGGTCGACTTTATGGGAGACACGAAAAGAAGCATGAAGAAAAGCTGGCTGCACAGATTGAGGAGAGATGTGAACACATTGATGAGAGTTGTTCTGCTACAATGGAGAATAATGGCATGGAGACTTCTTTCCAGAACACCACGCTCCAAAGACATTCATGAGACATGTCGAGCCTGGCTGATACTAGCAGAAACCTGTGGAGGGTCAACGTGAACTTGAAGAAGGTACTCAATGCTCTGCTCCAAGGAGTGGTCCAATATTCCTGACGTCTAAAAGAGAAGAGATGGCAGAGTTGATAAAATAGCTCATGTTTTTGAAAGAGGCCGTGAGAATCCACACTTCCCAAGGGGCATTTAAAAATCACACAGACAACAGAGTACGAAGTCCTGGTAAGTTTTACTTGGGTTTGGTCATACCTATTAAGCACTTGCATTCCCTCCCAACCACTCATTCATCCATTCCAGAGGATCAGCACTTGAGCTGCAATGAAGCCAATAGGAGAAGAGCAAACCCCTCCTAGAACCAGTTTTCCTACAACTTCACAATCTGTGCACAAAACTGAATTCCTCAATTGTCAAATACTCTTGGCTATCATAGATAGATATTAAATACTTAGCTCACACAAAGAAATGATGATGTTCCCCTAGTTTCAGCAAATTCTGGGTTTACGTCTTCTTTGGGGTGAAGGGAGTGTGATAAGTGAGGGGATTCTTTGACTGAACTTGAATTTGTATTAGTCCTCCGGTTTTCTAGACAATATAGCTAACTATTATAAGTCAGTTAGTGAAGTTAAAAGTAAAAGTCGCCATAGACATGTAAGGACATTTTTTTTTTTTTATGTGGACAGTCTTTTCCCTTCATTCAAGCCCGGGTGCTGTATGTCATGTGGGTGCAGACTTGGTTGTGTTAAACTGCTTTACCCAACATGATCGGACGTTTAAGCGTTCTCATGGTTGATAGAAGAGCACCTGGTTCTCAATAGACTAGCAAAGCTGCAGCAGGTTTCTCATTGCTCTAGTGCCCCTAGTTCCTTTTTGAACCAAGCCTACATATAACTATCTTGTTTCAGATTCCTTGTGTTTTCCTGGAGGGAAATGTTACTGCTTGAAATGACAACATTGTTCAGTATGTGTCATTGGGTGGAAAGGGCACCACATGCACAAGGGAAACCAAGTGTGGGGGTAAGTTCATGCTTACAATAGTTATTTCATGGTTCCTGTTGGTGTTGGAGGCATCAATAGTAAAGAGTTTACCTGTCCTCTTCATCATTTTCAAGTGGTATTTTACATTTTATCTGTCTAGTTTTTCCTTAGAGCTTACAAAATGGTACCTGAATTTGACAAGTGTGGATTTTAAGTAGATTTAGTATGTTTCAAAAACTAACTTCATTTTCATATAAATCCCAAAGTATGTAAATCAATTGTACTACACTATTGAAAGGCTGCAACTGAGGTATCAACACAATGACAAAAATGTATTCTTCGGACAAACACATAACATCATGACTGTATAGAAAAAAGAGATAAAAGGAATCCTATTTCGGCGAGGTATATATGGAATGTGTTGATTTATTGATGCCCAGGTGGCAGTGTACCAGTGCATCATATGCTAACTCGCTCCCAATTACACAGATTTTTGAAAATCCACTCACCAACCCTTGGTTCATGAGACTTGCCAAAGAGTGATCCCTTAAATCCAAAGACAGTATGATGCCTCAGAAAACGTGGATGGAGGAGAAGCAAAGTAGAGAATGGAAATCAGTGCAGTACCTGACCTCTGGTAATGGAGCAGCAAATGTGAACTTCTGCTTAAATTGTACGCACAATTTTAAGGGTAAAAGACACATGTGATTCAAAGCGATGCGCTGAGTGTTAGAAGAGTGCACAGCAGATGCTAATCTGGCAGAACTGAAATAAATCAGCAAAAATTGTCCCCACAATTGATTCTGAGGCCAAGAAACAAGCAACTGAATTTGAGCTAGAATTGGATGCGTAAAATCAGGTATAGGACAATGGATGATGTCACACGCTTTGTCTCAGTGATCTGGAGTGTGTTGTGGATTGTGGTTGGCCCTACCAAGAGAGAAAACTGCCCTTTAACCCCCAAAGAAAAATCAACCACTCCGGTGTGCAAAGTTGACATTATCGAAATGTCCCATGGCCACATTCACTGCATCTGCAGGCCCAGGGACCAATTTGTCATTTTGCCATTAGAGCACGTGGGGGCTAAATCAGAGAAATCATGCATCTGGTCTGAGGAATCCAGGGGGCCTTGGGATTGAAATCAGTTTCCAAACCTTTGGATCAGCTAAAGTCATAGCCTGGACTGGGTTTAGGGTTTGGTATGAGGTAGAGGATGCGGGACATCTGGGTTTCCTTTCGAGGTCCCAAGCCACAAGGATGAGAGAACAAAGAGCATTTGTCTAGGTCCGCAGCGTGAGACGATGAAGCATTTCCTTCACCATTATCTCCCAAAGGCTGATGCTAAATTTTGGATGGCCTTGATATTACACGGACCCAAGGACAACTATGTGGGTTGAGCAATAATGGCAGCAGGCCCTGATGCATGACATCCATAGATATGATTCCACAGGATTTTCTGTTGACAGAGAAGCTCTGGGAAGTACTGGTAAGATTGGAACATTCTTGTGGAAGTAGATAAGACAAGCGCACTGTCAATGTGCTCTTTAGAAAACACTTCAAAATGACATGCAACATCCTGCAAATCTGAAAATATATAGATGCTCCATTTCCACAAGGGGAAGGGTCCTCTGAAGTTTCAGAAAAGTGACATAAGCGTAATAAAAATGAGATTGTTCTAAACGAAGGGTGTATGTTGTATTGATCACATCAAAGGCAACACCAGCATTTAGAGATATTCAAGACAACACACACAGTAAAAAGACATGGAATCAATGTGCAGGAATATATGTCCTCACAGAAATATCATGGAATTGTCTACAACAAGAGACTTAAATTTTCACTTTAAAAAGACCTTCAATTCTACATTAGATACCTGATAATAGTAGACCAGTAAAGATAAAGACGTATAGTACAAGAAAAAGGAAGTACCATTTTCTGTTTCAAAGAGATTGAAGGTCCAAAATAAAGCTTTCAAACACCTAGATTATGAAACATTATCAGAGCTTTTATTGAAAACCGAGGTGATAGAAACACTGAAGTAAAACCGTGTCTCAGAATCACAAAAGGCACAATACCAGAAATGTGGAAGAGAATCATTCAGACGAGCCAAATAAAATCAGAATACCCAATCTATGATATAATAGCAAGGCAAAATTCAGTCCTAAGCAGACTAGATAATGCAGAGGGATTCGTGAATGTCCGTGAATACAAGAGAAAAGAAATCCCTGTATCAGAAGATGGCATAGAAATGCAAGTGTAAACCAATGCAAATATTGCTGTTGAATCCTTGGGTAAGACAAAGCATGAAAGACTAGGATTCATAAGAGCCCCATAGGGAAAAGCTAGATATAAAAATCAAACTCTGAATAGGTATTTGGAGAAAAAGCAGACTGAAAATTACTGAAATCCAAGAAACAATCATCTATATGAAATCAGGAGCAAACAGCATCCAAATAATTTGGAATCGCCATAGACTTACAAAAAGCTATATTTTCATTCAAATCATCAAATATCATGATAAGCTCTGTGATTTTCGATGCACCTAGATGACAGCAACTCAGTCACAACAGAACCCCCACATGTGTTTCAGCTGATACCTAGACAGAAATATCACAATACAGGTAGGAGTGCCAAGACATACACCAAATCATGAATGAGACAAATCTCAAATTACGGTAGCCTATGCCTCAAGACAGCCATTAACATTAACGACAGAATTTGGCAATTTCACAGATCGGCAAAGTGTAAAATATTTCAGCATTTAAAAACTTATCCTAAAAGAAAGATTGAGAATTCTAACCTGAATAGAAAAGTAGTCACAACAGAAACTCTGGAAGTGTTTCAGCTGATAACTCGACACAAATATTGCAGGACAGGGAGGAGTGCCATGACATACACTGAAACCTGAATGAGAAAAAGCTGCAATCTAGAGTAGCCTATGCCACAAGAATGCCATATCTGATAACAGCAGATCTAGAAAATTTCACAGAGCGGCAAGCTGAATAGAATTCAGCAGTTCAATTCTTATACTTAGACAAAGATTGACAATTGTACCCTGAAGAGTAAAGTAGCAAGATGAAATTGAAATAAGAAACCATCATTGGAAATAAAGAAGAGCCATGAGTTGTAGAGAATTAACAAGAAGAAAGCAAGGAGGACATCAAAAGCCTACAGATGGGATAGGGAAGCAGGAAAACATAGGTGATTTTCAGCAATATACTAACTGAATCATTCTATACGTCTCTCTGTTTAATGCAAATGGAGAGATATATGGCCTAATGTGTTTGCAAAACAAACAACAAGCAAACAATCAAAATATCAAACAAACAAACACCAAAGAGTACTGTTGGCTGACATATATGCAAAGAACCATGAGAATTCAAAAGAAAATACTCAAAGTGCTGTCAAGTATCATTCAGCACGCACCGAACCAGTATCGCTGCTTGCATGTACTCAAAACACTTGTATTCAGAAAAGAGATGCGAGCAAAATGGTTGAAAAATTTTCATTCATAAGAGCATATCGTGACCTAACCCAAATGCCTTTTTTGTATAAAATGGATTCATATTCCATTATATAGATTGACTCTTCTTCCAACAGGAAGATTGAATGTGATATTCATCCCTAGTTAGAGAATTAATGGCATACGCCTCTAACAAAGACAAGTAGTTCTACAAACTGTACTAAGATCAAAAGAGATAGACAGAAAAGTGTACATTGGGATGGGCTTCATTTCTAGGAATTTCAGCCCCCATGAAACAAATGGATCCAGGTCATGAGACTGTGGGAGTTTAAGCAGAAAAGCAACAGACGGATATGTATTCTGAGTGAATGGCTATTACACAAATATAAGATTCCTTTGGGTGGTCTTTGTGAATTTTAACTGTTAGAAAGTTTAAAGCCCTTGGAAATATACACTTAACATGCACACACTTCCCTCTCTTTGTAATCTGTATTGAGATATGAACTAAAGGAAAGAGGGTTGGAAAAACAGGACCATGGGATGCTAATGGAGAGAATTACTTTTAACTTAGGAATCTCTCGTCTGATGCAGTCCCTCCCCCAGCACTGAAAAGATGCTGCAACCTTTGTGGATGGCAGTTACCGGTTGGATTCCAGGTGGAACGTTGGTGTGTTCCACGAGCCTTGTTGTGGCTTCAGGATCCAAGGTAACTCGGCAGAGCTCTGTGGGTGGATCAGAGTCATGTAGGGCCTGACACCCTCTGTGGAGCTTGGCTTAGGTCTATTTTATCGGGAGCTGTTTATGTTCGTGATACTGCTGCTGCCCAATCACCTGAGATCACGGTTCAGTTTCTAGAAACTGAAAAGTCAGACATTGGAAGATATGCCCATCATCAGCATACTGGTGAGTCTCCGAAGTACTTTCAGACATGCCCAGTAATGTAGAGGTCGACTTTATGGGAGACACGAAAAGAAGCATGAAGAAAAGCTGGCTGCACAGATTGAGGAGAGATGTGAACACATTGATGAGAGTTGTTCTGCTACAATGGAGAATAATGGCATGGAGACTTCTTTCCAGAACACCACGCTCCAAAGACATTCATGAGACATGTCGAGCCTGGCTGATACTAGCAGAAACCTGTGGAGGGTCAACGTGAACTTGAAGAAGGTACTCAATGCTCTGCTCCAAGGAGTGGTCCAATATTCCTGACGTCTAAAAGAGAAGAGATGGCAGAGTTGATAAAATAGCTCATGTTTTTGAAAGAGGCCGTGAGAATCCACACTTCCCAAGGGGCATTTAAAAATCACACAGACAACAGAGTACGAAGTCCTGGTAAGTTTTACTTGGGTTTGGTCATACCTATTAAGCACTTGCATTCCCTCGCAACCACTCATTCATCCATTCCAGAGGATCAGCACTTGAGCTGCAATGAAGCCAATAGGAGAAGAGCAAACCCCTCCTAGAACCAGTTTTCCTACAACTTCACAATCTGTGCACAAAACTGAATTCCTCAATTGTCAAATACTCTTGGCTATCATAGATAGATATTAAATACTTAGCTCACACAAAGAAATGATGATGTTCCCCTAGTTTCAGCAAATTCTGGGGTTACGTCTTCTTTGGGGTGAAGGGAGTGTGATAAGTGAGGGGATTCTTTGACTGAACTTGAATTTGTATTAGTCCTCCGGTTTTCTAGACAATATAGCTAACTATTATAAGTCAGTTAGTGAAGTTAAAAGTAAAAGTCGCCATAGACATGTAAGGACATTTTTTTTTTTTATGTGGACAGTCTTTTCCCTTCATTCAAGCCCGGGTGCTGTATGTCATGTGGGTGCAGACTTGGTTGTGTTAAACTGCTTTACCCAACATGATCGGACGTTTAAGCGTTCTCATGGTTGATAGAAGAGCACCTGGTTCTCAATAGACTAGCAAAGCTGCAGCAGGTTTCTCATTGCTCTAGTGCCCCTAGTTCCTTTTTGAACCAAGCCTACATATAACTATCTTGTTTCAGATTCCTTGTGTTTTCCTGGAGGGAAATGTTACTGCTTGAAATGACAACATTGTTCAGTATGTGTCATTGGGTGGAAAGGGCACCACATGCACAAGGGAAACCAAGTGTGGGGGTAAGTTCATGCTTACAATAGTTATTTCATGGTTCCTGTTGGTGTTGGAGGCATCAATAGTAAAGAGTTTACCTGTCCTCTTCATCATTTTCAAGTGGTATTTTACATTTTATCTGTCTAGTTTTTCCTTAGAGCTTACAAAATGGTACCTGAATTTGACAAGTGTGGATTTTAAGTAGATTTAGTATGTTTCAAAAACTAACTTCATTTTCATATAAATCCCAAAGTATGTAAATCAATTGTACTACACTATTGAAAGGCTGCAACTGAGGTATCAACACAATGACAAAAATGTATTCTTCGGACAAACACATAACATCATGACTGTATAGAAAAAAGAGATAAAAGGAATCCTATTTCGGCGAGGTATATATGGAATGTGTTGATTTATTGATGCCCAGGTGGCAGTGTACCAGTGCATCATATGCTAACTCGCTCCCAATTACACAGAATTTTGAAAATCCACTCACCAACCCTTGGTTCATGAGACTTGCCAAAGAGTGATCCCTTAAATCCAAAGACAGTATGATGCCTCAGAAAACGTGGATGGAGGAGAAGCAAAGTAGAGAATGGAAATCAGTGCAGTACCTGACCTCTGGTAATGGAGCAGCAAATGTGAACTTCTGCTTAAATTGTACGCACAATTTTAAGGGTAAAAGACACATGTGATTCAAAGCGATGCGCTGAGTGTTAGAAGAGTGCACAGCAGATGCTAATCTGGCAGAACTGAAATAAATCAGCAAAAATTGTCCCCACAATTGATTCTGAGGCCAAGAAACAAGCAACTGAATTTGAGCTAGAATTGGATGCGTAAAATCAGGTATAGGACAATGGATGATGTCACACGCTTTGTCTCAGTGATCTGGAGTGTGTTGTGGATTGTGGTTGGCCCTACCAAGAGAGAAAACTGCCCTTTAACCCCCAAAGAAAAATCAACCACTCCGGTGTGCAAAGTTGACATTATCGAAATGTCCCATGGCCACATTCACTGCATCTGCAGGCCCAGGGACCAATTTGTCATTTTGCCATTAGAGCACGTGGGGGCTAAATCAGAGAAATCATGCATCTGGTCTGAGGAATCCAGGGGGCCTTGGGATTGAAATCAGTTTCCAAACCTTTGGATCAGCTAAAGTCATAGCCTGGACTGGGATTAGGGTTTGGTATGAGGTAGAGGATGCGGGACATCTGGGTTTCCTTTCGAGGTCCCAAGCCACAAGGATGAGAGAACAAAGAGCATTTGTCTAGGTCCGCAGCGTGAGAAGATGAAGCATTTCCTTCACCATTATCTCCCAAAGGCTGATGCTAAATTTTGGATGGCCTTGATATTACACGGACCCAAGGACAACTATGTGGGTTGAGCAATAATGGCAGCAGGCCCTGATGCATGACATCCATAGATATGATTCCACAGGATTTTCTGTTGACAGAGAAGCTCTGGGAAGTACTGGTAAGATTGGAACATTCTTGTGGAAGTAGATAAGACAAGCGCACTGTCAATGTGCTCTTTAGAAAACACTTCAAAATGACATGCAACATCCTGCAAATCTGAAAATATATAGATGCTCCATTTCCACAAGGGGAAGGGTCCTCTGAAGTTTCAGAAAAGTGACATAAGCGTAATAAAAATGAGATTGTTCTAAACGAAGGGTGTATGTTGTATTGATCACATCAAAGGCAACACCAGCATTTAGAGATATTCAAGACAACACACACAGTAAAAAGACATGGAATCAATGTGCAGGAATATATGTCCTCACAGAAATATCATGGAATTGTCTACAACAAGAGACTTAAATTTTCACTTTAAAAAGACCTTCAATTCTACATTAGATACCTGATAATAGTAGACCAGTAAAGATAAAGACGTATAGTACAAGAAAAAGGAAGTACCATTTTCTGTTTCAAAGAGATTGAAGGTCCAAAATAAAGCTTTCAAACACCTAGATTATGAAACATTATCAGAGCTTTTATTGAAAACCGAGGTGATAGAAACACTGAAGTAAAACCGTGTCTCAGAATCACAAAAGGCACAATACCAGAAATGTGGAAGAGAATCATTCAGACGAGCCAAATAAAATCAGAATACCCAATCTATGATATAATAGCAAGGCAAAATTCAGTCCTAAGCAGACTAGATAATGCAGAGGGATTCGTGAATGTCCGTGAATACAAGAGAAAAGAAATCCCTGTATCAGAAGATGGCATAGAAATGCAAGTGTAAACCAATGCAAATATTGCTGTTGAATCCTTGGGTAAGACAAAGCATGAAAGACTAGGATTCATAAGAGC
The DNA here is from genome assembly GCF_036321535.1 of Camelus dromedarius. Lineage (NCBI taxonomy): Eukaryota > Metazoa > Chordata > Mammalia > Artiodactyla > Camelidae > Camelus > Camelus dromedarius. The sequence goes on from NC_087457.1 coordinate 1,126,569, forward strand.
CCCATAGGGAAAAGCTAGATATAAAAATCAAACTCTGAATAGGTATTTGGAGAAAAAGCAGACTGAAAATTACTGAAATCCAAGAAACAATCATCTATATGAAATCAGGAGCAAACAGCATCCAAATAATTTGGAATCGCCATAGACTTACAAAAAGCTATATTTTCATTCAAATCATCAAATATCATGATAAGCTCTGTGATTTTCGATGCACCTAGATGACAGCAACTCAGTCACAACAGAACCCCCACATGTGTTTCAGCTGATACCTAGACAGAAATATCACAATACAGGTAGGAGTGCCAAGACATACACCAAATCATGAATGAGACAAATCTCAAATTACGGTAGCCTATGCCTCAAGACAGCCATTAACATTAACGACAGAATTTGGCAATTTCACAGATCGGCAAAGTGTAAAATATTTCAGCATTTAAAAACTTATCCTAAAAGAAAGATTGAGAATTCTAACCTGAATAGAAAAGTAGTCACAACAGAAACTCTGGAAGTGTTTCAGCTGATAACTCGACACAAATATTGCAGGACAGGGAGGAGTGCCATGACATACACTGAAACCTGAATGAGAAAAAGCTGCAATCTAGAGTAGCCTATGCCACAAGAATGCCATATCTGATAACAGCAGATCTAGAAAATTTCACAGAGCGGCAAGCTGAATAGAATTCAGCAGTTCAATTCTTATACTTAGACAAAGATTGACAATTGTACCCTGAAGAGTAAAGTAGCAAGATGAAATTGAAATAAGAAACCATCATTGGAAATAAAGAAGAGCCATGAGTTGTAGAGAATTAACAAGAAGAAAGCAAGGAGGACATCAAAAGCCTACAGATGGGATAGGGAAGCAGGAAAACATAGGTGATTTTCAGCAATATACTAACTGAATCATTCTATACGTCTCTCTGTTTAATGCAAATGGAGAGATATATGGCCTAATGTGTTTGCAAAACAAACAACAAGCAAACAATCAAAATATCAAACAAACAAACACCAAAGAGTACTGTTGGCTGACATATATGCAAAGAACCATGAGAATTCAAAAGAAAATACTCAAAGTGCTGTCAAGTATCATTCAGCACGCACCGAACCAGTATCGCTGCTTGCATGTACTCAAAACACTTGTATTCAGAAAAGAGATGCGAGCAAAATGGTTGAAAAATTTTCATTCATAAGAGCATATCGTGACCTAACCCAAATGCCTTTTTTGTATAAAATGGATTCATATTCCATTATATAGATTGACTCTTCTTCCAACAGGAAGATTGAATGTGATATTCATCCCTAGTTAGAGAATTAATGGCATACGCCTCTAACAAAGACAAGTAGTTCTACAAACTGTACTAAGATCAAAAGAGATAGACAGAAAAGTGTACATTGGGATGGGCTTCATTTCTAGGAATTTCAGCCCCCATGAAACAAATGGATCCAGGTCATGAGACTGTGGGAGTTTAAGCAGAAAAGCAACAGACGGATATGTATTCTGAGTGAATGGCTATTACACAAATATAAGATTCCTTTGGGTGGTCTTTGTGAATTTTAACTGTTAGAAAGTTTAAAGCCCTTGGAAATATACACTTAACATGCACACACTTCCCTCTCTTTGTAATCTGTATTGAGATATGAACTAAAGGAAAGAGGGTTGGAAAAACAGGACCATGGGATGCTAATGGAGAGAATTACTTTTAACTTAGGAATCTCTCGTCTGATGCAGTCCCTCCCCCAGCACTGAAAAGATGCTGCAACCTTTGTGGATGGCAGTTACCGGTTGGATTCCAGGTGGAACGTTGGTGTGTTCCACGAGCCTTGTTGTGGCTTCAGGATCCAAGGTAACTCGGCAGAGCTCTGTGGGTGGATCAGAGTCATGTAGGGGCTGACACCCTCTGTGGAGCTTGGCTTAGGTCTATTTTATCGGGAGCTGTTTATGTTCGTGATACTGCTGCTGCCCAATCACCTGAGATCACGGTTCAGTTTCTAGAAACTGAAAAGTCAGACATTGGAAGATATGCCCATCATCAGCATACTGGTGAGTCTCCGAAGTACTTTCAGACATGCCCAGTAATGTAGAGGTCGACTTTATGGGAGACACGAAAAGAAGCATGAAGAAAAGCTGGCTGCACAGATTGAGGAGAGATGTGAACACATTGATGAGAGTTGTTCTGCTACAATGGAGAATAATGGCATGGAGACTTCTTTCCAGAACACCACGCTCCAAAGACATTCATGAGACATGTCGAGCCTGGCTGATACTAGCAGAAACCTGTGGAGGGTCAACGTGAACTTGAAGAAGGTACTCAATGCTCTGCTCCAAGGAGTGGTCCAATATTCCTGACGTCTAAAAGAGAAGAGATGGCAGAGTTGATAAAATAGCTCATGTTCTTAAAAGAGGCCGTGAGAATCCACACTTCCCAAGGGGCATTTAAAAATCACACAGACCACAGAGCACGAAGTCCTGGTAAGTTATACCCGGATATGGTCATACTTATAAAGCACTTGCATTCCCTCCCAACCACTCACTCATCCATTCCAGAGGATCAGCCCTTGAGCTGCAATGAAGCCAATAGGAGAAAAGCAAACCCCTCCTAGAAACAGTTTTCCTTCAACTTCACACTCTGTGCACAACACTGAATTCCTCAACGGTCAAATACTCTCGGCTATCATAGATAGATATTAAATACTTAGCTCACACAAATAAATGATGATGTTCCCCTAGTATCATCAAATTCTAGGGTTACGTCTTCTTTCGGTTGAAGGGAGTGTGGTAAGTGAAGGGATTTTTTGACTGAACTTGAATATGTATTAGGCTTCATTTTTTTCTAGAGAGCATAGGTAACTATTATAAATCAGTTAGTGAAACGAACTGTAAAATTCGCCGTAGACATGTAAGGAAATACTTTTATGTTGACAGTCTGTTTTTTTCATTCAATCCCGGGTGCAGTATATCATGTGGGTGGAGACATGGTTGTGTTAAACTGCTTTACCCAACATGTTTGGACGTTTAAGCATTCTCATGGTTGATAGAAGAGCCCCTGGTTCTCAATAGACTAGCAAAGCTGCAGCAGGTTTCTCATTACTCTAATGCCCCTAGTTCCTTTTTGAACCAAGCCCACATATTAATAACTTGTTTAAGATACCTTGTGTTTTCCTGGAGAGAAATGTTACTTCTTGAAATGACAACATTGGCCAGTATGTGTCATTTGGTGGAAAGGGCACCACATGCACAAGGGAAACCATGTGTGGGGGTAATTTCATGCTTACAATAATTATTTCGTGGTTACTGTTGGTGTTGGAGGCATCAAAAGTAAAGAATTTACCTGTCCCCTTCATCATTTTCGAGTGGCAATTTACATTTTATCTGACTAGTTTTTCCTTAGAGATGACAAAATGGTACCTGAATTTGAGAAGTGTGGATTGTAAGTAGATTTAGTATGTTTCAAAAACTAACTTCATTTTCATAGAAATCCCAAAATATGTAAATCAATTGAATTAAACATTTGAAAGTCTGCAACTGAGGTAGCAGAACAATGACAAAAATGGGGTTTTGGACAAACAGTAACATCATGAATCTATAGAAAAATAGATAAACAAGAATCCCATTTCGGTGAGTTATATATGGAAAGTGATGATTTATTGATGCCCAGGTGGCAGTGTACTAGTGCATCATATGCTAACTTGCTCCCAATTACACAGAAATTTAAACATCCATTCACCAAGACCTTGTTTCAGAGACTTGCCATAGAGTGCTCCCTTACTTGCAAGGACAGTATGATGCCTCAGAAAACGTGGGTGGAGGAGAAGCAAAGTAGAGAATGGAAATCAGTGCAGTACCTTACCTCTGGTAAAGGAGCAGCAAAGGTGAAACTCTGTTTCAATTGGACCCACACTCTTAAGCCGACCAGACACATGGGATTAAAAGCGATGCGCTGAGTGTTAGAAGAGTGCACAGCAGATGCTAAGCTGACAGAACTGAAATAAATCAGCACAAATTGTCCCCACAATTGATTCTGAGGCCAAGAAATGAGCAGCCGAATTTGAGCTAGCAGTGGCTGCATAAAATGAGGTATAGGACTATGAATTATGTCACAAGCTTTGTCTCAGTGATCTGAAGAGTGTTGTGGATTGTGGTTGGCCCTACCAAGAGAGAAACCTGACCTTGAACCCCAATGAGAAAGCAACCACTCCGGTGTGCAAAGTTGACTTTATTGAAATGTACCATGGCCACATGATCTGCATTTGCAGGCCCAGGTTCCAATTTGGCATTTTGCCAATAAAGAACGTGGGGGCTCAATCAGAGAAATCATACATCTGGTCTGAGGAATCCAGGGGACCTTGTGGTTGAAAACAGTTTTCAAATCCTTTGGATCAGCTAAATTCCTTGCCTGGACTGGGATTAGGGTTTGGTATGAGGTAGAGGATGCGGGACAGCTGGGTTTCCTTTCGTGGTCCCAAGCCACAAGGATGAGAGAACAAAGACCATTTGTATAGGTCCGCAGCGTGAGAAGATGAAGCATTTCCTTCACCATTATCTCCCAAATGCAGATGCTACATTTTGGATGGCGTTGAAATTGCACAGGCCCAAGGACACCTAGGCGGGTTTAGCAAAAATGGCATCATGCCCTGATGCAAGACATTCATAGATGTGTTTCCACAAGTTTTTCTGTGGACAGAGAAGCCTTGGGAAAAACTGGTAAGTTTGGAACATTCTTATGGAAGTAGAAAGTACAAGCGCACTGTCAATGTGCTCTATTGAATACACTTCAAAATGACATACAACAGCCTGCAAAGCTGAATATATTTAGATGCTCCGTTTCCACAAGGGGGAGGGTTCTCTGAACTTTCAAAAATTTGACATAAGCGTAATAAAAATGAGATTGTTCTAAACGATGAGAGTATGTTGCGTTGATCACATCAAAGTCAACACCAGCCGTTAGAGATATACAAGACCACAGACACACAGGAAAACGACATGGAATCAATCTGCAGGAAAATTTGCCCTCACAGAAATATCATGGAATTGCCTACAAATAAGAGACTAAAATTTTCACTTTACAAATCCCTAAAATTCTACATTAGATACCTGATAGTAATAGACCAGTTGAGATAAAGAAGTATAGTACAAGAAACAGGAAGTACCATTTTCTGATTCAAAGAGTTTGAAGGTCCAAAAAAACCTTTCAAACATCTTGATTATGAAACATTATCTGAGCATGTATTGAAAACCGAGGTGAGAGAAACACTGAAATAAACCAGTGTCTCAGAACCACAAAAGACACAATACCAGAAATGGGGAAGAGAATCATTGAGACGAGCCAAATAAAATCAGAATACTCAAAATGTTAGATAATAGCAGGGCAAAATTCAGTCGTTGCAGAGTAGATAATGCAGAGGGACACGTGAATGTCCCTGAAAACAAGGGAAAAGAAATCCCTGTATCAGAAAATGGCATAGAAAAGCAAGTGTAAACCAGTGCAAATATTGCTGTTGAATCCTTGGGTAAGACAAAGCATGAAAGACTAGGATTCATAAGAGCCCCATAGGGAAAAGCTAGATATAAATATCAAACTCTGAATAGGTATTTGGAGAAAAAGCAGACTGAAAATTACTGAAAGCCAAGAAACAATCATCTATATGAAACCAGGAGCAAACAGCATCCAAAATAATGTGGAATCCCAATAGACCTACAAGCAGCTATAATTTCATTGAAATCTTCAAAGATCATGATAAGCTCTGTGATTTTCTGTGCACCTAGAGAACAGCAACTCAGTCACAACAGAACCCCCACACGTATTTCAGCTTATACTTAGACCAAAATATCACAGTACAGGAAGGAGTGCCAAGACATAGACAAAATCTTGAATGAGACAAAGCTGCATTATACGGTAGCCTATGCCACAAGACAGCCATTACCATTAATGACAGAACTTGGCAATTTCACAGATCGGCTAAGTGTAAAATAATTCAGCATTTAAATAATTATCCTAAAAGAAAGATTGAGAATTCTACCCTGAATAGAAATGTAGTCACAACAGAAACTCCGGAAGTGTTTCAGCTGATAACTTGACACATATATTGCAGTACAGGAAGGAGTGCCAGACATACACCGAAACCTGAATGAGAAAAAGCTGCAATCTAGAGTAGCCTATGCCACAAGAAAGCCATATCTGATAACAGCAGATCTAGAAAATTTCACAGCGCGGCAAAACTGAATAGAATTCAGCAGTTCAATACTTATCCTTAGACAAAGATTGACAATTCTTCCCTGAAGAGAAAAGTAGTAAGATGAAATGGAAATAAGAAAACCATCATTGGAAATGCAAGAAGAGCCATGAGTTGCAGAGAATTAACAAGAAGAAGGCAAGGAGGACATCAAAAGCCTACAGATGGGAGAGGGAAGCTGGAATACATAGGTGATTTTCAGCAATATACTAATTGAATCATCCTATATGACTCTCTGTTTAATGCAAATGGAGAGATGCATGGCCTAATGTGTTTGCAAAACAAACAACAAGCAAACAATCAAAATATCAAACAAACAAACAAACACCAAAGAGTACTGTTGGCTGACATATATGCAAAGAACCATGAGAATTCAAAGGAAAATACTCAAAGGGCTGTCAAGTATCATTCAGCACGCACCGACCCAGTATCGCTGCTTGCATGTACTCAACACACTTTTATTCAGAAAACAGATGCGAGCAATAAGTTTGAAAAATGTTAATTCATAACAGCAAATCGTGACCTAACCCAAATGCCTATTTTGTATAAATTTGATTCATATTACTTTATATAGATTGACTCTTCTTCCAACAGGAAGATTGAATGTGATATTCATCCCTAGTTAGAGAATAAATGCCATACGCCCATAACAAATACAAGTAGTTCTACAAAACAGTTCTAAGAGCAAAATAGAAAGACAGTAAAGTGTATATTGGGATGGGCTTCATTTCTAGGAATTTCAGCCCCCATGAAACAAATGGATCTATGTCTTGAGACTGTGGGAGTTTCAGCAGAAAAGCAACAGACGGATATGTATTCTGAGTGAATGGGTATTACACAAACATAAGATTCCTTTGGGTGGTCTTTGTGAATATTTAACTGTTAGAAAGCTTAAAGTCGTGTGGAAATATAAACTTAATATTCACACACTTCCCTCTCTTTGTAATGTGTATTTACATCTGAACTAAAGGAAAGAGGGTCAGAAAAACAGGACAATGGGATGCTAATGGAGAGAATTACTTTTAACTTAGGAATCTCTCGTCTGATGCAGTCCCTCCCCCAACACTGAAAAAATGCTGCAGCCTTTGTGGATGGCAGTTACCGGTTGGATTCCAGGTGGAATGCTGGTGTGTTCCAGGAGGCTTGTTGTGGCTGCTGGATCCACATTTCTTTTAGCATGTGTTTAGTGTTGCTAAAGTCTTTTAGTTTTTGCTTCTCTGTGAAATTCTTTATCTCTCCTTCTATTCTAAAGGATAGCCTTGCTGGAGAAACTACCCTTGGCTGCTTTTTTTTTTTTTTTTTTTCATTCTGGACTTTGAATATAACTTCCCTCTCCATTTGGGCCTGTTGTGTTTCTGTAGAGAAATCAGCTGAGAGTCTTCTCTTGTAACTCACTCTTTTTTTTTCTCTTGTTGCCTTTAGGCTCATTTCTTTATCCTTCAGTCTACCCATCTTGATTATCATATGTCTTGGTGTGGGTCTCTTTGGGCTCTTCCTGTTTGTGAATCTCTGAGCCTCTTGTATTTGGGTGTCTGATTCCTTCTTTAGGTTTGGGAAGTTTTCAGTCATGATTTCTTTAAATTCCTTTTCCATCCCCTTTGTTTTTTCTTCCCCTTACGGAATCCATATTATGCATAGATTGGCATGCTTTATATTATCCCATATGTTCCTTATATTTTTTTCATTGTTTTTTATTTGTTTTTCTCTCATCTGTTCTGATTGGGTGCTTTCTGTTGTCCTGTCTACTAGGTCACTTATTCGTTCGTCTGAATTTTCTAGCCTGCTTTATATAAGCTTTAGGTCAGATCTCATTTCAGCCAATGAATTTACCAATTCTACTTGGCTCTTCTTTATAGCTTCTATTTTGTTTTTGGCATATTTTATGTCTCTAAACACTATCTCTTTTAGTTCCTTCAGTAATTTGATACTTCTTTTTGAAATCTTGATCTAGTAGGCCATCAATGCCTATTTTTTTGACCGTTCTTTCAGGGGATTTCTCTTGCTCTTTTAATTGGGAGTGCTTCCTCTGCTTCTTCATGCTGCTCATATCTCTATGGCACTGTGGCTTAAGGAGTATCAGTTATCTATTGTGGTACTTAAAGTAGTTTATTTATTTATCTATCTAAAGCCTATGTGGGAATAAAACTTAAAAATGAGAGAGAGAGAGAGAATTTTAAAAGAATGGAGGAAAAGAAGGTTTGAAAACAGTGTATCATAAATAATAGAAGAGAAAGTTGAAGCAGAATAGGAATCGAGTTGAGATGTCTTTTAAAAATATTAATAAAAAGAAGAAAAAATCAAAACACAATATTTGAAACCTGTGAATAATAATAACAGATCAAAACCAAGAGAATTAAAAATGAAATGAGAACTGTAAACATATAGAAATGTTTAAAAAGTAAAGGTTAAAAATGTAATAGAAAATAAAACAGATATAAAAAGATTTAAAAAACAAAGATGTGTTCTCCTAGAGACTGTGCTCTTAATGGTTTTATTGAGAGGTCTTTGTGTCTTTGCCCTGTTTCACGAACTCAGCTTGCTCTGTTGATACCCTCGTCTGTGCTGCTCACAGTGTCTGTTGGCAAGAAGATCGCGCCCCTCCAGCACTGGATCAGATGCTGCTCTCCTTCGCGGTGGGCGGGTGGGTCACTCCCCCTCCAGATGCCGCAGTCAGTGCTGTGCCACTTGCTCCATAGGTGGGCTCAGCTTCAAGAATAACAACTTTATGGAGATATAATTCACATGCCATAAAATGCAACCTTTGAAAGTGTGCATTAGAGTTTTAAGTACATTTCAGGGTTGTGTAGCCATCACCCCCAAAAGGAAGCAGTACCTTTTGTAAGTCACCCCCTAACCTTCCTTTCTCTTAACCCCCAGCAGCCACCACTCTACTTTCTGCCTCTATAGATTTGCCTGTTCTGGGCATTTCATATAAGTAGAACCATACAGTATGCTGCCTTTTTTGATTGTCGTCTTTCATTTAGTGTGACGTTGTCAAGGCTCATCCATGGTGTAGCATATATAAGTACCCAAATTCCTTTTTGTGTTCAAATAATTTGCCATTTTTATAAATACACCACATTGCTTATCCATCCATCTGTTTATGATGAATAATTCTGCTGTAAATGCTCATGGACAAGTTTTTGTGTGAACACATATTTTCAGTTCTCTTGAGGATATATCAAAAAATGGAATTGCTGGGATGTATTCTACTTTTAACATTTTGAGGAATTGCTAAAGTAGTTTTTAAAGTGACTGCACCATTTTATATTTCCAGTAGTAATGTATGAGGAGTCCAGTTTCTCCACATCCTCATCAACACTTTTTATTACCGGGTTTATACATACATATTTATATATCATATATCATATATCATATATATTTGTCACCCTAGTTGGTATGAAGTGGCATGACATTGTGCTTTTGATTTCTGTTTCCCTAATGCCTACTGATGTTGAACATCTTTTTATGTGCTTATATCCCATTCGACTGTCTTCTTTGGAGAAACATCTATTCAAATTCTTTGCCCATTTTAATTGTATTTGTCTTTGTATTGTCACGTTTTAAGTCTTCTTTGTCTATTCTGGATAAATGTCCCTTATCATATTGGAAATATTTTCACCCATTCTGTGGATTGTCTTCTTACTTTCTTGATGAAGTCCTTTGAAGCACAGAAGTTTTTAATTTTACAGAAGTCCAGTTTAGTTGATTTTTTTTCTTTTGTTGTTTGTGCTTTTGGTGTCATATCTTAGAAGTATATGTAATCCAATGTCCTGAAGATTTTCTCATTGTTCATTTTGTAAAAGTTTATAGTTTCAGGTCTGTGATTTATTTTGAGTTAATTTTCATAAATGGTGTTAAGATAAAAGTTCAGTTTTCTTTCTTTCCAGGTGTATGTTCAGGTGTCCCAGCATCATTTTTGTAAAGATTATTTTTCCCCATTGGATTCTCATGGCACCTTTGTCAAAAATTAACTGCCTACGTGTGAGAGTTTTTTTATGGACTCTCAGTTCTTTTCTCTCAATCTATTTGTCTGTCCTTTATGCAAGTACCACACTGTATGGATTACAGTTTTGTTAGTGAGTTTTGAATGTGGAAAATTCAAAACTTTGTTCTTTTTCAAGATTTTTTTGACCATTCTGGGTATCTTGCATTTCCATATTAGTTTTAGGATCAGCTTGTTCATTTCTGCCAAAAAGCCAGAGTTGCATTGAATCTATAGGTCATTTTGTGGACAATTGCCATCCTAACAATAAGGCTTCTGATCCATGAACACAGAAGAGTTTTCCATTTATTTTAGGTCATTTTTAACTTCTATCAGTAGTATTTTACTTTTCAATATACAAGTTTCAGACATTTTCCTCAGTATTCCACATATTTTTCTTAATATTCCTAAGTATTTTATTCTTTTGGATGCTATTGTAAATGAAAATGTTTCCTTCATTTTATTTTTAGATCATTCACTGCTGTTGTATAGAAGTATGATTACTTTTTTATATTTTGATTTGTGTCTTACAATTTTGGTCAGACTGGGTTATTAATTCTAATAAGTTTTTTTTTTCTTTTCTCTCTCTCTCTTTTTCTTTGTGGATTCCATGGGATTTCAATATATAATATCATGTCATGTGGAATCGAAATAGTTTTATTTCTTTCTTTCTAATCTAGAGGCTTTATTTTCTTTGTCTGGTTGCTTTGACTAGAACCTCTAGTACAATGTTGATTTGGGAGGAAATAATTCAGTCTTTCACCATTATGTATGATCTTTGCTCCAGGTTTTTCATAGATGTTGTCTCTCAATTTGAGGAAGTTGTCTTCTATTCCTAGTTTTTATCCATTATTCTATTAATATGGCATATTACATGAATTGACTTTTGTACGTTGAACTGCCTTTGCATACCTGGATACATCCCACTTAATTGTGGCCTATTTTATATGTTACTGGATTGGATTTGCTTGTATTCTGTTGAGGATTTTTGCCTTCATATTCATAAGAGACAGTCTTTAGTTTCTTGTGATGCCTTTGTCTGGTTTTGGTATTAGTGTGATATTAGTCTCCTTGAATGAATTGGGAAGTGTACCCACCTCTTTTTTTTAGACGACTTTGTGAAGCATTGTTTATTTTTCTTTTTTTTTTTGTTTGTTTCTTTGTTTTTTTTTAAGTTGTTGATGGAATTCACCAGCAAAGCCATAGGGGCCTAGCATTTCCTCGTGGGAATATTTTGGATTACTATTTCAGTCACTACTTATTGTAGGATTATTTGAGTTTTCTATTTCTCCTTGAATTAGCTTCAGTCATTTATGTCCTTCTAGGAATTTATCCATTTCATCTAGATTATCTCATTTATTGGCTGTATAATTATTCATGGTATTCCCTTATATTCCTTGTTATTTTTGTAAGGGCAGTAGTGACATCCTTCTTTCATTTCTTTTTAGTAATTTGAATCTTCTCTCTTTTTTTCTTCAGTACTAGTTAAACTTTGTCAATTTTGTTGATCTTTTCAAAGAACCAACTTTTCTTCTTGTTGGTTATTCTCTGTTGTTCATCAATTCTCTATTCCATTTATTTCTGCCATTAGTATTTTGATTAGAATGTTTAATTCATTTACATTAATGTAATTTCTTATCAGGTTGAAGTTACCTCTGCTATCTGCTTTCTATATGTCTTTTTTTTCCCCATTCCTCTATTACTACACTTTTTGGTAAAAGGAGGCATTTTCCAGTGTGCCATTTTAATTTGTTGTTTTATCTTTTTCTTCTCCTTCTCCTCCTCCTACTCCTCCTCCTTCTCCTCCATTGCCCTGGAGATTATAATTAACATCTTGTTTTAAAGCAATCTAGTTCACATGAATGCCAACTTAATTTCAATAGTACACAAAAACTTGGGTTTGGTATCAATCTTGTCCCTCCCCATCCTCATGCTGTCACTGTCATACAAATTACACCTTTATGCATTTATAAGCACATTTATAGAGTTTCATAAGTATTGTTTTATGCAGTTGTCTTTTACACCAAGTAGAATAGAACACTTACATGTAATACTATATTTATACTGTGTTTTTTTTTTTTTTTACTCATGTAGTTACCTCTACTAGTGCTCTTTATTTTTCAGGTGAGTGTCCTTTCATTTACACCTGCTGGACTATCCTTAGTATTTCTTGTAGGGCAAGCCTGCTAGCAATGAATTCTTTCAGATTTTGTTTTTGTAGGAGGGTCTTAATTTCTCCTTTAATTTTTTTGAAGAATCACTTTGCTGGCTATAAAATACATGGTGACAGTCTTTTCCATTTATCACTTTGACAATACCGTCCCACTGCCTTCTGGTCTCCATGGTTTTTGATGAGAAATCAACTGTCTTACTGAGGAGCCTTTGTATATGTTGAGCCACTTTTCTCTTTCTGCTGTCAAGGTTCTTTGTTCTTGTCTTTTGACACACTGAGTCTGATGTGCCTATTTTTGATGTCTCTATGTTTATACCACGTGGAGGTTGTTGAGCTGCTGGGATGTACAAATTAATGTTTTCATCAAATTTGGGAAGTTTACAGCCATTATTCTTTATATAAACTTTCTAACCCTTTTTTTCTCTCCTTCCTTCTGGTGCTCCCATTATGTGTTTATTGGTATTGTTGATGGTGTCCCACCTATCTCTGACACAGTGTTCTTTTTTTTTTCATTCCTTTTTTTTTCTGCTCCACAGACTGGATAATCTCAGTAGTTTTAAGTTAACTGACTTTTTCTTCAACAAGTTCATATCTACAAAGAAATCTCTTATTGAATTTTTCATTTTAGTCATTATATTTGTATCTCTAGTATTTCTAGTTGGTTTTTAATATAAATTTTACCTATTGATATTCTCTGTACAATGAGATGTTCACATAATTTAATTCTTTTGACATGGTTTCTGTTAGCTCTTTGAATATATGTGTAATTGCTTATTTATGTCTTTGTCTGGTAAGTCCAGTGTCTGGGTTATCTCAGGGAGTTTCTATTGACTACTTTTTCCCCTGTGTTATGGCCAAATTTTTCTGTTTCTTTGTACATCTTGTAATTTTCTGTTGAAAACTGGACATTTAAAATATTACAATGTGGCAGATCTGAAAGCCAGATTTTCCTCATCTCCAGGGTTTATCGTTGCTTCCATTGTCATTGCTGCTGCAGCTATTTATTTAGTTACTTTTCTGAACAAATTCTGTAAAATCTGTATTCTTTATCATGCATGGCCATGAGATCAGTGTGTGTGCAGAAAGCCTAGTTGTCATCACTGTAATAATGATTGGACAGTGATTTCTTTCAATGCCTGGAGCCAATAGTTTGAGCTGTTGCCAGGTGGCTGTGTGTCTGCGTGCTGAGGGATGCCCTCAGCACCAGCAGGCAGTCTGCAGCTCTTCCAAAGCCTTTAGTTCTTGCTTATGCAGAACCTCAATTTCAGCCAGAATTGAAGGTTTAAGATTTTCTCAGATCTTTCCTTGCCATGTGCCACACATGTGTACGGCATTCTACAATTCTCAGAATTTTTTTGGAGATTTTTAACAGTACCTCCACCCCCAGAATGTCTCATTACTCAATTTTGCCTTCTAAGTTTCCTAGTCAACATCTAGTTAGCCTCTACTGGTACCACTGCCTCAGGCAGTTGTAATGTTAAATACTCACTGCTGATTGTTTTCCACACACAATCTGGGGACAGGCTGTTTGCACAGCATGAGTTTGAGATAGGTCAAATAGTGACAGCTCTCTGAGGACGGATTTTTTGGGTAACTTCAAATCACTTCTGCCCCTACCTTGATTGAGAGACTGTTTCTTTTAAAGGCCACCATTTAGGTGAGGATACGGGGATGGGGGTAGATCAAATTACAATGCCACAAAACTCACTATCTTTATGGAGATTTAGCTGTTTTTTTCCCTCAAATAAACACTCCCTGGACTGCTGGAAGCCTCTGTTTAATTTCCAGAGTTCTGCAGAGGTTAATTTTGACAAATTTTGCCATTGTCATTGCTTCATAGAGGAGTAAGTTTTCCAAGATTTTTACTCAGATATTCTAGAAGTGTATCCCATGTGCATTTGTTTTTAATTGATTTACTTGCAAGACTAACTAATTCTACAGCTCCAGCCCCATTCACATAAGAGTCCATCTTTATGGCTTTTCCTACAGGGAGCAGTGTGCAATCTGTTGTCAGTTTATTGTTTTGCTTATTAAAGTGTAGAATTTTTAAAATATGCTCATGAATAGCCCTTTGTCATTTTTACATGATAAAAAACTTCCACTAGTCTGTGGCTATTTTTTTCCGTCTCTTTCCGTTGCTTTAATGAAGTTCTCACTTTTAAGGATTTTCAGTATAGCAATATGTGGATGCTGATCACACGGGTGAGACATTTAACTACTGTCTAAACCTGTCTTTGCTCTGATTCACTGTCTAGAACATCTGAACACATCTACTAAACCCCGTACACCAATGGATGCTGAGAGCCCTAATTAAAGTAATGCTTTTTAAGTAAAGCAAAAAATATTATCTTTGACCCTAGAAAAGACAAATCTCAAATTTGTTAGCTGATCTTGCTTTCTGTGATCATTAGCTACATCATGTTTATAGAGCCGACAGGCATATTGAGCTACTGAATTTATTTCATTGGATTTTAGAATGCAGAACACATTTCAGGCCCACTTATAGCACCATATGTGTATCTTTAAGGATATGTACATATGATGATGTCTTTATTTAAGTACCTTATTTTATTTTAAGGACCTACTGCTGTGAAACTCATTAAAGAAACCTTGGAACTGCAGAACTGAAATTTTTCATATCACTATCATCCCGTAGCATCTCTTTTGCAATTAGATGTTGTGTGGCAGAGTATTTTTCTGCTCCCTAGAAATGATCAATGTTGAAGAGTGAAAAAAACCCTCCTCTAATAAATATCATCCAAATCACACACTTATCTGAAGAATGGCCACCATTTTAGTCCACACCAATCCATCTACTCATACTGACTCAGATTCCTCAACACAGACAATCCACCACTGAAGTCAGGGTCCTCAGCACACGTTCTATCCCCTCCCCATTCCTTGTTCTTTCTGAACTACTTTTGTCCAATGTGTACTGCCAGGCCATTTGCAGCCTGACTGCAGTTTTTAATTTTTACCTTTGAGTTCCAGGCTGCGCCTAGTGACTTCCAGAGAAACGCCAAACACCTGGCTCATCAGGAGGGGTGGGGAGGATTTCAGGAAGCTGTTACCCTAACTCACTTGCAGATCAGTGAGTGGCTGTTGTGACCATTAATTCTATATCTCTGCCATGCCGGTTGCATCCACCCCAGCAAAATAATGTAGCTCCTCCAACCACCTCTGCCTCTATTCATCTGGGTTTCTGCTTTTAGTGACACTCAGATGCTGCTGATGGGCATTATATATATATATTTTTTTTTAATTGAAGTATTGTCCGTTACAATGTGTCAATTTCTAATATACAGCACAATGTTCCAGTCATTCATATACACATATATATGTATGAATTCCTTTTCATATACTTTTTCATTAAAGTTATTACAAGATATTAAATATAGTTCCTTGTGCTATACAGAAGAAATTTAGTTTTTTTAGCTATTTTTATATATAGTAGTTGATATTTTCAAATCTCAATCTCTGATGGGCATTTTTAAAGCCACATCTGGAACCCTTGCTGCAGAAGAGTCTGAGAAATATATTTTCAACCTCATAGCCTTTTGGTTAGGAAGTTGGTATAAAGACTGAGCTGGCTTACCTAACTTTTCTGCCTTTGTGAGTAAAGAGGTCTGGAGTTTCAAGGCCCAATTAAATATCACAGCCCTTCAGTATCAAACTTTTAAAGAAACCAAAATGCTCCCATCTGCCAGAGCATGACTTGTCCTTAGATACTGCGGGCCATAACCACCAATGCTGTCTAAGGCATCGTCTTCATCTGGTGCACACTTTCTTTAGATGTCTAACATCCTGATTAACAGGGCAAGCTGGTTTGGATTCCCAAGGTCACAGGCAGCCTTCTGCCTGACTTTGGTGTATATATGTTCATTGAAGAGTCCTCTCTCAGATCAGCTAGAGCTGCCTGGTGTGTGATTTGCCAGAGAATGTGGGTGCAGTGCTCCCCACCAGAGTCCTACCAGTTGTTTTATTGCAGGAAGAGAGAGAGCAAAAGAGACAGAAGAGGAATTTCTTGTCCATCCTCAAACACAGTCACCCCCGCCCAGGGCTCTTGCTCTGGGACACAAAGAAGTGCAGGTCAGCAGTGATGTGGCCCTGGTGTACTCCAAAACATGGTGTGGTTGTACTGGGCTATCTTTGTCTTTCATGGACCTTGCAAAGTTCTCGGCTTTGTGAAATGGGGAACTAAGGAATTCCCACCCATGCCTGTAACTCCCAGGGTTTGCACCCTTACGGGTTTTGAGGATTTGCTGGCAACTCATTCTTTTGCACCAGGTCATTTCTCGGTTACACGGCAGTCCTGTGACTTCCTTATCAGAAGTGCTCCTTAAGTTCGGGATTTAGTGAAAGATACCATTTTATCCTGTAAGTTCATGTTCAGGGAGGAGGAGGAAGACAGCACAGATCAGAATAGCTGTTTTGCTTTTTTTTGTTGTTGTTTTCATAAGCCGTCTCCTGTTGTCGAATAGACACTGAGCAAATGAATGACTGTTATACTCCCATTTGAAGGATGAGGAAAATGACATTCATGGAGAGAAGGCAAATTTCCTGAGGTTCCAAAGACAAAAAGGGATGAGCACAGAATAAGATCCCTGCAAGTTTCTTGGCTGTCATCAGCCTTTAGTTCAGTGACAGAGTGCCGTGTGTAGTAGTAAATTCGTAGCATGCTTTTAGAAGGGTGCAGATATTCTTGTTTTTGTTGATAAAATCACCCTGTTTTGTCTGGGACTCTGAAAAAGGGAAATGGGTTAGAAAATTTTGGTTTCTCATCCTTGGTCCTTCCTCACCCTTACAGATATGGACCCTTCCATCTGTAGCAGGAATAAGACAGCCCCAGCCTTCCCATCTCATGAGATCAGTACTCATTCATTTCATTCCTGCCCAACAGTAGGTGGTAAAGCACAGCATGATTTTCATGTCCTGCTTCACTGATTCTTGTGAAATTAGGTGTTTGAAGATAGAAACTCATGAAAGGAAGCTGCTTTTTTTAATATAAAGTGCAGTAATTTTCTTAGCAGAGAAGGAAATTGAGGATTTTCTTCATTGAAAATCAACAGAGATTTCAAGAGCATCTGTATTTCTGATGTGTAGATGAAAATGACAAAATCTAGAGGGATTACAGAAACACAAGGAAGATACCAAAAGTGTCTTTAAAGAACTTTTCTAAGACTGGGCTTGTAAAGAGACTGTTAGTTGACAGAGACCCTCTTCTCACCCATAGCCCCTCTCCTTAGTTTGGAAAGGGCCAGCGTTTCCCCTGTGTGCAGTCCTGGTGCTTCAAGTGATTTGTGGGGTAGGGCGGTGCTCATGGTGCTTCCTTCAGTTTGTCCATCCTAAGTAACCCCTAGCAGTCAAGGGGTGAGTGTGTTGCAACCTCATGAACCAGCCGCCATGCTCTCTGGGGTGTGTGCTCATCTAAGCTCATCCAGGCTCAGGTGGTGGCAGAGTTGAGAGTGGTGGCAAGAGGTCAGCCATGAGTAGCCGGGAGCAACTGGAGTCAGCTGGGACCCAAGAGGCTAGGAGTTGCAGGTGGAATTCCCAGGACTTCCCACAGCTCATTCAAACAGTTAATACTTCTCCAGCACCTGTGATGTGCTTGTGCTTCCATTGTGAACAGAACCAAATCCCTGTCCTCATGAAGGTGACATTCTAGTGGACATGAGAATGATACATGCAGAAGCAGATCCAGGTCAGGACACATGAGTGCTGTCTATTTTGGAATGCACAATGTGAGATCCTTTGGGAAGGAATGTATGATACAGGAAAATGGGTGGGGAGAGGATGGCCGTATCCCAGGTCTTATTTGGATCCCTGGGATGCACCTTGCCAAGTGTGGGTCCTTGGTTTGCACAGGAATGAATTCAAGAGAGAGACACAGTTCAGTAAAAGTAGATTTATTCAGAGAGTTATATACTCCATAAAAAGACTGGGATGTTTCAGAAGGCAAGAGAAAGGCCATGAGGCGTGGGAGTTGGGTGCTCCAGTTTAAATAAAAGTAGATACACACTCCACAGACAGAGTGTGTGCTGTCTCCCTCAGCAGAGAGAGCAGCCACGAGGTGTGGGGTTAGTTATTATGCACTCAGTATCTTCATATGCTAATAAGTGGGAGGAATATTCCAACCGTTCTGGGGAAGGTGTTGGGATTCCCAGAAATTGGGCCACCACTGACCCTTTGACCTTTTATGGTCAGCCTTGAACTTGTCCTGGCACCTGTGGGAGTGTCATTTAGCATCCTGCTGTATTTCGGTGAGTGTGTGTTGAAGCTCAAAATCTAGTGGGAGTTGACTTTTCCACCGTCTTGGTGCTAATGGCTGTGCCATTCTTTTAATGGCTCTGCCCAGCCCCCTTCCCTCCTGTCTCATGAAGGAGCTCTGGACTGATTGCACAATTGCAGAGCAGGGGACAGAGTGGAAAGAATTTCATAAGTGGAAGGTGAAGGCAGCATTGGCAGTAGAATTCTCAACTCAATTTTAAAGTAAGGGTCTTCTTTTTGCTGGGGGTACCTGGTGTCAAATTACGGAGCTCTGAGCCTTGGGGAATTCAGTGAGTTGGTGGCTCACTGTGTATACTGTGTTGCTTCTTATGTGGCCCGAGGACAGTTGGCTGATACGTGACCCATTCACTCAAGCAGGGGTCTCTTTGGGGATTTTCTGCATGTGAGGCTAATATGGGTCACATTGGGAGAAGGACCAGCCAGTCACAGCTTGGTCCACAGTCACCTAATGCCCTCAAGACTTTCATCCCATGGATGTGTCACCTCCCCCTGGATGGGGACAAGGGCACAAGTGGTGGGGCAGCTTCTCAGTGGTGGAGGCATTGCTCTCCAGACCCAACACTCAACAGCATGGACCCCTGGTTTTGGCCACAGTCTTGGCTAGATGAGGCTGTTGGGTAGCTGATCTCATGAGATGTGGGTGCCATGCTTCCATTCAAACTAAGAGCTCTATTTTGAAGGTTCTGGTCAGAAAGCCACAAATACTCCCTAGCCCATAAACAAAGAACAGTCTCTTTCAATCGGGATAGAGCACATAGAAGGAGAACAGATCATCCCAAGAGCAGGATAGGCCAAATCAGTCCTGCCATCAGGGGTCTGAGAGATGAGCCAGCTCAGTTCCCCTTACTAGTTGTTTACTTGGAGGATCTGAGATATTTGGGTGACCTGAAGGTGTCAAGAAATAGTACACGAGGGATTTGTAGATTTTCTGGTCCAGTGTTAACTCACCCCATTGTAGCTGTCATGCAAGGAAACAAAACTTGGTGGACAACAGGCCATGGCCTCTGCTCTCTGGTGGAGCCAGGAGATTACAATGTTAAGTACAACTGTGGGGGCATCATTTCTATGTTGAGAGGCCAGATGGCCTTACATATTTCTCATGCTGGATGTCTAAGTTGCAGAGGGAAACTAGATTCCATCCAGCTCTCCAGCCAAAGAGGAGACCAGAATTGGCCTCCCCCACAAACTGTGAGCTCTTTGCCTCCACTGACAGCAGCATCTATAGCAAAAAGCTGGGCTGCCACCTGCGTTTCCATGTAAACATCCGAGTAGCCACAGCAATGGCCTTGTGAGGATTGGTGTGCCCAAGGAAGTGCTGTGTGGGATGGAGGGAGGAGTGCCAGGATCAGACACCAGGCAGGCAGACAGGCAGTGACGACAACTGTGCAGCACAGTTGCCATGGAACTGAGCCAAAGAGAGGCGGGTTTTGGAGCAGGGAGCCTGGGCAGTGATGTGTTGTTCATAAGAAGATCCTGGGCTCTGGATCCAAGAAGTCATTGGCTTGATTCCTGACCCCAACCCTCATCTTGGGCAAGTGTTTGAAGCTTTCTGTGCCTCTGTTTCTTGGTGTCCCAAATGGGGACAATAGTAGCAATTACCTCTGAGAGTCAGGAGTGCATTTATAGATGTCATTTCATTACTCTCACAGCAGCCCACAAGCACGGTTCTAGGTCCCCCATTTTACACGTGGCAGATGGGTAGCTTTTTAATCAGTAATCACACAGTTAAGAATGGTCAGAGCTGGCATTTGAATTTGATCCCTGTGTCCAGATTATTTCTATTCTCACTCAGTATTACTGGAAATCTAGTAAAGTCGGAACAAACACTGCTGGAAAGTGGGTGCTTGAAACATGTTTGTCGTCTTCGCCATTGGGAAGTGTTGAGTTCATGTTCCTCACAGCCCATCTGAGGCTCCCTGTGTCTCTGGCTGCCCCTGGTGGGGTCTGCAGGGATCTGGGCAGCTTCTCCTTGATCTCTACCCCAAGGTTCTCTGCTCTCTACAGGTTGAGTCTCAACCCTGACTGCTCAGTAGAGCTAATGTCTAAAAACAAAAAAAGGTGGGGAGGGTGCAGCTCAGTGGTAGAGCCCGTGCTTAGCATGCAAGAGGTCCTGGGTTCAATTCCCAGTACCTCCATTAAAATAAATAAAACTAACTACCTCCCAAAAAAGGAAAGAAGTATTTAAAAAACAATAAACAGTACAAAGTCCCCACTCCAGGCTGGGGCACACTACTTTTTAAAGGCTCCCAGATGCTTCCCATGTGCAGGAGGGTGAGAGCTACCCCTCCACACCTCTTCTCTTGAGCTTGTCCACTCACACCCATTATCCTCTTGAAACAGGAAAACTACTTGGCTCATGCTAGAACTTTCTCCTGATTTCTAGACTTTGATTTGCCTACTGGACATCTCTCCTGGAGCCCACAGGCACCCACCCAGAACTGAATCAGTTGTCTCCTCTCATGGCTTGCCCCTCTTCCTGCCCTTCTTATTTCAGGGAACGGCACTATAATTTAAGACACTGCCAAAGCAAGAAAGCTGCCCGGCATCTTTGACCTCTTCCTTCCCTTCCATCACACCTGTGGCCTATCCGTCCACCTGCTTAAATGTTTTCTTCTCTCTCCTCCTGGCGGGGCCTCAGCAGGCCTTCACATGAACCTGTCAATAGGTCTCCCGGCCTCTATCTTGTCTCTTTCTTGATCACTTTGAATGTCTCCTCTACTTTGGACGCACACAGAGTCCTTTGTGATGTGCACCTGTGATCTCTCCACCTGGTTGCCTCACCTGCTTCCCACACCCTGTGCTCACTTCTAGACTATTTGGAGTTCCTGGAAGGGACCTGGCTCTCTTTCGCCTCCCACCTTTGCATGTGCAGCTCCCCAGGGAGAAATTGCCTTAACATTATACCTTCACTTGATCACTTCTAGGGTATCTCAGAACTCACCACAGTGGTTCCCTCCTCTGGGAAAGCCTTGGCTACCGTTCTGGCTCTCTGCCCCGAGCACCCACTGCTGACTGTTATCCAAGACCTCTTAACACGCCTCCTCAGCCTTCATTTCATGATGACTTCTGTGCACCTAGGAGCTCCCGGAAGCAGGGACTGTGTCTCTTATCTCTTTATTCTCAGGGCATGGTAGAGACTCAGGTATAATGGTGGAGGGAACAGTGGTTATTCTGAAATTTCTCTGTAGTTGGGGCCTAGGGGTAACAGTCTGGTTGGAAGAAGGGCTTAGGTGATTTACCCTGAAGCCACATTTTCAATTAACATTTCATGTTGTTTTTGTCTACTATTTGAAGTGTTGAGTCTTAAAACAGAATGACGATTTCTAAAAATTACTTTACCGAAGATTGAGGAAAATGGCAGTTTTCCATATTTAAGAATATTATTTAAATTTTGTGTGACTGGGGTTGTGGAATAGAAATGCAGGGGCTACTAAAGCATTCTCATCCCCTACCCTACCCTCAGGTCCTTCGGACAGAAGAGACAGAGTTATGTGAGTAGAAGACTTGGAGGGTGGACCATGCACTGCTTTTAAATTATGACAGTTACTTGTGCTTTTTTTAACTTTCTTTTGTAATGGAGGTACTGGGGTTTGAACCCAGGACCTTGTACATGCTAAGCAGGTGCTCTACCACTGAGCTATACCCACCCTTCCCCCCGATATTTGTGTTTTTTGTGGGCATAATGTGCTTGTAGCAGGTACTTTAGCATCAGACACAGTCACCTGCCTCTGACCATCACATTAATACCTTTCCCCTGAGCTAGAGAGCTAGATATTCTGTTTTCACAAGTTCAATAAATTATCTACATTTTCCTTTTTCTTAAAAGAAAGGCATTAACTCATGTTTCTCTTTAGTATCGCCTATAAATAAAATGTGATTTTATTAATCATTTACCAAAGTGTTAAGTGTAATAAATATTAAGTACAGATTTCTGAAGCATCAGTCTTCACTGAAGATCCACATTCTGCTGTTCTCTCTCTGTGTTAGTCACCATATTTCTGGAGTTCTGGAAGTGGCGCCCGGCAGAACTTGAGTACAAATGGGACAGGTTTGAGCAGGAAGAACAAGTCTGGTCAGAATAGGAGGTGTGGTGTCCCCACGTGGAGATAGATGAGATTACCCAGGAAAAGCAGGCGCTGATTAGATGCACTTTAGTCTGTTTACTTTTGGAGTTGTCCGCCTTGGCTGCATGTTGGAATCACCAGGGGACCTTAAAAAATGTTGGTGCTTGCATTCCATCACTGCAAACTCCGATGGTACTTAGTGGCCTGGGGTGCATTCTGGCATAGGGAAGTTTTTAAAGCTCCTCTGGTTATTCTAATGTGCAGCCAAGGTGAAGGAGCACTGCCTAGAATGGTGGACACAGAAGAGAAGTGTGGTCCTTCCTTCATAATAACAGTAAAAAGGGGGAAAAGGAAAAGGATGGTAATTGTATAAGAAAAGAGGCATTGAATTGTATCCTTTCATAACACCAATAAAAAAAATGCAAAATATAAATTAGCCGTTATGACATAGATTTAGAAAGAAAGACACATTGGCTTTTATAGTTGACTCCCATTTTTTCACATGTGCCTTCATTATTGTGGCCTCCTTTTCATCATAGACTAGGTGCCCTTTTGCTTGAACTAAGTCCTGGTCACTGCTCCCCCTTCCTTTTGGGATGTGCACAAAGCAGCGTGGCTCTCTTCCTAAAGTCAGAGAAAGGGTAGAAGAAGTAGGGAAACCTTTGTTGAGGTGCCATCAGTGTTTGTGCACTGAGATAGGCATCTTATATAATTGGAAATGTAAATTTATTGCTGCCACTCCTGCTGCAAAATTAAAAATATAAAAATATATCTCTTTGTATCAACCTTCCAGAGCTATGAAATGATGATTTTTTGAGTCATATGTATTATTGCTTCTTTCCATCAGCTGAGATAATTTAGAGCTGATGGTACTTGCAGTCAGCAGCAGCAGGACAGAAGGTTGTGAGAATGAATAACCCTTGGAAATAAAATGCTTTTACTAGGAGCATCTGAAAATGTTTCCAACTATAGATTTTATAAATTGAATCACAGATTTACAGAACGTTGGCACTGAAAAGGTCTGGAGGGAGCAGGTCAAACTCCTCTTTTTATAAATGGAAAAAAATGAGGTTCGGCTACCAATAGAAAGTGACATTTGCCTTTTAAAATGTAATAAGCTTCTAATAATCCCCATTATAAATAGTTCCCATTGTTTACAACTGAAGATGGCGGTCAAAGCATATGTTTGTGAAAGACTGTAAATTCAGAGATGAAAGCTGAAACTTAGACAAAATTAGATGTTCATAATGTTTTTGAGTCCTGAAAAACAAAAACGTATCATATTGACAGAATACAAAAAATACTGAAGAAAAGTTTTTTGGTCATTTAAACTGCCAATTTTAAATTTAAAATTGCCAACTAATAAGTTTAAATTTTCATTGGAACATGCTTGTTGAAAAATTGAAGATGAAGATTCATTTCACTTTATCATTCTTCCTTATTTAAAAAAAAAATTTAATTTTTTTGTTTTTTAATTGAATTGTTTTATTTTAATTGCAAATGCATGCTCCATTTTTTAGAGAGGCCAGCATTGTGGTAGTGAGACCTTGGGAATGAAGTTGCCTAAATTCATATTTGAGCACAGCAGCTTGCTTCCTGAGTGATCTTGGAAAACTTAACTTCTCTGTGCCATAGTTTCCTATAAAATAAGAATAGGAGATTTCCTCATGACTGTGGTAAGGATGGGTCGAATTAATGTACAGAATCTACTTGGAAGACTTCCTGGCACAGAGGAGGGGCCATGTACTTAGTTACAGGTATTATTATACTCCTTCTGCTTTTATAATCCAGGTAAACCTTGAGTCTTACTGATATCATCTCTAAAAAACATCTAAATATAAACTCTAAAATGGAAACTCTTCAAACTTCATAGTTGTAGCTAATTAAGACACAAAGCCCAACCAAGAAACACACAGTGGAGACCAGTTAGCTGCAAACACCTGTGATACTTTCTGTCCTGCATGGACTCTAAGCTGTCACTTCAGTCACTTCTGAAATCTAAGGCAAGCTCAGGAATAGAGCTTTACAGCTTGGCCTCGTCAGGTACCCAGACCCATAAGCTCAGACCATGGCAGGGAAACAGTTTGCTGTTCACATGTGCATTTTCAAAAAATAATATTAAAATGAACACTGTAAGTATTTTTTGTGTGTTTGACATCATTAACAGAAAAGAAAAAAAAAGAAAAAAAAAAAGGAAAAAAACCCATGCAGTTAAAAAATAAGGAGGCTATGTCTGAAAATCATTTTTTTTTTAAATTATGCTTAGGATTTAGTGACCAGCTAGGAGAAATATCATTTCATTGGTGTAATCCCTTAATTGACTAAACATTTTTTTTTAATTAGGAAGAAGAGCGTGTTCCTTTTACCAACTGGGGAAAGTGTATACATATAACCCTTTGTGCAAGTGCTCTTTTTCTGGGTAAGAATCTGCCACAGACTTCTTAAAATCTAATGTGAAATGCTGAGGAAACTGAAAGTCAAGATGGGGAATATGTAGTCTCATAGAGAAAACTGTTTCCAGAGAACACCTCAGCCAATGCAGGGCTCCAATCTGGAGGTTCCAGAGTCTCTTCTGCTCACAGTGCTTCCCCCAGTTCTTTTAAACTCATTTGTTCAAATCAGATCAGTGCTTTAGGATTCTCCAGGTTCTGAATAAGAGACCAGATGGAGGCATTAAGAATTCTAAAATTTTCCAAGAGTAACAACCAAGGTAAAATGTCTAAGAATAGCCTAACAAAAGGATAGTAGGAACTGTCAAAAAAAATTAAATAAATAAAAACTACTGAAAGACATAAAAGAAGCTTTAATCACATGATTCTAGATTAAAAGATCATATCTCCAAAATATCAGAAGTTATAAAATTGATTTGTGGTTTATTGTGAATAAAATCATATTACTAATATAATAATTAATAAGACAATGAGAGTTTTACTAGCTCAAGAATAGCCAGATTAGAAAATAGGACAGGAAGTCCAGATATGGTTTCTGATATCAATAATAATTTAATATATGAGATGGAAGGCATTACAAATCAGGGAGATAAATAAAGGTTATTCAATAAATGGAACATATGATAGCTACTTGAGGGGAAAAGAAAAGATTGAAATAAACAGTGAACCATATATTGTGAGAAATTCCAGAAATATTTAAAAAAGTAACACAATTAGAAAAAAACTAGAAATAAATATGGATGAATATACAACCACTAGATGAGCAGTAAGTTTCAGAGGGAAATATATAAAGATTTCCATGCATCAGAAGCATCCTAATTTTAAACAAAACACCAGAGGATGTTATTTGTTTACAAATCCGACAAGGGGCTAATTCCTTCAATACACAGAGAGTTCAGATCACTTCAAACGTAACACCAAAAAATCTCAGGAGCGTAGAAGGCAGAGAACATGAACACATATTCACAAAGGAAAAAATAGATGTCACACTCCAATAGTAATTCAGTCAGTGCACATCAGAATGAAATAGTTTTCCACCTCTCAAGTGACACAGCTCTGTTTATGAGGATGAAGAGCCAGTGATCACCAATCCCATGCCTAGGCTACTGGATAGTTTTTGTGAAGTATGGTTGATTTACAATGCTGTGTTAGTTTCCGGTGTACTCCTCCAGCCTTCTTAGAGAGCAGTCTGGCAGTTCATATCAAGAGTCAAAAATATTCATATGCTTTAATCCACTAATTCAGCTTTGAAAAACTTTTAATAAGGAAGTATTTCAAAATGGCAGGGAAAAGTCAGTATGGATGAAAGTCACAGACATACTTTTATATGTATATATATATATAAAATCTCAGCCAAAATAATCTTCCAACACTTCACATAGTAGAATATTTTGCAGTCATGAAAAAGTGTGTCCATGAATATATTTTATGACATGTCAAATGTTATGCTTATGATAGGCTTGAGAATAAAATTAATATATAAAATGATTTTTAATATACAAACAATGCACAGTTCTGAAGGAATTATGTCTATAGGTAGAAGCATTTTTCTTATTTTATTTTTTATTCATTTTCAGAGTTGGAGTCTTTTGATTGTAGGTGACATCAATCTCCAATTTGTTTAAACAACAACCAAAAAATGGGGATGCATGGGATTTATTGGTTCCTGTAAATGGAAACCTCAGGTATGAGGTCTGGCTTCAGTCAAGGAGAGATACTGTAGCCCAGATGATTTCAAGGGCTGCTTTTGTCCTGTCTTCATTCTGTGTCCAAGGATGCCTCAGCATGCTGCTTCTAGGCACTCAGCATCACAGATCACACATCCATCCAAGCCAAGAGAGGTCTCTTTTGGCAGCTTCCTCTCTTGATAGAGGAAGCTCATCATTCACATGGGCACCAGCAGGTATCGCCTCACATAACAGTGACTTTTACTGTGTTATTTGCCAATTCTCAAATCATGTGTGAGACCAATAGAATGAGGGGTATTATTTGTCTTAAACCAACTGAGATCTACCTCTGGTGCTTCAGAAAGAGTGTGTCAATCAAGCTTAAATCACAGGACTAAAGATAGAAGGGAAGTTATTTATCCTAAAGCAAAATCTGGGTCCTCTTCTAAGACTGGGGACAGCTCCAGGACAGCAGTTCTGTCCACTACTGAGTACTTTCAAATTTTCATTAATGAGCAATTATTAAAGTTATGATCAGAAAAGATGATAAGTAAGAAGAAACTTGAGGAAGGAGAATGGAAAGCTTTCCTGTTTCTTAAGAAATATTGAACCCATTAAGTTCTTGGAAGAAAAATGGAAATGTGTCAAGTTTGTATAAGTTCTGAAATGAATTAGAATTGATTTCACAGTCAATGTAGGAGGCAGTGATATACGGTTAGTGTGTCTTTGGGTTCTTTGAGTATTTCAGTTCTTTCACTTAATAGTTGTTTCATTTGGGGCAAATTGCATCATCTCCACGTGGATCTATTTCCTCATCTGTAAAAGAGATATAATATTACCTTTCCCACAGGGTGATTGTGAGGATTTAGAAAAATAGATCTGTGCTGAAGCAATAGTAAGCATTTAAAGAATTTAACTATTTTGATTACTTAATACATAATTAAAAATTTATTATGCAGACTTTTTAAAAATGCATACTATTTAAATGGCCTATATGTGCTGTACAAGAGAGGAAGGCTTAATATACCTTCTATAATACATTTTTTTTAGCCTTAACTAATTTTCACATTTAATCACACACACACCAAAATCTTATTCCTTTCACAAGCATGAAGCCTTAACTGTGAAGAAAAGGATAATGAAAGAGAGTAGAGGAGGAAATAAAATGCTTTCTCTAAAAACTGATGGCTTAAAAACTAAGAAAAAAACACCTTTTTAAGACTTTGGTCACCATATTCATAGCTAATAATTAGGTAGAATTTTTCACATGCCTGTGATTAATTTTCTAATTGTTTTCTCAATTAGTAAATCATTGACTCATCACAATAATCCTATAAATTGCTATTATTATCCCCCCATTATATGGGTGAGGAGATTGAAGCCCCTAGAGTTTAAGAAATTTGCACAAGGCCCCACAGCTAGCATCAGAGCTGGGATCCAGATGCAGGAGTGTGGCTCCAGGAGGGGCTTGTAAACACTCCCTCTGCTCTCTCCTGCAGGTGCAAGCCAGCCTCCCGCTATTACTGTAAATAACATGATGTGGTTTACTTAGTCTTGAAATTCACATTCTTTGGAGCTTTCTCTCTGGGGAAGCCATCAGGAGAAGCCAGGGACACTGAGACATGCTTCTGGACTATGACCAAGAAGATAGATGGAAGGAAAACAGTTTAAAAATGGGATCTTTAATGTGCATTCTTCAGTGGCCAGAAAAAAACCTGCCTAGGGAGGAACTGAAACCCTATCAGCCACGTGCAAATTATGCTTCACACCCCCGTTGCCCTTGGGTCCACACAGTCAGAACTACAATGGATCAGGGACATGAATCTTGTGCAAATGCAGGGAGTATGAATACCTGCCATTTTAAAATCTCAAGGAGTATGAAAAGCATGTGAAGCTTTCATCAACAGAGATCTGCTGTCACTTCCAGTGTTTCCCTCAGGACATGTCCACAGCTTCACTGGTCCTATTCAGAATGAAGACGACAGCTAGCACCTGCTGGCCCCTGAATCAGTGATAGGTTCTCCCTTTAAAGGAAGCATATCCCCTTCACGGGTTACAACTAGTTCATAACCTATGTAATTCTATAGATATAGAAGGGATATTTTCATTGGTTCTGCTATCACAGACTTGTCTCCAAAAGAACATGTCACCAGTTACTCCATTTTCACCCATTTAAAGATATACTTAACAGGCTTCCTTCTTTAGTGCAGTTTTAGGTTTACAGAAAAATTCACAGAAAGTGGAGTTCCCATATATTCCCTATGCTCTGCACACAGCTGCTCCTGCTGTCAGCATGTTACATTAGTGGATGCACTCATTCTTTTTGACATCCTTCATTCCTCCTACCCTAAAGATTAACGTGCCTGATATTCACGTCTCTTGTGGCATTTATGTGTGATTTACATCACTTCTCACGTGTATGTGAGGTTTAGAGCACATGCATGTTGTCTGTTTAAGCGTGGGTTGGGGCAAGTTTTCTGTGTAAAAATATGATCATTAGTGAGTCTCATGCTGCTGGGTTTTTGGGTTGTCAGGTCCTGTTCACCATTGCTTCAGTTATTGGGATCATTGTCTACGGACTCTCAGTGTTCATTGTATTTTCTGCAAAACTTCCCAAGAACCTGCATGGAAGAGACCCAATCCAGAAGTACCTGAGTGTGCAGATGGGCCACGCCCATCACTGCTTCTCTCATCAGTTTTATCATCATTGTGACCCTGAAGGCAGTATATGAGAAAGTGGCAATCATGAGGACTGACTCTGGTAAGCTCCTACTGCAGCTGAGGTCATTTCTACACCACTTTTAGAACCAGGTCAAAACAGAAAATGTATCTTTTGGGCACTTCAATTCCAGTACATTACAGTCTTTAGAAAACGTCAAGTGTAAACGTATTTTCTCTAGCCTATATGAGAAGTGAATTAGCTCCGGCTTTGCATTAGTTAAAGGGACAAAGCAAGCATTAGAATGTCCAAGCTCTGTGTAAAGAGGTCAGTGCTGAATAGTATTTTCAATTACATTAGATCATGTACCCTATTGTTGAAAGTAAATAGTCTCTTTATTGCAAATAAGTGGAAGAGGGTCATGGTTCCAGTGGCAGATTTGCTCATGTGTTACAGAGAGGAAAAATAATCACAGTGTTATATGTCTTTCCCCGATGCTGTTCCTGTTAGTGTAGCTCCATTCTCATCATCTATAGCTTCTATAATAAATGTTTCTTCTCTCTGGCTTTTATCCCAGCCAGCGGCTTAGCGGCCCAAGTGCTTCCCACAACCTGCATGTGGCTGGGTCGTTCTCCCAGTGGTCTGCTCAGTAGTCATCTTCTGAAAACACTAAGACCAATTTAAATTCTAAACTAGGAGGATGACCTGTTTTATGTTCCCCAAATTCTTCTAGCAAGTTTCCCCGTGTTTTGTTTGTTTTCTTCAATAGTCCTACCTTCCTGCCGTTCAGGGAGACAAGAGAATATCATTTAGCAGGATGTTCAGAAGTAGTTTTCTATCAACTTACACCTGACAGAGGACAGTTCTTGCCCATTGGATACTGTTGTGCTTACAAATTTTAAGGAACAGCTAACTATTTTTTTTTACCTTGTGGGATATTGTGTTCATAGTGTGAGAAACTCTTACAACAGTGTGTACACTTGGAATTAACATAGTAGCTATGTTAAGGAATTCAAAACAGCTTAAATGAAAACAGTGTGAATTGTGTATATATATATATATATATATATATATATATATATATATATATATATATTACAGTGTTAACTCATGTATCCGTGGCTTTGATTAGTCTCAAAGCTGTTCACAGCTTTAGAGACTTAACTTTTCTTTATTCTAGCTGCAGAGCTCCCAAGGACCAGAATGACTATGAGAACAACCTAGCCATGGAGGTGTTCTTGTTCCAGTTTGTCAACTACTACTCTTCGTGTTTCTACATCACATTCTTTAAGGGCAGATTTGTGACTTATCCAGGAGATCCGATGTATTGGCTGTGAAAATACAGAAATGAAGTGCTGTGAATACAGCTTTGTGTTCTGACAGTCTAACCTGGTTCATGTTTTCCCCTAGTTGCTCAAAGAAGAGTGTCTTTACTGTCTGTTCCTTAGATTTTTTTAGCCATCAAATAATGACTTTATTTCATGTTATAGCTATCTAAAATTTAAATGATATTTTCTTTCTAATATTCCAGTGTGACCCAGGTGGCTGTCTCCTTGAACTGATGACACAGCTGACAATAATCATGGGAGGACAGTCAATCTGGAATAACACACAAGAGGTGTTACTTCCGTGAATACTAAGTCATGTGATCTTGGGGTGAGAACGGCCCACCCATCCAAGTCATTTTCCTGCATGCCCATCTCTAAAACAGGGGAGACTCTGCTTTTTAAAGGTCTCCAGATAAGAAGATCCATCCAACAGTGTAATCGTACCTGGTGTTTATTAATTATGCTTAAATACCTTCTTTTTATGTTTAACTTAAATCCCCAAGTGCTATAATTTCTGCTTATTAGCCCATCACTGGGGGATGACTGATCAGAGCCCTTTGAGAGATGGCCCTTGTTGGGGCCGTGAGCTAAGATTTCCCACAACTTCCCACAACTTTCTCCTCCTTTTATACATGCATTTAAAAATCCATAACAGGAATTTGTTGAGTGCCTAGTATGTACTAGTCACTGTATTAAGTGTTGTACATATGTGTGTGTGTGCGTGTGTGTGTATAATTTAATCACCCAAACAATCCTTATTCTTATCTCCCTTTTGCAAATGAAGATCCTGTGGCTTAAAGAGGGTAAGTGATTTGCCCAAGCTCTCATTGCCAATAAGAGACCACTGTGGGACTCAGATGTAAGACCCTATCTCTCTGAATCCATGTTCTTCTAAGAACAGAGGCTCTCTTGGGGTCCTAAGGCACAGGGTTACATAATGTTTTAAGAGACACTTGTCTAAAATAATAACTACAGTGGTTTTGACTTACTGTTCTCTTCCTAAAAATGAGAAGAGCAGATATTAGCTAAGGTCACACTGTCCTTTAGATTTTCACATAAGCCCAATCCCATATCAAGGTGGACAGTCCAGTGTTATCTGCAATTTCTGCACAATTCAAGGAGCTTACTGTATTCACTTTCTGTTGCTGCTGTAACAAGTATCCCCAAGCGTCATGGTAGTAGGAAGAAAAAAGAAAAAGTCTCCACTAAACAACACAAATTAAACCTCCTAGGGTTCTTGAATGCAGAAGCCTGCTGAAGTCAAGGTGTTGGCAGGGCTGTTTCTGAAGGCCCCAGGGGAACCTGTATCTTTGCCTCTTCTGGCTTCCAGAGGCCACCTGTGTCTCTTGGCCTGTGACCTATTTTCTCTCTCTCAAGGTCAGCACGGTGTGCCTCTGACTCTGATTCTGTGGTCATATCTCCTCTCCTCTCTCCCCTCTTCTGCCTCCCTCTTCCTCCTTTAATGACCCTGGCGATTACACTGGGCCCACCTCTCTCTTAAAGTTGGCTGGTTAGCAAACTTAACTGCATCTGCAACCATAGTCCCCCTTTGCCAGGGACCCTGACCTCTTCATATGTTCTGGGGATTAGGACATGGACATCTTTGGGGGGGACCATTTTTCTGCCTACCATGCTAACCTTTATAGGATAATGTTTGGCTTTCAGTTTCTGTTCTCACAAAAGTGTTGATCTCTCTTCTGTCTTGCCTTCCACACCAGCATTCTTCTCCTGGGCAACCTAACTGCAGAGCTCACCCCTCTCTGTGGTGTCCCCCAAAACCACTTACACAAGCAAGCCTTACTGATGTTTGGAGCATGGAGGAGAAATTCAAACAACTTGAATTTTGAAATAAAAAAATCCATCATTTTAAAATCTTCCATGCCACTATAAAAAATTTATTTTTTACTTCTTTTTTTAATTTTTAAACTATTTTAAACTTTGTTACTTTTTTAAAACTTTACTTTTTTTCTTATCATCCTTCATTGTAAGCTCCAGAAACCTGCTATTCTACCCACCACATCCAACTTCCCTTTCATTGTTTCTCCTCCCTTCCCTAAACCTTCCTTCTCTCTCCCTTATTACCAAGTTTCTGTCCATTCTCTTTATAGGGCAGTTAAATTAATTTTTCTTTCTTTCTTTCTGTTTTTGCAGAGTGAACACCTTTGGGTGTCAGTGTGTCCTTCCACATTTCTTCACAAGGGCTTCATCTTTCAAGTTCAGTATGGATTACTGGGGCCAGTCTCTAAACAAAGGCATTTCCCTTGTCCCCCAGCTCACCACACCCCTCAAAAAAAAGATTCTGATCTTTGCTGTAAAATGAATCTTTTTTTTCCCTACTGTGCAGTGCACAACTCTTACACTGAACCCACAGTCAGATTTTTCCAGAGGAGTAAATGTAGCTCATGTGCAAATAATACTATTTTTCTCTGTGAAAAGAAATAGATCAGATAGAGGAAATACTAAACTCAGGTTACTCAAAAGCATTTCCTTAAGGAAATAAGTTAAGTATTTAACACTAAATTTTGTTGAATCTGGTTGTCAGTGAGCTATTTTAACCAATCAAGGAGAAGGATATATTTCCTAAATTGGTACTGAGAAATTCATGTGAAATGAAACTTGCTCACATGAACTAGTTTAAAGTAAAGGATGCATTATAGTATCTGTGGTCTGTTTATTCTTTCGCTTAAGTAAGCTCATTGTTGTAGGTTCCAGTGAGCTGAACTTTGCCTCCATGTATTTCTACTATGGGCTAAAATATTTAGGGAATATATTTTGAATTATAATTCCCTTGTTTGAAAACCAGGAATGCTGAGTGGTAGCCAAGTTCGAGGGTGGCTTGTGTTTTCCTCACTGCCTCTTCTCTTTGTATAAGGTGCCAGTCTCCTTCTTACTTTTTCATATTAAATCCTAACATACCAAATATCTATCAGTAGTTCTTGCTATGCCAAAACTACACCCATCATCAAAAATACATAGGAAGAGAAAAGAAAACTTATCAAAGTTAGCGACTATTTTCATGCTATTTAAATATGTCCAAAGGAACATAATGAAATGAAATAACTCACCTGCCTACATCCCCCAAATCCATGTGGGGCTCTTGAGTAGGATTCTGGGAGCAAATGAAGAAGGACAGTGAAGCCATGATCCAGGCTCCCACTGGGGTCTCCCCAGCACTTGGATCAGCACCTGGTATATAGTAGGTCTCAGTCCAAGCCAGCTGATGAGTGAGTGACTCACAGGCATCGAATGCATAATATCAGTGAATTAACAGCATTATTTGTAGGACTAAGAGAATAAGCTGAGATCCCTGTGGCCTTCCCAGCCTCACAAACTATTTTGATATTGGGATCATTTCTGGGAATGTTATTCTGTACTTGACAAAAGGCTAGTATGACTCCAGGGTTAAGCAACTTGCCCTGGAGTAATTTTAGGATAAAATATTAAGGAAAATATTTAAATGCCCAAAATGGCATAGCATTGTCCTTTGACGTTTAGATAATGTATGGCTGTAATTTTCTTACTTTATGTTTTCTACATTTTCCACCACGGGTATGCACTACTATATAATAAGAAAATCTCTCTTCTCCAGATATGATTTGGTTAGAGGATGAGGCAGAGACATATAATAAGAGAATCTTAAGTACAAGTGTCTGTAATTCACTCTTTAAATTCAGGAACAGGAAACTCAGGAATGAAATAGTTTCAGAAAATCAAATATACTTGTATTCAAGATTAGCAAGTGGGAGTGTCCTCAACAGAAATGGTGATTATCTATAATGCAGAGATTAAATGTGATAATGAAGGTACAAAGACAACATGAACTAGAAAGTGCCACGTGGCAAGCACTGAGTAAAGGGCAATTTACTATGATTATGCTAATCTGTGGTCAATTCCCAAGCAAATGATTGTGTAACCCCTGCTAGAGGGAGAAAGCTTCCAGCCTTGGCCAGAGAGGGTGGAGGATCCAATGCCTGTATTTTTTAAAATGTCTACAGGTGCTACACATGTGCAAATTGATATCCCTGCACAAGAACCATAACCCAACAGAAAACCCAAAAGACCGAGGACAATGATGGGTAGACGACAGCCCAAGATTTTCTGCGACAGATGAGTGGTTCCACTCAGGAAGACTGAGAAAGAGGGTCAGAGTCTTAGCTAAGGAAAAGCAAGTCGGGACTTCTAATATGAGCTAATACCATCGGCGGGGGAGAGAATTTCAGCACAAGAAGTTATTGCCAGATGAGTTAGAATGGAAGTTTCATCCTGGATCCAAACCGTGATGGATTTAGGTCCTGGAGGGTAAAAGCCCTGTTTCCGTGGGACATGGACCGGATTCCACAAAAGGCTGAGACAGGAAGTATGAGGCGGAGAAAAATTCCCCCAAGAGACTCCCGAGTCTGGGTGCCAGGAAGGGTGATGGACGAGCGCGGTCCCAGCGCCACCCGCACCGCAAGGCTCCAAGTCGCTGTGGAGCTGCGTGCTCCTGGCCGAACCTCAGACCTGACTGCAGCACTCTGGGCTGCATACTGGGGAGCAGCATCAGCAGCAGGCTGTCCCCGTCATTCTCGTAGGTGCTGCAGTGACCCCCAACACTGTGGCCACGGTGTCCCCAAACCAAGGGTCTAACTGACTTCAGCCTTATTTACAGGTGGCCACAGCCAGTTAGCCTGTGCTGCTCAAAAGGAAGATCCCGCATTTTGATGTGTTAGGGGGTTTGCTAATACCTGGCCTGCTCTGAATCGTTTCATCCTGACAGCAGCCTGGGCAGTGGAAGTTTCATCTCCCAATTTTATTTCAACTTTTTTTGTTGAAAGTATAGTTGGTTTACAATATTGTGTTAATTCTTGGTGTACAGCATAGTGATTCAGTTATACATACATATATATATATATTCCTTGTCATATTCTTTTTCACTATCGGCTATTAAAATTTTTTGAATGTAGTTCCCTGTGCTATACAGTAGGACCTTGATGTTTGATGCAAAAATTACTAAACAAGGTATTTGCAGACTAAACCTAGCCTTGTATATGACAGAGTTGAGTTTATCTCAGGATTTAAATGTGGTTTTGATCTCCAGGATCTCTTTATCTACTTATCATAATTGAAGAGCTTTTGGACCACTTCTCAGAAAAAATGTTTTAAAATCTTAAGATTTAGAGAATAAAGAAGGAAGATAATTATACTGAAAAGCAGATATCAAAATATAGAAATGGACATTTGTGATACAGTAATATCTGAATTATTGGAAGAACGTGTTGAATAAGAGGATCCAGTGGTGGGTCTACTAACCGCAACTTTCTGCCATAGCAGTGAGTGTAAATCATCTTCTGAGATCTGCAACAATTGCATTTTGAATGTAAATAAAGTTAAATAACAAATAAGCCATGAAGTGTGCATTCAGATTCAGGGGTATCTTCAGTCCATAACCCCACCACTTCCCAGAGCTCCCTGCTCTTCCCCTAATGTCATTGAAAGCAGTGGGGAAAGTTTGTGAAGCGAAGGGCATGTTCCATTGCAAAGAAATCTCGTAGCAAACCTGGGAGCATGGCCAGGGAAAGGTTAATGCTGAGATCAGAGGCAGTGGGAAACCTAGCAGGGGCAGCTCTTTACAAGTCACATCACATACTCTGTGTGTGTACGTGTGTGTGTGCATATAGACGTGTGTGCATGTACGGTGTATACACCGGCCTTTCGTGTGAAGCTGTCTCTCTGTCCAAATTTGAAATCCATCCAAACGTGCAGTGCAGTCAGCCGAAGCTTTGCCAGATGCTAAGTTGTCTGTTGTTGCTCTGTCTCTTCTCCTGAATTCCATGAGTAAGCCACATGCCAGCTGTTGCTTTCAGGGACAACAGCTCTGTAGGCTACAGGCCCATGCCTTGTTTCACTGCCAACCCCGATTTCATTTCAGGACAAATTGCCATTTGAAATAGGGGGAAGCATTCAGTTGGCCCACAAGCCTCTGAGTGAGGAAAAAAGGGAACCTTAGAGACAGCTCTGTGGGACAGCATCCAGGAGGGGGCAGAGCACTGGGCTGTAAGTCGAGGCTGTGTTTCTTTTAAGCTCTGCACTGACTTTGAGGCGGCATGTCACTTCTCTGACCCTTGATTTATTCTGCTTAAATTAGGGCCTTGGACCTGTTTGATCCAAAGTTAGAGTAACACTTTTCTGCTCGGTGACCCTCCATGGCTCTCCAATTCTTACAGAGGGAAAAATGCCCACATCCTCACTGTGGTCTCTTAGGCTCCACCCCCAAAACCACCACTGATTTCCTGTTTGCTCTGGCCCACACCAGTCTCCATGCTGTCTGTCCAGCGTGAGGGACCTCCAGGCCCGTGATCACTGTTCTATCTGCCCACCCCTTTGCCTCATTCTTTGCCTTATTCACAGGTCACTGCACCATCCCCAATCCTCCCTACCACAAATTCCTCGTCCTCCTTTATTTTCCTCCACAGCACTTATCACCAGCTCACAGACCCTGTCTTTCTTTCTTTTACTTATTTTCTCTGATGATTTTCAGACTGGAAAGGCCATGGTGGATAATAGCAGAGAAATGTGGGAAAAAAAGACAAATGAGGGAAGGTATCTTCTAAAAGCTAAAATGCCCACCTGAAAAGGAGGTAGGAGATAAATTAGCAGTCATTACAGTTTTGGTAAACACAGACGTAGTCAGGACTAGTTTTCACAATGTTTGGGAGTAGGGTGGCAGCAATAAAAAGAAATTTATCCTGAAAACAAGAAATTAAATTCTTGGGAAGATGATGTGTTCAGCTTGAACTGTCAGTAATACTTTTATGACCTTGGTCTGATAATATCCTGCTTTATAATTTGATCTGTTTGGCATCTGGGTCATGTATCTAATGGTGCAGCAGTTTCAGAAGCAGAACAGACCACCCCACGATGGGAACGGTACTGCCATCTGCAGCCCATGGGCAAACTGGAGTTATTTTATGAATACCTTGAAATGAGTAAGTCATCAGTGGAGATTTCGGTGCTGTCAGTTATACTAGAGTATGTTTTGTGTCTCAGAAGCATCGGTTACTGAGCCAAACAATGACCATCATACCGAAACTGAGCCCGCTTTTCTCCATTAGATGCAATTATGCAGTCAGGCTTTCAAACACAGGGTGCCTCTGTGTATCTTTGTCAATATTTTTGTTGTACAAAGCTGAAGATTTACTGCCAAGGAATGAAATGGAATATTCATGTAGCCCGTGTGGCACAGCTGTTGGCTGATATCCTTCTAAACAGAGTCATGTGAGCCCGCCAGCCTGTGCAGAAAGCCCACAAGAGCATCCTGCGTCATGGCAGCAAGGTTCACAGTGTCACCCCTTAAACATCTCACACCTGCCTTTCACATTGTTCCTTTTCACATTCTTCTGACAGATGGTTTCTGCCTGTTTCCTTGAGTGACCTCATGGCACATCACTGGCTTGAATTCAGGATGAACTTGCTGATCTCAAATATCGGTTAAGCACAGATCCCCTCCTTCTCCAATGTCTTTGTCCATTTCTGTACATTTGCTTGGGCTCTGTTTCACTTTGGTTGAGCTTGGTTCTGAGATCTCAGTTGCCTTTAAATGGTTGTATCTTAAAATAGATTTCCATAGGAAAAGCCATCTTTTCTATTATGCATGGGACACTTTTATCTACTAGAAAGCTGATGATGTGCACGTTTTCTATCTGAGCCCTTTCAGCTCACCACTGCCTTGAATTAGTTTTTTTTTTTAAGCTTAGGAGACAGAAAAGGATTTTGGCCAATAAGCTTTGCATTTATGCATGAGGGTTCATGTCTGCAAAGGCACCCCTTTGTGCTTCCTGTTTATAAGTCTAGAGATAGAGGAAGGTTTTTTTTTTCATAAATCACATTCTATATATAAAATAATTGCTTTTAAAAATATACATTATACATGGAAACGCATCTGGTTCCCTCAGTGAATGATAGGTCATCTTGTGGCATCTTCAGTCAGTGATGATTTGTGGCCTGGGGACTGATTTGAGTTACATTTTTGCTTTTGCTGTGTTTCATGACCAGGTTCCATTAAAGGTGCAGCTGCAGTCCCTGGTGTAGAAGTTATGTTCATTTATTTTGCTTATTTTCAAAAGGACTATAAGACAATGACCTGTTATTCCAAAATGAGTCATAATTGTAAATATTTCTTATTGGAGCTATTATCAGCATTAATAATAACAACAACATTCTGGGGGCAGCATAGCATTTATTATTTTAACACACACAGAAAAAGCCTTGGAAAAAATTTATTGTTCTAGTTAAGTCAAATAAAGGGAATTGAAAGGAAAAGTTGTAGGCTTTCGGGAGAAATTGATAGGATTTTTAGAACTTTATAGTCTCATTAAAATACCAATTAAATAATTCAGCCTCCCCCTACCCTGCAAAACAGGATGGAGTAACATCAATTCTAGAGAGATTTTTCAGATTTATTAGTTTTCCTATTATCTAAATAATCCATAATGAATTAGAAAATTCAATCCATTTCTGAGAGTAGGCAGTCTGTTATTCTGTTTTCAACGCTGGAGTGAAACCTATTTTTTGTTCTTTTGGTTCATGGGAGATAGAATTTCCAATTGCTTTTTGAATTATTTTTGTTCCTCTAAAATAATGTGCCTTTGGTGATGATCTCCTGACCTCAGCTTCCTCCTCCCAGTTTTCCCCGTGATCATTAATGACACCCCACCTGCCTTTTTAGTTATACCTCTTAGCTGCTGAAGGGGAACAGCTTCTGAGAGGTGATCCTGGAGCCCTCCACCTGTGCTTCATTAGGCCTCGCACCCAGACATCAACCCTATTCTCCTTCTCCTGAATTACCTTTCTCTGCTTTTCTACCTGGAAGGATTCTTGCCAATCCTTGGCAGGAACCCCTCCACTTTTTAGAGCTTTTCTGCTCTCCTCTCTAGGCATGAATTGCACTTGATTCTTCTCTTGATGGTGTGTGATTGTGTCCGTGTCCACTGTGCTCCTCGGCTGGACTGATCCTGTTGGAGGCAGTAGTAAGGCTTTGCATCTTCCTGTCCATGTCCAGAGCACCACAGCCTGGACCTTGGATCTCATACATGTTTAAGTGACTTGAGCTTGGAGTTTCAACACACTCACGTACAACTCTTAGATGAGTTGGTGGTAACATTACCCTCAAGGCCCCCACAAGATTCTATATGGCATATGATTTTTTGAGTGAAATTTCTCTTTTAGTTGTTTTAGTGAATTCCCTACCGTCCTTTGAGATTATTAGAGTAATCATGAGTTGTTAACCACAATAACTCTCCCCCCACCAGCAAATGATCCAGCTGTCTGAGAACTCAGACATGGGACATAAGAGAAATAATCTATCATTCTTAAAATCTGGAAGCCATAAGATAACTTTTTGTACTTAGAGCACCCACAACACAAACACCAGTCTGTCAAGAATTTGGTGATGCCTTCCCAGAGGGCAGGTGCCATAAGTGAAATGCAGTGAATGATGAAGTGAGACCTCTTTGTCTCTGTTACTGCCTCTTCCACCTGTGCTGTGTTAACTTGATCTTCCCTTCATATAATATGTTCTCCTTTTAATTTACTACAGTTAATATCAGTTGTTCTTCAACATCTCCTTGCACCCGCCCCCTTCATTCCCTCTCTCCCCAGTGCTATCCCATCCACAACTCTTCTGCGCTCTCCAGGACCAGGCCTGTCTCCCCCACGCCCTCACCTCTGCTCTGTCTGCCCACCACCTGCACTGAGATTTCCTTGTCTCTGCAGAATGAACTTTCCAAAATGGCAGCTGAGTAACAGGGGGGATTGTAGACCGCTCATCTCTTTACTCACTCATTCATTTATCCACCCAACAAACATTGAGCACCTGCTATGCCAAAAAATATCAACTTCTGGGGAGACCAAGACAGGTAAGACTTGGTGTCTGCACTCCCCAGGCCAGGTGAGGCATGGCGAGTAGTTGATGGATTACTAAGCAGGTGAACACAAATTGGACTTCCTAGACCTGGAGATATTTGAACTGAATTTTGAAAGATGAATGGAAGTTAGTTCTCTAACATGTGATAGAAAAAGTGGACACTTCATGCAGAGAGATGGAGACATATAAGAGTACACAGGCATGAAGAAGCTTGGCCAGACTGAAGAACAAGTAGGGCTAGAACAAAGTATCCACAGGTGAGAATATCAGGTACACAAGGCCTCTGTCATGATGAGTATACTTTATGTATCCTTATAGAAACAAGTATATATTGGAATATTTGTAAGCAAGAGAATTGCATAATGTTTATGTTGGAGAAGATCTGGTTATTCTGGCAGCAGAATGGAAGATACTATTTTGGGGGGAGGCCCATATTTGGGGGAAATGTTACTTCAGGGGGCCACCACAGGTAACCCTGACAAGTGGCACACGCCTGCAGAGAGGCCCTGGGCAGAGGGATAGTGACATGTGCGGCAGAAGTGGTAACTGCTGCAGAGGTGACTGCATGACGGCGGGGTACAGAGCTGCTGAGATGACCTTCCAGCCACCCATCCAGAGAGCGGATCTGCAGGAGGAGTTTAAGGGGAGGAGATGGTTTCTAGGAGATGGTTCTGTGTGTGGCATTTTGAGTGTGAATTGTCTATGGGACATCTGAGGGGTGATGTCCGTTGTTAAGCTGGATTCACAAGTCAGGAGCTCAGGGGAGCTGTGGGTGAGTCCATCGGCATGATTCAGTCTTGCCAGGCAGAGGATTGAAGACGAGGCCCTGGGGAAAATGGCCATGTACATGGCAAATGGAAGAAGAGAAATCCACCAAGAGAAAGAAGAATAGCAGAGCAGTTGGGAGAAAACTTGTTGAAGCAACACAGTGAAGACTGTAACCTGGCTTAAGAGGGATTTGAACACTGACTGAAAGAAGCATAGTGAGAAAGGTGGGTGTGTGGGGCAAAAAAGCAAGAGCTAAAGCCGACCTTTAATTGCCAAGACTGGGGAAATTGAGGAGAACTATACTTAGGAAGCCTTTAAAAATCTGATCTGTGTATATCTGCCTGGGCTTTTTAATTTTATTTAAGTAAAACAAAATTCAAGGGGAAAGAACATTCCACAGAGAGGAAAATATTTGTCCACAGCAAAAGCTACCTGTTAATCAAATAAACAGTTACTGAAAACGCCCACTGGTTTGGAACTCATAGCCACCGACAGTGCAACTCCCTCTCAGTGCCGTGGTGAGGGCCGTGGGGGATGCAGGTCTCTGAGCCCTGGAGGAGTTATCAGCGCATGTACTTCCCCAAGAAACTGGAATTTAAAGGGAAGAATAAAGAGTATAAAT
Organism: Camelus dromedarius; assembly: GCF_036321535.1. Classification (NCBI taxonomy): domain Eukaryota; kingdom Metazoa; phylum Chordata; class Mammalia; order Artiodactyla; family Camelidae; genus Camelus; species Camelus dromedarius. The sequence goes on from NC_087457.1 coordinate 1,168,702, forward strand.
TATCAGAGAGCATTACAGGGCCGTGAGAGAAGGTCAGGTGAGGGTTAGTTTTGTTTTACAGTGGGCTTTTCTGGCCTTGCTAAGTTGCTAGGCCTTTGTTGTTGTTGGTCTTTGTTCCAAAAGCTTTTTAGAAAGTTCTTCTCGCTTGAATATCTGAACAGATTAAATCATGTTGGGGTTATTTTTCTGGTGTTCTAGTTTTTAATTAAAAAAAGCTATCTGGAATTTATTTTAATGCCAAAAGTGAGGACACTCTACCAGGACTTCCAAAGATTTATCTAATTACTCCAATAGTTTAATCCACTGATTTGAAGTGTCAGTTTTATAATATTACTGAAATCTCATAAATATCCACATCTGTTCTTGAAATGTATTCTATTTCATTCATAATCTCAGTGCACTATTTCTAAACTGTTTCCATGACCATAGATTAATACCTCCTAGAGTTGGTCCTACTTTATCCTTTTCCAGAAGGTCCCTAATATTACCAATTCAACCATCCCTCCTCATTATTTTACTTGTATATTTGTGTATTTTTCTGGAAGAAATTTAGAATCACCTTTCAGCTTTTTTTCTTAAATCCATTTGGGATTAATAACTAAATTTGCATTCAGATTCTAAATTTATTTTGGAGAAAAAGTGTGCTATGTCACCCAAATTTGAGTCTACCCAATGAAGAGTATGGTGCATTCTACTGTTCATTCAACCATCTTTATTTTTCTTTCTTTTTTTAACTCATTTATCAGAAACATCTTAACATTTTTCACTAATTTATTTCTAAAGTCTGTGCCATTGTTTTCATTATAAATGATTTCTGGGATTTGAACTGGGTTGATTTCTAATAGAGTCCTAATTTCTAGCTTCTCTTGAATGAGAAGGAGATCTGACAGTGTGGGGCCCACTTTCCAATATGGTGATTGTGAGCAGTGCATTTCATTAGGATATCCACTTGCCAATTTGCCAGTAAGTGCACCCAGTCCACACATTTCTGTTACTTACCTGGCCCCTGTAGGCAGATGAGTTCATGTAGGGTTAGATGGGTTATGGACACAGATACTGACATCACTGCTGCCACGCTGCTGACTTTGTGGCATCACTAACTCTGGTTCTTGCCTCTCTGACCTCCCTGAATATGACAGCTCCTTCTGGGCTGTGGAGCTGCTGCATCTTTCCAACACTGTCTGCTTTTCTGCAACGCACCCCTGCCTCTCAGGTCAGAAGCAAATGTCAGCTCCTCCTACCCATCCACCCCATCAACGGTCTTGCCGTTCCTGGCATGAGAGGTCCCTATCCCTTGACTGAGCAGTAACCCTATAGGGACCATAAATTTGCCTCTCATCCACTGTCTTAGTAGCATACATGTGCTAGTTTACTTTAAAGGTCTGCCAGTTAGGAGGGGAGGGTCTAAAAGTCTTTTAGATCTCTGGCCTTATCATTTCTAACTGCTCCCCCACCCCATGGAACAGCTTACCACAGGTCTCTGCTGCCCCATCTGTAACAACGCCATGTAATTTACAGACAAAGAGAAAAGAACTTCCAAGCCACCACCATAATTTTCACTTCCTGTGACCATGCAGACCATAGAAATATCAATATAAACATTCCTGAAGAAGGATATTTTGCTTATGAAGACACTTTAATTGCATACCTTTCTGTGACTTGTAACAACTTCTTAGACTCTCTGGATGTGCTTCACTCACCTTCCCAGACTCAAGGGAGCTTGCTCACTTGCCTATTTGCAGCATATTTCCTCCAACATTCTTTATGCATAGCTTTCCCAAAGGTACATTTCTTATTTCTATTTAAATTATTAGATACTTCCACTATATTCTTTTTTTAATCTTCAATTACAAATCATCTTCCAAGATTGTATTATTTCAACACTGAGAATGAATAATATGCTTCAAGATTCCCAAGTTTATTATCAGCAAATAACTATGGTTGGTTAAAGAATTTTAAGTATGTTATTCCTATTAAGGGTATATACATGAAAGAAAAAGGTTGTAATTAGTCGTCTTCCCAGAGATTTTATATTTGCCTTTTGTTTGGTTTCTTTCACTATTGAACATTATTATTACCATGACCGTCTTTTCTCTTTGGGATTTTGTTCACCATTTGCCTCCCTCTCTTTACAGGAGTAAAGGAATATATGTTGTCCTTCCATCCATCCACCACTCCATGATATGTGTCCATTCCTTCAACAGTTATTCAACTTGGATTCACCACCTTATTTGTGGCCTCTTTTCCACTGCCCCCTCTGTTAGTTCTGGGGAACAATATATTGGAAATCAGAGTGGACACGTGGAAACTTGACTAGCCAGTAGAGATGCATGGTGCCATAAAAAGGCCAGGACATCAGATCGTGGCTGCCCATCATGCAAGGAATAGCAATTCTGGCTGAGGTGGACCAATGTGAGTAAAAAGGCTTCACACGTTGAAGACCTTGAAAAGTCCAAAAATTCATTAGCGGTCCTTCCTAAGGAATCCAGTGTTGGGTATTGTTTAATATGAGAGGGAGATGCTAACACTATCATCGTTAAAAATAACATAGTTGTTGTAACTGTAATTTATTTTTAATATATTTTCTTTATAATTATTATTTGTGACTTACAAGGGCTCTTACAGGGGCAGTTGTTAAGAAGTGGGACCATTATACTGTTGCTGGAGTGTTAATTCAGTAGAAGCATGATAATAATATTAATAAGTACTCACTCTTTTGATCCTAACATGAATATAAAGGTTACCCAGCAGTGCTTGTATAATGGAGATACAAATCTATCTGTTTAAGAGTTTGTAGAACCTAAAATAAGAGCAGTCATTCCACCGTATTTTACCATATAGTCCAGACTATCAGTTTAAAGTGGGAACTACCTGATGAGGCCATATAAACACTTTGTGCATCCCCAAACATTCATTACCTTCCTGGTCCCCTGGGGCAGAGGTCCTTCCAGGGGGTGGTCACATATCTCCTCCCCACCCCACTCTTGGCCTTTACTACACACTGTTGTTCATTAGCTAAGCATCCTCATGCCCTGAATGTGTCTGAGCTGTGAGGGAACAGAACTCAGCTGTTTACAAACTGTATTGACTATGACCAGTCTGAAGAATCTCTCTCCTTCCCTGCCTCCACTCCCACAGGGCAACTGGGGGCTCACAACCACAGATTCCCATGCCAGCCCATCAGGGAACCTCCTTCCCTAGAAATACCCTTACAACCAGGGCTGTTTCCTCCCTTACTACACTGCCAATTTCACTCCCAGATTACAGTCCCCAACAAAAGGCTGTTGCAGTTTGAATTTCTTAATCAAGTCACACTGGCCCTGAGTCCCTGGCATTTTCCCATGAGCATTCATAGAAACAGAACAGGGCCTGGCAGTGGCTGTGGGCCAGGTTCCTGGGTTAGGGGACTTGCTGGGCACTTCAGGTTTTAGAGTCTGGCCCGAGCTCATCTCCCAGCATGGCAGATTCCCATCTGCATGATTTCGGGCCAGGCTTCAAATGTTCACAGCTTCATTTTATCATCTGTAAACAGAATAATTCCCTGCTGCATATTTTAAGACTGTTATGTACCACAAAGAGTGCTTAAGGAATTCAGTGAGTCAATGCGTGGAAGTCACACAACCTGGTCCTCAGGGAATGTTAGTTATATTCATTATGCACCATCGATAAAATTGGCTGCACAGACTTGGCCAGGTATCAAAGCTACAGGCACAAGAATTTGACAATGTGTCACTGTCTGGATCATAGTCACAATTTTACACAGTAAAACAAGATTCCTGGGACCACTTAGCTGTCAGCCCACCTGACTCCCCACCCCAAAAACACTCACTTTATCTGATTTGCTTGCTACCCCTACTTTTTCGAGAAAGTTGGCAAATCACACACAGACAATGACTGCTAGATTATGTCCATTTCCATTCACTCAAATTTCCCCATTTTCAGTATCCACTGTGCTGCAAAACATAGACTAATGTTCAGAAATATGACAGTGAGGCCTTTCCAGTTCCACATTCAGAGAAGTATGAATCTGTCATGTTTAATATGTCATATGACACTAAGCAAGGCAGGAAAGCGGGCTCCCGTGCTTTAAGGAAATTTTTAGCAATGACATTTGTAACTAAAAGTGTTTTTGTTTCACCTTCAGCTAACCAGAAAATTCAATTGACTCCTATTACCCATTACTCAGTTGTCCTGGTTTGATTGTATTAGGCACTCTTTCCTCATCACCCTAGCATGGCTTTGCTCCATCAACACAGATGGATTGTCTCCAAGGCTGCTCCATGTGCATGGGCATGTTTGTGTACACACGTGCACCCACTGATTGGTGCCACTGATCTATATCCAGTAGTTGTTCTGCCTTATAACTCAGGCATTGCTTTATTATACCCTAGAAAACTGCTTTTAGATCATTAATTGTACTATAGACCATCCTCTTGCCCACATTAGGAAATGACATCTTCCAAGACACAGGTCCTGTGTGCTTGTATATATGTATAAGTAAGAATTAAACATGTATGTCATCCCCTCACATATTTAATTTGTGCCTTCCCAATCAAATGTGCATAGTAAAGGCTAACTTCCCATAACAGTAGAACTTTAAGGAAGTAAGAAGAAGAAATTAGCCACCAGGGAGAAGACAGGGCATCAAGCAGGAGTTTGGTATCAAATAATTTATTCTAAAGCTGCTCTGGCTCAATAAATAAGTGAAACTGACATTATTGTATCATGCTAGAGCATCTGCTATTGAAGGCTGATTTTAATTTACTTTGATATAAGTGGAAAATTGTGTTGGAACAGCATGGGAAATGAAGCACACTTCATCTATCTGTACTCCCGCAGTGTATTTCAGAGCTGCTCAGTTTTGAGGAAAAGTATCTTTTCAGGAGACAATAGAATTGTTTTCCTTGTTGGAATTTTTGTAGCTTCCAGAAGCACATCTGCAGGTGATTATGTAAAAGTCTAGAGTTCCATTAAATAACAGGAAAATTTAGCCTATTGAAATCTAGGAGAAGTGAAATATTTTTGCTTACCACCACCAACAACACCATCACCACCACCACCACCACCACAACCACCAGGCAAGCACGTGTACACCTAGAGAGATTTCACATCAGAGGAAATGACAAAGCTGGTTCTGTTACCGAGGCCAAACTTGTTCTGCTCACTGCCCAACAGTGATAAATAAATAAATCAGGAGATGAGGTTTTGGGGCAAGGAATAGTAACTTTATTCAGAAAGCTGGCAGACCAAGAAGATGGGGGACAAATGTCCTGGAGAACCATCTTGCCTGTCAGAATTCAGGCTCCTTTTAAACTAAAAAGGAGACGGGTTTTGGTTGATTGTGCAAACTTCTTGCTGCAGGCATTCTTTGTTCTTGTAGCCATCCATGTGGGTCAGGCTATGGTGTCCCTGTAAACCTCCAACAAAACAACGGTTATTCTCTATTTTGCAACTTGCCATCTCTGCCTAAGTGCAGAAGTGCTAACATCCTTAAAGGTCAGAGCCCCGAGAATAGGCTTTCCTGTAGGTTTTAGGCTAAAGGCAACGTTGTTTTACAAAAGATGCAGAGCCAGCAAGATTAAGCCTGGAAAACAGGGCACAGTGCTTCAAAGTAAAGGAACAGATCCAATATGGCGTCAGATTCGTTCTCCTCTATTACAGTTCTAGTTGGGGGAAATTTTGCAATAGAAAATCCCCTTAGTTGTTTTTCTTGATTTGCCTGAGATCTTGTTTGTTGGCTTGTGGTCTCATGGTGTCTAAACTTTATGTTAAGATGAATACTATTAAAATCATATGGTGCAGAAAACATATCTGTTCTGCTTCAAAAAATGACTGAAACATTTAGCTTTGTTTATTCCCATAGAATTTGGATTGAATCTATTTTCGACTTTCTTCTTCCTTCAAACCAGTTTTTTACTGGAGGGTTTAAAGCCCAAATTAAAGAATTTTGGAGAAAACTCATGTAATTCATAAAAGCTTTACATCCGAATTTAAGATTGACCCATATTTATACTTTTAATCAAGGAACATGTTAAATTTTGTTAGTTGATCACTTATGACTTTTTTAACTTTGTCCATGTAATCTTTTGGAAGTTGAGAGGCTTAGACACTTGATCTAACAAAACAGGTATCATTGCTTGACTCTGTGAATGGAAGAATCCCAGTATAGTTTCCTGCTAGTGCATTTTATTAAAAAAATAAAGAATTCTTGCTATCTAATAAAGCAACTGACAGAAGCAATACTGAGTGTTTAAAATAAATCAGATTGTGGGTTCAATTATCTAAACAAGTGAAGATAGTATAGGGAAAAATTATGAATTTGAAGGAAAATATATTTTATGCAATTAATATTCTATTTTTAAGAAGCAAATGATAAAAAAAATCAAATTTTTAATCATTTATCTACAAAGGAGCTATATAAAGCCAACTTATCTTCATAAGTGTTACAAATACAAAAGGGCTATCTAAATCTACATTATTAAAGAATAAATTGTACCAAATTGATCTCCAAGGTTGATTGATTTTCATGATATTTCTAATTTTTGATAACTTTCATATAACATATCCAAGTAGCTCTTGAGTTATCCACAGTACCCTAGTCTACAGTTATTCTTACTGTGCTTAAAAAATGTAATAGGCATGGATCAAGCCCTTGCTTTTGAAATGCCACTGGACTTCTGGATATTCCCTTAAGTTAAAGACCAAAAGCAAAGTAACTATTCTACTTTAAAGCAGTTGCTCAAAGATTTTAAGACATTCACTATCTATATTCAGTTTACAGGAAAGAATTAAGTTTTCTGAATCTTAAAAAAAAATCTACTGCTGAAATTGAAATTCTGGCTTGTCTGTTGACCATAAATAAAAAGGCTCTAAATTAAAGCTCCCTTTACTGTTTTCTTCCCAGCATAGGCCATGATCATCACTTTCACACCAGACACGATCTCCTGTCTGGTGTATTGCTGGTCATTCTTTGTACCACCATAGGGGGACCACCTGCATGACACCATGGAGGGACAAAACAACAACAACCTCTGCTGGTTCAGCATCATGGGCTTCAAAGCAGAAGCAAGGAAAATCCATACATTAGGCTTAGTAACCATACCTCATGCAGGTAAGTTCTGTTTACAAGTGTTTAAAAATGCATTTCATCTTTTGTAAGACTTTTATTGTAATATAATTCTGTTTGATATCACAGCTGCCAGAGGGGTTTTTTTCTAGTTTTCTTTTCAGATAAACTTTAAAAAGGAAAAGATATAAAAGTTAATACAGACTAGGGTTAGAAACTTCAAACCAAACCATAAAGCAACATTTTAAAATAAGAGTTTCAAGTGAGTACAGGGAGATGGATCCAGGAGGAAACTCTTTTTTTTTTTCCTCTATTTTATATTTTAGTGCTTTATTTTGTATTAAAAAAGTTTCTATTTTTCTTCTTTTTCTCTTTTTAAATTTTTTTTTACTGAGTAATAGTCATTTTACAGTGTTGTGTCAAATTCCAGTTTAGAACACAAGTTTCAGTTATACATGAACATACATATATTCATTGTCAATTTTTTTTTCACTGTGCAGGAGAAAACTCTCATATGTTAGAAATGAAGAAACTCTTAAGAGTTCCAAAAAGTAAGATGATTCAATTATTATGAGTAATGTGTTATTTAAGCACACCCTGATGACCCTGAATGATGACAAACTAGCACAGTCACTTAACAAAGCAACACAAAGACAAACAATGTAACCTGGTAACCACTAGTTTGTTCTCTACAAGTCTGTTTCTTTTGTTATATTCACTAGTTTATAATTTGTTGTATTTTTTAGATTCCACGTATAAGTGATATCATACAGTATTTGTCTTTCTCTGTCTGCCTCATTTCACCAAGCATAATACCCTGCAAGTCCATCCATGTTGTTGTAAATGGCAAATTTTCATTTTTTATGGCTGATTAGTATTCCATTCTATGTATGTGTGTGTGTATATATGTATCTATATATATACACCAAGGATCAAATGGTAGTTCCATTTTTAGCTTTCTGAGGAACCTCCATACTGTTTTCTACAATGGCTACACCAATTTACATTCTCACCGACAGCATATGAGGGATTACTTTTCTCCATATCCCTGCCAACATTTGTTACTTGGGTTCTTTTAGATGACCATTCTGACAGGTGAAAGGTGATGACTCATTGTGGGTTTGATTTGCATTTCTCTGATTATTAGTGGTGGTGAGCATCTTTGCATGTGCTTGTTGGCCATCTGTATGTCTTATTTGGCAAAATGTCTATTCAGGTCTCCTGCCTATTTTTCAATTGAGTTGTTATACAAATATAATTTATAATGATATATGTAACAAACATAAAAGCTCCTAAATATATGAAGAAAACATTGACAAAATTGCAGGGAGAAGTAGACAGCTCTACAATAATAGTAGGAGACATCAATAACACACTTTCAATAATAGGTAGAACAACAAGACAGAAGGTCAATAAGGAAATAGGCAGCTTGAACAACATTATAGATCAGTTGAATCTAAGAGAAATATATATAGAAAACTTCACTTCACAAAACAGCAAAACACATTGTTCTCTAATATATATGGAATATTCTCCAGGTTACACTATATGTCAGGCCACAAAAATATCACAATAAATTTAAAAAGTTTGAAATCATACAAATAATCTTTAAATGAAAATGGAATGAAACTAGATATCAGTAGCAGAGAAAAACTGGGAAGATCCACTAATGTGAGGAATTAACACCCTTAAACAACCCATGGGTCAGAGAAGGAACCATAAGAAAATTTAGGAAAACTGAGTCAAGTGAAAGTGAAAACTTAGCATACAGAACTTAGGGATTCTGCAAAAGTAGTACTAAGAAGGAAATTTATACCTGCAAATGCTTATATTAAAAAAAGAACAATTCCCAAATCAACAAATTACAACTTAAAAACTAAAAAAGAACAAACTAAATGCAAAACTAGTGGCAGAAATTTAATAATAAAGATTCAAGCAGAGATACTCAAAATGAGAATAGAAAAGCTACAGAGAAAAATCAATAAAACCAAGAGTTGCTTTATTGAAAACATAAACAAAATTGACAAACTTTTTGCTAAGTTGACTATGGAAAAAGGAAACAGACTCAAATAACTAAAATCATAAATGAAAGAAGGGATATTACAATAAATTTTACAGAAATAAAAATTGTTATAAAAGCATTATGAAAAATTGTACACCAAAAATTTGGATATCTCAGATGAAATGGACAAATTCCTAGAATCACAAAACCTACCAAGACTGAACAATAAAGAAATAGAAAATCTAAACATCCAAAACTAGTTAGGAGATTGAATCAATCATCAAAAAACTTCCAACAAATAAAAGCTCAGGGCCAGAAGACTTCACTTGTGAAGTCTACCAAACATTTACAGAGGAATTAACACTAATTCTCCCCCAAACTCTTCCAAAAATTTGAAGAGGAGGGAGCATTTCCAGACTCATTTTATGCTGTCAGCATTACACTGATACCAAATCCTGACAAGGACACTATAAAAATTGCAGACCAATATCCCTGATGAAAATTCTCAAGAAAATATCAGCAGACAATTTAACAGCACGTTTGTAAGTATTATACACTGTGACCAAGTGGAATTTATTCCTGGAATGCAAGAATGGTTCAACATACAAATATTAATCAATTTAATATACCACAGTAGCAGAATAAAGATGAAGGGAACCCATGATCATCTCAATTTATGCAGAAAGAGCATTTGACAAAATTTAACACCTTTTAATTATGTAAACCCTTAACAAACTAGGAATAAAAGATAACTACCTCAACATAATAAATGATACATATGAAAAGCCCACAGCTAATATACTCAATGGTGAGGCTGAGGGCTTTCCCTCTAAGAAAGCTTAATAAAGAGACTAAATTCTTCACAAGGAAATTCACAAAATACCATTAAATAGAATAATATTCAAGATTCTCTATATCTTCTTTATAGACCAAAAATAAAAAACAAACCCCAAAGCAAAAAACTTACACCAGGAACATAATGATAAGAGTCCCTGGTTGAGGACAGCAATGAACAGGAGACTACAGTAGACAGGTGACTAGATTGTATAGTAGGAAATATTTAGAACCATTACATAAAATTTATATTAGTCAATAGACACATAAGTCAATGGAACAGAATAGAAAACCCAGAAATAGCCCCCACCCAAGAACAGGAAACTGATTTTTGACAAAGATACAAAAAGCAACTTTTGAAAAGCCTTTTCAACCTAAGGTACTGGGACAATTGGATATGCATAGAAAAAAATGAACCTTGACCTAAGTCTTACACCTTATGTAAAAATAACTCAAAATGAATCATAGAACTTCATGTAAAACATAAATATATCTAGAAACACATACTCTGATTTCTCAGCATGTTTCCTTAAGACAGTTTCAAGATAATGGCAGTTTGTGCTGGAATGTTGATTTGGAGTGATTGCTCCCCTTATGTACATAGGTAAGCCTGTCATCCTAACAAAGAAAGTCTGTTTCCAACAAGGTAGTTGAAGGACAGCTTCCAACACATTCAGATCCCAGATTGGAACATGTGGAGAAGCATTCATTCAGCTAGCCAGAATAGGCATGCTATATCTAGAAACAATTACCCTGAAATAAAAATCAAGTTCTGTAGAGATGGTTTGAAGCTAAAGGAGGTTTGAGCTGGAAAACCGAGTTAGATAGAGTGCCTCTCATTATGTATTTAGGAAGGCCTGTCAACATAACACAACAAAATTTTTTCCCAAAATGATAGGTGAATAACAGCTTGCACACACATTTGGATCAAAAAATGGAACATGTGGGAAAGCCTTCATTCAGCTAGACTGAAAGTGAAGGGTACAAGTATAAACAATGTGAATTCTCAGAAAGTTTCCAAGAGCTGGTTTCAAGGAAGAGGAAGTTTGTGCTGAAAAACCAAGATGGAGTGAGTGTCTCCCCTTATATATATAGGTAGGCCAGTGTCACTAACCCATAAACTAGGTGTTACCAACAATGTAGTTGAAGGACGGCGTCCACAGACAATCAGATCCCTGAATGGAACATGTGTAGAACCGATCATTCATCTAGCACAAAGGACAAGGGTACATCTAGAAACACTAACCCTGATTTCTCAGCATGTTTCCTCAAGCCGTTTCAAGGTAAAGGCAGATTGCTCTGGAAAACTAAGTTGGAGCATGTGCCTCCCATTATATATAAAGGTAGGACAGACCCCCTAATCCAGAAACTCTGTTTTCCCAACATGGTAGTTACATGACAGCATCCACACACATTGGGATGTCGGAATGCAACATGTTGAGATGTGTTCATTTATCTAGCACAAAGGACAAGGGTTCATCTAGAAACATATACCCTGGTTTTTCTGCATGTTTCCTCCAGCCGATTTCAAAGTAAAGGCTGTTTGCTTTGGATAACAGTTGGAGAGAGTGCCTCCCTTATATGTACAGGTGGGCCAGTGCCACTAACTGAGAAACTTTGTGTTCATAAAAATGTAGTTGAAGGAAGGCTTCCACACACAGATGAATCTCAGAATGTTACATGTGAAGAAGCGTTCATTCACGTAGCACAAAAGAAAAGGGTACATCTAGAAGCAATTACCCTCATTTCTCAGCATGTTTCCTGAAGCTGGTTTCAAAGTAAAGCCAGTTTGCTCTGTAAAGCCGAGTTGGAGCAAGTGACTCCCCTTTTATATATAGGCAGGCCAGTGCCACTAAGCGAGAAATTCTGTGCTCAGAACAAGGTATGTGAATGAAGGATTCGACACACATTTGGATACCAGGATGAATCATGTAGGGAAGCGTTCATTCACCGAGCACAAAAGGCAAGATTACATCTAGAAACACTTACCCTTTCTCATCATGTTCCTTGAGCTGGTTTCAAGGTAAAGGCAGTTTGTGCTGGAATACCGAGTTGGAGTGTGTTCTTCACTTATATATAAAGTTTGGCTAGTTCCACTAACCCAGAAACTATTTTCACAAAAGTGTAGGTGAAAGACTGCTTCTACACACTTTCAGATCCCAGAATGGAACAAGTGGAGAAGCGTTCATTCTTGCAGCAGAAAGGGCGTGGACATATCTAGAAACACCCTGAATTCTCAACATGGTTCCTAGAGAGGGATTCAAAGTAAACGCAATTTTGCTGGAAAACTAAGTTGGAGAGAGTCACTCCCCTTTTTACATACAGAGGTAGGCCAGTGCCTCTAAACCAGAAACTCTGTGTTCTGAACAAGGTAGGTGAATGTTGCCTTACACACACACATTCGGATGCTAGAATGGAACATGTGGAGAAGCTTTCTTTCAGCTAGAACAAATGGCAAATGTACATCTAGAAACAAGTACCTTGACTTCTCAGCATGCTTCCTAGAGTGGGTTTCAAGGTAAAGGCAGTTTGCTCTGGAAAACCAAGTTAGAGTGAGTGCCTCCCCTTCTATAAATAGGTAGGCCAATGCAACTAACCGAAAAACACTGCATTTAGAATAAAGTAGGTGAAAGGCTGCTTCCAAACACAGTCTGACCCCAGAACTAAAGATGTACAGAAGTGTTCATTCATCAAGCAGAAAGTGCAAGAGTACCTCTAGAAAAACCTACCCTGATTTTTCAGCATGATTTCTAGGGATGGTTTCAATGTAAACACAGTTTGTGCTGGAAAACCGAGTTGGAGTGATTCACTCCATTTTTATTACAGGTAGACCATTACCCCTAACCCAGAAACCCTTTTTTCCCAACAAGGTAGGTGAAGGGTGGCTTACACATACATTTGGATCCCAGAATGTGACAGGTGGAGAAGCATTCATTGAGCTAGCACAAAGGGCAAGAGTACTTCTGAAAATACTAACCATGATTTCTCAGCATATTTCCTAGAGCAGGTTTCAAGGTAAAGGCTTTTGCACTGGAAAACCAAGTTGGAGCGATTTTCTCCCCTTACATATATAGGTAGGCCAGTGTCACTAACCGAAAAACTGTGAGATACAAACAACACAGGTGAAGAATGACTTCCACACACATTTGGATCCCAAAATGGAACATTAGGTGAATTGTACATTCATCTAGCACAAAGGGAAATGGTACATCTAGAAAGAGTTACCCTGATTTCTCAACATGCTTTCTACAGTCAGTTTCAAGGTACAGGCAGTTTGCAATGGAAAACTGAGTTGGAATAAGTACCTTCCACAATATACATAGGTTGGCCAGTGCCCCTAACCGAGAACCTCTGTGTTCCCAACAAGCTAGGTAAAGGACAGCTTCCACAAACATTCAGTTCCCAGAATGGAACATGTGGAAAAGCATTCATTCATCTAGCACAAAGGGCAAGTGTACATCTGGAAACACCCTCATTTCTAAGCATGTTGCCTAGAGTAGGTTTCAAGGTAAAGGCAGTTTGCACTGGAAAACTGAGTTGGAATATGTGCCTCCCCTAATATATATAGGGAAGCCAGTGCCCCTAAACCAGAAACTCTGTGTTCAGATCAAGGTATGTGAATCACGGTTTCTGCACACATTAGGATCACAGAAGCATTCTTTCATTCTAGTAGAGTGGGCAAGGTTACACGTGGAAATACTTTGCCTGATTTCTCAGCATGTTTCATTGAGCCAGTTTCAAGGTAGAGGTTGTTTGCGCTGGAAAATTGAGTTGGAGTGAGTGCCTCCTCATATATATAAGTAGCCTAGTGCCATTAATACAGAAACTCTGTGTTCTGAACAAGGTATGTGAGGAGGGCTTGCACACACATTTGAATGTCAGAATGGAAAATGTGGAGAAACATTCATTTATCTAGCACAGAGAGCAAGTGTACATCTAGAAACAATTACCCTGATTTCTCAGCATGTTTCCTATAGTCAGTTTCAAGGTAAAGGCAGTTTGTGCTAATAAATGACTTGGAGTGAGGCTCTCCCCTAATATATATAGGTAGACCAGTGACTCTAACCCAGTAACTCTGTGTTCACAACAAGGTTTGTGAAGGTTGGCTTACGCACACATTCGGATCCCAGAATGGAACATTACGAGAAGCATTGTCTAACATAGCTCAAAATGGAAAGATATATCTTGAAATACATACCCTGCTTCTCGGAATGGTTCCTTGAGCCGGTTTCAATGTAAAGGCAGTTTGTGCTGGTAAGTCGAGTTGGATCGAGAGCCTTCCCTTATATATACAGTTTGGCCAGTGCCCCTATCCCAGAAACTCCATGTTAACAACAAGGTAGGTGAAGGACTGCTTCCACACAGATTAGAAACTCAAAATGGAACATGTGAAGAAGCGTTCATTCATCTAGCAAAAGGGGCAGGTATACATCTAGAAACCCTTATCCTGATTGCTCAGCATGTTTCCTGGAGCACGTTTCAAGAGAAAGGCAATTTGTGCTGGAAAACCGAGTTGGAGAGAGTGCATACTCATAGGTATGTAAGTAGAGTTTTTCCCCAACCACAGACAGTCTGTGTTCCCAACAAGCTAGGTGAAGGATGGCTTCCAAACACATTCGGATCCTAGAATGTATCATGTGAAGAGGTGTTCATTTGTCTAGCATACAGGGCATAGGTTTAAATAGAAACACTTACTATGATTTCTCAGCATGTTGCCTAGTGACACTTCCAAGGGAAAGGCAGTTTGTGCTGGAAAACAGAGAAGGAATGAGTGACTACAAACAGGTATGTAAGTAGTGTAGTTCCCCTAACGCAGAAACTCAGTGTTCCCAACAAGCAAGTTATAGATGGCATTCACACACATTCAGATTCCAGAGTGGAGCATGTGGAGATGCGTTCATTCATCTATCGTACAGGTAATGGTTATATCTAGAAACACATACTCTGATTTCTCAATATGTTTCATAGAGCCGATATCAAAGGAATGTCCATTTGTGCTGGAAAACTGACTTCGGTCCAGTGCCTGCCCACAGATATGTAAATGGCATTGCTCTCCTTACCCAGAAACTCTGGGTCCCCAACAGGCTAGTTGAAGGATTGCTTCCAAACATGTTGGAAACTAACATTGGGGTATGTGGGTATGAGTTAATTCAACTAGCATACATGGCATGGGTATATCTAGAAACACTTATCTGATTTCTCAGCATCTTTCCTAGAACCGTT
Source organism: Camelus dromedarius (assembly GCF_036321535.1). Classification (NCBI taxonomy): domain Eukaryota; kingdom Metazoa; phylum Chordata; class Mammalia; order Artiodactyla; family Camelidae; genus Camelus; species Camelus dromedarius. The sequence continues at coordinate 1,183,827 of NC_087457.1, forward strand.
TTCAAGGGAAAGGCAATTTGCACTGGAAAACCGAGTTGGAGTGAGTGCCTTTATATAGATTTGTAAGAAGTGTAAATCCCTGAACACAGAAATCTGTGTTCCCAACAATCCAGATGAAGGACGTCTTCCACAAACATTCAGATCCCAGAATGAACCATGTGGAGATGCCTTCATTCATCTAGCATACAGGGCATGAGTCCATGTAGAAACACTCTCTGAATTCTCAGCGTTTATCCTAAAGCAGGTATTAATGGAAAGACAGATTGCGCTGAAAAAACGAGTTGCAGCGTGTGCCTACCCATAAATATATAAGTAGTGTAATTCCCCTAAGACAGAAACTCCATGTCCCCAACAAGCTAGGTGAAGGATGGCTTCCATGTACATTCGGATCCCAGAGTGGAGTATGTGGAGAGACTCTCCTTCATCTAGCATACAGGGCATGAATATGTCTAGAAACACTTACTCTGATATCTCTGCAAGTTTCATACAGCCAGTTTCAAGCAAAATGTATTTTGTGCTGGAAAACACAGTTGGACCCAGTTCCTTCCCATAGATATGTAGGTAGATTACTTCCCCTAGAACAGAAACTGTGATCCCAGCAATCTAGGTGAAGGATGGCTTCCACACACATTCTGATCACAGAATGTAGTATGTGGAGAGGCGTTCATTCATCTAGCATACAGGGCATGGGTACATCTAGAAACACTCATCATGTTCCCTAGAGCTGGGTTCAGGGGAAATGTAGTTTGCACTGGAAAATTGAGTGGTAGTGGGTGCCTCCACATAGGTATGTAAGTAGCACAGTTCCCCTAATACAGAATCTCTGTGTTACCAACAAGCTAGGTGAAGGACAGCTTCCAAATACATAGGGATCTAAGAATGGAATATGTGGGGAGGCATTCATTCAACTAGCATACATCACATGGGTATATCTAGAAACCCTTACTCTCATTTCTCAGTATCTTTCATAGAGCCGTTTTCAAGGGAAAGGTGGTTTGCGATGGAAAACTGAGTGGAGCGAGTGCCTTTCCATATTAATACAAGTAGTGTAGGTCCCCTAACCAATAAATATATGTTCCCAACAATCTAGGTAAAGAACTACTACCACACACTTTTGAATCCTAGAATGGAGCATGTGGAAAGGCATTCATTCATCTAGCATACAGGGTATGAGTACATCTAGAAACACTCTGATTTCTCAGCATGTTTCTTAGAGCCAGTTTCAAGGGAAAGATAGTTTGCACTGGAAAACCGAGTTGGAGTGAGTGCTTCCCCATAGATATGTAAGTAGCATAGTTTCCCTAAGCCAGAAACTCTGTGTTCCCAACAAGCTAGGTGAAGGATGGCTTCCAAATATATAGGGATCTAAGAATGAAGTATGTGGGGAGGTGTTTATTCATCTAGCATACATCACATGGGTATATCTAGAAACACTTACTCTCATTTCTCAGCATCCTTCATAGAGCCGTTTTCAAGGGAAAGGCAGTTTGCGATGGAAAACTGAGTGGAGGGAGTGCCTCTCCATAGGTATGTAAGTAGTGTAGTTCCCCTAAGATAGAAACTCAGTATTGCAAACGAGCTAGGTGAAGGATGGCTTCCACACACGTTCAGATCCCAGAATGGAGCATGTGGAAAGGCGTTCATTTATGTAGCATTCAAAGTATGAATATATCTAGAAACACTTACTCTGATTTACCAGCATGATTCCTGAACCCGATTTTAAAGGAAAGGCATTTTGCACTGGAAAACTGATGTGGAGCCAGTGCCTCCCCATAGGTATGAATATAGCTGAGTTCTCCTAACACAAAAATTCTGTGTTCCCAACAAGCTCAGTGAAGGGAGTCTTCCACAGCCATACAGATCACAGAATGGAGCACGGCAAGATCAATTCATTCATCTAGCATACAGGTCATGGGGACATGTAGGAACACTTACTCTGACCGTTCATCATGTTTTCTAAAACAGGTTTCAAGGGAAAGGCTGTTTGCATTGGAAAACCTGGTTGGATCAAGTGCATGCCCATAGGTATATAAGTAGCCTAGTTCCCATAACACAGAATGTATATATTCATAACAAGCTAGGTGAAGGACAGCTTCCACACACATTCGGATCCCAAAATGGAGCATGTGGAGAAGTGTTCATTCATCTAGTATACAGGGCATGGGTACATCTAGAAATACTGATTTCTCAGCATGTTTCCAAGAGCCTGTTTCAAAGGAAAGGAATTTTGCCCTGGAAAAGCGAGTTGGAGTAATTATCTCCCCATTGATATGTAAGGATTGTAGATCCCCTAACACAGGAACTTAGAGTTCTCAATAATTTAGATGAAGAACAGCTGCCACACACATTCAGATCCCAGAATGGAGCATGTACAGAGGCATTCATTCATCTATCATACATTTAATTGTTATATCTAGAAACACATTCTCTGAAAACTCAAGATGCTTCTTAGAGCCGATTTCAAAGGAAAGGCCATTTGCCCTGGAAAACTGAGTTCGAACGAATTCCTGCCCACAGATATGTAAGTGGCGTTGTTACACTAACATAGTAACTCTGTTTTCCCAACAAGTTAGGTGAAGGATTGTTTCCAAACATATTGCAATCTAAGAATAGAGGATGTGGGGAGGCATTCATTCAAATAGCATACATGGCATGGTTATATATAGACACACTTACTCTGATTTCTATGCATCTGTCCTAGAGCCGGTTTGAAGGGAAAGACACTTTGTGCTGGAAAACTGAGTTGAATCAACTGCCTCCCTATAGGTATGTAAGTAGCGTAGTACCCCTAACACAGAAACTCTGTGTTACCAACAAGTTAGGTGAAGGATGGATTCCACACACATTCAGATCGCAGAAGAGAGCATGTGGAGACACCTTCATTCATCTAGGATACAGGGCATGGGTACAAGTAGGAACAATTACCTTGAAATCTCAGCATGTTTCCTTGTGCTGGGTTAAAAAAAGTCAGTTTGCTCTGGGAAAAAGAGTTGGGTGGTGCCTACACAATTGTATGTAAGTAGTGTAGTTCCCCTAACACAGAATCTATGTTTTCCCAACAAGCTAGGTGAAGGATGGCTTCTTCAAATACTCGGATACCATAATGGAGCATTGGAATGGTGTTCATTCATCCAGTGTATAGGGACTGTGTACATCTAGAAACACTTACTATGACTACTCAGCATGTTCCCTAGTGTCGGTTTTTAGCGAAAAGCATTTTGTGCTGGAACACCAAGTTGGAGTGAGTGAATACCCATAGGTATGCAAGTAGTGTAGATCCTCTAGCCCAGAAACTCTGTGTTACCAACAATCTAGGTGGAGGACAGCATCCACACACATTAAGATCCCACAATGGAGCATGTGGAGATGTGTTCTTACATCTAGCATACAGGGCATGGGCACATCCAGATACCCTTACACTGATTTCTCAGCATTTTTCCTGGAGCCAGTTTCAAGGGAAAGGCAATTTTCATTGGAAAACCAAGCTGGAGTGAGTGCATGCCCATAGGTGTGTAAGTAGCATAGATGCCCTAGCCCAGTACCTCTGTTCCCAACAAGCTAGGTGAAAGATGGCGTCCACACACTTTCGGATCCCAGAATGGAGCATGTGGAGAGGCGTTCACTAATCTATCCTACAGGAAATGGTTATCTCTAAAACATATACTCTGATTTCTCAGCATGTTTCCTAGAGCCGTTTTCAAGTTTAAGGAAGTTTGCGCAGGAATACAGAGTTGGAGTGAGTGCCTCCCCATATATATGGAAGCAGTTCAGTCCCCTAACTCAGAAACTCTCTGTTCCCTACAAGACAGGTGAAGAACAGCTTCTACACACAATCGGATTGCAGAAAGAAACATGCGGAGAGGCATTCACTCATTAAGTATACATTTCTTGGGTATATCTAGAAACATATACACTGATTTCTCCGCATGTTTCCTAGTGCCTTTCTTAAAGGACAGGCAGTTTGCCCTGGAAAACTGAGTTTGAGCAAGTGCTTCCCCATAGATATTTAGGTGGCATTTTTCCTGTAACACAGAAAATCTTTGTTCTCAAAAAGCTATGTGAACTATGGCTTCCAAACACATTCGGGTCCCATTACGGAGCATGTGGAAATGCGTTCTTACATCTAGCATACAGGTCAAGAGTATTTCTAGAAACAATTACTCTGATTTCTCTACATGTTTCCTAGGCCAGATTTCCAAGAAAGGAATTTTATGCTGGAAAACAGACTTGGTGTCAGTGCCTCATCATTGAAAGGAATGTAGCTTAGTTCTCCTAACACAGAAACTCTGAGTGCCCAACAAGCTAGGTGAAGGAGGTCTTCCACATTCATACGCATCCCAGAATGGAGCATGGGGAGAGCCATTGGATCATCTAGCATAAACAGCATGGGTACATGTAGAATCACTTACAATGAATTTTCAGTATGTTTTCTAGAACAGGTTACAAGGGAAAGGCTCTTTGTCTGTAAAAATGAGATTGGTCAATGCATGCCTATAGATATATAAGTAGCATAGTTTTCATAACCGGAATCTCCATGTTGCCAACAAGCTAAGAGAAGGATGGCTTCCACAAACATTCAGATCCTAAAATGAAGCATGTGGAGAGGCATTGTTTCATCTAGCTTACAGATGCATATAGATGCAGCAAAACCTCTCTACTTGTTCCATTCTCAGATCTGAATGTGTGTGGAAGCCTTTCTTCAAATACTTGTTAGGAACACAGTTTCTCCTTCTGGGATATAACATTACTCCCATATCTATTGGGAGGCACTCTCTCCAACTCGGTTTTCTAGTGCAAAATGCCTTCCCTTGCAAACTGGCTCTTGGTAACATGTGGAGAATTCAAAGTAATTGTTGTGAGATGTACCCAGCCCCTGATGCTAGATGCAGCAATGCCTCTATCCTTGTTCCATTCTCAGATCTGAATGTGTGAGGAAGCCATCCTTGACCATCCTTGTTGGGAACACAGAGTTTCTGTTTGCGGGGAAGTACACTACTTCCATGTGTATTGGGAGATACATGCTCTAACTGCTTTTACAGCAGAAACTGCCTTTTCTTGCAAGCCAGCTCTATGAAACATGCTGAGAGATCGCAGTCAGTGTTTCTAGATGTCCCCCAGCCCTTAATGCTAGATGCAGCAATGCCACTCTCCCTGTTCCATTCTCAGATATGAATGTGTGTTGCAAGTGTCCTTCAGCTAGCTTGTTGGGAACACAGACTTACTGTTTGAGAGGAAACATGCTAATTACATAACTATTGGGAGGCATTCGCTCCAACTCGGCTTTCCATTGCAAACTGCCTTTTGTTGCCAACATGTTCTAGGAAAAATGTTGAGAGATCACAGTCATTCTTACTTGGTGTCACCCAGCCCTTAATGCTAGATGCAACAACGCCTCTGTCCTTGTTCCATTCTCAAATCTGAATGTGTATGGAAGCAGCCCTTCACCTACCTTGTTGGGAACATAGACATTCTGCTTCAGGTGAGCTATGCTACTTACATATCTATGGGGAGGCCCTCGCTCCAACTCATGTTTCCAGTAGAAACTTCCTTTCCTTACAAACCAGCTGTAGGGTACATGCTGGTAGATCACATACAGTGTTTGTAGATGTTCCCCAACCCTTGATTCTAGATGCAGCAAAGACTCTCTCCTTGTTCCTTTCTCACATCTGAATGTGTGTGGAAGCCGTCCTTCACCTATCTTGTTGGGAACATAGATATTTTGCTTAAGGTGAACTACACTATTTACATATATATGGGGAGGCATTCGCTCCAACTCGGTTTTCCAGTGAAAACTGTCTTTCCTTGTAAACTGGCACTAGGAAACATGCTGAGAAATGACAGTCATTCTTCCTACATGTCCCACAGCCCTTGATGCTTGATGCAGCAATGCCTCTCTCCTTGTTCCATTCTCAGATCTGAATGTGTATGGAAGCCGTCCTTCACTTACCTTGTTGGGAACACAGAGTTTCTGCTTAAGGGGAACTTTGCAACTTACATATCTCTTAATAGGCACTTGCTCATACTCGGCTTTCCCATGCAAGTGGCCTTTCCTTGTAAAGCAGATCTAGGAAAAATGCTAGAAGATCACAGTCAGTGTTTCTAGATGTTCCCAATCCCTTGATGCTAGATGCAGCAACATCTCTCTCCTTGTTGCATTCTCAGATCTGAATGTGTGTGGAAGTCATCTTTCACATACTTGTTGGAAACAGAGAGTTTCTGCTTGAGAGGAACTACACTACTTACATAGCTATGGGGAGGCACTCTATCCAACACAGTTTTCCAGCAAACTGCCTTTCCTTGCAAACCGGCTCTAGGAAACATGCTGATATATCTGAGTCAATGTTTCTAGATGTCCCCCAATCCTTTGTCTAGATGCAGCAACGCCTCTATCCTTGTTCCATTCTCAGATCTGAATGTGTTGGAAGCCTTCCTTCACCTTCCTTGTTGGGAATGCAGATTTTCGGTTTGCAGGAAACTATGTGACTTACGTAACTATTCAAAGGGACTCACTCCTACCTGGTTTTCCAGCGCAAAATACTTTCCTTGCAATCCAGATCCAGGATACATGCTGAGAGTCAAAGTCAGTATTTCTTGCTGTCCTCCAGCCCTTGATGTTAAATGCAGAAACACCTCTCTTCTTGTTCATTCTCGGGTTTGAGTGTGTGAGGAAGCCTTCCTTCAGCTACCTTGTAGGGAACAAAAGTTTCTGCTTGAGGGAAAATATGTGACTTAAATATCTATGGGGAAGCCATCACTGGAAATCGATTTTCAGTTCAAACTTCCTTTCCTTGTAAACTGGCTCTAAGAAACATGCTGATATATCAGAGTCAGTGTTTCTAGATGTCCCACAGCCCTCGATGCTAGATGCAGCAACGCCTGTTTTCTTGTTCCATTCTCAGATCTTAATGTGTGTGGAAGCCTGCCTTCACATACCTTTTTTGGAACACAGAGTTTCTGCAAGAGGGGAAGTACTCCACTTAAATATTTGTTGTGAGTTCTGGCTGCAACTTTGTTTTCTTGTGCAAACTGCCTTCCTTGGAAACAGGCTCTAGGAAACATGCAGAAAGATCACAATCAGTGTTTCTAGATGTCTTTCTGCCCTTGATGCTAGATGCAGCATTGCCTCTCTCCTTGTTCCATTCTCAGATCTGAATGTGTGTGGAAGCCGTCCTTCCCTTACCTTTTGTGAACACTGAGTTTCTGTTTGAGGGGAACTATGCTACTTACATACGTATGGGGAGGCACTTGCTCAAACTCGCTGTTCTAGTGTATACTGCCTTTAATTGGCAACCGGAATTAGGAAACAAATTGAGAAATCACAATCAGTGATTCTGGATATCCACTCGCCCTTGATGTTAGATGGAGCAAAGCCTCTCTCCTTGTTCAATTCTGAGATCTGAATGTGTGTGGAAGCCGTCCTTCACCTACCTTGTTGTTAATATCAACTTCCTTTTTGAGGTGAACTACACTACTTTAATATCTATGGGGAGGCACTCGCTCCAACTCAGTTTTCCATTGCAAACTGCCTTTTCTTGAAAACCAGGTTTAAGTAACATGCTGAGAAATCACAGTCAGTGTTTCTAGATGTCTCCCAGTCCTTGATTCTAGATGCAGCAATGCCTCTCTCCTTGTTCCATTTTCAGCTCTGAATGTGATTGGAGTCCTTCCTTCACCTACCTTGTTGGGAACAGCTAGATTCTGCCTGAGGGGTACTATTCTACTTACAAATCTATTGGAAGACACTCGCTCCAACTCTGCTTTCCATTGCAAACTGCCTTTCCTTGCAAACAGGCTCTAGGAAAATTGCTGAGCATTCACAGTCATTGTTTCTTGGTGTCACCAAGCACTTAATGCTACATGCAGCAATGCCTCTCTCCTTGTTCTATTTTCAGATCAGAATGTGTGTGGAAGTCGTTCTTCCCCTACCTTGTTGGGAACACAGGGTTTCTGATTGAGGTAATCTGCGCTACTTACGTATCAAAAGGGAGGCAATCTCTCCAACACCGTTTTCAAGCAAACTGCATTTCCTTGCAAGCTGGCTCTATGAAACATGCTGAGATATCACAGTCAGTGTTTCTAGATGTCCCCAAGCCCTTGATGCTAGATGCAGCAATGCCTCTCTCCTTGTTCCATTCTCAGATCACAGTGTGTGTGGAAGCCATCCTTCACCTACCTTCTTTGGAACACAGAGTTTCTGCATGAGGGGAAGTATGCTAACTACATATCTATGGGGAGTCACTCACTCCAGCTCGTTTTTCCAATGCAAACTGCATTTCTTTGAAAACCGTCTCTGGAAAACATGCAGAGAATTTACAGTCAGTGTTTCTAGATGTCCCCTAGCCCTTGAAGCAAGATACAGCAACGCCTCCCTGCTTTTTCCATTGTTAGAGATAAATATATTTGAAAGCCATTGATCAACTACCTTGTTGGGATCACTGAGTGTTTGCTTGAGTGGAGCAATGCTACTTACATATCAATGGTGAAGCACTCTCTCCAAGTTAGATTTCAAGTGCAAACTGCCTTTCCTTGCTAACTGGCTCAAGGAAACATGTAGAGATATCACAATCAGAGTTCCAGATGTCCCCTAGCACTTGATGCTAGATGCAGTAACACCTCCCTCCTTGTTCCATTCTCAGATCTCAATGTGTGTGGAAGCCGTCCTTCACCTACCTTGTTGGGAACAAAGATTTTCTGCTTTAAGGGCACTAGAATTCTTGCATATATATGGGAAGACACTCACTCCAACTTAGTTGTCATTGCAAACTGCCTTTCTTTACAAACCAGCTCAAGGAAATATGCAGAGATCACAGCCACTGTTTCTAGCTATCTTCCAGCCCTTGATGCTTGACGCAGCAACAGCTCTTTTCTTTTATCATTCTCAGATCGGAATGTGTGTGGAAGCTGGCCTTTCCATACTTTGTTGGGAACACAGAGGTTCTGTTTGAGGGGAACTACGTGACTTAAATATCTATGGGGAAGCCCTTGCTGCAACACGATTTTTCACTTCAAACTGCCTTTCCTTGCAAACCGGCTCTAGGAAACATGGTGATATATCAGACAGTGTTTCTAGATGTCCCTAAGACCTTGATGCTAGATGCAGCAACACCACTCTCCTTATTAGATTCTGAGATCTGAATTTGTGTGGAATACGTCCTTCCCTTACCTTGTTTCGAACACTGAGCTTCTGCTTGAGGGGATCTATGCTATTTACATAAGTATGGGCAGGCACTTGCTCAAACTCGTTGTTCTGGCATATACTTCCTTTCCTTGGGAACCGGCATTAGGAAACATATTTAGAAATCACAGTCAGTGATTCTGAATATCTGCTCGCACTTGATGCTAGATGGAGCACCGCCTCTTTCAAAGTTCCATTCTCAGATCTGTGTGTGTGGAAGTCGTCCTTCACCTTCCTTGTAGGGAACATTGTGTTTTGGCTTGCGTGGAACTATTCTACTTACATATCTACTCAAATGGATTCACGTCTACTCTTTTTTCCAGCACAAAATGCCTTTCCTTGCAATCCAGCTCAAGGATACATGCTGAGAAATCAGTCATTATTTCTAGATATCCCCCATCCCTGATGTTAGATGTAACAACGTCTCTCTCCTTGTTCCATTATCAGATCTGATTGTGTGTGGAAACCGTCCTTCACCTACCTTGTTTGGAACACAGAGTTTCTACCTGAGGGGAAGTATGCTACTTACATGTTTATAGGGAGGTTCTAGCTCCAACTTAGTTTTCTTGCACAAACTGCCTTTTCTTGGAAACAGGCTCAAGGAAACATGCAGATAGATCACAGTAGGTGTTTCTAGATGACCTCCAGCCCTTGGTGCTAAATGCAGCAAAGCCTCTCTCACTGTTCCATTCTAAGATTTGAGTGTGTGAGGAAGCCATCCTTCATCTAACTTGTTGGGAACACAGAGTTTCTGTTTGAGTGGAAGAACATGGTTTACATATCTATGGGGAGGCCCTCGCTCCAACTTAGTTTTTTAGCACAAATTGCCTTTCCTTCCAAACCAGCGCTAGTAAACATGATGAGAAATCACAGTGAGTGTTTCCAGATGTCCCACAGCCCTTGATGCTGGATGGAGCAACATCTCGCTCCTTGTTTAATTCTCAGATCAGAATGTGTGTTGAAGCAGTCCTTCACCTACCTTCTTGGGAACACAGAGTTTCTGCTTGAGGGGAACTACGCTACTTACATATCCATGGGGGGCCCTCACTCCAACTCGGTTTTCCAGTGCAAACTGCCTTTGCTTACAATCCAGCTCTAGGAAACATGCTGAGAAATCACAGTATGTGTGTCCAGATATTCCCCAGCCATTGATACTACATGCAGCAATGCCTCTCTTCTTGTTCCATTCTCAGATCTGAATATGTGTGGAAATCGTCCTTATCCTACCTTGTTGGGAACACATAGTTTCTGCTTGAGGGGAAGAAAGCAACTTACATTTCTACAGGAAGAAGCTCCTCCTACTCGTTTTCCCAGCACGAACTGCCTTTCCTTGCAAAGTGACTCTAAGAAACATCTGAGAAATCACAGTCAGTGTTTATAGATGATGCCCAGCCCTTGATGCTAGGTGCAGCAATGCCTCTGTTCTTGTCCCATTCTCAGATCTGAATGTGTGTGGAAGCCATCCTTCACCTACCTTGTTTGGAAAACCGAGTTTTTGATGAGGGGGTACTATGCTACTTAGATATCTATGGGGAGGCACTCCAGCTTGGCTTTCCAGTGCACACTGACTTTACTTGGAAACAGGCTGAAGGAAACACTTTATTAAATCAGTGTCATTGTTTCTACTTGTACCCAGGTCCTTTATGCTGGATGAATATGTCACTCTCCACATGCTCATATCTGAGATCTCAATGTGTGTGGAAGCTGTCCTTCAGGTTGTTTATTTTTAACACAGTGTTCCTGGGTTAACTGAACTATGCTACATAAATATCTGTGAGTAGGCACTTGCTGGTACTCAGTTTTCCAGCACAAACTGCCTTTCCCTGCAAACCAACTCTAGGAAACATGTTGAGGGATCAGAGTAAGTATTACTAGATGTACACATGCCCTTTATGATAGAAGAAAGAAGGACTCTCCACATGCTCCATTTTGGCATCTGAATATGTGTGGAAGCTGTCCTTCAACTACTTTGTTGGGAACATAGGTGTTCTGAGTTTTGGGAATTACGCTACTTACCTATCTATTGGGAGGCACTCACTCCAACTAGGTTTTCTAATGCAAATGGCCTATCCCTTGAAACAGCTGTAGGAAATATGCTGAGAAATCAGACTAAGTGTTTCTAGTATACCCATGCCTTTTATGCTAGATGAAAGAACGGCATTCCACATGCTCCATTCTGGGATCCAAATGAGTGTGGAAGCATTCCTTCATATAGCTTGTTGGGAACAGAGTTGTTCTGTGTTCTGGGAACTGCACAACTTAAATATCTATGGGGAGGCATTTACTTCAACTCATATATCCAGAGCAAACAGCTATTCCCTTTAAAAAGACTCTAGGAAACATGCTGAGAAATCACAGTAAGTTTTTCTAGATGTAACCATGCTCTTTATGCTAGATGAAATAGTGCCTCTCCACATGCTCCATTTGGGATCTGAATGTGTGTGGAAGCTGCTCTCAAAAGATTGTTGGTCACACAGGTGTTCTGTGTTAAAGGAACTATGCTACTTACTTATTTATGGGGAGGGACTTGCTCCAACTAGTTTTTCCTCCGCAAGCTTCCTTTCCCTTGAAAACAGCCCTAGGAAACATGCTGAGAAATCAGAGTACGTGTTTCTAGATATACCCATGCTTTTTATGCTAGATGAGAGAATGGCTATCCCCATGCTCCATTCTGGAATCCTAATGTGTGTGGAAGTCGTCCTTCATCCAGCTTTTTGGGAATACCAGGTTTTTATGTTAGGGAAAGTATTCTACTTAATTATCTACAGGGAGGCACTAGCTCCAATACTGTTTTCCATTGCAAACTGCCTTTCTGTTGAAACTAACTCTAGGAAACATGATGAAATATCAGAGAATTTGGTTCTAGATGTACCCAAGTGCTTTATAGTAGATGAAATAATGCCTCTCCACATTCTCCATTCTGCGATCTGAATCTGCGTGGATGTCCTGCTAAATTCGTTTGTTTGGAACACATGTGTTTTGTTTTATGGGAACTACGCTACTTAACCATCGATGAGGAGGCACTTGCTCCAAGACGGTTTTCCAGGCAAACTGCCTTTCCCGTGGAACCAACTGTAGGAAAGATGCTGAGAAATAAGTGTAAGTATTTCTAGATGTAACCATGCCCTTTATGCTAGATGAAAGAAAGTCTCTCCATTTGCTCCATACTGGGATCCGAATGTGTGTGGAAGCCACCCTTCAACTAGCTTGTTGGAAACACAGGTGTTCTGTGTTAGGGGAACTAAGCTACTTACATATCTATTGGGAGACACTCGCTCCAACTCGGTTTTGAATTGCAAACTGCCTTTCCCTTGAGACCGGCTGTGAGAAACATGCTGAGAAATCAGAGAAAGTGTTTGTAGATATACCCATGCCTTTTATGCTAGATGAAAGAATGCTTCTCCACATCTCCATTCTGGGATATGAATATGTGTGGAAGCCTTCCTTCAAATATTTTGTTGGGAACACAGTGTTTTGAAGTTTGCCGAACTACGCTACTTACATATGTATGGCGTGGCAATCACTCCAACTCGGTTTTGAAGTGCAAACTGCCTTTCCTTTAAAACTGGTTCTAGGAAACAGGCTGAGAATTCAGAGTGTATATAGCTGTACAGATGTCCTTTGTGCTAGATGAAAGAATGCCAGTCCACAAGTTCCTTATTTGGTTCGGAATATGTGTGCAAGCTGTCCTTCACATAGCTTGATCAGAACACATAGTTTCTGTGTTAAAGTAACTACATTACATTAATACATATGGGGATGCAGGAGCTCCAACTATGTTTTCCAGCACAAACTGCTGTTCCATTGAACCCGGCTCTAGGAAACTTGCTGAGAAATCTGAGTGTTTGTGTTAGATGTACCCAAGCCCTTTGTGCAAGATGAATGAACACTTCTCCACAAGTTCTATTCTGGGATCCTAATGTGGGTGTAAGGCCTCCTTCACCTAGCTTGTTATGAACACATAGTTCCTGTGTTGTGGGAACTACTCTACTTACAAACCTATATGGAGGCACTTGCTCCAACTCTGTTTTCCAGGCAAACTGCCTTTCCCTCGAAACCTGCTCTAGGAAACATGCTGAGAAATCAAAGTGTTTCTAGATGTATACATTCCCTTTCTGCTAGCTGAAATAATGCCTCACCACATGTTCCATTCTGGAATACAAATGCCTGTGGAAGCTGTCCGTCAACTATCTGGTTGGGAACACAGAGATTCTGAGTTAGGGGAACTACACAAGTTACATACGTATGGGGAGGCAATAGTTCCAACTCGGTTTTCCAGGAAAAACTGCCTTTCCCTTGAAACCGGCTCCAGGAAACATGCTGAGAATTCAGAGTGTTTCTAAATGTACATATGCCTTTCAGCTAGATGAATGAACGCTTCTCCACATGTTCCATTCTGGGAACCGAATGTTGGGAAGACTTCCTTAATCTAGCTTGGTGGAAAACCATAGTTACTGTATTAAGGGAACAATGTTACTTAGAGACCAATTGGGAGGCAATCACTCCTACATATTTTTCTAGGTCAAAATTCCTTTCCCTTGAAACCAGCTCAAGGAAACATGCTGGGAAATCAGAGTAATGGTTCTTAAATCTAATCATGCCCTTTATGCTACATGAATGAACGCCTCTCCACATGTTCCTATCTGGGATCCAAGTGTGTGTGGAAGCTGTCCTTCACTTAGCTTGTTGGGAACACATATTTCCTGTGTTAGTGGAGCTTCGCAACTTACAAACGTATGGGGAAATCACACATTCCAGCTTGGTTTTCCAGAGTAAACTGCCTTTCCTTTTAACCCGGCTCTGGGAAACACGCTGAGAAATCAGAGTAATTGTTTCTAGCTGTACCCATGCCCTTTGAGCTAGAAGAAAGAACTCTTCTCCACATGTTCCATTCTGGTATCTGAATATGTGTGGAAGACTTCTTTAACCAAGCTTGATGGGAACACATTGTTTCTGTGTTGGAGGAACTCGCTACCTAAAGATTGATGGGAGGCACTCGCTCCAAAATAGTTTTCCTGCACAAACTACCTTTGTCTTGAAACAGGCCCTATGAAACATGCTAAGTATTCAGAGTCATTGTTTCTAAATGTACCAATCCTCTAAATGCTAGATGAACTTAATGCCTCTCTACATGTTTCATTCTGAGATCCAAATGTGTATGTAAGCTATTCTTCAACTAGTTTGTTGGGAACACAGAGTTTCTGTGTTAGGGGAATACTCTATTTACAAATCAATACGGAGGCACTCAGTCCAACTCGGTTTTCCAGCGCTATCTTCTTTCCCTTGAAACTGCTTCTAGGAAACATGTGGAGAATTAAGACTAACTGTATCTTTAGATACCTATGCCCTTTATGCTAGAAGAAAGAACGAATCTCCACATGCTCCATTCTGGGATCCTAATGTGTGTGAAAGCCATCCTTCATCTAGCTTGCTTTGAACACATGGTTTCTGTGGCATGAGAACTACACTACTTACATATCCATGGGGAGGCACTTGTTCCTACTCGGTTTTCCAGTGCAAACTGCCTTTCCCTTGAAACTGGCTGTAGTAAACATGCTGAGAAATCAGAAGAATTATTTCTAGATGTACTCATTCCCTTTATGCAAGCTGAAAGAACACCTGTCCCCATGCTCCATTCTGGGATCCGAATGTGGGTGGAAGTCATCCCTCAGAGTTTTGGGAACACTGGGTTTCTGTATTAGGGGAATTATTCTAGTTATATATCTATGGGGATGCAATCACTCTAACACAATTTTCCAGGGCAAAGTGCCATTCCCTTGAAACCAGCTCTAGGAAACATGCTGAGAAATCACAGAAAGTTTTTCTAGATGTACCCATGCCCTTTATGCTCCATGAAAGAACACCTCCCCACATTGTCCATTTGGGATCCTAATGTATATGCAAGCTGTCCTTCATCTAGCTTGCTTTGGACACAGGGCTTCTGTTTGATGAGAACTATGCTATTTACATATCCATCAGGAGGCGCTTGCTTCTAATCAGTTTTCTGGAGCAAACTGCCTTTCCTTTGAAACCGGCTGTAGGAAACATGCTGAGAAATCAGAGAATTTATTGCTAGATGTACCCATACTCTTTATGCTAAATGAAAGAACTCCTCTCCACATACTTCATTGTGGGATCTGAATGTGTGTGGAAGTCGGCCTTAAACTAGCTTGTATGGAACACAGGAATTCTGTGTTAGGGGAACTATGCAACTTACCTATCTTTAGGGAGGCAATTGCACCAAATTGGATTTCCAGTGCAAAGTGAATTTCCCTTGAAACCAACTCTAGGAAACATGCTGAGAAAGCAGAGTAAGTGTTCATATAAGACATCCTTCCCCTAACTAGTGGGTAACACGGGGTTTTTGGGTTAGCAGAACAATGCTACTTACATATCTTTGGGGAAGCCCTGTCTCCAGCTCGGTTTTCCAGCACAAACTGCCTGTGCCTTGAAACCGCCTGTAGGAAACATGCTGAGAAAACAGAGTAAGTGTTTCTAGATGTACCCATGCCCTTTATGTTAGGTGAAAGAATGCCTCTCTACATGCTCCATTCTGGGATCTGAATGTGTCTGGAAGACTTCCTTCAAATAGCTTGTTGGGAACACAGGTGTTCTGTGTTAGAGGAACTATGCAAGTGACCTATCTGGAGGCACTCACTCCAAATCTGTTTTTCAGTGAGAACTGCCTTTCTCTTAAAATTGGCTCTAGGAAACATGCTGAGTTATCAGATAAGTGTTTCTAGGTGTACCTATGCCTTTTATGCTAGATGAAAGAGTACCTCTCCACATGCTCCATATAGGGATCCGAATGTGTGTGGCTATAGGAAAAAAAGCTGAGAAATATGGGTAAGTGTTAGAAACACTTGCCCTTTAGGCTACCTGAATGAATTCTTCTCCACATATCCATTCTGGGATCCAATGTGTGTGCACTCCATCCTTCATCTAACTTGTAGGGAACACAGATTCTGTGTTAGGGAGACAGGCCTACCCATATATATAAGGGGAAGCACTAGCTCCAACTCGGTTTTCCAATGCAAGCTACCTTTAATTGAAACCGGACCTAGAAACATGCTGAAAAATCTGGGTCAGTGTTTCTACATGTACCCTTGTACTTTAGGCTAGCTCAAGGAATGTTTCTCAACATGTTCTATTCTGGGATTTGAATGTGTGTGGAAACCTTCCTTCACCTACCTTGTGTGCAGAGAGATTCTGTTTTATGGAGACCGGCTTACCTATATATATAAGGGGTGGCACTTGCTCCAACTCCGTTTTCTATTGCAAACTTCCTTTACCTTGAAATAGGCCCCAAGAAACATGGTTAGAAATGAGAGTAACTGTTTGTAGATGTACCTTTGCCCTTTAGGCTAGTTGAATGTATGCCTCTTCACATATTAAAATCTTGGAACTGAGGAAGCCAAGATGGTGGAGTAGAAGGATACTCATAGCTCACCCTCTCCCACAAATGCACCAAGACTCACATCCACAGTCCCACTCAGCCAACCAGAGCACCTGTGGAACTCCAACAGGATATTGTCCTCTTGAAAAGATAGAGACTCCAAAAATCTAGTAGGAGAAAAGGAAAAAAGAAAGAAGAAAAGGCAAAGAAGAGTGGGACGGGTCCTGGGGGAGGGAGCAGAAAAGAAGGACTGGTGCTAGTTTGGTGGGTCTCCCCTCTCCAACTGAGAGACTAGCAGGAGAGAGGGGGAGCATCTGAGGCTCGGATCTGTACAGAGCAGCCGTTGACCAACAGAACTAAGTTAAACACGCACAGGGGTTCCCCGCAACACCCAGCCTGAGACACGGGCCAGCAGCCAGGGCCAGGACCAGACTGCCCAAGGCAGGTGGAGGATGGGGGCAGCTGCACTGAGGCAGCCCCAGGGGGCTGCAGAGGGCTGTGCAACATGGGTGTGGGTGCACAGGGCAGAAAAACCTGGGCCCTCCATAAAACAACATGGTTGACATGCCCTGGGGGAAGGATGCATACCCTCATATATGAAAACCCATGGAAAGTTTTCAGGTGAAGAGAGGCTGGCCTCAGGCACAGCCACCATATCCTCTGGTGCTTAGCACCCAAGTGGGGTTAAGGGCAAAACCTGCATCTGCACCTAAGGACTTAGACTCAAGGGCCAGGAAGAGACTTGACAACAGCCTGAGGCAGATAGGATCTTTCCGTCCTGGTCCCTCAGAAAACTTACTCTGCCAAGACAAACAAGGAGCTGGGTTTTGGCCCTCGGCAGGGACAAGGATGTTCCTCAGTCTTCCCTGAGACCACCTGTGGAGCACGGACCCAGGCAGAGAGCACAGCAGCACAAAGCAGCAAAGCGACTGGCACCAGGAGAATGAGGGTGGCCCCAGAATTTTGGGCAGGAATGCAGCCCCTGAACACAGTGCTGGGACGGGGAGTGACGCACCCTTCTACCTGGCCAGTCTGCAAAATCTGACTGTGGCATCGGGAGGGGCAGTGACATGCCCGCCCATAGCAAAGGAGAGCTGCTCCTGACTCAGTGTTGGGAGGAGGCACAATCTGCTTGCTGACAGGCACTGGGAGCAGCACAGACAAGGGTGCCAATGGATGGCCTCTGGAAACAGCAAGCTGAGCTTCCAAAACAGGATAAACACAAATAGATCTCACATCAAAAGCACACAGTCTACAGGAGAACACTGAGCCCCTCCTTTTTTGTTTATTTAAATCTGTTTTACCTGTTATATTTTCTATCACCCTTTTAATTTTTACTTCTTAATTCATTTTTATTTCCCTTGGCTTTGATGTCCTGTTATTGATTACACACTGGTTTCAGATACATCTTTTCCACTTTTCTCCTTTTTTAAAGGTTTTTAAATGACATCTCAACCAGATTGCTGTTCTGCTTCAACTTGCTCTTCTATCATTCATTATACACTCTTTTCAAACCTTTTTTCTCCATTCTTTTAAAATTCTTTCTCTCTTTTTTTTTCTAAGTCTTATTCCTACATAGGCATTAGATAGATAAATTCCTTAAGGAGAACAATAGATAACTGATACTCCATAAACCACAGTGCCAGAGAGGCATGAGCATGATGAAGAAGCAGAGAAAGCATCCCCAATTAAAAGACCAAGAGAAATCGCCTGAAAGAAAATCAATGAAATAGACATTGATAGCCTACTAGATCAACATTTCAAAAAAGGAGTGATCAAAGTTTTGAGGGAACTAAAAGAGATAGTGTTTAGAGAAATAAAATATACCAAAAATGAAATTGAAGCTATAAAGAAGAGCCAAGTAGAATTGATAAACTCATTGACTTAGATGAGGAATGATCTAATGGCTGAGCAAACCAGACTAGAAAATGCAGAGTAACGAATTAGTGACCTAGAAGACAGGACAATAGAAAGCACCCAATGAGAAGAGCTACAAGATAAACAAATTAAAATAAATGAAAATGACATAAGTGACCTTTGGGATAATATAAAGCATCCCAATCTTCGCATAATAGGGGTCCCAGAAGGGGGAGAAAGATCAAAGGGGATTGAAAAGGTTTTTGAAGAAATCATGACTGAAAACTTCCCAAACGTAAAGAAGGAATCAGATATCCAAGTATAGGAAGCTCAGAGGGTCCCAAACAGGAAGAACCCAAAAAGACCCACACCAACACATATCATAATCATGATGGCCAGAGTCAAGGATAAAGAAATGATCCTAAAGTCAGCAAGAGAAAAGCAAAGAGGGAGTTACAAGGGAACCGCCATAAGACTTTCAGCTGATTTCTCTACACAAACACTACAGGCCAGAAGGGAGTGGCAAAATATATTCAAAGCCCTGAATGAAAAAAAGATGCAGCCTAGTATACTTTATCCAGCAAGGCTATCCTTTAGGATAGAAGGAGAGACAAAGAATTTCACAGACAAGAAAAAACTACAAGAGTTTAGCAACACTAAACCCATGTTAAAAGAAATATTGAAAGGTCTATTCTAAATAGAAAAGCAGCAGGATGCTACATAAATGAGAAACTCACAACTGGAAAGGTGATAACTCATGAATTACAAATAAAATAAACACAAAATTATAAAAGAAGGCATATAAATCATTGAGAGTGGGAGAGGGAGGAAGGAAAATATCGAATTTTTTTCTTTTTTAAATTTCTTGTTCTCAGTAGAACATGTACTTGGGCACAAAAGAAACCTCAACAATTTTAAGAAGATAGAAATTATCTCAAGCATCTATACTGACAACAATGCCATGAAACTAGAAATCAACAACAGAGAAACAAAGAAGAAGAAAAGGAAAGCTTGGAGATTAAACAAATTGTTATTAAAAAAAAACAATGAGTCAATGAGGAAGTGAAAGCTGAAATTAAAAAATACCTTGAGACAAATGACAATGAAAGCATAACCACACAAAATTTATGGGACACAGCAAAGGCAGTGCTAAGAGGGAAGTTTATAGCGATACAGCCCTTCCTCTAAAAAGAATAAAAACCTCAAATAAACAATTTAACCCACCAGCTGAATGAACTAGAAAAAGAAGACCAAAAAACCCCAAAAGGCAGCAGAAGGAAGGAAATTATAATGATTAGGGAGGAAATAAAGAAAATAGAGATTAACAAGACCATAGGTAAAATCAACCAAACCAAAATCTGGTTGTTTGAAAAAGTAAATAAAATCGACAAAACTCTGGCCAAACTCACAAAGAAGAAAAAAGAGAGAGCACAAATTAGCCAAAAAAAGAAAGGAAATGGAGAAATTGCAACAAATAAAATAGAAATACAGAATATCATTTGAGAATATTATGAAAAACTATATGTAACAAAACTGGATAACCTACAGGAGATGGACAAGTTTCTGGAAACATTCTGTCCACCAAGACTGAATCAATAAAAACTGACCACTTGAACAAACTGATCACTAGAAATGAAATCTAATTTGCAATAAGAAACCTCCCTATAAATAAAAATCCAGGACCTGATGGCTTCACCGGGGAATTGTACAAAGCATGCAAAGAAGAACTGATACCAGTCCTTCTCAAACTCTTCCAGAAGATTGAAAAGTAGGGAATGCTCCCAAACTCATTCTATAAAGCCACCATCACCCTGATACCACAACCAGGCAAAGACACTACCAAAAAATAAAATTATAGGCCAATATCACTGATGAACATAGATGCCAAAATCTTCATCAAAATATTAGCAAATAGAATCCAACAACACATAAAAAAGATTATACTTCATGACCAAGTGTTGTTCATCCCAGGGACACAAGGGTGTTTCAACATATGCAAATCAATCAATGTAATACTTCACATCAACAAGAGAAAAGACAAAAACCACATGATCTTCTCAATAGATGCAGAAAAAACATTTGATAAAATTCAACACCAATTTATGATAAAAACTGTCACCAAAGTATGTATAGAAGGAACATATCTACATATAAAAGCTATATATGACAAACCTACAGCCAAAATAGAACAAAATGGTGAAAAACTCAAAAGCTTCCCACTAAATTCTGGGACAAGGATGCCCACTATCACCACTCCTATTCAACACAGTGTTGGAAGTCCTAGCCACAGCAATCAGACAAGAGAGAGAAATAAAAGGATCCAAGTTGGAAAAGAAGTGATAAAAGGGTCACTATATGCCAACAAGTTACTATATATACAAAACCCTAAAAGGTCCACACAAAAACTACTAGAGCTGATCAAAGAATTCAGCAAGGTATCAGGTTACAAGATTAACGTTCAAATATCTGTTGCATTTCTTTACACTGATTATGAATCAACAGAAATAGAAAGTAAGGAAACAATCCCCTTTAAAATAGCACCCAAAGTAATAAAATAACAAGGAACAAATCTAACCAAGGAGGTTAACGAATTATACACAGAAAACTATGAACCAATGATGAAGGATGTTTCCATGTCTTGACTATTGTAGGTAATGCTGCTATGAACATTGGGGTGCAGGTGTCACCTACAGCCTAAAAGTCCATTAACAAATAACTGGATAAAGAAGAAGTGGTACATATAAACAATGGAATACTACTCAGCAATAAAAGCTGACAACATAATGCCATTTGCAGCAACATGGATGTTCATGGAGAATGTCATTAAAGTGAAGTAAGCCAGAAAGAGAAAGAAAAATACCATATGAGATTGCTCATCTGTGGAATCTAAAAAAACACAACAAAACAAAACCAACAAACAAAAAACCCAAAAAACAAACAAACAAAAAAACAAATCATAAATACAAACAGAAGTAGACTCATAGACATAGAATACAAACTTGTGGTTGTCAAGAGGGCAGGGGGTGGGAAGAGATAGACTAGGATTTCAGAGTTTTAGAATAGATAAACAAGATTACACTGTACAGCACAGGGAAATATATACAAGGTCTTATGGTAGCTCACAGAGAAAAAAATGTGACAATCAATATATATATGTTCATGTATAACTGAAAAAATTGTGCTCTACACTGGAAATTGACACAACATTGTAAAATGATTATAAATCAATAAAAAATTTAAAAAAAACATTGATGAAGGAAATTAAAGAAGACTTTAAAAATTGGAAAGGTATCCCATGCTCTTGGATTGGAAGAATCAATATTGTTAAAATGGTCACACTGCACAAGACAATTGACATATTTAATGCAATCCCTATCAAATTACCCAGGACATATTTCGCAGAACTAGAATAAATCATAATAAAATTTATATGGAACCATCAAAGACCTAGAATTACCAAAGCATTACTGAAGAGAAAGAAAGAGGCTGGAGGAATCATTCTCCAACACTTCAGACAATACTATAGAGCTACAGTTATTAAGACAGCATGGTATTGGTACAAAAACAGACATATAGACCAATGGAACAGAAAAGAGAACCCATAAATGAACCCACAAGCTTTTGGTCAAGTAATCTTTGATGAAGGAAGCAAGAATATACAATGGAATAAAGACTGACACTTCAGCAAATGGTATTGGGAAAACTGGACAGCAGCATGTAAAACAATGAAGCTAGAACACTCCCTTAACAACATACACAAAAATAAACTCAAAATGTATCAAAGACTTAAATATAAGACAAGATACAATAAGAGGGAAACATAGGCAAAACATTATCTGACATACATATCAAAATTTTTCTCCTAGTAGAAGTAAAATCAAGAATAAATAAATGGGACCTAATGAAATTTACAAGATTCTGCACAGCAAAGTAAACCATAAGTAAAATAAAAAGACAACCTACGGAATGGGAGAAAATTTTGCAAATGAAATCGATAAAGGCTTGATCTCCAGAATATATAAGCAACTCATATGACTCAAAAAGAAAAAAATAAATGACACAATCCAAAAATGGGCAGAAGATCTAAACAAGCAATTCTCCAAGGAAGACATACAAATGATCAATAGACACATGAAAAAATGTTCAATATCACTAATTATCAGAAAAATGCAAATCAAAACTACAGTGAGGTATCACTTCACACCAGTCAGAATGGCCATCATTCAAAAGTCCACAAATGACAAATGCTGGAGAGGCTGTGGAGAAAAGGGAACTCTCCTACACTGCTGGTAGGAATGTAGTTTGGTGCAGCCACTGTGGAAAACAGTATGGAGATTCCTCAAAAGACTAGGAATAGACTTACCGTATGACCCAGGAATCCCACTACTGGGCATATATCCAGAAGGACCCCTACTTCAGGATGACACATGCACCCCAGTGTTCATAGCAGCTTTACAATAGCCAAGACATGGTAACAGCCTAAATGTCCAACAGATGACTGGATAAAGAAGAAGTGGTATATTTATACAATGGAATAATATTCAGCCATAAAACCCGACAACATAACGCCATTTGCAGCAACATGGATGTTCCTGGAGAATGTCATTCTAAGTGAAGTAAGACAGAAAGAGAAAGAAAAATGCCATAAGAGATCATTCATATGTGGAATCAAAAAAAAAGAAAAGCATAAATACAAAACCGAAATAGACTCATAGACATAGAATACAAACTTGTGGTTGTCAAGGGGACAGGGGGTGGGAAGAGATAGATTGGGATTTCAAAATTGTAGAATAGTTAAACAAGATTATACTGTATAGCACAGGGAAATATATACAAGATCTTATGGTAGCTCACAGAGAGAAAAATATGAAATATATGTTCATGTATAACTGAAAAATTGTGCTCTAAATAGGAAATTGACACAACATTGTATAATGACTATAAATCAATAAAAAATGTTAAAAAATAAATCTCGGAACTGAATGAGTGTGGAAGCCATCCATCACCTACCTTTTTGCGAACACTGAGTTTCATTGATTTGGACACAGTCATACCTATATGTATATATGGGGATGCACTCTCTGCAACTCGATTTTCCATTGCAAACGGCCTTTACCTTGAAACCAGCTCTGGGAAACAAGGTGAGAACTCAGGGAGAGTGATTCTATATTTACCCTTGCCCTTTAGGCTAGCTGAATGTATGCTTCTCCACATGTTCCATTCTGGGATCCAGACCCTAACCTTGAACCCTGACCCTAAACATGAACACTTCTCCTATCCCTAAACCCTGGCACTGAACATGCCCCAGCCCCAGCCCCAGCTCCAACCCTAACCTTGCCCCAGCCCCAACCCCAACCTTGCCCCAGCCCCAACCCCAACCACAATCCCAAACCTAACCCCAACCCAAACCCTAACCCTAAACTCAATTCTAACCCTAACCCCAACACCAAACACAAACACAAACCCAACCCCAACCACAAACTTGTCCCTGTCCCCTAACCTGAACCCGAACCTCACTCTCATCCTGACCCTCACCCTTATCCTTTCCTTCAACCTCACCCTCTCCCTCAACCTCATACTAAAAATGAACATGTACCCTAACCATCACCTGAGACAGCATCCTACATACCCGTGCCCTAAACTTGTACCCTGAGCCCTAACACTATCCCAGCACTAGCCCTGAACTTGAACCTGACCCTGACCCTAGCCCTGACTCTGGCCCAAACCCTAACCCTGGCCCTGGTTTTAGTCCTAGCCCTGGTCCTAACACTAGCCCTATCCAAGTCCTGACCCAGAAGCCCTGACCCCATCTGCTGACCCTGACCATAAACCCAGTACCTGAACATGACTCTGACCAACATTGACCCTGGACCTGTCCCTGAACCTTGTCCCCACACCAAAAACACTGACCTTAACACTGACCACTGCCTCCAATCCAGACCCTAATGCTGACCCCTGAACTTGACCCTGACCCAGACCCTGACCCAGACCCAGATGCTGAACTGGACCTTACCCTAACCCTACCCTTAACACTAACCCTAATCCTACCTTAACCCTACCCTAACCCTAACCCTAAACCCTAACCTGAAACCAAGCCTTTACCATAACCCTAGCCATAGAAAGAGCCCTAGTCCTAACCCTGACCCTGAACAAAAACACTGACCCTGAACCTGAACCCTGACCCTAAGCCTGAACGCTGACCATAAGCCTGAACCCTGACCCTAACCTTAACCCTAACCTGATTACAACACCAACCCCTACCCCGAATCAAACCCCAACCCAAGCCTGAACCCGAACCCGAACCCTCACACCCTAACCTGAACCCTAAAACCCTGACCCTGACCCTTATCCAGACCCAGACCCTGACTCTGACCTTAGACCCTAAACCCTAGACCCTGACCTAGACCATGACCCAGACCTTGACCTTTGCCCTGACCCATAATGCCTAACCCAGCTCTTGCCCATAGACCCAACCACAGCCCATACTCATGACATAAACATCCAATACTTCCCCAGACCCCTGTTCCCTAGCACTGACCCCTAACACCCTTTGCCTAACCCTTACCACTGACTATTTTACTTTCACCCTGTCTCTACCCCTCATCCCTTAATCCTATTTTCTTGGAATAAACTAAGTCTATCTTGATGGAATAAAATCCCACAGAAACATCACAAAAACAATCAATTTGCCTATTAAATTCGATTCCTCCACTTACCTAAAGTACTACTTATCTTAATTTAACCACACAATAAAAAGATTATGCACCTTAAGCAAATGTCTCCACAGAAGATTTTATAATTTTTTTAACATTTTAAACCAAACAATGTCTTAAATTTTAACATAAAACTAAATGGTATAATAAACAACAATATTACAGCAGGAGAAATCACATAATCTGATTGAATTGATCACAAGAAACGTTAAAAAACTCCACTCTTACTTCATGGAATAAACACTCTTGAAAATAGGGGTAGAAACAAATTATCTTAGTATGATACACAGCATTATAAGAAACAGTAAATAAAAATCTGGAATAAAGCCCAGAGGTTTCCTTTCAACCCTTTTATTCACTATTTTCCTGGAACTTCCACAAAAAGCCAGGGTGAAAGACAGTAAAAGTATCAACAAATAAAATTGTTACAATAAAAACAAATCTATTCACCAATCAGATGACATCATCATATATATATATATATATAAATCTTGAAATAATGAACAATTCATTAAGTAGCTCAACTTTTAAGCTGTAAGCAACTAAAATACTTCAGCAAGTAGACAATACAAATTGTCAATGTATCAGAATTTCTTTCTTGTACACAGTAACAATGAATAATGTCAAGAATAATTTAACAGAATTATATTTTACATAATATCAATATTACTAGAATACTTAAGAATCAATTTTATCAAGGTGTAAGACTAGTAAATTGAAATGAAAAAGACATTACAAAAAGAAATAAAATAAAACCTTAAAAAAAGAAGACATCCCATGTTGATAACAAAACTAAACATGGAAGGAGTGCCCAAAGCGATCTAGAGAGAAATAGACTGAAGCCAGTTTACTAGAAGATTTATCTGCTGACTGAAACTTCCTGTAGTGGAAGCCCACCAATCTACTAAGTATTTTCCTTAATTAAACTGTTTGATTGGCTTCAATTGATGTAGTGCAAACTCTTGTAATCTGTATTTTCAGAAATGAAATTGTACTTCCTTAAACATTTGAAGACTGTTGGTGTGTACAACCTGAATCCATACTTAAGCACTGATACCGTTGATATTAAGGCAGTAATCTTATGACTGTTAGGATTAGTAATAATCAGAGTGTTGTTTTCTATGTTTAAAATCTCATTTTTTTTATAATTTACTGATAAAAATATAGGTAGTGCCTTGGAGGATTTTAGCCAGAAGTACAAATATATGTTGAATAATGCTGCAAGGAATATTAATGTTTGTAGGTTGATGTTAATGAATTTTGTTATATATTGAGTTATTACTCATTTGAGGAAAAACCCTTATACTGGTGGCAGACCACCTAAGACAATATGATGATGGGAATAAAACTTGTGATCAGAAGAGTTTTATTTTATGTGTGTGATAATGATACTGTTGCAGTCCATGCACAGGGCATAAATAGTAAGTTGACAGAGTTTTTGATGCAAATTAGTGCATTTAGGGTTGTCATGATTGGATTACACATTGTAATAGCTTTTATTCATCTTATATGGACAGTTGATGAGCAGGCTATACATTTTGTAGTGGGTTTTGTTAGTCTGTCTCAGCTGCTGATGATACTTCATAATACAGCTTTGATGAATAGTATGTTTAGTGGGCAGTGAGATTTGGTGTAACACATAGGGGTGTACATTTGTCACATTAATAAGATTGGCTCTATTGTATGATGTATGCCCTGTATAAATTCAATCACTCAGAAAAGAAATGGGGGAAGTTCAATTTTATGTCTAGGGCTATTGTAAAAATGGTGGATGCTCTTAGATTAAAGAATTTTGTACTTGTTCATTGACTGGAGTATACTAGATTAATAATAATATCCAATATAAATAGTATTGATGTGGTGTTTTTGTTAGAAAATACTTGTTGGTTGCTTCTATAACTTGTGCATTTAATTTTCTTTTAGAATGGAAATACTAGTACCATGTGAGCTTTTTATTAAAATAATGATTCCTGAGATAATGTTCAGTAGAATGACAGTAAAAATAGGGTTTACTAGTATACTAAACATGTAAAACAATACTCTTAGTGTATGTGCCTGATAGTTTATTTAACAGACTATATTCACCATAGAATGTGGTATAATGTGGTAGCATGAACATTTTAAAATTCTTAGGGGTAGGATTAATTCCTATGATTCTAGGAACTGATTAGACCTCTTTTATTTACTATTTTAAAAGAACTATTTTGGGGGAGGGTATAGATCAATGGTAGATTGTATGCTTAGATGATGATGAAAATAATAATATATTAAATATTTTAAATGATTATAATAATAATAATAATAAATTTAAACATACATAAATAAACCTACTTACTTCCCCCCTAAAAGCAGAGCAAAACAAACAAACAAAAACTCTTTGGTCAGACATAATTCTTATGTTTGTAGTGGGATGCCTGATGCATTGACAGGTACTGAAACATATACATAGAGCTACTCTTTGTGTTAATTTTTTTCATAAATAAGGGATGTATAAAAAAGAAATCTAAAAAGAGAACATAAATCCAAAACAGAAATAGATTCATAGACATAGAATACAAACTTGTGGTTACCAAGGGAGAGAGGGATGGGAAGGGATAAACTGGGAGTTCAAAATTTGTAGATACTGACAGGCATATGCAGAATAGATAACCAAGATTGTACTGTATAGCACAGGCAAATATATACAAGATCTTGTGGTAGTTCACAGGGAAAATAATGTAACAATGAATATATATATATGTTCATGTATGTCTGAAAAATTATGCTCTACACTTGAATTTGACACAACATTGTAAAATGACTATAACTCAATAAAAATGTTAAAAAATAAGAGATGTATAAGATGATCATCTCAAAATTGTGTGTAGGATATTCAAATTCATAGGATATTGTTAGGAGGCATGTTTGAATAATAACATTGGCTGTATGTAATTTGGCTGTATATTATTCTGTTATCTAGGGATTTTGAAATGCCCTTAAAAATAGAATAATTTTGAAACCATTTATTATAGTGATACTGACATATTCATCTATAAAGATCAGAGAAAATAAACCTGCTACATATTCTTCATGGAAGGTATATACAAGTTTTGATTCTCCTGTTAAATCAAAATGGGGCTCTGTTGATTTCTGCTACAGTAGAGGTAAATATAAAAAAAATCTAGCTAGGGTTTGGGAGGGGAAAATTAATCATATGTATTCTTGTTTAATAACTGAGAGTATAAATGATCCATTTATCAGTAGGAATGATAAACCAATAATTGCTAGTTTACATTATTTGAGATTGTGCTCTTGCCCATAAAGCTCCGATTAGTGTGTATTTTTAATATTATACTCATCCAGATCAGAGCATGGAATAAGAAGCTAGGCTTCATACAGCCAGTATAAGAAGTGTGCCTAAGTTTACATCAGTGGATAGTGGATAAGTTATGTTAAGAGGAACTGCTAATGTGAAAGCCATGGTTAAGGCCAGCATTGGTGCAATAATATACATAAATTGATGATATTTGGGTCTCTCTAAATTTCCAGAACCTAGGAATTCCCTTTAATTAATGTGAAAAGTGACACAGTGAGCAAACCTGTAATACTTAGTAAAAGAATGTAGATTATAAACCTGTTCTTAGGAAGAGGACTTAACCTTGAGGAAATAAAGATTTATGTTTGATGCAATTGTTGTGTTCTGCTACCGTAGCAAACTATGTTCTACACTAGGGTATGTATAAATTATTAAAATTTTACTGTATCACCAATTAATTTGATGGTGCTTTTATAAAGTGACCCTTAATTCTCTTGTCCTCTCATACTGGGACAAGTGTGTAATACATACAAACTTATTGGGATCAATCCAGTCTGAACTAATATCTCACAGAACTTTAATCATTAAATGAAGCATTTTCAGCAGTTACAACACTGGGATCTTCTGATCCAATTCTGAGGGTATAAAATCTATTGCTGAAATGAATTCTACTTTTGAATTGAGCTATTATTCTTAGAGTACTTTTTTCTGTTAATCAATGTATTGGATCAATACATGCTACAGCATTTTGAAAAGCTGGTCTAAATTTTAATCACTTGGAGCTTGTTATATTCATTGGGGCCACCACAACCAAAATTATTAACCCATTAAAAGCTATACTATCCGTTAAGATTCAGTTATTTATTTTATAGATTAAACACATAAAGCACCAAAGGATCTTCTCATTTTATATGGCTCCCACCTCTTATTGGGAAGGTCAATTTCACTGATGAAAAGAGATAGTAAAAACCCTGTGCCATTCTCCCAGCTGCTTATTTAGAAAACAAGTGATTATTCTACATTTTCAGTGTCAGGAAACCATGGCCATTAAATATGTCCTTTGTTAGGCAGTACCTCTAAGATTAGAAGTGCTTGAGGTAACCTTCCTGGTAAACATGCAGGACATGTGATTACAAAGTTCCTTTTCCTTTTACAAAGTCATTCCTTAAATGCAAACCTGTGTTCGACTAACAGTTTTTTAAAAATAATTAAGTATTTGTTAGGGTTTATTTTGCTGTTAACCATCAGTAAGTGATTCATCCTGATATAAGCTTCTGCAAGGATAAATATTTCTTGCTAACAATATGAATAGTATTGCTTTTACTAACTAATAGATTAGTCCAGTATTAAATTATGAGGTTTATTATTTTGCTATTGATATTGAGAAGAATGTGTTCTTAACCTTGAATACTTTCTTAATTGGTGGCTGCTTTTAAGCAAACTACAGCATTGTTTATGCTTCTTATCTAGAGAAACTTATATCCTGCATCTACATACCTGTACCTTTTAAAATTATATTAAATTGTATTAACAGTTTTGTTTTTAATTAATAATTAAAATTGAACTAAAATTATTTTCTGAACAACCTGTTATCATCAGACTTGTTGGGCTTATTACCTCTACTCATAAATCTTCTATTATACCATATAGATAAATTTGTTCCAGTAAACTGTTCATAAATACATCATCTGGTTTCAAGGTATTTAACTTATTTCATCTTTCCCTAATGGTACTTTATACTACTAGATTTAATTTTCTATCTTCAATATATTAAGTGTTAAACAAATCTCTAATTTACTTATGATAGTTGAATATGGTAGGAAGCCTGGGCTGGCTTTAGTTCAAATTTTTCATGAAGTATGGAATCTACTGGGTGTAAACCAGGTGCTTTTCTTTCAACTACACTTTAATGCATCAAAGCACACTCTCTGGTGTGCTCACCTTGTCATGAATCACCTCCTCGTTAATTACTTTTACTTGCTAATGGGCTATAAAAAGTTATCACTATTAGAGTAGAGTGATGGCATAAGTGTGCCTGCTTCATGTCCTGATTGTATTTGTCACACTTCTTATTTTACAACTATGTTCTCCTTTGGTATTTCTTAACAATTTTGTATATATTATTTTGTACTCAAGTTTTCCCTTGACTTGCCATCCAATAGTTTACACTTAGACCTGACATTTTTATATCTAATCATTATGATTATGACTGCTCCTTTTGTGGGTATACTGAAGATGCTGTTACAGAGACAAACCACCAAAAAACAACCTGAAAAAATAAATGAGTTTAGAAAAGTTGTATGATAAAATATCAATACAGAAAAATCAATTCTTAAAATAAACACAATATCACTAATTATCAGAGAAATGCAAACCAAAACTACAATGAGGTATCACCTCACAACTGTCAGAATGGCCATCATCCAAAAATCCACAAATGACAAATGCTGGAGAGGCTGTGGAGAAATGGAACTCTCCTACACTTTTGGTGGGAATGCAGCTTGGTGCAGCCACTGTGGAAAACAGTATGGAGATTCCTCAAAAGACTAGGAATAGACTTATCATATGACCCAGGAATCCCACTCCTGGGCCTCTGTCCAGAAGGAACCCTACTTCAAAAAAACACTTGTGTCCCAATGTTTATAGCAGCAATATTTACAGTAGCCAAGACATGGAAACAGCCTAAATGTCCATCAACAGATGACTGGATAAATAAGAAGTGGTATAATTATATAATTGAATACTATTCAGCCATATAAATCGACAACATAATGTCATTTGCACAACATGGATGATCCAGGAGAATGTCATTCTAAGTGGATTAAGCCAGAAGGAGAAAGAAAAATACCATATGAGATCACTTATATGTGGAACCTAAAACAAACAAACAAACAGCATAAATACAAATCAGAAATAGACACATAGACATAGAATACAATATTGTGGTTGCCAAGGGGGCAGACGGTGGGAAGGGATAGACTGGGATTTCAAAATTGTAGAATAGATAAACAAGATTATACTGTATAGCACAGGGAAATAAATACAAGATCTTATGGTAGCTCACAGAGAGAAAAACTTGACAATGAGTATATATATATATATGTTCATGTGTAACTGAAAAATTGTGCTCTTCACTGGAATTTGACACATTGTAAAATGATTATAAAGCAATAAAAAATGTTAAAAAAAGAAACATGAGTTGACTTTCTATATGCTAATATGTTCCAGAAAGATAAATTACTAAAACAAACTTATTTCACAATTGTACTAAAAAATAACCAAAATGCCTAGAAATAAATTATAAAGGATGTGAAAGGCCTGCACATGGAAACTTATAAAACAGTGATAAAGAAATTGATACAGAACACACATCCACAAAATTTGTGCTCATACATTAGAAGAACATTGGTATAACATTCATCAAGCCAAAGCAGTGTACACATTAATTGCAAACTGTATCAAATTCAAATAGCTTTTTTTTCATGGACACAAAAACCAAGAAATCCTAGCATTTGTGTAGAACAAAGAACTCGGAATAACCTAAATGATCCTAAGAAAGGAGAAAACAGCTAGAGGCATCTTTCTCACTGACTTCACAGAACATGATGAAGCTACAGTCACCTAAGCAGTGTGGTACTGGCACAAAAACAGGCACATGAACCAGAGTGATAGAATAGAGAGCACAGGAATAAACCCAGTTTATGTCGTCAGTTAATTCACAACAAAAGAGCTAAGGACACAAAATGGGGAAAGACATTATCCTCAATAAATGGTGCCAAGAACACCGGAAACCATATCCCTCCAAAATGACACGAGACACTGTCAACATCACACACAAAATTAAGAGTAAACTCCACAACTTCCCATATAAAGCCCCTTCTCTGCTGGATCCTCTGAAAATGGAAACCCTTGGCTGTAACCACTTGGAGAAAGCTTCTGCCCTCTTTTTCCACATCTTTTACTCTCATGATGTTGCCTCCTGTTGGTTCCTGAAGAAGTCTGGCTCCTGCCTGTGTGTACTTACCTGAGCATTGTCCTGAAGTTGAAACCACAACGGGTCCTGAAGAGGCCCAGCCTCCACTAGCTCCACAAGGAGCCAAGCCCCAGTGAGAAATGTGCACCTCAAAGGTCAGAGAGTGGACATGGAGCCACCTTCTGACCAGCTGGGAACTGCAGGTGCAACCACTCAGTGTTTACCAAGTGTACTCTAAATTGTCCATGCAATTATAAAAATGCACATCTATAAATATTCTAAAGGAAAACATGTAAGAAAACCTACATAACCTTGTCTAAGTGATGAACTTTTTTAAAAAAATCCCCAAATCTATCCACAAAAGTAAAATTTGTATCATGGAATTTAAAAAAAATAAAAATTTAAACATTGTTTATGATCTTATTCAGAAAACATATAGACAAACCACACACTGAGAAAAATAAATCTACACAACACATAACTGATTAAGGATTTGGACACAATTACATCAAAAATTTTATAACAAACAACCCAAATAAAAACTGGCAAAGATCTTAACAAACACCTTTCCAAAGAAAATCATATACCATTAAGGAATTACAAACTAAAATGATGATATAGAAATGCACACTTATTAGAACCACTAAACTCCAAAGAAATGACATTACCTGTGATTTATAGAGAATGAAGAAATACAGGAACTCTCCCTCACTGCTGGAGGAATCCATGTGTGGCTACTTTGAAAGACAGTTTGGCAGTTTTTTCCAAAGCTAGTCAAAGTTCACCTGAGGACCCAACAGTGTGTCTTTAGTGTTTAGACAACTGCTTTGAAAGTGTCCAAACAAAACCTAGCCTGCAATTATGCACAACTCTACTCATAATGCCTAAAATCTTTAAAATATGAGGATATCCTTCCATGCATGAATCCATGTGAAGGATGGCAAATTACACTCTAACATAGATCTCTTTAGCTTGAAGATTACAATGGACAGATTTCTTAAAAAAGAACCATGAGGTTCTCTGAAACCCAAGTCAATTTTTCCTTTTTGAGGCAATTTTATATTTATAATGGAAATCTCCATTTGAAAGGTTGTGTCCCCCTCTATGCCAGGAATAGAAAAATGACTAAATCTCAAACAACAACAACAACAACAACAACAACAACAACAAAACACTGTTATTAATGGAGAAGGCTAAGATTTAAATCTGTACAATGAACATACCCTTCCTTTCTTTTGGTTTTAGATGAAGATGGTATTTCAAGT